>NC_064568.1:1225000-1837500 GCF_937001465.1 Orcinus orca | reverse complement strand
AAAAGTACAAAAGAATGAAGCAAAGACAAAGGCCAAACACAGTTCCATCTCTTAGAAGCAATCACTATTAGCATCAGGGTATATAAGTCTTTCCAGTTTTCCTTCGAACGGCTGAGATCATGCTGTTCATAACTTTGCATCCCATTTTGTTCTACATTAAATATCTTCCCACGTTATTAAGGCTGGTAATACATCAGCATATGGATAATCCCACTCCTTTGTTATTAATTGGTTGCTTTTAGTTATAATGAGATGAACCCATGTATACAATCTGATCAGACTCACAAATGAGTTATTACTCAGCTAAATAGTATAAGTATTTGAAAGGCCCTTGAAATACGCTGACAAATTAGTTTCCAGAATAACTATTTCCACCCGTGCCAGCAATGAACTAGTATTTCAATTTCACCACCCCCAGCTATCATTGGCACAAATCACTGTTAATCAGATAGACAGCCACAAATGAGGGTCAGCGGGTTCTATTTGTACTCCTTACATTAGGAGAGTCAAACATTGCCACCATGTACTTCTCAGTTGTCTGATGGTCTCTGCCTATTTTACCTACTAGAATGTGATTTACTGCACACATGGTCTAAATATAACATCGCGAAGGAAGCAACACTGGGACACAGACTTTGCAAGCTGTAGGCTTCTGAGCAGAAAAGAAGTACCATTCTAAACTTTACCCAGCATCCCACTGCCTCCGAGAGTCTGGGCTCTGTTCCTGACCATTAGAGAAACCCAGCCGTCTTCTCGCTCTCCAAACTGATGGACTTCAAGGCTCGAGAGAGGGAGGCAAGCGATGTCTGCTGATAAAGTTTTGAAGAAGGTTACGTGGAGAGACAGGGAAGGCATCTGAACTCACATAATATTACCATGTTTGGTCGTCAAGCTGAACAGTAGCGTCTGTGGTAGGCAGACTCTTTTTTTTTAACTTTCCAAACTAAGGAAGCAGACTAGGACCTAAAGAGTGGAAGGGCACAGCTCATGGAACAGCAAGAAGCAAATTCCAGCTAGTGAACTGCACCCCAGGCCTCCGTGAGGTCGTCTACTTAATCCTCCGGACAAGCCCATAGGGTTGAATTCCCAGTTAACAGATGAGGACACAGAAGCTCATAAGTGATCACTGCATTTCTAAAAATATCCAGACATAAGATTGGAGCCCAGGACTGATTACAAAGGCCTTCATCTCAGCCACTACACTGGGTTGATCACCAAGATCGTAACGGCATTTCATGCTTCAAATAACCTACAGGGTGAGACCACGTGCACAGCCAAAGACGGGGTGAGATGGTAACTGAGGCTGAGTCACTGGTGGGAGGCAGGGAGGTTCATAACACCTGAGATTTCCTGTAGTAAAAACTGTAAATGCAATTCACACTTTTAATACACAAGGAATATCTGGAAGAGATATCAAGACTTTATACATTCGTTTTCATTAACAAAAGCATTTGACAAACTTTTCTGGCAGATGTATCCCAGATTAAGGCTTGGTAATCCTCTCTGGCCATATGTGATCATCAGCCTCTGGCTGCGGGGCAAGCAGGAGTGTTACTTTTGCCACCGCAGACGTCTGAGGTTAGAAATGTCTAGCAAAAAATTATGTTAGGGTTTTGGTAAGAACAGGTAACTTTTTTTTAAAGATTTATTATTTATTTATTTTATTCATTTTTGGCTGCACTGGGTCTTAGTGGTGGCACACAGGATCTTTTGCTGTGGCACGTGGGCTCTTCGTTGTGGTGTGCGGCCTTCTCTCTAGTTGTGTCATGTGGGTTTTCTCTTCTCTCGTTGTGGTGCACGGGTTTTCTTTCTCTCGTTGTGGGGCGATGGTTTTCTCTTCTCTCGTGGTGCGCGGGTTTTCTCTTCTCTTGTGGTGCACGGGCTCTGTAGTTTGCAGCACGCGGGCTCTAGTTAGGCACAGGAGCTCAGTAGTTGTGGTGCGCAGGCTTAGCTGCCCCAGGGCATGTGGGATCTTATTTCCCTGACCAGGGATCGAATCTGTGTCCCCTGCATTGTAAGGCGGATTCTTTACCACTGGGCCACCAGGGAAGTCCCACAGGTAACTTCTTTTAATATCAGTTTGAGAGAGAAAAAGGTGACACAAATATGAATTTGGATTCCGATCCCAGAGAAGCTTAAGAAGGAAAGAGAAAAGTCAGAATGAGATCAGAATTTTCAGCCAATAATACCACCAAGACAACTTCATTCCAGTGGCTAAAAGGCACTGTGCAAGGGTTCTGAAGTATCAGGAAACAGCCATAAAATGTTTGTAAGGTGAATAAAAACTGTTTCTCGTGAAGAACCTAGGGGTAAGACAGGAATAAAGACACAGACCTACTGGAGAATGGACTTGAGGCTATGGGGAGGGGGAAGGGTGAGCTGTGACAAAGCGAGAGAGAGGCATGGACGTATATACGCTACCAAACGTAAGGTAGATAGCTAGTGAGAAGCAGCCGCATAGCACAGGGATATCAGCTCAGTGCTTTGTGACCGCCTGGAGGGGTGGGATAGGGAGGGTGGGAGGGAGGGAGATGCAAGAGGGAAGAGATATGGGAACATATGTACATGTATAACTGATTCACTTTGTTATAAAGCAGAAACTAACACACCATTGTAAAGCAATTATACCCCAATAAAGATGTTAAAATAAATAAATAAAAATTTAAAAAAAAAGTCTCTCAACAGCACCTCCCAGCCAGGAGGTGGAACGAAGGAAGGAAGTCATGCTGGGTACAGAAGGGAGGTCTGCCTGACGGGCCTGGGGAACACAGGTCACGAATGCGTGAAGGAGGACTAGTTACCCAGAGGCCTGAGCTCAAACAGACCATTTTGATGTATGTAGTAAGCTCTCATCACCAACTGCTTCCCTTGCAAGCTCACTACTGACTGTCTCCAGGCTAATAAGCTTTTTAACCGCTCATCTCACCTGGGGAAGCAGGAAGGTTGAGACAACTTAGTGTTGTTAAGGGTGGCCAGCGTGTCCTTGGGGATGGGAGTTGAAGCGTGGCCACTTTAACGACCCAAGGGTTATTAGCAAATCTAGGAAATATTCTACTACAAGAAAGAGGAAAAAGGACGGGGTGTGACAGACTGGCTTGGGTTAAAAATGAAAATGGCTTCCAAGTTCTAAGCCCAGGGGAGAGGCAAAAGAAAGCATCACTGAGTAACGTTTTAAAAGCTACAGAACTAAAACTGAAGTCGTAACTTCAAACAGTAGCAAAAATGTCCCACCAACAAAGAAAGATGGAAACTGGAGATGTTTTGAAACTCCACGATCAGGTGGTACAGGGACCAAAAGCAGGTACAAGGAAGTGAAGGAGAGAAAAATGTAGGAGGCCAAAAGCCATTTCTGTGGAATCATCCAGTCATTTCCAGGGCACTCAGGACAGTGCTGGTGTTCTAGGAATGCAGATGTGATTAGACTGGAACACAGAACTTAGCAACTGGGCACGACAATCAGTGCCTCTGAATGTACAACAGGCATCTAGGCAGTTAGGCCTCCTTTCGCCTTGTGACCGGCCTTTGCCTTGTTTGCACTATTCTCCTCTCCCCTGAGTCATCAGCCTGGCCTAGCACACCTTCTGTGCCCTTCCACTGTCCAGTTCCCAATTTCCCTTCATTCAACACAACTGTTTCAGAATAACCTTAAACCCTTAAATCTTGGTTATAAACTCCGAGGGCACCAGGTTTTGTCTGTGGTGAGCTGTTCCTCACTCCCTTAAGGTCAAATGCCACCTTCACTGAGAAGCTCCCTCTGACCTCCCCAGAGCCCAGGACCGACTCACGCCTCCCTCCACTGTGTCCGCTACACTCTCCCGCACTGCCAGGGGAGGATGGGGCTCTACAGGGCCCTCTGGGTGGAAGAGGTCAACCTTCAGGGCATGGCTCTCTGACCATGTGGAAGCCTGCGGGCAGTGCAGGACACGACGACAGTCACCTGCAAGACCATCTTCACCTCTGCCGCCGTCCTCGAAAGGCTCTCCGCCCTGGACTGCGGTCCTCTAACCTAGCGCCGCTGCCATCCATGCAGGGGTGCCGTTTGTTGTGAGATACTGGGGTTATACAGCTTGAAATACGTGGCCTGCAGATAATGCATAACCTGTACGCTCCAAGTAAGACTTACTACTGTAATGATACTAGCAAATAGGCTGCTGGTCTGATGTTCCATTTAGAACCACCACCTCCACGTGGGAACTCAGCAGGAAGATGTTACTAGAAGCCTTCAAAAGGACAGTTTGAGGGCCCAAGGGGTAGGGATAGACACTCTTTCATTACGTAGCACATTAAGGAGGTGCCCAACTACTTTAAAAGACTACCGTGATCGAGACATATTAAATTAATTTTAAGGGTAATTACCTTAGCTGGGAGAGTCAGGGAAGGATTCCTCCAGGAAGATCTGACTGAATCTGGATCTGAAGGTGGAAAAGCACGCCAAAATTTCCCTGGCAGGAAAACCAGCGCATGCAGCATGCAAACGCCTTGTTGCAGGGAGAAACGAACACCTGGGGGTTGACGGCCAGACCACAGGGGACCTAGCAGGCCACGGCGGGGCCCTGAAACCAGAGCACTGAGAAGCCCACCGTTTGCGATTCTTACACAGTAGTGTTCATACTGTGAAGCCATCAACCTGCCTGCCGCGGGGGGAGGGGGAAGTGTTCAGCAGCAGGAGAGCGTACAGCAGACGTGAAGAGGCTGCTGTAACCTCCAGGCAAGGGGACTGCACCAGAGCCACGGTGAGACTGAGGGGAACGGAGGTGCTCCCAGGGCCAAGAAAAGCGGGGCAGCACCAAGCAGTGAACTGGACTCAGAAGAGGCAGGACACGAGGGGCGTGCCACGAAGCGCCCAGGTTCATACGCAATGCAACCAAAAGCATCCTCGGACAGGGAACCCTGAAAAAGAGCCAGGTGTTTTCTGGAAGGGAATTATGTTTGATTTAGACATGCTAAGTTTGAAGTGACCCTGACATAAAGAAGAGAAGGGGGCTTCCCTGGTGGCGCAGTGGTTGAGAGTCCGCCTGCTAATGCAGGGGACACGGGTTCATGCCCCGGTCGGGGAAGATCCCACATGCCGTGGAGCGGCTGGTCCCGTGAGCCATGGCCGCTGAGCCTGCGCGTCCGGAGCCTGTGCTCCGCAATGGGAGAGGCCACAACAGTGAGAGGCCCGCGTACCGCAAAAAAAAAAAAAAGTCTTCACTCAATTAAGCATATGGTTTGCTTGGTTAATGCTCAAAATATCTTTAAGTGGCAAATATATTAACTGAGTGGAGGACAGACATGGATCAAAATACAGATGTGATAAAGAATCTGAGTAATAGTTACCTTTCACTGTAGGAAAACCCCACTAAAAGCAGAGATACTGCCAGTATCTCTGACCAACCCAGAATGGAATATGCCCGAAGAGGGTGCCCACACAAGGGTCGTAAATGGCTGGGGGCAGTGCGCAGGACGTGTGGAATTTCCTGCCTTGCTGCATCAGTTTGTACTCTGCAAAGTTCAAGAGCCACTGCTTTAACTGACTCAAGGATCTGGTGAGGAACAGGTATGCTGAGATTCACATTCACCTACTTCCGTGTTATAGTTCACAGAGATTTCCAAGACTATGAAAAACATGAACTCAGTTGAATTTTATCCTATTCCCCTCTCCTCCAATACTAGAGGGCCTGGGGTAATCTTGCAATCAAATCTATTTTTAAAAGATATGGTTGTACTTAGTTACATCTTAAGTTTCAGTGTTAACTGTGCTGGATTTATGACTTCAGTCTGCACCACTGTGCGAACACGGGAACAGCAACACTCCCTGGACGAGAGTGCGAAGGACGATGCTGGTGGGCCTTGCCTCCTAGAGGCTGCTGCCTGGTGGCAAGAAGACAAACAATACGCAGGGCAGGACAAATATGGACTTCTAGACAAGAGTGGTGTAGAAGAGAGAACCCAACCGGCAGAAACACCGAACATTTTCCAAAGCAAGACTAAACAGCTGCACAGCGAGGCCTCAGAAGGAGCGTTCAGCGTGTCCAAACTGTCAGGACGCTGCAGTGCTGTCAACTCCTCATAAGCTTCACAGACAGTCCCAGGAAGCCCAGGGGAAAGTGCTAGAGGACTGAGATGAGAAAGCAGGACCGTGGAGCGTCAGGCCTGGGGCCAAGACAGGCGGGACACAGGAGTACAACGTCACCAAGGTGGGAGGCCTGAGCTGCACACAAAGCCCAAGACAGCCACCTCGCTGCTCCAGGCAACCTTTCGAGGGAGCCGCCTCGTCTCATCTGGCAACACTGCTCCCAACAGGCCTCATCTCCCCCCAGATGCTCCGTCTCAGGTGCACCTGCCACTCCCCACGGGGCCCCGCACGTGAGGGCTTGGGGACAACTCCCACGGGGCCCCACACGGGCCTGGAGAGCACAGCCTTCCCTGGTGGAGACACGGGTCCAGGGGCTGCCCCCGCGAGTGCCTTCTGCTAGGTTCGGCCCACACGGATGATGCCAAGCTTCCGAGCACAAGGCTAGCGCTTATTCACATGAAGACTTTAAGCCTCCTGCCCATCACTCAGCAGGAAAAGCCTGGCTGACCATTCTCACCAGGGCACATTCTCTGGATCCGCCACAGTATTAACTGTCGTCTGTGCTCTCGCTTAAAAGGTGGAGACATTACTTTCTTGTGTGCAGTGATCTGTGATCCTTCAGCAGTAAAGGTTTAAGGGAGTAGGCAAAAATCTAGACGGATTACACAAGACATAAAGAAATGCCTTGGCAGCTCCGTTTCCTCCCCAGGCCTGGATCATTTTCTTTTAAAAAATATTTTTTATGGCTACACCAGCTCTTAGTTGCAGAATGCTCAATCTTCGTTGTGGCATGCGGGATGTTGTTTGTTTGTTTTTTTTTTTTTAGTTGCAGCATGCAGACTCTTAGTTGCGGCATGCGGGCTTCTTAGCTGCGGCACACAGGATCTACCTCCACGACCAGGGATCGAACCTGGGCCCCCTGCACTGGAAACGCTGAGTCTTACCTCCTGGACCACCAGGCAAGTCCCAGGCCTGGATCATTTTCGCGGCTAGCCCCGCCTCTCACTAAGGTCTGCCTGGGCCAAGAGGGGACTCGGTGGCCACTCGCGCACAGCGCTGCTCCGTTAGAGGCCTCCGCAGCCTTCGGTGCTGCTCCTCAGCTCTAACCCAGGTAGATTATGTCCAACCATCAGGCAGGTAAAAGGAGGAGGCACACAGCAAGCGTCCCCACCCCTTGGGCACCAGCCTCCGCCACAGGGAGAACTGTCCTGGCATTTGCAATGTTTTTCCATTCAGCTCGGGCTCAAATGGCAGCCTCTCCCTAGAACTCAAAACGTACACACACAGAAAAGTAAGGTAACTTGTCCAAGGCCACACAGCTAGTCATCCTGGAGCCAGGATTTTTTTTTTATATTTATTTATCTATGTTAAATAACATAGTTGTGGCACGCAGGATCTTCGTTGCGGCATGAGGGATCTTTCGTTGTGGTGCACAGGCTCTAGAGCACAAGAGCTCAGCAGTTGCGGTGCATGGGCTTAGTTGCTCCGCGGCATGCGGGATCTCAGTTCCCCGACCAGGGATCAAACCCACGTCCCCTGCATTGGAAGGCGGATTCTTAACCACTGGACCACTAGGGAAAGTCCCTGGAGCCAGGATTTGAAATGAGGCAGTCCAGCTCCAGAGTTCTTCCAACAAGAATCACTGGCTTCTCCAACATTGAAATTTTCACGGGGTATTTAAGTGCAAGGCACCAGGCCAGGTTCTATTTTATAGTTCTGCTCTGACTGTCCCATTCCAGTTTGCTTAAGGAACCTGCGATCACAGACCCACTGAATGACAGTCAGAAGCGGGCGCTCCCAAACTCTCAGGGAGACAGATAAGTGGTTGAACTGAACACCAGGGAGAGAAGGACGGCTAGAAACTGACCAAGCAAGGCAATTTAAAGGCCACCCCTCCACAGGGGAGGTGCAACGGCCATGC
The DNA here is from genome assembly GCF_937001465.1 of Orcinus orca. Classification (NCBI taxonomy): domain Eukaryota; kingdom Metazoa; phylum Chordata; class Mammalia; order Artiodactyla; family Delphinidae; genus Orcinus; species Orcinus orca. The sequence goes on along the minus strand of NC_064568.1, from coordinate 1,829,521 downwards.
AAAGACTATGGGCTTTGGATCACAACCATGGGATGAAATCCCATCTCGCACATCCAGCTGTGTGAACTTAAATGTGCTTTCACGTGAAAAACGAGCATCCCCTACAAGTGAGATAATGCAGAGAAAGCTCTATCTGGCTCATTAAATCTACTCAATAAGTGGCTATTATGACATGAGGGCTTTTCTAACAGTGAATAAAAACGTGTACCTAGTCAACTAGCATTACTTCACTTTCCAAATCTCATCACTACAGCCTCTCATACTACCTGTTTGACTTTTGCTATATTTGCATGTTAACCCACATAAATGTGTCTGAGGTCCTAGTTATTCATCTAAGACAAATCGCACCTTCACTTACGTGCTTCCTAAAACCACACTGTACACCAGCACTGAGGCCCTGTGCCGTACAGCAGCAAACACTGCAGTGGAGTCATATCTGGCATGAGACCTGTCACTGGAGGGAGATCCATGGCCAATGCCATGGAAGAAAAAGCAGAACTGAGAAATGGGCACTGGGTCACTAAGCGACTTACAGTTTGAATTCCTGCCTCTGTTCTACTGTTGTGCATTCACTGTATAGGCATGTGCGCCCTAGGAGGGTGGCTCCCAAGATCCTGACCCACGTCGATCAGACGACCTCAGACTAAAACATCCCATGTCCTGCGATCCGTCCTCCATGCTTCAGACTTAAACATGTCCAATCATGTATCCCCATTTTTTTCAGTAACAGTGGTCACTAACCATGACCTAGGGGTAAGAACACATAGTTCAGTTCAAACACCTGCTGAGGGTCCAGTAGGTGTCAGTTACTGGGTTGGAGGCTGGGGTTTACCTACAGAAAACTACAAACACTTCTTATTTCAAAAGGAGGCCATCATAATTCTCTGTAAGCTGAACAAAGCATTCTGGTTTTTTTTTTTTTTTTTTGGCGGTATGTGGGCCTCTCACTGTTGTGGCCTCTCCCGTTGCGGAGCACAGGCTCCGGACGCGCAGGCTCAGCGGCCATGGCTCACGGGCCCAGCCGCTCCGTGGCATGTGGGATCTTCCCGGACCGGGGCACGAACCCGCGTCCCCTGCATTGGCAGGCGGACTCTCAACCACTGCGCCACCAGGGAAGCCCAAGCATTCTGTTTTGTAGCTTTCAAGTGTTAAACTGGAAACTTCAGTGGCCACATTCAGCTGGCTATTTCACAACTCCCTGCTGGACAAGGGGTTCTGTGTGATTCTAAAAACAGTGAGGGGGCTTCCCTGGTGGCGCAGTGGTTAAGAATCCACCTGCCAATGCATGAGACACGGGTTCGAGCCCTGGTCCGGGAAGATCCCACATGCCGCAGAGCAACTGAGCCCGTGGGCCACAACTACTGAAGCCTGCATGCCTAGAGCCCGCAAGCCACAACTACTAAAGCCTGCGCCTAGAGCCCATGCTCCACAACAAGAGAAGCCACTGCAATGAGAAGCCCGTGCACTGCAATGAAGAGGAGCCCCTGCTCGCTCCAACTAGAGAAAGCCCCCACGCAGCAACTAAGACCCAACGCAGCCATAAATAAATAAATAGATAGGGAAAAAAAAACCAGTGAGGCCAAGGGTAGAACAAAGCCAAATCACCTTAAACTCAGCCATAATGGGTCCTTAGAAGTCATTTTATCCTGAGCTTTTATTAGCAGAGACACTTCTTCCGTGGCACCGACACCTTGCCCAGTTCCTGCCTGCACACTCACAGTGACCATGAAGTACCTCCTGTGCAGTGTTCCCTCCTGTGCAGTGTTCCACTGTCAAAGGCTGCAGAGGGATTTAGAGACACTCAGACACTCCATCACCAGTGCCAACATCTTTTCTCAACTCCTGTCCACGCAACGTGGCTTCCAGATCACTCAACTTCCTGGTTGCTTACCCTGACTAGATCAGATTCACTGTACTTCTTAAAATGCCTGCCTCTTTGTAAAAGTACCGTCCATCACTAACACATGGTGATGCCATAAGGATGTGGAGAATTTTACAAACCTCTAAAAACTCACTCAGCTTTGATGTTCTTAATTGCACTCACAGGTACCACCAGCCTTAGCAGTCATTCTAACTGTTCAGGAAGCGTACTGCCATCGGGCTAAGCTTCTCGACAATGCCAACCCTTGCTTAGTCCAGGCCATGCATTCCCAGCAGGGATGTTATTCACAATGGTTTGTGGCCCTCTAGAAGCTGCAATATAAAAACAGACAGACACAGTACATGCATGGTATTAAAACTTTACTGGGGTACGGGAGACGATTAGGGAAGAAAATCTAAAAAGCCCTGCGGAGCAGAAGGGAGGCGCAATAATCAAAAATGGCCGGCAGGGCCGCCCTGGGCGCGGTGGTCGGGGGTCCGCCTGCCGACGCAGGGGACGCGGGCTCGTGCCCCGGTCCGGGAGGGTCCCGCGTGCCGCGGAGCCGCTGGGCCCGTGGGCCACGGCCGCTGGGCCTGCGCGTCCGGAGCCTGTGCTCTGCAGCGGAGGAGGCCACAGCGGTGAGAGGCCCGCGTACCGCAAAAAGAAAGAAGGTTGAGAAAGGCTGGTCTAGGCCTGTGCTGTCCTACACAGCAGTCACTAGCCATTTAAATGAAATCAAATACAGCTCCTCGGCCACACCAGCCACACTAAGTGCTCACAAGCCACACAGTAGCACCTACCGCACTGGCCAGCACAGAGAACATTTCCATCATCACCGGAAGTTTTATGGTATGGTGTTGGTCTAAACAACCCTGGAGGAGTTTACTAGCACTAGCAGACAGTCCTCAAACATCTCATATCTCGATTTATGGCCACTAATTACCGATTATCTAGCTCATCTTCTTTCACTCTTGAAAACACAGTAAAGATACTAGCTCCTCAAGAGCAAACTTTAGAAAGTATTAGTTAACATGCGAGTTTTTCGTTAGAATATTACAGCAAGATATTGGCTGCATCATAACCACTTCAAAATATTTGGAGCCACTGGTCCTAGCAGCCTAGGAGTGTCCAAACACTACCCTAGGTCCTTTGTAACCCACTGAGACTGAGGTCCAGTTAACTGTTTGAAAGCAAACCATACTGTGAACCACACAAGGAGCATCAAGGACCAGACACAGGTCACGCTGACCAATCTGCCTGCGTAAGGTCAAAGTACGAAAACGTCAACCAAATCTTGAAATCCTCCTTTGATTAGGTGTGAAAGTCTTCTCCTGACAGTGTAGAGAGTTTCATTACATCCTCTTAGGAGCTGGATGCGATTGCAGAAGGTGGCCACACGTATTTTGTTCTCAAGAACCCTTGGAAGAACCATGGTGACTGAGGTGTCTCACACAGCTAGACTTACATTTCAAAACAATTTCTTCCTGGCCACTTCCTAATCAAGAAGCCAAAATAAAACACAACAATCCAGTCAGGTAAGTGATAATCTGTCTCCACAGCTCCAAAACAAGTACAGCAAACATTGCAGAATGTAATACGCCTGGTCATGTTAGGCGCCAACAAGTTAACGCCACTGCTCACGGGTCCATGTTCTAGAATCTCAGGCAGGGAAGCCCAGGTCACGTGACACAACATGCCACCAAGACAGAGGGAAAGAAGTCAGAGAGGCAGGCTGAGCTCTATCAGATGAGAAGCAAATGTGTCCTTTACCCTCCTAAGAGAGGAAAGGTGGAAACCAATGGAAGACAGATTCAAGCAGAGTCCCCAGGAGGGCAAGGTGGAGAGCATCATTAAGCCAGCAGCCTTCCTCCCCAAGTCAACACAAGCTGTGGCCAAAGGCCAGGCTACAAATGTGAAGGTTGCATTAGTGCTGCCTCTCCTCCCCCGCGGCTCCTGCTATTCTCCAGTCAACAGACCCCCAAAGAGGACTCTCCCTGCAGGGCAGCCCACCCTCCTCACGTTTAACTGAAGACATAAGGACTCTCAATGGCCGCTGGCTGTCCAGGGATGCAAGAGCCCTTTAGTTCCAAAGACTGGTTTGCTTCTTCCAAACGGTGAACTTCAATTTCAACTTCTGCACTGTCACAACACCCAAACCCCTCCACCTCTCCAAAGAATAAGATCAAAGGAATACAAAACCGTGGCTACACAGCATTTACCTCTCCGACACTGAAGCGCACAGGTGGAGTTACCCCCAGGGGAAATGCTAGTTACAGCAGCAAACTCTTGCCCAAAGTTTAAGGGTCTACAGGCTCGAAACCTTGGGTATTGCTTCCAAGTCAGATACTAGGAATATGGGAGTACCAGGAGTCCCATACCTTGTCACAAGGGTCATCATTCTCAGAACAGATACTTGAAGAAAATGTTCCCAAATACATCAGCTTTAAAATAAAGACCATATTTCATATCATGTCATCAAAGTACATTAAACCTAATATGTAACCACTGGGGCTTCAATTCACAAAGCCTCCCCAACAAAAACATTTTTAAAACAAGTGTTTAAAAATTTTTAATATGAAAGGAAAGAAGTAGAGAGAGTAGCATTATCAACTCATATGCTGTAAGGAAACTTGCAATTAAAAAGAGTATAGGGGACTTCCCTGGTGGTCCAGTGGTTAAGACTCTGCGCTCCCAATGCAGGGGGCCCAGGTTCAATCCCTGGTCAGGGAACTAGATCCCGCATGCCGCAACTAAAGATCCTGCATGCTGCAACTAAGACCCAGCACAGCCAAAAAAAAAAAAAAGTATGGGATGCCTCCAATGGGAAATGATGCACTACTTAGACTCTGGGGTCTCACTGCCCTTACCAACTGTAGGTTGTAGTAATGATGGTAGAACAAATGGCTCTTGTCTACACAAATGAATTCTATCTGGACAAATTTCCACCATGGAAAAGACAGTTTTGTGTCCAACTGCAGGTTCCCTGCAACATTACCAACTTCCATGTATGTCTGTTCTTTGTTCATTTCATATTTAAATGACAGTCATGATCTTACATTTTCTTGAAAATTATCTTTTAACAGTACCCATCACCTAGGGGCTTCCATGGTGGCCCAGTGTTTTAAGACTCCGTGCTTCCACTGCAGCGGGCGCAGGTTTGATCCCTGGTCGGGAAACTAATATCCTGCATTCCGCTCGCACCCCCCGCCCCCCCAAACCAAAAACAACAACCAAAAACCCAACAACTAGACTTAAACAGCCAACATTTCCAAAAAAGTTTTAAGCATTTTGGTTCATCTTCAGAGGCAAAAACGCAATACTCTGAAGAGAACACGAAGAGCGACAAGATTCCTACTGGTCTACAGCTGGTCACACAAGGCTGGTCAGCAGGCTATGGCTCCAGGGGCATTCCCAATTCCTTTCCCCTAGAGGGGCTCAGATCTGCTCCTCACTCACATGCAAGAGGAACTTGGGGGATGAGAGACCAACCAAGGGCTTGGGACCTGAAGGCTCTGGTTCAAATCTGGGCTCTGAAACTTACGAGCTGTGCAAGTTGAGGTAAGTAATTTCCTCTCCTTGGGCCTTCACTGAATTCCTAACTCTGTAAAAGGTGGGTGTGTTCCTGAGAAGATATGAGAATGAAGAGGCAGAGGAGCCAGAGACCAACATGTCTCTACTTCTCAAATTCCTGGAGCTACAACCGGGTCCTGGTGACATTAATCCAGTACGTTCTCCAACTCAGTGCGCTGTGGGGCTCCTTGTCCTGTGACAGCTCAATTACACAACCTATTTTAGTCTCCACCCTTCTTCCTGAGATGAGCCCCATGACTGAGGGAATCTTCCACCAAATACAAAACTTAAAATTAAGATATATTCTTTCTTAACATTTAAAGATACAAGGAACAGCAGCAAGAGTCTAATCAAGAACTAAGCACCTGCTACAAACACACACAGCCCTCAGGGACACCAGTGAGCCCCAGCCAGTCCACCTGTGCTGAAGTACAACTCCAGAACACACATCCCAACGGGCATCAACCAATGAACACAGAACAAACTACACGTAAGCAAAATAATCTGGGCCCCCAGGACTAAAAAGTCAAAAACGGAGAAGAGAGGTGAAATCACGAGATGTCTCACCGTCACCACGCTGGGCGGGACGTGGATTCCCAGGTTCTCCTGGGAGGGTGCCAGGAACCCTCCACCCAGTCCACGGCAACCAGGAGCAGTGCAGTGATGGCCCTGACCACACACCAGGCTCCTGCCCACAGCTTCCCACTTCTCCAGATCCAGTCCCTTTCCAGCGCCCTCAACTCATCTACCTCGGACTCTGCCGTGACATGTTTTTAACTGGAATGACCTTCCTGCCCCTCCTCACCGTCACTGCTTCTCACACCTACTCACCTATCCTGCCTAACCCAACCCAAATAACACCGGAACACCTTCTAATGTGAAGAAATCTCTAGGTTCTCAGCTGGCCCCTCTACCTATACAGACACAAACGCAAAAACATCACATGAACTCTGATGTGCTCCACTGAAAAAAGGCACTCAAACAGTGGCAGCCTCAATACACAAGAAACGTGTGCCCAACTGCATTACTCCAGAGGACAGGATCCGGACCAGTGGTTTAACAAATGAGTTTTGAATCAGGGAAACGGAATAACCACCAGTTGCTGAATAAAGCAGGATATACCAAGAAGCACTGGGAAAACACTGTCATGGTAAGCAGAAGACAGGACACTCATCAGGAGAGCAAGTGTAAGACTGAACTAAATGTACCATATGATTCCTTTCTGCAGTCATGACTTTATAATCAGCTACCAAAAATGTTACAAAGTGTAAATTCTGATGAAGATTATTTCATATAATAATTCCTCACTCTGAAAGCCCATGATTAGAGAAAAACAATTAGTGTATCCTGCCTTTTCAATAGGAATTGTAGGACTTCCCTGGTGGCACAGTGGTTAAGAATCCACCTGCCAATGCAGGGGACACGGGTTTGGGCCCTGGTCCAGGAAGATCCCACATGCTGTGGAGCAACTAAGCCCGTGCGTCACAACTACTGAGCCTGCACTCTAGCGCCTGACAGCCACAAATACTGAGCTCACGCACCTAGAGCCCGTGCTCCACAACGAGAAGCCACCGCAACGAGAAGCCTGTGCACCACAATGAAGAGCAGCCCCCGATCGCCACCAACTAGAGACAGCCCACGCATGGCAACGAAGACCCAACGCAGACAAAAATAAATAAATAAAATAAATAAATTTATGGGGGGAAAAAAAAGGAACTGTACAAGTGGAGAAAAATTTGCCAGTTGACAAGTGGGAAAAAATTTTTAACACATGAATGCCAGTAGAAGGAATACATGATAAAAAAATAAGGACCTACTGTATAGTACAGGGAACTATATTCAGTATCTTGTAATAACCTATAATGGAAAAGAATCTGAAATAGAATAGATATATATCTGTATATATATATACAGATATATGTCTGTATCATTTTGCTGTACACGTGAAACTAATACAACATTGTAAATCAACTACTTTAATTTAAAAAAGAGAGTAGAAGGAATACAGAAGGAATGACTGAATTTTAAAAAATCATTTTGGGGCTTCCGTGGTGGCGCAGTGGTTAAGAATCCGCCTGCCAATGCAGGGGACACGTGTTCGAGCCCCGGTCCGGGACGATCCCACATGCCGCAGAGAGGCTGGGCCCGTGAACCACGGCCGCTGAGCCTGCGCTCCGCAACGGGAGAGGCCCCAACAGTGAGAGGCCCGTGTACGGCAAAAAAAAAAAAAGCCTGTTGGCTTGGCGACTGCAATGACCTTTTTGCCAGTCAGAGTACATCTGGCCATTCTCAAATCAGACTAGTTCCCTGAATTGTAAGAAGTACTTGTGAAGCAGAGGTATGGAAAAGATCAGCATAATGATGCTCTGGGGCCTGTCTCTAGGAAGAGTAACTCTATTAACGCCAGATGTACTAGTTAGGGTTCTCCAGAGAAACAGAACCATTAGGATGAAGGAACAGAGCCTAATGGTTCTGTTGACACCATATATAAGCCCACGTTTTACCAGTTACGTTTAAGTGATATTTAAAATCTGTTGTTAAAAATAAACTTCATTAAGTCAGAAAAAGATAAACAAATACCGTATGCTAACACATATATGTGGAAACTTAAAAAAAAAAAAGGTTCTGAAGAACGTAAAGGCAGGACAGGAATAAAAACACAGACATAGAGAATGGACTTGAGGACACGGGGAGGGGGAAGGGTAAGCTGGGACGAAGTGAGAGAGTGGCACTGACATATATATACTACCAAATGTAAAATAGATAGCTAGTGGGAAGCAGCTGCATAGCACAGGGAGATCAGCTCGGTGCTTTGTGCCCACCTAGAGGGGTGGGATAGGGAGGGTAGGAGGGAGACACAAGAGGGAGGGGATGTGGGGATATATGTGTACGTATAGCTGATTCACTTTGTTATACAGCAGAAACTAACAACACTGTAAAGCAATTATACTCCAAGAGAGATGTTAAAAAAGAAGAAAAAGAATGTATACATAAATGTACCACTGTCACTTTGCTGTACAGCAGAAATTTACACAAAATTCAACTACAATAAAATTTTTTTGTTTGTAAAAAAAACAAAATAAACTTCATATATATGAGATTTCTGTTTATGTAACACTGTATGAGATTATATAATACATACATGAGATTTAGTACTTAGATTTAGTAAGGAAGTTCTCACGTGATTATGGAGGCCGAGATGTCCCACGATCTGCAGTTTGAAGGCCTGAGAACCAGGCGAGCTGGTGGTGTCAGATCCAGTCTGAGATGGAAGACAGGAGAAAACCTGCAGACAAAGTGAATTCTCTTCCTCAGCCTTTCTTTCTAGTTGGGCCTCCCAGGATTGGATGAGGGCAGTCTGCTTTGCTCAGTCCACACATTCAACTGTGAATCTCATCCAGAAACACGGCAAAGACACCCCCAGAATGATGCTTCAGGCAAATACCTGGGCATCCCTTGCCCGGTCAGGTTGACACACAAAATTAACCATCACACCAGGTAGATGTGAAAACCCGGCAGACTGCAGGGCTCAGGCAAAAGTCCAGCTCCTTAGGCTGAGGAGGAAGTGCTAAAGAACAGGATGTCAGAAGTTTCCAAACACTCTGCTTCCATTTCAAAGGTTACTATCCACAGGTTAATACTGAAGTATAGGTTTAAAGGGACTCAAACTGTGCTGGCAAGATTCTGGCAAAATAAAGATCCACATGCCTCAGAAGATCACCGATGCACAGCTTGCCTCGGATAACATTTAGGAATATCACTGCCAAACACTAACTCAAGGTGGAAACACACCAGTACCATGCTGCAAAGGCAAAGGGCCGAACAGTCTGTAACTAGGTCAGGTTTGCGTGCTCTTGCACAGGTCCACGCAGCACTGCTGAGCACACTGCAACGTGGTGATGCGTGGTCGACTTAGGACAGCAGCTTTAGAATAGAGGTTCTCAGTTTCCCTACTGCTGTTTACCAACCTTGATGTAACTACAAAATCACATTTCAAGGTCAGAGATCTGTCAGTTAAGATGCTGTTTGGCTTTTACTTGGGAGAAAGAACTTGTTTGAAGAGAAGATACTGATCTTAATTTCTGCGTGTGTTAAGAACATCACCCTGTGGTGCAACCATCACAACTACCTATTTCCAGAACTTTTTCATCAGGGCAAACAGAAACTCTATGCAGATTAAGCAATAACCCCATTTCCTGCTCCCCCTGCAGGGGAGAGGTAATCTCTGTTCTACCTTCTGTCTCTGAATTGGCCTTATCTAAATAGCTTTTGTAAGCGGGATCATACAATATTTCTCCTTTCCTGTAATGGCTTATCTCACTTGGCATGCTTTCATTTCAAGATTCGTCCACATTGCAGCCCACACCAGAACTTCATTCCTTTATATGGTGAATAATACACCGCTGTATCTAGATACCATATTTGACTTATCCATTTACCACTTGATGAGCACACAGGTACTCTCTACCTGTTGACTGTTGTGAATAATTCTGCTGTGAACAACAGTGTACGAGTATCTGTTTGAGATCCTGATTTCAAATCTTGTGGGTATATACACCTAAGTGCCAGGACATACAGTACTTTTGTTTAATCTTCTAAGGAAACACCACACTGCTTTCCACAACTCCAGCACCATATTACATTCCTACCAGCAATACACGAGGGTCCCCATTTCTCTACATCCTCACCAACACAAATTTTTTGCATTTTTAAAAACAAGAGCCATCATAATCCGTGTGAAGTAGTATATCACTGTTTTGAATTTCCTATCGACTAGTGATGCTGTGTATTTTTTGTGTGTGGATCAGCCATTTCTATATCTTCTTTGGAGAAATGTCTATTTGGGTCCTGAACCCATTTTTAATCAAACTGCTTGTTTGTTGTTGACTTGCAGGAGCTTTAAATATGTATTCTGAATATTAAGCCTCATCAGGTGTATGATTTATAAACATCTTCTCCCATTCTGTAGGCTGACTTTTTACTCTCCTAATGCTGTCCTTGGAAACACAAAAGTTTTTAATTGTGATAAAGTCTAATTTACCTTTTTTTCCTAGTGTTGCCTGTGCCTTTGGTATCATATCTACAAAATCACTGCTGAATCCATCTCTTGAAATATCCCCGATTTCAACTTTTTTTTTTTTTGGCTGCACCACATGGCATGTGGGATCTTAGTTCCCCAACCAGGCATCAAACTCACGCCCCATGCAGTGGAAGTACGGAGTCTTAACACCACTGGACCACCACAGAAGTCCCTCAAAGTTTTAACTCTTTAGATTTAGGTCACAAGACGTGACACCATAAAACTCCTAAAAGAGAACATAGGCAAAACATTCTCTGATGTAAATCATACCAATGTTTTCTTAAGTCAGTGTCCCAAAGCAGCAGAAATAAACCCAAAAATAAACAGATGGGACCTAATCAAACTTACAAGCTTTTGTACAGCAAAGGAAACCATAAACAAAACGAAAAGACAACCTATGGACTGGGAGAAAATATTTGCAAACAATGCAACTGACAAAGGTTTAATTGCCAAAATATACAAACAGCTCACACTACTCAATAACAAAAAAACCACCCAATCAAAAAATGTACAAAAGACCTAAACAGACATTCCCCCCAAGAAATACAGGTGGCCAACGGGCACATAAAAAGAGGCTCAACATAGCTAATTATCAGAGAAATGCAAATCAAAATTACAAGGAGGGGGATTTCCCTGGTGGTCCAGTGGCTAAGACTCTGCACTCTCAATGCAGGAGGCCTGGGTCTGATCCTGGTCAGGGAACTAGATCCTACATGCTGCAACTAAAGGATCCTGCATGCCGCAACTAAAGATCCCACATGCTGCAACTAAAGATCTCACGTGCCACAACTAACACCTGGTGCAGCCAAATTAAAAAATAAAATAAAATACAATGAGGTACCACCTCACACAGGTCAGAATGGCCATCATTAAAAAGTCTACAAGGGGGGGGGGGCTTCCCTGGTGGCGCAGTGGTTGAGAGTTCACCTGCCAATGCAGGGGACACGGGTTCGTGCCCCAGACTGGGAAGATCCCACAGGCGGTGGAGCAGCTGGGCCCATGAGCCATGGCCGCTGAGCCTGCGCGTCCGGAGTTGTGCTCTGCAACAGGAGAGGCCACAACAGTGAGAGGCCCGCGTACCGCAAAAAAAAAGAAAAAAGAAAAGTCTACAAGGGGAGGGAGCCTGTGCTCTAGAGCCTGTGAGCCACAACTACTGAGCCCATGCGCCACAACTACTGAAGCCCATATGCTCTAGGGCCCACGTGCCGCCAACTCCTGAGCCCGTGGTGCTGCAACTACTGAAGCCCGCGTGCTTACAGCCTGTGCTCTGCAACAAGAGAAGCCTGCACACACCTCAACGAAGACCCAGTGCAGCCAAAAAAAAAAAAAAAAAAAAAAATGGCTACAAGGGACTCCCTGGTGATCCAGTGGTTAAGAATCCGCCTTCCAATGCAGGGGATGTAGGGTCAATCCCCAGTCGGGAAACTAAGATCCCATGTGCCGTGGGGCAACTAAGCCCACATGCCACAGCTACTGAGCCTGAGCACTCTGGAGCACACATGCCACAACTAAGATCCTACATGCCACAACTAAGACCCGACGCATCCATAGAAGTTTTTTAAAGTGTACAAATAATAAATATTGGAGAGGGTGTGGAGAAAAGGGAACCCTCCTAAACTGTTGGTGGGAATGTAAATTGGTGCAACCATTATGGAAAACAGTATGGAGGTTCCTCAGAAAACTAAAAATAGAATTACCATATGATCCAGCAATCCCACTGCTGGGCACATAGCCAGACAGAACTTTAATTCAAAAAGATACATTCCCCTATGTTCATTGCAGCATTATTTACAATAGCCAAGATATGGAAACAACCTAAATGTCCATTGACAGATGAATGGATAAAGAAGATGTGGGGTGTGTGTATGTATATACATGTATATGTGTGTACACACACACACACACGCTCTGTAATATTACTCAGCCATAAAAAGGAAAGAAATAATGCCATTTGCAGCAACACAGATGGACCTAGAGATTACCATACTAAGCAAAGTCAGTCAGAAAGATAAATACAATATGATATCACTTACATGTGGAATCTAAAATACAACACAAATGAACATATCTATGAAACAGAAACAGACCCACACACATAGAGAACAGATGTGTGGTTGCCAGGGGGGAGAGGGGTGGGGTAGGGATGGATTGGGAGTTTGGGATTAGCAGATGCAAACTAGTATATATAGAATGGATAAACAAGGTCTTACTGTACAGCACAAGGAACTATATTCAATATTCTGTGATATGCCATAATGGAAAAGAATATGAAAAAGAATATGCATAACGAAGTCACTTTGCTGTATGGCAGAAATTAACACAACACGGTAAATCAACTATACTTCAATAAAATTTTTTAAAAAAAGATTTAGGTCTGGGCTTCCCTGGTGGCACAGTGGTTAAGAATCCACCTGCCAATGCAGGGGACACGGGTTCAAGCCCTGGTCCAGGAAGATCCCACATGCCACGGAGCAACTAAGCCCGTGCTCCACAACTACTGAGCCTGCGCTCTAGAGCCCATGTGCCACAACTACTGGGCCTGTGCGCTACAACTACTGAAGCCCGCACACCTAGAGCCCGTGCTCCACAACAAGAGAAGCCACCGCAATGAGAAGCCTGCGCACTACAACAAAGAGTAGTCCCCACTCACCGCAAGTAGAGAAAGTCCGCGTGCAGCAACAAAGACCCAACACAGCCAAAAATTAATAAAATAAATTTTAAAAAGAAAAAAATATTTAGGTCTTTGATTGGTTTTATTTTTTTATTTTATTTTTTTTGCAGTACGTGGGCCTCTCACTGTTGTAGTCTCTCCCATTGCGGAGCACAGGCTCCGGACGCGCAGGCTCAGCGGCCATGGCTCAGGGGCCTAGCCGCTCCGCGGCATGTGGGATCTTCCCGGACTGGGGCACAAACCCGTGTCCCCTGCATCAGCAGGCGGACTCTCAACCACTGCGCCATGAGGGAAGCCCGGTTTTAATTTTTTTATATGATGATAGGTCCGGGTCCAAATCATTCTGCAGGTAGATGTTTTCTCAGCACCATTATGATTTGTTGAAGGCACTGTGCTTTCACCGCTGAATGGACTTGGAACCTTTGTCAAAATTCAATCCACCATGAATGTGAAGATTAATTTCTGGGATTTCTATTCTGTTCCACTGGTTTACATGTGTATCCTTATCCCGGTACCACACTGTTTTGATTACTATAGTTTATTTATTTATTTAGCTGTGCTGGGTCTTAGTTGTGGCACGCAGGATCTCCGTTGCTGCGTGCGGGATCTTCGTTGTGGCATGCGGAGTCTTTTAGTTGAGGCATGAGGAACCTTTTAGTTGCAGCATGTGGAGTCTTTAGTTGAGGCGTGCAGGGTCTTTAGTTGTGGCATGTGGAATCTAGTTCCTTGACTAGGGATCGAACGTGGGCCACCTGCATTGGGAGCGTGGAGTATTAGCCACTGGACCACCAGGGAAGTCCCCTGTAGTAAGTTTTAAAATCAGGAAGTGAGAGACCTCCAACTTTGAGCTTTCAAACTTGTTTGACTATTGAGGGTCCCATGATTTTCTACATGAATTTTAGGATAAGTTTTTCTATTTCTGCAAAAAACGTCACTGGGATTTTGATAAGGATTGCGTTGAATCTGTAGATGGTTTCCCAAGAATATTAATTTTTCTAATCCATGAATGTGAGATGTCTTTCCACTTATTTACATCTTTAACTCCTCTCAGCAATGTTTATAGTTTTTACTTTACAAGTCTTTCTCACCTACCGAGTTAAATTTATTTGTAGGTATTTTATTCTCTTTGATACTCCGGTACGTGGAATTGTTTCCTTCATTTCCTCTTTGGATTGTTCATTTTTAGTCTATAGAAATGCAGTTGATGGGAACTCCCCTGGTGGTGCAGTGGTTAAGAATCCTCCTGCCGTGCTCGCTTCGGCAGCACATATACTAAAATTGGAACAATACAGAGAAGATAAGCATGGCCCTTGCGCAAGGATGACACGCAAATTCGCAAAGCGTTCCATGTTTTTATTAATAAGGCAATTATATTAAAATATCTCACTAAAAAAAAAAAAAAGAATCCGCCTGCCAATGCAGGGGACACAGGTTTGAGCCCTGGTCCGGGAAGATCCCACATGCCATGGAGCAACTAAGCCTGTGCGCCACAACTACTGAGCCTGCACTCTAGAGCCCACAAGCCACAACTACAGAAGCCCACGCGCCCAGAGCCCGTGCTCTGCAACAAGAGAAGCCAGAGCAATGAGAAGCCCATGCACCGGGACGAAGAGTAGACCCTGCTCGCCATAACTAGAGAAAGCCTGCACACAGCAACGAAGACCCAATGCAGCCCAAAATAAATAAATTATAAAAGAAAAAAAAAAGAAAAAGAAATGCAGCTGATTTTTGTGTGTTCACTTTGTATCCTGAAACTTTGTTGAACTAGTTTATTAGCTCTTAGCAGGTTTTAGTTTTTTAATTTTTTGGTATGAAATCTTTAAGGTACTCCACGTATAAGACCATGTATCTCTTTGCTTTCCAATTTGGATGTTTTATTTCTTTTTCTTGCCAAACTGCTCTGGCTAGAACTTCCAGTAGTGTTTGGAATAGAAGGGGTAAAAGTGGGCATCCTTGCCTCGTTCCTGATTTTAGAAGACAAAGTATTAGTCTTTCACCACTGAGTATAACGTTCACTGTGGGTTTTTCATACATGGCTTTTATTATGTTGAAATAATTTCCTTCTATTCCCAGTGTTTCGTTTTCATTGTGAAATGGTGTTGAATTTGTCAAAGGCCTTTTCTGCATCAACTGAGATGACATGGTTTTTTTCCCTTTCATTCTGTTAATGGGGTGTATTCATGATCGCTGTTTGGTTGTGGAACCATCCTAGCATTCCAGGAATAAATCCCACTTGGTCACGGTATATA
The DNA here is from genome assembly GCF_937001465.1 of Orcinus orca. Taxonomy (NCBI): domain Eukaryota; kingdom Metazoa; phylum Chordata; class Mammalia; order Artiodactyla; family Delphinidae; genus Orcinus; species Orcinus orca. The sequence continues at coordinate 1,814,090 of NC_064568.1, read as the reverse complement.
ATCCTTTTAATATGCTGCTGAATTTGATTTGCTGGTATTTTGTTAAGGGCTTTTGCATCACTGTTCATAAGAGATACTACTCTGTGGTTTTCTTTTTTTTGTAGTGTTTGTCTGGCTTTCCTATCAGAGCAATGCTGGTCTCACAGAATGAGCTAAGAAATCTTCCCCCCTCTTCAATGTTCGGGAAGAATCTGAGAAGAACTGGTGCTGTCTTTAAATGTCTGTTAGAATTCACCAGTGGAGCCATTAGACCCAGGGCTTTTCCCTGTCAGGAGGTTTATGATAGCGGATTCAGTCTCCAGCTTGACCCAGGGCTTTTCCCTGTCAGAAGGTCTATGATAACGGACTCAATCTCCGAGCTTGACCCAGGGCTTTTCCCTGTCAGAAGGTCTATGATAACGGACTCAATCTCCCAGCTTGACCCAGGGCTTTTCCCTGTCAGGAGGTCTATGATAGCGGACTCAATCTCCCAGCTTGACCCAGGGCTTTTCCCTGTCAGGAGGTCTATGATAGCGGACTCAATCTCCCAGCTTGACCCAGGGCTTTTCCCTGTCAGGAGGTCTATGATAACGGACTCAATCTCCCAGCTTGACCCAGGGCTTTTCCCTGTCAGGAGGTCTATGATAACGGACTCAATCTCCCAGCTTGACCCAGGGCTTTTCCCTGTCAGAAGGTCTATGATAACGGACTCAATCTCGCAGCTTGACCCAGGGCTTTTCCCTGTCAGGAGGTCTATGATAGCGGACTCAATCTCCCAGCTTGACCCAGCGGCACTGTCCCAGAAACAAAGAATGGAACAGAAGCTTTCACAAAAGACACATGTAGATGGGAAATCAGTGTGTATGATAAAAAAAAATTTCTAGTCAGTGAGGAAAAGATGACAATACAATGAAATACTGAGGCAACTATGCATTTGGAAAAAAAGAGTCTGACATCACATCATACAGAAGAATTCCAAACGTGCTAAGTACTAGGAAAAAAATAACCATTGTTTTTATTGTCCTAGGAAAGGAGAAGGCCTAAGTATAATATGAAACCCAGAAAACAAAACAAATTGACAGACATGACTACAGAAAAGTTTTTATACTACAAAAACACAGCATCAACCAAACCAAGCCAAAAGAAACAAGCCAGGAACACTGCGACATGAAAAAGCGTTGATATTCTTCCTATATAAAAAATATTCTTACTATATAAGAAATAGTCTTGATACATATATATGTTTTTTGGGGATTTTTTTGCGGTATGTGGGCCTCTCACTGTTGTGGCCTCTCCTGTCGCAGAGCACAGGCTCCGGACGCGCAGGCTCAGCAGCCATGGCTCACGGGCCCAGCCGCTCCGCGGCACGTGGGATCCTCCCGGACCGGGGCACGAACCCGTGTCCCCCGCATCGGCAGGCGGACTCTCAACCACTGCACCACCAGGGAAGCCCCGCTATACAGTTTTTTAAAAACCCTCACCTGAGCTTTCAAGAACAAAAGCCAATTCACAAAAGAAAAATAAATGGCTAATCTTTTTTTTAAAGTTTAATCCACTTATCAAAGAAATGGAAATGTTAAACAATGAGGCACCATTTAAATTTTCCCCACTAGTTAAACTGGCAAACACTAAGAAAATTGACAATTGGCAACTATATAAATAGAATTCTCCAACTACAAATATTAAGTACACAACCTTCCTGGGGGTACTATAGTAATGAGTAGCAAATTTTACGTAGGTATGACCACTATATCTCAGGGAAACTACCAGGTAAGTGGACAAAGATAAACAGTAAATGATTTTGTGACAGAGAAAAGGTAGAAGTCCCTGAAGTGTTCATTGAGAGGACCGTTAGCCTACGCCAGCAGCAGCAGCGCACAGCCACGAGCGACAGCAGGCACTGACACGGACGGGTGCTGAGTGAAGTCTTTAACAAGCAAGAGACACAGAGTGTGCACTGTATGACCCCCTTTAAACAGAAAAATGTAAGTCTGGAAGTACGGTCACCAACTATCGGAAGGATGACAGAGAACCACTCACTTTAAGACTTCTACACTGCTTCTGTAATTTAGAAACAAGTCATTCTAGGAAAAATCTAGCCACCTAGCAGTGAGGTCCCCCCGCTCCTCTAAAGAAGTGAACGAGCAGGGCTCCACATAGGTGACAGCTTCTCCGTGGCTGAAAGGGTCCTTTACGTTTCCATGACGTCATCTTGCCAATTAGGATACTGCAAACGCCACTGCAGTATGAGCAAGAGCCAAAGAAAATTAGAATAGGCAGGATCCTGTGGGCACTTAGTCCCCCCTGATCCATGGGAGATACGGGCAAACCCCAGTGGATGCCTGAAACCACACACAGCACCCAACCCTGTTCACTGTGTTCTTCCTATACATACACACCTATGATAAAGTTTAACTTTCAGTCAGGCAAGCAAAGAGATTTACAGCAATAACTAATAACAAAACAGAACAATTATAACAATATACTGTAATAAAATATGAATGTGGTTTCTCTCAAAATATCTTCCTGTACTGTACTCACCCCACCTCTTCTTGTGACGTGAGAGGATAAAATGGCGTTGTGCCACTGCTGGCCTTCTGACTACACATCTAAAGGCGGACCATCGCTTGGAGCGATCCCAGATGGTGGGGCCATGGCAGTGTCAAGGCCTGGACGTCTGGAGCGGAGAATGTGGACAGTTGGGGATTCCAGGTGGGAAGGAGGGAGATTTCATCATGCTACTCAGAACAGCACGCAATTGAAAATTACGAATTGTTTACTTCTGGAATTCTCCATTTAATATTTTTGGACCACGGTTGACCGCAGGTAACCGAAACTGCAGAAAGCGAAACTGGGGATAAGAGGGGACCAGTGTACTCTCATTTTCCAGCAGTGGAAACTGAAGCTTAGCAACTCCATTGAGATCCATCCCATGGCCCTGCTTAAGGAAGCCTCTACAATCCTCCAGCTTCTGGTCCACCAATTTCAAACAAGGTGAGGAATTTTCAGCAGGGAGCACAACAGATGTGTGTGTGTATGTATCTATCAAAAGCCACTCGGGGAACGTATTTTTAGTTCTTTCTTTCATACGGTTACCTTTGGAGGGAAAACATAAATTAGTCTAGGATCTGGGAGTTCCCTGGTTGCCTCGTGGTTAGGATTCAGGGCTTTCACTGCCGTGGCCCAGGTTCAATCCCTGGTCCGGGAACTGAGATCCTGCAAGCTGCACAGTGCCCGCCCACCGCAAAAGGCTTATTGGTTTAAATAAGTAAGTCTGGGTTTTACCCTAAGAACCTCTCCTAGAGCAGGTAGAACATCTATAACACGTGTTTAAGACACACATATACAGGTCCCAGGGATTCAGTGAAAGGTGGGAATATGATGGGAATAACTTAGGAAATGAAGCTGGTGGTGCCTGAGCAAGGCAGGACGCCAACAGACAGAACACAGAGATGAAGGGGAGTGGTAGGAACCGAACTGTAGGAAGCAGGGAACAAAGTGTGGTCAGGAAAAGGTTAAATACAGCAAGTCAGGGCAACACAGGGTCTGCATCAAAAGGACAAAGCCAGGAAGACAAGCTGGAGACAGTTTGTGTAGAAAAACATAGGGTTCTGCACCAGGGAAGGAATGGGACCTAAGGACCACTTCAAGACTATCCAGTAGCACTTCACAAGAAGGATGGGGGGGGGGGGAGCTGGGTGAGGGTACTGAAAATGTAGAAGGCAAGGGAGGGCTCACACTCAAACGTTCCTTTCACGCCTACTTCGGGCAAATCGAATTGAGATTATCCCACTTATCATTTAAAAGAAATAAATTTCTTACGATAGGAAGCTGATTTGTGAGAGATTATTTATGGGCAACTTGGCATTCTTTTTTGCATTTAAATTACTAGCTAATGGAACAAGAATCTACAAATGAGGCACCTTCCCCCAACAGCTATTACCCACGGAAGCCAGCCACTGTAAAGCTAGCACCATTTCTCCAATATTTCCAACTCTGTGCTTTCCAAGTCAAGCGCCTCTTGATCCCTTGTGCAGTGTGACTCACTCTAACCAGTGAGCTGTGAGCAGAAGTGACGTGTCATCTCTGGGCTGGAACACTTAATCACGGGAGCAAGACCCTCCAACAGTTCTCCTTTACTTTGCCAAGACAGCCAACAGCGTCCCACACTGTTGTGGCTGCTTCTTCAGCTGGAGTAAGGATGACACAGAGCCCCTGGAAAATCCATACTGGACACGCTGGCCTTTTTTTTTTTTTTTTTTTTTTGCTGTACGCGGGCCTCTCACCTCTCACTGCCGTGGCCTCTCCCGTTGCGGAGCACAGGCTCCGGACGTGCAGGCTCAGCGGCCATGCCTCATGGGCCCAGTCGCTCCGTGGCATGTGGGATCTTCCCGAACCAGGGCACGAACCCGCGTCCCCTGTATCAGCAGACAGACTCTCAACCACTGCGCCACCAGGGAAGCCCCCACGCTGGCCATTTTGAGATTATTTGTTACTACAGAAAAACCCAGCCAATTCAGTCAGATGCTGCTGGAAAACTCACTACCTGGAAATTTACATTTCAAAAGAAACAGAATAGTCAAAGCATCCCTCTTTTCAAAAACACTTTAAAAGAACACTTAAAAAAGATCACTAAAGTTTACAAAGGCTATTCTCTTCCGTAAGGTGCTATTCTGGGCTTCCCTGGTGGCGCAGGGGTTAAGAACCTGCCTGCCAATGCAGGGGACACGAGTTCGAGCCCTGGTCCGGGAAGATCCCACAGGCCGCGGAGCAACTAAGCCCGTGTGCCACTACTACTGAGCCTGCGCTCTAGAGCCCGTGAGCCACAACTACTGAAGCTCGTGCGTCTAGAGCCCGTGCTCCGCAAGAGAAGCCCCGGCAGTGAGAAGCCCGCACACGGCGACGAAGAGTAGTCCCCGCTCACCGCAACTAGAGAAAGCCGGCGCACAGCACCAAAGACCCAACACAGCTAAAAATAAATTAATTTTAAAAAAAAAGTACTTATCTTTAAAAAAAAAAAAAAAAAAAAAAAGAGGGCTTCCCTGGTGGCGCAGTGGTTGAGAGTCCGCCTGCCGATACAGGGGACACGGGTTCGTGCCCTGGTCCGGGAGGATCCCACATACCGCGGAGCGGCTGGGCCCGTGAGCCATGGCCGCTGAGCCTGCACATCCAGAGCCTGTGCTCCAAAACGGGAGAGGCCACAACAGTGAGAGGTGAGAGGCCCGTGTACCGCAAAAAAAAAAAAAGGAAAAGAAAAGAAAAAAGAAAATAAGAAGGTGCTATTCTTCTCAGCATTCTTGGGGTTAAAGACACATCTGCCTGGATCCACTAACCTGGAATATGGAGCGCTAGTCGGGATACTGAGCATGTTCTTTCAGGCTCCTCTTGCTTCTGAAAAAAGATTCTGACAAGGCAAATGCTGCTGCTTAGTTTGAACTTGGAAGTGAAGCATCAAACAAGGTAACCATTAAGCTCTACAAAAAGTAAAGAGATTATTTGTCTGTGTGTATATATATACTCTGTTCAAGGTATCAGATTCATGTGTGGGGAGGGGGAAAACTAAGCCCACCTTCTCAAAGAATCAAGTTCCTTGGAAAGCAATTCTTGTTACGAGGACTTTGCAGCCCCTGGATCAACAGATTCTTGACTATGATGCTCCCACTGTTCTAAATGCAGGTGCCAAACCAAGAGCTAAGAGTCTGTATTAACAGACCACGACGACAGTGCCTTTTTTTTTATTTGTTGGTAAGACAAAATGGAAAACGAGAGTTACACACAACTATTTTTCAATAGTTTGAACGTTTGATATGAACCCTAGATTATCTCAGGCATTTAGCCAATAAAACATTGCCCATAAACTGGTAAGAAGTGTCCACATGGGCTGACCGGCTCAAGAAGAAAACCAAGCTAACTGCTCTCTTTCTCCAGCCCATCCCCCCCAAACCAGCTCTTACTTTTCACCTGTGTTAAACGCATTTCTGAGCAAGTACCTCTCTGAAGGTTTAAGCATGCCACCTGTATTTCAGTCCTAGCCCCACTCATCCCTTAATGTGTGTTTCTTTAGGTAAACTATAAATCCATAACTGGGACAGCATCAGTCTTACCCAATAGGATTGTGACATCAAGTGAAAGGATTACGCCCTATCCTAGCACCACCCAGTGAAGTACCACTTTGTTAAACATAAATCCTTCAACATGGCACTGGAGTTCGTCCCCTCCCCACCCCCGTCTGGCCCCCATACATACTGCCATTCCCCAATTTGAGGTACCATAGTCCCTCCATCTGCCCTACGTTCCCCCACCTCCATTCGTTTGCTATGCCATTCCCTCCAACTACAATGGCTTTCCCGAGTCTCCCCTCCATATCAATTCATCCAAAATCTACTCAGCACCACCTAACCCAGTCACTGAACACTTCCAGCATTTTTGTGACTCTCACCTGTCTTGTTTTTACAATTATTCCTAAACCTCCAGTGTTTTTTATTTGATACTCCCCACAGCTGTCAGCAGTATTTTCTTACAGTAGACAATAAAACTGTGTCAAATGAACACAGAACACATAATTTATCATTCAGGAAGGCTATCCATATTCATCAGTGGCCCAGAAGCAAAACTTACATGCTACAGATAGTAAAACAGTGTCCAAAGTGAGAACTGGAAAAATATTTTTAAGTTTACTGAGTAATATTTCAAGATCCATGCTAGAATAATGATTCATCCCTGCCCTCAAGGAGATTCGAGTGGGGGAAGGGCAAGGGCATGTACTATTATTCCAATCAAACCGAGGCCTACAGTGGATGCACAAAGCTCAAGATCACGCAGCCAGAAGGCGGCTGGTCAAACACCAACTAATACCTAAATGGTCAGTCAGAACATGCAAAACAGACCTAGTCCTAGCACGTGTATGAGGGAATCCAAGTGTCAGACGGAAAAAGAACTTCAGTGAAAGCACTCTCTACCATGGCTAGATTTATACCCTGCAGGTGACACTTTGAAGCCAATTCCATCCCCAGGAATCAGTCCAGATTATAAATGCAAAAACTAACCCATAAGGGCAACTAAGGGGGGCTAACTGCTCACTAGACTGAAGTCATTCTGCTTTTCTATCCCCAACGGATTTAAAAAGCATTTACAAGAGGCAGTCTCAAGTTATGACACATATGGCTCCAGAAACAACCTCCCCACCCCCTCAAGGATTCCCCATGCTGGTACTGGAGGGAGATACGATGCTAGCACAAGGGCAAAATGAAAATAAGCGTCAGCAAAGATGTGGAATATCTGGAACTCTCACGTACCGCTGATGGGAGTGTAAAGCAGGATACAGCCTTGGAAAGCTGGCAGTGTCTACCGAGGTGCAGCACATACCGTTACGGACTGAATTTTGTCCCCCACCCCACCCCCCCCAAGAATTTATGAAGTCCTACCCTCTGGTACCTCAAAATGTCAAAATATGACTGTATTTGGAGACGGAGCTCTCAAAGGGGTGATTAAAGTTAAACGAGGTCATGAGGGTGGGCCCTCATCAGACTGGTGTCCTTGTTGTAAGAGGAGGTTAGGACACGGACCCCTATGGAGAAAAGACCATATGCGGTCACAAGGAGAAGATGCTCACCTACAAGCCAAGGAAAGAGGCCTCTGAAGAAACCAACCCGGCCAACACCTCGATCTCGGACTTCTAGGCTCCAGAATCATGAGAAGATAAATTTCTGTTGTTTAAGCCACCCAGTCTGTGGTATTTGTTATAGCAGCCCTAGCAATATACAGATACACACGCTAAAACTTTCCACTCCTCAGCATTAACTTATGGAAATGTGTGCATACAGTCATCAAAAGACAAACCAAGAATATTCATACAGCATTTTTTTTTTTTGGCCGCACCGCGTGGCATGTGGGACTTCCCTGACCAGGGGTTGAACCCGTGCCCCCTGCAGTGGAATCGTGGAATCTTAACCACTGAACCACCAGGGAAGTCCCGATACAGCATTATTTTTACCAGCCACAAACTACAAGCTACCCAAATGCCCATCAATAAGTTAATAAAAACACTACGGTATATCATATAATCAAATACTACTGAGCAATGAAAATGGAGTTACCACTGCACCCAACAGAAAATCTCACAGGCAACAATGACTCAAAGAAAGGGATACAAAAGGATACACAGTGTATGATTTACACAAAGTCGAGTCAGACAAAATTAAACTACAGTGTTAAAAATCAGCAGGAGGAGGGACTTCCCTGGTGGTACAGTGGGTAAGACTCCAAGTTCCCGATGCAGGGATCCAGGGGTCGATCCCTGGTTGGGGAACTAGATCCTGCATGCATACCATGACTAAGAGCCCACATGCCACAACTAAGACTGAGTGCAGCCTAAATAAATAAATGAATATTAAAAAAAAAGGTAAATGGAAAACTAGAACATTTTTTTAAAAAGCAGCAGGAGGGGATGACAATGACCTGAAGGAGGCACAAGGGGGCTTATTTCTGAGTTTATGGAAACTCTCGAAGTTGTTCATTTATCTGTATGCTTTTCATATGCCCTACTGCAAATTCACAGTTCACTAAAATGTAGAAATGACAAGTTGCAACAACTTACTGATCCATTGTCACCACGGCAAAAAAACCTCATTATGGTACTGAATGCATCAGGTTCTTCACCTGTTGCCACTAAACATTTGAAAAATACAGCTAGTCTCCGGATCCCAGCTTCCCACCACTGAGTGTTTATCTAGAGGGGTCCCACAAGTCAAAGGATCCAAAGAATATCCAGGGCCCTCCAAAGTTAATCTCTCATACCATACTTTAAAAATTGAATCTCTTTAAAGTATACATTCATAAGAATTAAATAACCAGTTAACACTCCAGTCTGCCTCAGAGTAGTGAATTGAATTTTTCTTCTTTTTACTTCTGAATTTTCCTACCTTTTTTTTTAAAAGAAATGACTTACTTAATAATCAGCAAAAGAGAAATGTCATTTTAAATAAAAAACAGTGGAAGAAAGATACGTTTTTATAAGGAGTCAAATGCTGAGTGCTTTACAGCAATCATGAATAATCAAAAAGCCAGGCTGGTGCATCAGAAAGAGCCTCAGCTGTGTTTCAGGAGACCCAGACTAGCATTAGAGTAGCCGGGCCACCTGAGCACCCAGGCTCGGCCACCCTCTTAAGCCTGCAGGGCTGCTGTGAACACCAGCTGAAATCCTATGTGAACTGTTAAGCACTAGGCAAACATTAAAAAACACTGAAAGACAAATACCGTGGAGGAAAAGTTTCTACAAAACATGCATGCAGACTTCCCTGGTGGCGCAGTGGTTAAGAATCCGCCTGCCAATGCAGGGGACACGGGTTCGAGCCCTGGTCCGGGAAGATCCCACATGCCGCGGAGTAACTAAGCCCATGCGCCACAACTACTGAAGCCTGCATGCTTAGAGCCCGTGCTCCGCAACAAGAGAAGCCACCGCAATGAGAAGCCCGTGCACTGCAACAAAGAGTAGCCCGAGCTCACCACAACTAGAGAAAGCCCGCACACAGCAATGAAGAACCAATGCAGCCTAAAATAAATAAATAATTAATTTAAAAAAAAAAAGAACGTTCTTTAACAACCATCAACTGAACAGGACAGGCTGGAGGACTTTAACGTGGCTCTTAACCTGTGGGCTGCCCAAACGACCCAGATTTATTTCTGGGTCCCCTGGCCTGTAAGTACACAGAGAACTGTCGGTAGCCTGACTGATTAGCACATGTAAGAAGGCATTATTTTTCATAAAGTCTGTGCTGTTACAATCAGGTTTTTTAAAGGTTAATTCATAGTAGCTTTGTTGTGTACTCTCAAAACAACTCAAATGGTAATAAATTTTTAAAATTAAAACTGCATACCAAGATTGGAAACCAATGATGTAACTTTTTACTTCACAATGGAAATTTTAAAGTATTCCCTAACTGAGCTGAGCTTAAGTCCAGGAAAGGCAGTAGTAAGAGCAAGCCCTCTGGCTGTGAGAGGGTGGGGAGACCAGAGAAGGCGCTTCCCTGCACCTGGGGACGGGCACGCACGCAAGGCCACTTGAGAGCCAAGCAAGGTCCCTGCCTCCCTTGATGGGCTTCCTCAAACGTGCTCTGTGCGGACAGCAAGCAGTCCTAGACAACCAGGATATGGACAACAGAATCAGTGAGACTGATCTCCGCGGCAGTGACGACATCACCAAAACAGAGAGCCCCGGGCAAGGCCTGAGATCCCCTGCATTAAGCCCTGCATCTTCAGGGAGATGAACAAGGCCAATACTGCATGTCACCACTGGAACCAACTCCCAAGCTCTCTTCCTCCCCCATGGAGACATTCTGCAAGTAGCTATTCTTAAATTGTTTCTGAAATCAAGCCTGGAGTACTAAAATTGAAACTAGTCGGAGACAGTGCTAAAAAGCCTGTTCTGATTTCCCGCACCGCATCACTTTTACTTTTGATTCACAAATCACACTAACCACAGCCGCCGTTAACAAGTTTTAAAATATAAGTGCAAACTATTTTTCTGTGTTTAATGCCATATGCGGGAAGGAAAAAGCAGAAAATACAAGGAAGGTGCGAGAGCAAATAACTGAAGAGATCAACACATCGCAGCAAACTGCAGACAGAAGCACACAGCTCTAGCAGACGGCAGTCACAGACGCAGGTGTGATCACGCAGAGGAACAAATGCCGGGAATACAACCGCCACCTTACAGGGGAGACAGGAAGCAGCAGAAAGCCAGGAGCAGCGAAGTGGGGGGAGCTAACTTCCCCAGCTCCAGCCTCCTTCAGGCATGACATCAGTGCCAGGTGAACCACCGTCTGGGCCTCATGCAGGAGGACTCCTCCAGACTTCCCCGGAACACCCGGACTCTAACTCCCAGACCAACAGCCTGGTGAGTTCTCCTTAGCCATATGTGAATTACGTAGATGGAGAGCCAGACAACTCATGACAGTAATAATGGTAAATATCTACGTCAAATCTCAGAGAGAAATAGTGCATAAAAGGGCTCTCCCACGTGTGTGGTCTGGGTTTGCTACACCTTTGCACAGAAAGACTAACGCCAAACCGAAGGGCAAGGATGTTCAGGGCAGGTCCCTTTGGAAATTTATTATAAGCTAATCAAACAACCAAAACGTTCTGCTTCGCTTGGTGGTGGGGTCAGGAACTGGATTCAAAGCCACACTGTACTATAAAGCAATGCTCTTTGTTTATGGGGTTTGGGGCAGGGGTTAGGCCTGGTTGGCACCAAGAAATATTTTTGCTCCATGAGGGTGCTAACAATTACCTGAAAAAATGTCCAAATAAAGCTGTTTTAGAGTATCTTCTATATTCCACTCCCCCTTCTGTTTGTCTACTCCTGAAATTCTACCACAAATGCAAAACTCACGTCCCCTCTTAAAGAAGGGGAACCAGAGGACTTGTGGGACGTGGGGTGGCGGAGGGTTTTATCTAGGATGATACTGGTACTGAGACTGGGAGGTGGCACATGAAACTTTCACTGTCGGCTAAAGCAGCAGCCCCAGCCTGCCAAGTGCACCTCTGCTCAGACAGCCCCCGAAGCTGACATTCGCACTGTAAGATGACAGTGACACCAACCCCCTCTTCAGTGAACAACAAAAAATGCTGGAGAGCAAAAGGTAAAACAAGTTTAGAGATGAAAATTACCCTTCAAAAAACACGACCAATTTAGAAACTGTGATATTATCTTCTACGAACTCTCTTCAAAAGCAAACCAAATCAAATGCTGTTGTTAAAATGAACAAGGCTTTCAAGTTACCCAGAACACCGTGCTGCCTGGATTACTCTGAATGCACTTGCTGAGATGAAAAATAACTCCTTTTACAAAAAAATCTCAAATTCTACCGCCAAGCCATTCCACAAGAGAATTCCTGGCCGTGATCACTCACCATCTTTAAATTCCTTGAGGATAGGAACCAGGTCTATCTCCCTGAGTCAACAGGCAATGCCTGATACATGGTAGATACTCAAAACAGCTGATGAATAGATGAAACGCTACTCATCGTTACACTCCTCTAAATGCAAACAATACTTAAGGCTACCACACTTAATACCCACTTAAGTATATCAGGCTGGGTAACAAAGTTTAAAAACAAAAGAAAAGAAATCAGACTACAACAGGGCTTGGACAGGATCTTCAGGAGAAGTACTCACAACTCACTTTCCAGTTCTTAGACTCAAATCTGAACAAACTCTCCTAAGTCTGGAGAGAGAAGCACACCAAAAGAAGACTTTATCAATCCATGGATGAGAAGTCATGCGGGTAATCAGCTGCTTCAGTCACAAGGAAGAGACAAGAGCCTGTTCTTTTGGAATCCAAAGAGAAGATACAGTATTTTCAACAGGAAAGAACCACATGGCAGGACTGCCTGCCCAACTCATTTGACAGAAGACGTAGGTAACAAAAACTTTCAAACCTCAATTGAGTACTCTGCTATGATGCTAGAGCTCCCAGTTTACTGGCACTACACTACTTGAAAACAAAAAACTGTGTTAAAACTCACAACTGCAAATGGAATATGTTATGGTTTTAAGGCATAACTAATGGCACCAGAAAAGGCTTCCAAAATGACATCACTAGAAAGAAAGGAGGCGGAGACAGACAGATACCAGGTGGCAAAAGATACTTCACAAGCTTCAGGGGCATCAGAAAGCAGTACAATCCGGAGGCCGAGCACAGTGCTCTGGAGTCTGGGCGCCTGGACTCAAATCTCCGCTCCATAACTTATTACTTCTGCGACCTTGGGCAAATGACTTAACCTCTCCGATCTTCCATTTCCCTATCTATAAGTGGGCACAGTAATAGTACTTGAGAAGTCTATTCTGAGAATTAAATACAATAATCGGTGCAGAAATATCGCCACGCTGCCTAACATGCAGTAACCGCTCCAATGTTTGCTACTGTTATTTTCAATTTTCCCAGTTTTGCGAACCATTCTTTTCGGGGAAGCCCGAACTGAACGCCCTAAGCGGGCCCCGCCGCGGTCCGAACCAAACACAGCTCTGCACCCAGCCACCGTCTCTCCCCCAGCAAGTTTGGAAACTTCTTCCACGCCTCACCGTAACGTCTTTGTGATAAAAAGCTCCCAGTCGCGGGAGCCCGAGGCGCCCGAGGGAGCCCGGGACACGTGACCCGGGTCTCCGTGGACTCGCGGCGTCGGGGACCCTCATCCGCATCGGTAGGACCGGACGGCGGGCACGCGGCTCTGCCTGGCACCGGAGCAGGGTGGGCGGCGCCCCCGCCGCTGGTCGGCCGGCCCCCGCCCTCGGCCGCCGCCCCAGTGCCGGGCCGCCCAGGCTAGGTCGCCCTGGCCGTCTCGGGCCGGACGCCCCGGGAAACAGGCGTGCGCGCCGCCAGCCGGGGTCACACCCGGCGACCTCGGACACCCCCGCGGACGCTCGGCCGGCCTGACGCCGGGCCCGAAGACACGGAGCTCCCCAAGAGGCCGGGCCGGGCCTACCCAAGACGCGGACGGCGCGCACCGGCGACCTAGGGCCGGGAGGGGGATGGGGCCGGGCCGCCACTTACCGCGGCCGCTCCGCTGGGCTCCGGGCCGGGCGCGTCGCGAGGGCTCCGCCGACGAGGAGACGAGGGGTCGACAGGAGCGAAGGAAAGTCCAAGCTCCGATTCCGGCGGGCTCCTCGGCCTGTCCAAGCTTCCAACGCCGCCGCCGCCGCCGCCTCGGGCTTTATGGCCAAGACTCCGGCTCCGCTCCCACTTCCGCCACCGCCGCCGCCCCGAGCGGAAGTACCTGTCACGAGACGCTCGACGCCAGGGCTGCGGGGGAGGAGCCCCGCCTCTACCGTGCGTCAAGTTCAGCCGCCTCGGGCCTGGGCCTGGGTCACGTGGCCCAAACATGTCTGCCCCCAGTGGCTGCGGCCATCTTTGAGGCCCGGCCGGGAGCAGGGTGGCGCCATGCTGGACCCACCCACCGATGCCTCAGCCGCTGAACTTAGCACCAAAAGAGAAGCAAAGAAATTGAACCCACTAGAGCTCTGCGAAGGACGGGGCACCCTACCCAGCTCCAGCTCCACCTGCACACATTAGAATCTACTCAGAACTTTGGCTCCATCTTCAAAAACATGCTCCTCTCATAGCCTTTTCTTACTGGTTCATGCAAACTTCATTCTTTTGGTTGCTGGGTACAAAAACTTTGGAATCATTCTTGATCCCCGTAGTGGGTTGAATAGTGACCCCCCCCTACACATCCTGGAACCCGTGGGTGTGACCTGATTTGGAAAAAGGGTATTTGAAGGTGTAATTAAGGATCTGGAGAGAGACCATCCTGGATTACCATGGGGGGGCCCTAAATCCAATGACAAGTGTCCTTATAAGAGACACAGAGAAGAGAAGGCCACGTGGAGATGGGGTCAGCGGCTGGAGTGAGTAGCCACAACCCAAAGAATGCCAGCAGCAAGAGCGGGGAGAAACGGTGTTGAGTTTAGACTTTTGTATTTGAGAGAACGTATTTCTGTTTTTTTTGGTTTTTGCGTTTTTTTGCGGTACGCGGGCTTCTCACTGTTGTGGCCTCTCCCGTTGCGGAGCACAGGCTCCGGACGCGCAGGCTCGGCGGCCATGGCTCACGGGCCCAGCCGCTCCGCGGCATGTGGGATCTTCCCGGACCGGGGCACGAATCCGCGTCCCCTGCATCGGCAGGAGGACTCCCAACCACTGCACCACCAGGGAAGCCCATTTCTGTTGTTTTAACTACCAAACTTGTGATGATTTGTGACAGCAGTTCTAGGAAACTAACTCAACTCCCCTTCTCTCGGACCCCTCATCCACAAGCTTCAAAAGATATCCGGAATGTGACTCCCCCTTTTCTGAACCGCCATCATTTCTCACCTGGATTATGGCAACAACCTTGGTTTCCTGCTCCCACCTCATTCCCTATCCAGTCTTAACACAGTAGCCAGAGTAATTCTATAAAAATGTCAAACCATGTCATTCTCCTGCTCAAACTATTCCCATAGGTCAGAATAAAAACTAAAGGCTTTACAAACAAAAGGTCCTATCCTGGGAATTCTCTGGCAGTCCAGTGGTTAGGACTCTGCGCTTTCATTGCCAAGGGCCCATGTTGGATCCCTGGTTGGGGAATTAACATCCTGCAAGCCGCCAAAAAAAAAAAAAAAAAAAAAGTCCTGACCCCTTAGATACTTCTCGGACCTCATCTCCTTCTAACATCCCCTCTGATCAGTCTGCTCAGACTACACTAGTTTAAGAAAAGAGAAGGCACACGTGTAACTAAAGCCTTTGCAGTTGTATTTCTTTCGATCCGGACAGTTCTTCCCTCAGATATCTGTATGGCCACTCCCTCACTTTCTTCATGTTTTGACTTAAATGTTATCTTCTCAGTGAGAATGGCCTTCCCTAAATAAAACTGAAGTTCCTCTTCCTATCACACTAGACATAAAACATCCACTTGCTATCTCGCTTCCTGCTTTCTTGTTTCTTCATATTGCTTTCTTGTTTGCTTACTGTCCCTCTCCCCCACTAGAATGGCAGTTCCGTAAGGGTAGGGATTTTGTCTGTTTCATTCATTGCCATATCCTTGATTAGAACAGTGCTGGGGCACAGTAGATGCTCAGTGAGTACCATTTATAGAGTATTCAGGGCAATGCAAGTTGGAAATGGACTCCGAAGCCAAGAATTATGGTAATTCCACCCCACTCTGCAGCCATTCAAAATGCTAGGCTTAAAGAAACAACTAGAGAACACAGAAAAAGGCAGAGCACAAAAATAAAGAGACCTGTGAACCCCCAGCTTTCTAAGAAGCAGACCAAGATGGCTATTCAAATGCAAACATGGCTATTTCTCATGAAAAAGAAAGGACTACTCCGAAGAAACCCATCAGCCAAGAAGGTGGAGTCGGGAGCTGCAGAGAATTATTCCCAAGGAGCAGGATTGGACCCTTATCAGAAAACTGACAACATGTGCCTAACTGGATTTCAAAATTGCTGTGACCCAGTCGTAGCTATGTCACTCCTGTTTTTCCCCTTTTGAAAAGAAGGGTCTGCTCCGGTTGTCATATGCTTGTCAACTCTGTTTGTTGGCTCTGTGCTGTGGAGAGTAGAAAACATGCCCGTAGCTCACAGGTCTTCAGATCAAGAGAAACATATTCAAGAAACTGTTCTTGAGGAATCACAGGAACTTCATCTTCTGAGGAGCCTCATTTGCACCAGGACCTGATTTACACAAGATCCACTATGAGCCAATGATGTACTGGGATGAGATTTTTAGGGCCTCTGGGAGGAGGTGAGCATATCTGGCACACAGGAGAACTAGACAAAATCTGTATCCTGAAGGTAGACCACGGTAGATTTAAAAAAGTGGTAAATTCTTTGTTCCTCCTTCCTTTGAGTTGTGGAATCTACTTCCCTTCCTTTTGCATTTGGGTTGGCCTTACTTTTTTTTCCCTAATAAATTTATTTTTGGCTGCGTTGGCTCTTCGTTGCTTTGCGCAGGCTTTCTCTAGTTGTGGTGAGCGGGAGCTACTCTTCGTTGCGGTGTGCAGGCTTCTCATTGCGGTGGCTTCTCTTGTTGCGGAGCACGGGCTCTAGAGCGCAGGCTCAGTAGTTGTGGCTCACGGGCTTACTTGCTCCACAGCATGTGGGATCTTCCCGGACCAGGGCTCGAACCCATATCCCCTGCATTGGCAGGTGGATTCTTAACCACTGCGCCACCAGGGAAGTCCCTATATTATCTTTAAGTTTTAACTATGGGACTGTATTAACTACCAAATATTTAAATTAGGGACTTCCCGCACCTGAAGATCCTGCACACGGCAACGAAGATGCCACGTGCTGCAACTAAGACCCGGTGCAGCCAAATAAATAAATAAATTTTTTCTAATTAAAAAATATTTAGATTAAAAAAAGAAATCCACAGAGTGATAATGGGATGCAGGCGATAAGATGGGCTTCTCGGACAGTGAGGGAAGTTGGAGGAGAGGTGATATTCGACACAGGTGGTGAGAAAGGCTCCCTAAGGAGGTGACATTTGAGCAGAGAGACCTGTTGACAAGATGGAGTGACCCTGCTGAGATTACCTGAGCAGAAGGTGTTACGGGACAAGGGAACAGCAGAGGCAATAGCTTTGTGCAGAGACAAGGTGTCCTGTTCAAGTGTGGTTGGGCAGAATGAGGAAGGGAGAGAGGGAAGAGAGGGGGTGGGGAGACGGGCAGAGCTGGCTCACGCAGAATCTCATGGGTGGTGGGAAGGCCTTTGACATGTGTGTTGCGTGTGAGGAGAAGTCCGGGGAGGGTCTGAAGCAGAGAGTGTGCGTGTCTATGTGTGAGGTGTGTCTCCCTTCACAGGCTGCTTCACTGCGGCCCTTCCCCTGTTCCCACGGCAACCCATGGCCCGTCCAGGCCCGCCGCAGCCCCAGGATACTGCTTGCTTGATGTCTGCTGATTCATTCCCTCCTCGTCCAGCCTGGGGACCAGCACCTGCCCTGGCCTGCCTCAATGGCCCAGCACCCGCTGGGTACATGTCTGACCAATTCAACGCAGGGTCAAATGTTGAATTTTTCTATGTGGTGCAGCTTTGCATGATTGATAAAGTTCTCTGAGATTTTCTATTCAAACACAGATGGTTTGGCTCAGGGGTTCCACCCCTGGCAGTTTTCACTAGCCCAGGAGTTAGGCTGGGTGGTCCTCCACCCTGAGCCCAGCACTCAGCCGGAGCCCTGTGCCTTTGAGGTACTCTCCTGAGCTCCCTGGGCCCCAGTGTCCTCGTTCTGAAATGGTGTTGATGAGCCCGCCTCTCTGGGTCACTGGGGACTCACACGTGAATGTGACTTCCAAGGTGCTCCATCACATGTGGGGGAGACCAGAGTTACATGTCGGTTTCTGGGTGGTGGCTTCAGGCACTTTTCTTTAAGATGTGATCACTCATCCATTCATTCAAAAGTAATTAGGGACTGCCACAACTACTGAGCCTGTGCTCTAGAGCCCGAGAGCCACAACTACTGAAGCCCGCGTGCCTAGAGCCCGTGCTCCGCAACAAGAGAAGCCACCGCAATGAGAAGCCCGTGCACCACAATGAAGAGTAGCCCGCGCTCCCTGCAACTAGAGAAAGCCCATGCGCAGCAACGAAGACCCAACACAGCCAAAAATAAATATATTTTTTTAAAAAAATGTAATTAGGGACTTCCCTGGAGGTCCAGTGATTAGGACTCTGCACTTCCACTGCAGAGGGTGTGGGTTCGATCCCTGGTCACGGTACTAAGATCCCACATGCCGCACAGCACAGCTTCCAGGTTGACCACAGGGACACAGAGATGAACCAGCCCAAGTCCCTGAGCTCCAGGAGGTGCCAGTGGGCTGTGTGTGTGTGTGTGGAACGCCCACAAAAAGACAACCACACATCACCCTAGACCCTGCTCCTCCGACAACTAGCCACAGGCTGCTTTCCAGAGCCTTCCTGCCCACAAGGCTGCACTGCAGCCCTCTGCCCACAGTGACCCTTTCACGGACGGGCACTCGAGCAGCTCCAGAGCATCACAGTCTTTTTTGGGGGGTGGAGGGAGCAGACCGGTTGGGAGAAAGAAGACTTTTTTCCCAGGAGAAAGAGTCAGCCATGCCTAGACTTGCTGGGGGCTTCCTGTCACCTGGAGAGCAGAGCCCGCGTGCGGCAGAGCTAAAGTGGGGCGGCAGGGACGCGTCAGAGGGACACAACCAGTGACACTTCATCCAGAGATGCCCGAGTCCTCCCTGCCCCCCAGCCTCTGCCACGTGCTTACTGGGGAGCCCCAGCCGCTCTGGGGCTGGTCTCCATGGAGCCGAGCAGCTGCAGGGCCCAGGTCCTACCTGCCTGGAAGCTCAGAGGCCTCGGCTCCCCTAGTAACCGCAGCCCAGAAACGTAGGTCGTGGACATCCCCACCGGGAAACTGGCCAACAGGACGGACGCCGGAAGTGAGGAGCTGAGAGGAGAGTCTGCTTTCACCTTCCCACCTTCCCCAGTGGCTGTTCCTAACGGCCTTCCTGGGGATGGCGTGTGCGAATAAGTTTCTCAGAATTAGCAAATAAAAATACTGGTACTAAAACATCGTTCGTGTTCATCGGAATTCCCACGTGGCGGCGTCCTGTGTCAACCTGGCGGCGGTCCTTGCTGAGCACGCCAGCATAACACTCACCTCGCACTTCCCTCCCGCTCCCCGCCTGGTTTGCCAGGTCCTGAACCCGGCATAAAGCAGCAGCACGTGAAGCCGGGCCTCAGGCTCTGTTTTCCGGGGAGCTGAGGTAAGACGAGGCAGTTCAAGTAGATGTTTGTCACTTGCATCCAAAAGAGCCCTGGTGACAACTCAGCCTCAGTTTCCTCTTCTGTGGCACGAGGATGACAACTTCCGCCCCACTCACAGCCCAGGATGGACGAGCACGTCAACGACCTTAGGAGGGGCGAGGGGGCCAGGCCAGAGGCAAGGGGTCAGTGCAGCCACTGCTGGAGAGCTGCCCCACTACCCCAAGTCAACGGGCTGGGAGGCAGGCGCTGCGCCCTCAGCTGCTGTGGCCCTCCCACGTTCTCTCCCATGGGCCGCGTCTCTGCGGGTGCCCCTTCTCGGGGTCACTGCGCCTGACTCTTTCAGACTCTGTGCTTCAGATTAACAAGCACTGTGGGGACAGGGGGCGCCCGCCTCCACCCGTCGTTCTTCCTATGCTGTGCACTGAAGCCCTCCTGCGGCTCCATCCTGACAAGCTGTGGGTGTCTCGTCCTGCCTTCACCTGACCAACACGGGCCCCCCGTGTGCACCTTCCATCCCCCCGGAACGGCCTTCAAGACCCTACATCATTTGGCCTTTGTATCTTTCATCTATTTATTCATTCAACAAACGTAGCTTGAGCACTTACTGCGTGGCGGGCACTGGAGAGACAGCAGAGAACAAAACAGACAAAAATCCCTGCCTTCATGTAACCTATATTCTAGTGGCAGACACACAATTTCACCATGTAAATAAGCGAAATATATAGTATATTAGGCACTTCCCTGGTGGTCCAGTGGCTAAGACTCTGTGCTCCCAATGCAGGGGGCCCAAGTTCGATCCCTGGTCAGGGAACTAGATCCCACATGCATGGCACAACTAAGAGTTCGCATGCCACAACTAAGGAGCCCGCTGGCCGCAACTAAGAACCAGCTCAACCAAATAAAGAAATAAAATATTATGGTATATTACATGGTGATAAGTGTGGGGAACAGAAACAAAGCAGGGCAGTGGGTGGCGAGTGACCCCGGCCCCCGGCCTCCCTGTCTCCTGGGATCAGGCCACTCCTGCCGCACCAGCTTCTTCCGGCTCCCAGATACACTGAGCTTACCCCTGCCACTGCCCATCCAGCTCCCCTGGCCCAGACAGTCCCCCTGCCCCCGTTTCCAACATCTTCTCCGGGTTGGGTCCTTCTTACCACTGAACTCAAATGACACTACAGGGAGGCCCTCACGGGTCAATATAACCTTGTTACGTTGTTACATTGTCTCCAAAGCACCTCAGTGAGCAAGGATCCCCTGTAATTATTCGTTTCCTTGTTTTATGGGGAAATTCTCCCTCCTCCTAGAATTCCCCCTTCCTGAGAGCAGGGACCTTGTCTACCTGGTTTGATGCTGTGATTTCAACGCCTGGAACAGTGCCTGGGACATGACAGATACTCAGCGAATATTCACTGAACGACTGACAAATTCATTGCTCTCCCATCCCCCTACTCCTCTCCTTTCACATAAAGAATTCCCCCCTTTCCTTTAAGGCTAGTTCATCAAGAATATATTAGTAGGGACTTCCCTGGTGGTGCAGTGGTTAAGAATCCGCCTGCCAACGCAGGGGACACGGGTTTGAGCCCCGGTCTGGGAAGATCCCACATGCCGTGGAGCAACTAAGCCCATGCACCACAACTACTGAGCCTGCGCTCTAGAGCCCACGAGCCACAACTGCTGAGCCTGCGTGTCACAACTACTGAAGTCCGCGCGCCTAGAGCCCGTGCTCCGCAACAAGAGAAGCCACTGCAATGAGAAGCCCTCGTACTGCAACAAAGAGTAGCCCTGGCTCTCTGCAACTAGAGAAAGCCCGCACGCAGCAATGAAGACCCAACGCAGCCAAAGATAAATAAATAAATAAGATTTTTTAAAAAAAGAATATATTGGTAAACACACCGTCACGGTACTGTGTTACAGAAGGCAACCCTACCTGCTATAACAAATAGGCCTCCAAATGAGTCAGATCTCAAACAAAACAGAAGCAGGTGGCTTTCCTCCACACACTGATGTGGGGACCGGGCTCGTTCTTCCCTGTGGCCACACCATTCCCAAGGGGCTTGCCATCGTCTAGATACAGCTGGTAGCAGGGGTAGAACTTCGTGGAGATGGTACATCTTCTTCTTGATGCCTGGGTGTGCAAGGGACACATGCCACCTCTGCTCGTGTTACTTTGGTAAGAGCTAGTCATGCTGCACACCTGGATGCATGAGGACCTACGAAACAGGGGCGCAGGTGAGGCAACAGCTGTGCACTCCAGAAGACGGAGAGCAAACCTCGCTGGGGAGCTGTCTGCCTCTGCCACTGATACAGCGTGGTGATCGCTGGGTACAGGAAGTGAAGGAGCGAGGGCGGCCCAGGAGAAACACCTGAGGTAGCCTGGGAGACAGAGTAGTCAAGGAGGGCTTCCCAGAGCCGGAGGTGCTGCGGTGACTCATGAAGGATGATTAAGAACCTGCTGGGCCAAGAGGAAGGCGACTGCTTGGGAGGGACAGCTGGGTGCGAACGTTTAGAGAAAAGAGAGCACATGACATAACTCATTCCAGAAATTGCTGACGGCTTAGTGTTCCTGGAGAACAGAGTTCAAGGGAAGGAAGCAGGAGCAGTAAGGAAACTCACGCACAAAGACTGGGTCGTGGTGGGTCGTGAATGCCTTTGATCCAGATGTCAACAGGGCCTTTTCCTGTTTTCCTCGTATTGACAGCCAAGATCCAAAATTGAGGGCAAAGAGCATGGAGGATCTGACACTTCGGATGACTAGGACATCGGCTGAGACGGGGGCGCACAGGCACAGAGAAGCGGCAGGACTGGCCCCGCCACGACGGCTCCCCTCCTCCCCTACCCACACAAGCAGCAGCAGCAGAATCGTGGGCAGAGGGGACAGAGGGAATTCTTGCAGTCACAGGGCTGCTGAGCCCAGAGTACTGGGCTCCCCTCCCCCGCCGTTGCCAAGGTGAGGTGTAAAGCTGGGGTGGGGGAAGCAGGACGGACTGGCATCTCATTCCCCAAGGGAACCTCTGCGTCGTGGGCAGCAGGTGTGTGGATCCTGTCCTCTGCCTTCCCGGCAGGGACAGGAGTGGGGCTCAAAGAGGAGGCTGCAGGGCGGCTGCCTGCAAACCTGCGTGGGTAAAGCCACTAGGCAGGCCTTTCCGAGTCAAGGGGTTGGTCCGAAGGGCAGCAGGCTTGAGCCTCTGTATCAGCAATCTACTACGACAAAATTAAACACTCCCGAACCTGAGGGCCATAAACTTGGGGTCATTTCTTATCTCATGATCCCTGTGGGCCAGGAGGTCAGACTGAAGGTCACGTGCATGACTTATCTCTACTCCGTGCTGTCTGGGGCCTCAGCTGAGAGCCGTGAAGGATGATCTGAAGGCCTGCCTGGGGCTCGCTCACACGCTGGCCGACCGGTGCTGACCAATAAGCTTATTTCCATAGGGCTGTTTGTGTCCACACAACACGGCAGCTGGCTTCCCCCTGAGAAAACGATCTGAAGAACTGAGGTAGACGCTGGAACGTCGGATAGGACCGAGCCTCTGAAGTCCTGTGTCATCACCTCCACAGAACTCAGCTGGTCACACAGGTCAGCTCCCATTCGGTGGGAGAGGGGACCACGGAAGGACGTGAACCCCGGCGGGAAGAATCACGGGGGCCAACGTGGAGGCCGGAGACCACAGCTCCCTCACTGGCTCCGCAGCCAGGAGGGCTGGCCAGGGACGGGGCACCTGAAGAGGATGAGCCAGAGGGGCAGGAAGAGTTCAAACCTGAGTCAGCCCTCCCTCATCACGGACCTGAGCTGTGGGACGGCCCCAAAGGGCTCTGCGGAAAACTCACACACGGCCTGTGCGGGATGCAGGCCCAACAGAGATGGCAGTGCTCACAGAGCAGCTGGGACCTGAAAGATCTGTTCACAAGATGGCCCATTCCCCACTGCTCTCCAGTGTCACCTTTGCCATAAATCGGATGACTGGGTATTTACGGGTCTATTTCTAGACTGTCCTGTTCCATGATCTGTTTACCCATCTTTATGCCAGTACCACACTAATCACTATACTTACATTATAGATCCTGATATCTGGCAGTGAGAGCCCTCCAACTTCCTTCCTCCTCTCCTGGATGGCCTTGGCTATTGTTGGCCTTTTGCATTTCCATGTAAACTTTAGAATCAACTTGTCAATTTCCACCCCAAAAAATTCTGCTAGAATATAGACTGGAATTGCATGGCATTTATACTCCACTTGGGGAGAATTTTACTGAGTTATACACTTACTTATTATTTGAATGCTTTTTCCTATGTATGTTACACTTCAAAATTTTTAATGTCATTAAGAAATCTGCTACCCAGAGCATATTTCATACTTATATTACAAGACACTGAGATTCTTCAACCAATTAACACTAATTTTTTTTTTAATTTTACATTTTTTTCCCAGGGGGTCTGTGTTCCCTCAAATTCCATTGTTTGCAAACCATCTTCCCATGCCATCAACACTGCTATTTATGGAAAGGGAGTTGACTTAGAAATTTTTTTAACTTTTTTAAGAAAAACTTTATATCACCATCATAAGGGGATAACGAGTCTCTCTTGATATATATAGAAGATAACTGGCAGAAGAAGCATAATGAAAATAAGCATTATTGAATTATAACTAGATATTGTCTGCTGAAGGAAGCCTGCTCTTTCTTGGTTCAAAATGTGTATTTGCAAGTGTCAGAGAAATGCAACATACGGACTGCTATCATACTTAGAATTTCTTCTTGAGGTATTCAGAAAGATTGGAAAATAACCGGAAAAGGAATAATTTTGTCACTTTTCTCTTTTGGAGCTAATTGTGGATCCACATGTAGGTGTAAGAAATAATGCAGAGAGATGGCTTGAACACTTTACTGAATGTCCCCCAACGGTGACATTTTTGCAAAGCTATAGCTCTTCAGCAGAGGACACGGACATTGGTCGTACTCAGAGCTCCTCAGTCTTGTACTCCTTTCTGCACGTGTGTGTGTGTGCGCACGCGCCCATGCGCGTGCATGCTATGTGCTACGTAACTGAATCCCCTGTGTAGATCTGTGTATCCACCACCAGACTGTTTTTTAATTTCGTCCTCACTCAGGAACCTGGGCCGATGGCGCCAGCCTCCACCACTGCAGACCAGCCGCTGCTGTTTGTTCCAGGGAGCAAATGTGGAAACTCCTGCTCTGCCTCTTCAAGGCCCCTGCCCACGTGTAAAACATGATGCCTCCATTCATGCTTCCTTAGACAAAGCCTGTCACCTGGTCACAACAACTTCCATGAGGCAGGGAAGCATGATCTTACTATGACCCTGAAAGGAGGATAATCTGAGTATTAATGAACAGCATTGAATATCTGGACAGTAGTTGAATATTAATGACCACTATCACACCGTTTAGACATTCCTCTCCCACTGACTGCACTAGTGAGCAACTTAAAAGGCCAGGACCGCATTCCATTCTTGGAAGAAACAAGGCAAACAGAACACAAACTGTTACGTCAAGCTTTCAAAATAAACTAATACAGGTATTCCCCACTTTTTGGAAGTTCGCTTTATGCCACTTCGCTTTTACGAAAGACCTACGTTACTACCTGTTTTCACTAACCAGAAGATCTCTAAAGAGGATTCTCACTTTTACGATCAAAGGCGAAAAGCAGAAGTAGTGTTCATCGTGTGTTCTGCCGCAAGCTGTCACACAGGCAGCGCACGCGCTCAGCAGCAGGAGCGGCCCCGCCAAGCCCCTTCCCCCAGGAGCCACACTCAGCAGCTCAGCGTCAAGCCACCACAAGCTTTAAACTGTGTCTGCAAGCATCTTATCCAGATTTATTCTGTGCATCTGTGAGCAAGATGTGTCCTAAGGTAACTGCTGCTTCGCTTTACGCCATTTGGCTCATGAAAGGTTTCTTAGGAACGCTTTACTTTCGGATAGTGGGGGAAGGCTGTTATTAATAATGCTGAGAGAGTAGCCTCATTTCCCTTCTCCGTGCTCTCTGGAGGTATCTCAAGTGTGGGACAGTTATCTGGATCATCTCTCTCTCTGCCCTTTCATTAAACCAGGCACCAGGATCCACCCATCTGGTGTCCTATTCCTCTCCTGGGTTCACCCTTTGTTCCATTCCAACGCCTGACCTTGCATCCCATACAGCACGCACCACGATTCCACCCTCCTACTGGGGCCTGGCCTCCACTCTGCCTCAGGGATCTTTCTTTACTTTCAATGTTTCCGCTGAATGGAACTCAATAATTAAACATCGTGATAACAATTAATTTGATACTCAAAACAGAGACTCCAAAGAACTAACTGTTTTGAGTTTTCCTTCCCAGGCTTTGTCCAGATGCAGATGGAATTTTTATGCAATAATATCAGTATACAGACTTTTTTTTTTTTTTTTGGCTGCACCGCGTGGCTTCTGAGATTTTAGTTCCCCGACCAGGGATGGAACCCAGGCCGTTGGCAATGAGAGCACGGAGTTCTAACCACTGGACCGCCAGGAAATGCCCTATGGACCATTTTTATACTGCCTATTCTACCTAATGTTATACCAAAGGCACTTATGTCACCAAATGGTTCCTAAGCATCCTGAAATCAGCTATCACTTTCACTTTCTCTGATTATGTAAACAACATATGTTCATTAATGAACATTTTAGAAAAATCAGGCGTCTGTGAATAGGAAATGAGGCACCAACAATCATCCCACCTAGAGACAACTGGTAAAACAATATGTGGTATACGTCATTTGTGTCTTTTGTCTATGTTTGATATAACACACTGCAGTAGTTACCTTCAGAAAATATCCAAACCACCTTAAAACTTAGCAGCTGAAAACGACAAGCCTTTATTCTCTCATGGTTTCGAGGGTCGGGAATCCAGGGGTAACGTGGCTGCAGTTGACGTGCTGGCTGAAGTCACCTCGAGGCTTGACGGGGGAAGGACCCACCTGGATGCTGACTCTCGCGGCTGTTGGCAGGCGTAGGTCTGCAATGGCTTGTCTGAGACAGCAGGTCCTCCCCACCCGGGAGCTCCACAGAGCTGCTCGGGGCCTGGAGCCACTTCCCCAGAGCGAGGGATGCGTGTGAGAGGAAGGGTGATGGACAGGCTCCATCTTTTTAGAACTTAGTATCAAAAGCGACATTCCACCACTTCTGCTGTGTTGTTTGCTACGAGTCCCTAAATCTGGTCCGCACCAAAGACCAAGGGAGACACAAGGGGATGAAAATCACTGGGGGTCATTTTAGAGGCTGCCTTCCTACCACTTAGATGAAACATTATTTTGTAACCTACTTGTTGTTTATTTGAGATATAGTTCATATTCCACAGAACTTACCATTCACCAATTTTAAAGTGTACAACTCAGTGATTTTTAGTATATCCACAGGGTTGTAGAAATAGCACCACTTACTCCAGGGCATTTTCACCCAGTAAAGAAACTCCATGCCATTCGTAGCCACTCCCCATTCCCTCTTTCCCAGCCCCGGAGGCCAGTGACCTACTGTCTGTCTCTATGGGTTTGCCTATTCTGAACACTGCACATAAATGCATATATGCAGTATTTGGATATTACATATATGGATACATATGAGTTGCATATATATGCGGCCTTGTGTTTTGGCTTCTGAGCACTAACGTTTTCAAGGTTCTTCCGTGTTGTAGTGTGTCGTCAGTGCTCATTCCTCTCTATGGCCAAGAAAGATTCCACTGTATGGAGAGACACATTTTGTTTATCCATTCATCAGCTGATGGACATTTGTTCTCTTTTTTGGCTACTAGGAATCATGCTGCTATTAATACTCACGTACACATTTTTGTGAACCTATGTTTTCAACTCTCTTGCGTATAAACCTGGCTGGTCATACGGTAACTCTACGTATCACTTTTTGAGGAACTGCCAAAGTACTTTCCAATCATTTTACATTCCCATCGGCAGTGGGTGAGAGTTCTGATTTCCTGATATCCTGGACGACGCTTGTCATTGCCCATTTTTCTCTTCCTGTACTCATCCTAGTGGGTGTGAAGTGGTTTCTCATTGTGGATTCGATTTGCGTTTTCCTAGTGACTAACGGAGTTTGTGTATTTTCATGGGCTTCTTGAACTTTTGTGTGCCTTCTCTGGAGAAACGTCCACTCAAACCCTTCGTCCATTTTCAGTTGGGTTGTCTTCTTGCTGTGTTTTATGCATTCTGGGAACTACATCCTTAGCAGATGCATGACTTGCAAATATTTCCTTCCATTCTGTGGGTTTTTTCACTTTCTTGACAGTGTTCTGTGACACATGAAAGTTTTAAAATTTGATGAAGTGCCATTAATTTTTTTCCTTGGCTGCTTGCGGTTTAGATGTCATAGCTAAGAAACCATTGTGTACTCTAAGGTCGTAAATATTTACATCTACGTTTTCGTGTTTTCTTGGCCACGAAGCTTGCAGGATCCCAGCCACCCGACCAGGGACTGAACCTGGGCCCTCAGCAGTGAAAGCGTGGAGTCCCAACCACTGGACTGCCAGGGAATTCCCACATTTTCTTCTAAAAGTTTTACAGTTTTAGCGGTTACATTTGGGCCTTTGATCAATTTGAATTAACTTCTGTATATGGTATCGTTAGGGATCCAACTTCATTCTTTTGCAGTGGTCCCAGTACCATTTGTTGAAAAGAATATTCTGATCCCATTAAATGAGCTTGTCACCCTAACTGGAATCAACTGCCTGTAGATGTATGGGTTTATTTCTGGACTCTCTAATCGGTTCCGTTAATCCACATGTCTATCCTGATGCCAGTACCACATTGTCTGGATTACTGTTACTATGCAGTCGTTCTGAAATTGGGGAGTGTGAGGTCCTCCAACTTTGTCCTTATTTTCCAAGGTTGTTTTGACTTTTCTGGGTCCCTTGCATTTCCAAGAGATTAGGATCAGCTTGTCAGTGTCTGCCAAAAAAAAAAAAAAAAAAAAAAGGCAGTTAAGTTTTGATACAAATTGCATTGTATCTATACATCAGTTTGGAGTGGATTATCATCTTAATATTATGTCTTCCAATCTATGAATGCAAGGTGTGTTTCCATTTATTTAGATCTTTATTTCTTTCAACAATGTCTTGAACTTTTCAGTGTATAAATCTTGCATTTTTGTTAAATTTATTCCTAAGTATTTTATCCTTTTCAATCTATTACAAATGGAATTTTAATTTCATTTTCTTCATTGCTAGTGCACAGATATAGAACTTTTTTGTATATTTATCTTGTATCTAGTAACCTTGCTAAGCTTGTTTATTAGCACTGTGTGTTGTGTACTTATTCCTTAAGAGTTTCTATATGTAAGATCATGTCATCTTTCGTTCCAGTCTGAATGCCTTTTATGTCATTTTCTTGCCTAACTGCCCGGGCAAGAACTTCCAGAACAATGCTGAAAGGAAGTAATGAAAGCAGACATCCTTGTCTTATTCCTAATCTCAGGGAAAACTTCTTATTCTTTCACCGTTAAATATGATGGTAGCCATGGATTTTTCTTAGATGCCCTTTATCCATTTGAGGAAGTTCTCTTCTGTTCTTATTTTGTTAAGTGGTTTTTAAAAATCATATAGAGTATTGGATTTTGTCAAATGCTTTTTCTACATCTACTGAGATGCTCATGTGTTTTTTTTTTCCATTTTGTTCAATTAATATGGTATATTACATTAATTGATTTTCATACGTTCAACCAGCTTTGCATCCTGAGATAAATCCCAGCTGGTCATGGTGTATCCTTTTTAGATGCTACTGGATTCAGTTTGCTAGTATTTTGTTCAGGACTTCTGTATCTACGATCACAAAACATACTGGCCGGTAGTTTTCTTTTCTTGTGATGTCTTTGTGTGGTTTTGGTGTCAGGGTAATTCTGACTTCAGAAAATGAGTTGGGAAGTGTTCTCATAATTTTTGGTAAAAACTGGACATTTTAAATAACTGAATGTACAGCTCTAGAAATATGATTTTCTCCATCCCCAAGGTCTGTTGTCATTACTGCTTGTCGTAGTAGTTAAGTAACTACCCTGAGCTAATTCTATAGTGTCTGTATTCTTTGTCACATAAGGTCACTGAAGTTCCTATTCAGTTAATGGTCAGCTAATGATAGGACAGAGATTTCTTTAAATGCCTGGAACAAATAAATCTCCCATTCTTTGCCAAGGGGCTGTAAGTGTGGCTAGGACAGGCTTTCAGGGTGCAGACAGGCAGTTTACAACTCCACCTTAGACTTCATTTCCTGAGTGGGCAATGCTTCAAGGTCAACAAAGGTGAGAGCTTAGGGTTTTCTCAGTTCTTTTCTGAGCAAGTGCACATCCCTGGGCACACAGACCCGCATGTGTGCACGACCATCCAGACTTCCAAGAATGCATCAAAGCTTCCAAAGCCCTTATGGAACTCTATTCCCTAAACTTTAAAGTTTTTTTTTTTTCAGGTCTACTGTTTGACCCAACTCTTATCTGTTGCCTCTAACAATCACATAGTTAAAAAACGTGCCTGTAATTGTTCTTTTAAAAATGTCCTCTAGAGAGAAGACTTTTCACACTGAGTGAGCTCCAAGGTAGCCTTGCAACTGAGGGCTTCCAGGGAACCACCAGACTGATCAAATAATGGCATCCATTTTAGAACGTGTCTTTAATGAGTTCTAGCTCCACTCCTCTTCCTCTGGTAGCTGCCATGCGGCACCAGAAATGCAGGCTGTTATTTCTAAAGGCTACTGTGGACCTGGAGAACAGAGGATGACTCTAGGGCCAGTTAAAATGTCATAACACTCACTGCTCACCCTTTTTTTTTTTTTGAATTTTATTTATTTTTTCATACAGCAGGTTCTTATTAGTTACCCATTTTATACATATCAGTGTAAACATGTCAATCTCAATCTCCCAATTCATCCCACCGCCACCTGCCCGCCACTTTCCCCCTGGGTGTCCATACGTTTGTTCTCTACATCTGTGCCTCTATTTCTGTCCTGCAAACCAGTTCATCTGTATCATTTTTCTAGGTTCCACATATAAGCGTTAATATATGATATTTCTTTTTCTCTTTCTGACTTACTTCACTCTGTATGACAGATCTAGATCCATCCAAGTCTCTAAAAATGACCCAATTTTGTTCTTTTTTATGGCTGCATATATGTACCACATCTTCTTTAACCATTCGTCTGTCGATGGGCATTTAGGTTGCTTCCGTGACCTGGCTATTTATTGTAAATAGTGCTGCAATGAACATTGGGGTGCATGTGTCTTTTTTTTTTTAATTTCAGTATGTTGTATTTTTTTCTTAATTTTTATTTATTTTTGGCTGTGTTGAGTCTTCGTTTCTGTGCAAGGGCTTTCTCCAGTTGCGGCGAGCAGGGGCCACTCTTCATCGCGGTGTGCGGGCCTCTCACTGTCATGTCCTCTCGTTGCGGAGCACAAGCTCCAGACGCGCAGGCTCAGTAGTTGTGGCACACGGGCTTAGTTGCTCCACGGCATGTGGGATCTTCCCAGACCAGGGCTCGAACCCGTGTCCCCTGCATTGGCAGGCAGATTCTCAACCACTGCGCCAACAGGGAAGCCCCATGTGTCTTTTTTTTCTTTTTTTTTTGCGTTATGCGGGCCTCTCACTGTTGGGGCCTCTCCCGTTGCGGAGCACAGGCTCTGGACCCGCAGGCTCAGCGGCCATGGCTCACGGGCCCAGCCGCTCCGTGGCATGTGGGATCCTCCCAGACCAGGGCACGAACCCGTGTCCCCTGCATCGGCAGGCGGACTCTCAACCACTGCGCCACCAGGGAAGCCCTCATGTGTCTTTTTGAATTATGGTTTTCTCTGGGTATATGCCCAGTAGTGGGATTGCTGGGTCATATGGTAATTCTATTTTTAGTTTTTTAAGGAACCTACATACGGTTCTCCATAGTGGCTGTATCAATTTACATTGCCACCAACAGTGCAAGAGGGTTCCCTTTTCTCCACACCCTCTCCAGCATTTGTTGTTTGTAGATTTTCTGATGATGCCCATTCTAACTGGTGTGAGGTGATACACCTCACTGTAGTTTTGATTTGCATTTCTCTAATAATTAGTGATGTTGAGCAGCTTTTCATGTGCTTCTTGGCCATCTGTATGTCTTCTTTGGAGAAATGTCTACTCAGGTCTTCTGCCCATTTTTTGTTTCGGTTATTTTTTTTTTTTAAGATTGAGCTGCATGAGCTGTTTATATATTTTGGAGATTAATCCTTTGTCCGTTGATTCGTTTGCAAATATTTTCTCCCATTCTGAGGGTTGTCTTGTTTGTAGTTTCCTTTGCTGTGCAAAAGCTTTTAAGTTTCATTAGGTCTCATTTTTGTTTTTATTTCCATTAATCTAGGAGGTGGATCAAAAAAGATCTTGCTGTCATTTATGTCATAGAGTGTTTTTCCTATGTTTTCCTCTAAGAGTTTTATGGTGTCCAGTCTTACATTTAGGTCTCTAAGCACTATGAGTTTATTTTTGTATTTGTTAGGGAGTGTTTTAATTTCATTCTTTTACATGTAGCTGTCCAGTTTTCCCAGCACCACTTATTGAAGAGACTGTCTTTTCTCAATTGTATACCCTTGCCTCCTTTGTCATAGATTAGTTGACCATAGGTGCGTGGGTTTATCTCTGAGCTTTCTATCCTGTTCCACTGATCTATATTTCTGTTTTTGAGGCAGGACCATATTGTCTTGATTACTGTAGCTTTGTAGTACAGTCTGAAGTCAGGGAGTCTGACTCTTCCAGCACCGTTTTTTTCCCTCAAGACTGCTTTGGCTATTCGGGGTCTTTTGTGTCTCCATACAAATTTTAAGATTTTTTCTTCTAGTTCTGTAAAAAATGCCATTGGTAATTTGAAAGGCATTGCACTGAATCTGTAGTGTTCACCCTTATTCTTGAATAAGTGCTCTCCAGCTTGTTTCAAGAGCTTGGCTAGTTTCCACACTTCTCAGAAAGTTGATTCTGGCAATTTTTGCCAACCTTCTGGTTGACTTTATGGAGGAAGCAATTTTTGTAATCCTCACACTGCCATTTTCACTCACACTGTCATTTTCACTCACAGCTGCTTGTGTTGAAACTTGAAACTAAACCTTGACATTTTTCAAATATGACTAATTATTCCAAAGTATGATCTTCTCATGACTGATTAGTATTCCATTCTATGAATATGTTATTGTTTATTTAACAGCCATCTCCTGACTGGTAGACATTAGGTGGTGGAAGGCTCCAGGGACATGCAGGAACCAGCTTGTGCTGACTCTGAAGAGCCACTTGTGTACATCTCTTCCCAATTCCCTCCTTCAGTAAAGTTCCATTGGTAGCTTGAAATCAGCCATGGTGGAAACGCTTACACCACAGAAACTGGCAAAATTACAAAATATTTTCCCCCACCCACAAATGACAGGCAGCTTTTAAGCATTTAACTGCACATCACTGGGTGCAGGTATCATAACACAGAGCCATAATAGGACCATATGTTTTTTTTGTTTTGGCTGCATGGCATGTGGGATCTTAGTTCCCTGATCAGGGACTGAACTTGTGCCCTGCAGTGGAAGTGCAGAGTCTTAACCACTGGACCACTAAGGAAGCCTAGGACAATGTTTTATTAATTTGTGTATCCTTAAGACTCAGCAGGAGGCCTAGCACACAGTAGGTGATCAGGACTTTTTTGTTCTTTTTGTGTACACACTTCCTGACACAGGTGGATTCCCAGTTTGAACCTTATTTTATAATCTTCTTTGATTTAGCATAACTTCAAAGCATATTATACTTGACACATAATTGTCATTATTTTAATGCCTGCAATTTTCCTTTGACTAAATGAATATTTCTTTAATCCCTCCCATGTCGATTTATTATTACTTCATTTCCAGTATTTCACAGTGATGAACATCTCCATGAAATGAGCTTTCTATATCTTGCTGAAACTCCTTTAAAGCTGGGAACAGGCTACCTTGCCAAAAGAACACCTGAGACAGAGTAAAAAACACATATGACCTCCTAGATCATTAATTGTTTTACACAGTAAATGTCTTTTCTGGGCCCAACTCCCTATTGCAGGGACTCAGGAAGAACACACCTGCACCACACATTCACAAACAGGTACTACATTTAGGATTTTAATGCTGTGTACACTGTGTACAGATTAAGTCATATCTGCAAGACAGCGGTGCTCATCATATAACCGCATAGTTGCAAACCAGGAATAATCAGGATGTACTTTCAGCTGCTCGAATAGAACCAGAACACTTGTGTACTTGACAGGTTTCTTTCTCATCTATTAATAGCCCAGCTTTGCAGGATCAAGGAGCCAGGCTTCAAATATACATACTGTTGCTCAACTGTCCCTGGGGTGCCCGGGTCTGCATGGCCCAATGTGGCTGACTGCCTATTGGAAAAGGCCTCTTCCCTTTCAGGGGACCTGAAGTGCACAGAGCACTTGGTCCCACACCCCATAGCCCAGGCTTAATCATATGGCTTACATAGCTGCAAGGGAATCTGGGAAATGTAGCATTTGATCTGGCTGACCATATATCCAGCTAAAAATTGAGGGTCATGATAACATGAAAAGTAGAGAACTGATTTGGGGCAAAATTAGCATTCTCTCCTACAGTTTCCAATACCTTTTAAAAATGAATTAATACTTTTTATGTTCTACAGACTTATCTATTTAATTTTTTTCTGTACTTTTTTTTTTTTTTTTTTTGCCGTACGCGGGGCTCTCACTGTTGTGGCCTCTCCTGTTGCGGAGCATAGGCTCCGGACGCGCAGGCTCAGCGGCCATGGCTCACGGGCCCAGCCACTCCGCGGCATGTGGGATCTTCCTGGACCAGGGCACGAACCCGTGTCCCCTGCATCGGCAGGCGGACTCTCAACCACTGCGCCACCTGGGAAGCCCTTTTCTGTACTTATTTTAAAAATGCCCCAGTTATACTGCATCATCATTTTTATGTTAAAAGCATTAGGCTGGTAAACTGAAACCTTTACACTGTACCAGAAAACGTACTACCCTGTTTCAGTCTTCTTCTTTTCATATGCCAGGAGCTAAAAGGAATTGGCCCAGACCTTGCTCAGCTGTTTTAACAAAGACAGGTGAGACATAGTCTCTGCCTACCAAGTCTGGTGTGGGAGACAAACATGTAAATAAATCATTACAGAAGGAAAACACAAAATGCTATAGAAGCTGAGAACCAAACTTCTCCCAGGAGGAAAGAGAAAGCTTCTAAGAAGAGGAAATCCAAATTCATCCAGAAAAAAACAAGAAAGAGCCTTCCTGACAATGGGAAAATCTTGAGCAAAGGCACTGAACGTTGGAGGCACCCCAGCAACTCAACTGAACATAGGGTGGATGGTGGCTAGAGATGATGCTGGGCCCAGGTCTTGGAGGGGAAGGCGCATCACTTGTCTGACTGTGGTGGTATGTGAACTGGCTCTCATCATCCATTTCAACTTCCTCGCGTGCCTTCACAGGCTGAGGCCAGAAACCTGAAAACTACATTTCCCCGTCTTCCTTGCAGCTAGAATTCTGGATGAATTAGCTCCACCAGTTAAGTGCACTGACGCAGCTAGGAGTGAGCATGGCTATCTTTTCGCTTCTCCGGTTGCTACTGCTGGCTAGCACAGCCAGGGAAACACTGTGTTTCAGCAGCAATTCAGCTTTTTAAAAAAAATAAATTTATTTTATTCATTTTATTTTTAGCTGTGTTGGGTCTTTGTTGATGCACGTGGGCTTCCTCTAGTTGTGGTGAGCGGGGGCTACTCTTTGTTGCAGTGCGTGGGCTTCTCATTGCAGTGGCTTCTCATGTTGCAGAGCATGGGCTCTAGGCACGCAGGCTTCAGTAGTTGTGGCACACAGGCTCAGTAGTTGTGGCTGGCGGGCTCTAGAGCACAGGCTCAGTAGTTGTGGCGCATGGGCTTCGTTGCTCTGTGGCATGTGGGATCTTCCCAGACCAGGGCTCGAACCTGTGTCCCCTGCACTGGCAGGTGGGTTCTTAGCCACTGCACCACCAGGGAAACCCAGCAATTCAGCTTTGTGTGAACTAAGAGACTGAGAGAGTTGCAGCCACGGCAGAGGCTCCCTTAGATATGGAACACAGCTCCAGTGATGCCCCCTTTTCCTGATTGTGGGAGAGGCTGCAGCTCCCCTGGTAGGCCAGTTCTGCTGTGTTGTTCTGGCTGCATTCTTGAAGGCCCACTCAGAGACATTCCTTGAGGCCCTCCAATGACTTTGTAAGCATCTAACGCCCTGGATTAAATCCCTTTCTGATTAAAATTGGTAGAATGGCTTGTTTCCTCTAACTGAACTCTGATCAATGCAGAGGCTTGCCGTTAAAACTGACTATTCGGGCTTCCCTAGTGGCGCAGTGGCTGAAAGTCTGCCTGCCGATGCAGGGGATACGGGTTCGTGCCCCGGTCCGGGAAGACCCCACATGCTGCAGAGCGGCTAGGCCCGTGAGCCGTGGCCGCTGAGCCTGCGCGTCCAGAGCCTGTGCTCTGCAACGGGAGAGGCCACAACAGTGAGAGTCCCGCATACCACAAAACAAAAACAAACACAAACAAACAAAAAAAACCTGACTATTCAACCACATTCCACCTAAAATGTGGCTCAAGTCCAGGCTCTGGCTTACATTCTGGAGAGCCTATTGTTGTTATGCCCAAAAAGCAGCATGGACACCACCACCACCACCAAAAAGCTCCCCTGACCTGGCCTGCCTCAGTGGAGAACAGACCACTTCTGAGAGCAGCTGAGGGCAAGCACAGACACAGCCTTCGCTGCAGGGATCCTGCTTCTGACAGATCTGTCCTCCTTCCACACCCAAAGGTAAGGGCTGTACAATCCTAGCCACTGCTCAGGCCAATTGAGTGTCTGCAACAACACAGGGAAGGAGTGAAAATACCTATCATCACAGAGATTTGGGTTCTCCTTCACTTCCCTACAAACAAAGCCATGAAGTTAAATGGGAGACTCTGGGGAGAGGGTGGGGGAGGGGGACCGCTGGTGGTTCGTTAGCAGAGAGCAGGGCCATCGCTCTGCAACCATTACCCGACTGTGGTACACACAGGAACGTTTTAAATTTTAATCATTGTCTACTTATTTTAAGGTAGAGTAGGAAAATATAACATGTGAAACAAACCCAATTTCATGAGCAGTATCTCTTCAGGACATGTTTAAAAGGCAAACCAATTGGGGGGATAATTAGGTAAGTAATAGTAAAACTGGCATGAAGATATGGCCAAAATCATGCAGGTGGCATGCCAATTCTAAGATCTGGAAACCCCACTGCAAGATGACATTTGGTCCCTGTGACAACAGTAGGAGTTGCTTAATTTTTGCCTCCACTTTAGAATGGAGAGTGAGGATCAGAACACTGAAATGACCTGTCAGTGTCACATGGCTACTAGTGGTCAGTAACAAAGTTGGGATTCATTCCTGGCTGGTATGGTCTTCACCCCACTCCCACCCCCACCTTACACAGACTCCGAAAGCCACCAGTAAGCATAACTTTGGAGAAGTGAAGAACTCTTCCAGTCCACTTCCTCCTGGCGGCTGTGGTCATCCACCACGTTCCCAGCTCCCCTCTGATGGGGCTGGTGTGCTGCAGGGAGAGCTCAGGAGGTGTGGCCTGGACATCCGAGCAGGCTGCCTCCTCCAGGGTGCAGGCTGGAAGGAAGTAGCCGCCTTCAGGTTCAGGGCAGAGGGGAGGGGGGGCCCTCGCTGGGGCTCTCATGCTTCTCCTTGGCCTCCTCTCTGGGCTGCAGTCGATATCCCAGGAAAACAAACGAGAAAGTACAGCTGGCATGGCGTGGGGGGCTGGGATGCTGCCTGGGCACAGGCTAAGAGTCCCTTCTCAAAAGCCGATGACTCGTGTGGCCCAGGTCTCAGGGTCAGAGCTGTTCTAGCCAGCCCTCCTGAGGGGCCAGTGGCCGTCGGTGTGCCTCCTGTGCCCGAGGCTCCAACGCTGTCCCAGGGCACCAGCTGAGGGCCTCAGAAGCCAACCAGCAAGGACGGCGAAGGTCTTCTGGGCACGGCTGCAGCTCACTGCTCTTCTGTAACCCAAACAACTTCCATTTCATCTGTTTTACATTCTAAAAACAGTTTGGGGGGAATTCCCTGGTGGTCCAGTGGTTAGGACTCTGTGCTTCCACTGCAGGGGGCCCAGCTTCGATCCCTAGTGGGGGAACTAAGATCCCGCAAGCCGCATGCTGTGGCCTAAAAACAAAAGACAACAGTTTGAGAACCACTGCCTTAGCATCTCCTAGGCCTCAGGTTTGAAGAACTGTGCACAGGGCCCGCACTGCCTCTGAAGATATCCAGGGCAGAAATGGATGGGATAGAGGAGTGATGGCAAGTGATGACCGAGGGGCCTGGGGAACCAGATGAGCAGGAAGGACAGCGGGTTCCAGACGCTGGCCTTTACCAAACCCTCTTCTAAAGTGCTTCCTTGTCATCTCTGCCTAGCTTAAAAATACACGTTGGGAGAATGCCTGGGTAGCTCAGTCGGTAGAGCATCAGACTTTTTTTTTTATTGGCCAGCCATGTGGCTTGTGCGATCTTAGTTCCCCCACCGGGGACTTAATCTGGGGCCATGGCGGTGAAAGCACCGAGTCCTAACCACTGGACCACCAGGGAACTCCCCTAGAGCATCAGACTTTTTTTTTTTTTGAATATTTATTTATTTGGATGCACTGGGTCTTAGTTGCAGCACGTGGGATCTTTGTTGCTACGTGTGGGATCTTCTTTTTTACTTGTGGCATGTGAACTCTTAGTTTCAGTATGTGGGATCTAGTTCCCTGAAAAGGGATTGAACCCGGGCCCCCTGCGTCGGGAGCATGAAGTCTTAGCCACTGGACCACCAGGGAAGTCTCCTAGAGCATCAGACTTTTAATCTGAGGGCCCAGTGTTCAAGTCCCTGTCCAGGTGCAAAAAAATAAAATAAATAAAATTTTAAAAATAAATAACCAATTAAAAAAATAAAATTTATAAACAACCTAAATGCCCAATGACAGATGAATGAATAAAGATGTGGTCGGGACTTCCCTGGCAGTCCAGTGGTTAAGACTCTGCACTTCCACTGCAGGGGGCACGGGTTCAATCCCTGGTGGGGGAACTAAGATCTCACATGCCACGCAGCACAGCCAAATAAATAAATAAATGATGTGGTACATACAGACAATGGAATACTACTCAGCCATCAAAAAGAACAGAATAATGCCACTTGTAGCAACATGGATGCAACTAGAGATTATCATACTAGGTGAAGTAAGTCAGAAAGAGAAAGACTGGTGGACTGCCTCTGTAACCAAATGATCTCACTTAACATTGGCAACATGGGCATAAAGCAACACCATGGACCTCTTGACAAGATGAACGGAGATGGACCCAACATCACATATAGTATTTCTGTCAAAAATGCAAAGCCTGGATGTAATAAGAAGGAAACATCAGGCAGACCCAAACTGAGGGACAGTCTACAAAATAACTGGCCTCTGCTCTTAAAAAACCTCAAGGTCGAAAAAGACAAAGAAAGGCTAAGAAACTGTTCCAGATCAAGAGACTTAAGGAACATGAAAACAAAATGCAATGCCTGGAATGGATCTTACACCAGGAAAACACCACCACCGCCACCACCATAAAGAGGACATTATTGGCCGCCTGCTGATGCAGGGGACGCGGGTTCGTGCCCCGGTCTGGGAGGATCCCACATGCCGCGGAGCAGCTGGGCCCGTGAGCCATGGCCGCTGAGCCTGCACATCTGGAGCCTGTGCTCCGCAGCGGGAGAGGCCCCAACAGTGAGAGGCCCGCGTACCGCAAAAAAAAAAAAAAAAAAGAGAACATTATTGGGACAATGGAAGAACCTGAATACGGGCTGTAAATTAGATAACAGGATTGTATCCATGCTGAATTTCCAGATTTTGATAGTTGCACTCTGGTTTTGTACCAGAATGCCTCTGAATTTAGGAAATAAACCCTGAAGTTCGAGGTTAAACACAAAGATGTTTTCAATTCACTCTCAAGTGGTTTAGAGAGAGAGAGAATGATAAAGGCAAAACATTTACCTAAATAATCCATGGTCAAGTCAGACAACAGATCGTGGAGAACAGGTGAAGGTTTCTCCCACACCCTTTGCTGCCACCTCCCAGACACAAGCACGATCCTTCACATATTTCTCTGGGCTCAGATAATCATCTATACACAGATGCATGGTTTGCTGGGGTTTAGTTTCTTTTTAAAAACAGGGTCATAGATTACATGTTACCCTACAATTTGATTTTTAAAATAGTTTTTAAGGTTTTTTTTTAATCAAAGCAATATATGCATATGGTTAAACATTACTAGTACTGAAGGGCTTAAATAAAAGCCAACTGCTCCACCCCTTCCGGACCCCAAGGCTGCCCCTCAGAGCAGTCACTCTCAACTGTTTTGCTGGTGCTTACCCCTATAGCGCTAAATAACACGCTTATCCTATTTCTGGGTATATGAATGGTACACTGACTTCCTGCTTTGCGTGAGGATTTAATTCACTTACACCCTCCTCCACTGTTTCCAAGGGTTTTCATTACTATCTGTAGTTCTTCTTTAATTTCCACTCCGGCCGTATCTGAGCTCCAGCTCTGAACCTTTTCCTTCCCTCACCCTGCCACCTGTCTACTTCTGTTAACTATAACTTTACACTGCCAAACTGATAATGTGTTATGTTGTTCTGTAACCATAATTGTCTTGCTTGCTGAGTTGACAGGTGGACTCTCTCAATAAATACTGCTCATATGATTAGCACGATAGCAATATTATTACCTGCACAACCAAGCAGTGTACTATGGTTACATCTCCTTTCTTGGGCAGCCTTTGATTTTCCTTGCATTCAACTTCTTTTACTTAACAGTATGTCAAAGTTCTTCCAATTTTTTAAATAACCATATGGTAATTTGAGTAGGTAGATTTAAATTTTAAAAATTAAACTAAATTTTTATAGTGGTAAAATATACATAAAAAGGCCATCTTAACCATTTCTAAGTGCACAGGTCAGTGATATTAAGTACATTCTCACTGTCGTGCGACCATTGCCACTACCCGTTGCGTAACTTCTTCATCATCCTGCACTGAAACTGTCCCCATTAAACACAAACTCCTCAATCCCCGCCCCCACCCCCAGCCCCCGGGGCCACTGCTCTACTTCCATCTCTAAGGCTACTCTATAGAGATCTCATAAAAAATGGCGTCACACAATATTTGTCTTTTATCCTTTTGGCTTACTTCACTTAACGTAATTTCCTCAAAGTTCACCTATGCTGTAGAGTATGTCAGGATTTCCTTGCTTTTTACAGATGAATAATAGTCAATTGTATGTATGGAGAGGCAGCATTTTGTTTTCCATTCATTGTCCACTGAAGGATATTTGCAGTGTTTCCACCTTTTGGCTACTGTGAATAATACTGCTGTGTGGGGCTTCCCTGGTGGAGCAGTGGTTAGAATCCTCCTGCCAATGCAGGGGACATGGGTTCGAGCCCTGGTCCGGGAAGATCCCACATGCCTCGGAGCAACCGAGCCCGTGCGCCACAACTACTGAGCCTGCGCTCTAGAGCCCGTGCTCCACTACTATTGAGCCTGTGCTCTAGAGCCCACAAGCCACAACTACTGAGCCTGCGCTCTAGAGCCCACGAGCCACAACTACTGAAGCCCGTGCACCTAGAGCCTGTGCTCCACAACAAGAGAAGCCACCGCAATGAGAAGCCCGCGCACCGCAATGAAGAGTAGCCCCCGCTCGCCGCCACTAGAGAAAGCCTGCGCCCAGCAACGAAGACACAACACAACCAAAATGAAAAATAAATTTATATTTAAAAAAAATACCGTTGTGAACATTGTTGTACAAATACCTCTTTGAGTACCTGCTTCCAGTTCTTTTGGGAATATGCCCAGAAATGGAATTGCGGGATCATATGGACATTCTATGTTTTTTTTTTTTAAAGGAACCTCCATACTGTTTTCCACAGCAGCCACACCGTTTTACATTCCCACTAGAAGTGTATAAGGGTTCCAATTTCTGCTTTTTTGATGATTCCTAATGGGTGTGAAGTGTTATCTTATTGTGGTTTTGATTTCTATTCCTTAATGATCAGTGATGTTGAGCATCTTTTCATGTGTTTATTGGCCATTTGGATAACTCCTCTGGTGAAATATCTTTTCAAGTCCTTTGGGCATTCTATTTAAAATTCATTTCTTAAATTGTGGTAAAATATTCATATCAAAATTAACTATTTTTCAGTGTACCAGTGGCATTAAATACCTTCATATTTTTGTGCAACTCTTACCCAGTTTTGAATTGGGTTGTTTGGTACTGCTGAATTTTAGTAGTTCTTTATATATTCTGGGTATTAATTCCTTACCACATATGTGATTTGCAAATATTTTTTCCCACTCTTACATTGCCTTTTTACTCTGTTGATTGCATTCTTTGATGCACAAACATCTTAAATTTTGATGAAGTCCGATTTATTTTTTCTGTCATTGCCTTTGTCTTTGGTGTCACATCCACAGAATCACTGCCAAGCCCCATGTCATGAAGCTTTTGCCCTATATTTTGTTCTAAGAGTTTTACGGTTTTAGCTCTTACGTTTAGGTCTTTGATCCACACAGAATTCGTAACTTGTTAAATCAAAGCGATCTTTAAAATGTAAACGCCATTGTGCCTGCTCACACATCTGCAGAGGTTTTCATCTCACTCAAATTAAGAATGATTACCTTATCCTAGCCTACGGGGCTCCACCTGATGTGATTTACACTCCTCTGATTTCACACGACTCTAGGTGCATGGCCACACCGTGCTGCCCCTCCCATGTGCCGAGCACATTACCACTGCAGGGCATCTGTGCTTGCTGGTCCCTCTTCCGGGAGATCCCTGATCGCACGACTCCTCCTCAGTGAGGTTGTTCCCGACCACCTTCATCTCTACCCCAACCCCGAGTTTGTTTTCTTATTAGCACGTATCACTGCTATCATTGTTCCTTGTGTTCCCCAGGAGACTATAAACTCTAGGAAGGCAAAGGTCAAGAACACATGCATGCTCAGAGTAAAGCTGAGCTCACTGCTCCCATGTCCAGTCTCCCCTTGGTTCCTAGAATGTAAGCCTGATTTGTTCAGGGCAACAATGAGCCCAGTTAAAGAACTCTTGTTTCTCAGCAGACCCTACAGCTAGAGGTGACCAGGTGACAGGACTCCAGGCAACGAGGGGGAAGCTGCTGGGTGGGGCTTCCTGAGCAGCTCATAACAAGAAAGCTGACTGAGCCGGGCAAACTTGCCGTCTTCCCTTCCCCTTCATCCTGCCTGCAGTCATCTTGTGACCCTGAGGTGACAAGCATGAGGATGAAAACCCAGGGTAAGGATGAGTGAGCAAAAGGACAAAAGTAGCTTCGGCCTCTGATGGCTTCATGGGTCGACAGTACTTCTCAGAACTTCTTGCTCCATGAGAAAAGGGAAATCTATGTTCATCTAAGGCACTATGGGTTGGGTTTTCCATCAAAGGTAGGAGTCTGGGTCCTTGATGGTCCCATGGGGCAGCCACTCTAGCAGAAATCTAAACTTCTTTTACAAAAGAGAAAAATGAAGCCCTAATTTGTTCATCACTTGTAGCAGAGACAAGTAACATGCATTATTCTTGCGTCCTGGGTGAGAAAGGAGAGAATAGTCACGCTTTAGAGATGTTGAGCATGAGGTGCCGGTGGGATAGACAAACACAGAGAACCAGGAGAGAGCAGGAGGTGTGGGTCTGGAGCTTGGGGAAAAGAGCTGGGTTAGAAAAGGACAGGTCAGGGACTTCCCTGGTGGCGCAGTGGTTAAGAATCCGCCTGTCAATGCAAGGGACACAGGTTCGAGCCCTGGCTTGGGAAGATCCCACATGCCACAGAGCAACTAAGTCCGTGCATCACAACTACTGAGCCCGCACTCTAGAGCCTGTGCTCCACAACAAGAGAAGCCACCGCAATGAGAAGCCTGCACACCTCCACGAAGAGTAGCCCCCGCTCGCCACAACTAGAGAAAGCCCACGCACAGCAACGAAGACCCAACACAGCCAAAAGTAAATAAATAAATGATAAATAAATTTTAAAGAAAAAAAAAAAGACAGGTCATAAGACTTCAGGGTGGACACTTCAGAGTCCCTCACTGCTGGTCTTGGGTGGGGCACAAACACATCCTGACCATCTCTGAGGAACAGAGCAGGGGTCAGATTTGGACTACAAATAAGGAAGACTGTCACAGTCAGAGCTGTCCAAGAAAGGAACAGGCCCCCTAGTCAGGGAGCACTCTGCTCCTTGAGCAGTGCAAGCAGAGACTGGGTGCTGGAGAAGCGGGGGAGAGGTCCAGAGCAGCAGGAAGTGGAGTCCATAACTGTTAAGGATCTCTCAGGCCTTGAGCTGCTGACATTCTAAGCATCTGATTGGGTCCTGAAGTGTGGTGTTATCAACCTTGGAAAAAGGACCCACCCAACAGTGAGACCAGAGGTCGCAGGGCCCCCATCCTTGCCCTGATGCTATGGTCTTTCACAGAAGCCAGGGGCCATCTGCATGGTACTCAATTGCATGCAAGGTCTCAGACGTTTCTACTGACAAGTATTAGATAACTACTAGACCCCAGAGTTTTATTTAACTACGTACTAATGGTTTTTTTCTCCATAGTTATTAAACTGATACACGCACAAAACAACAATAACAGTGACAACAACAACAAAAAACTTGTAAATTCAAGAAAACACCAAGGGAGGGGGAAATATGTAATTCTACCACCCAGAGATAACCACGATTAGCAATTTTAACATAAAAATATCATGTCTTTTTTGCACACATAAAGTTTTCCTCAAAGTTGTGTTCTACTTTACATGCTATTGTGATGCCTTCGTTCTTTTCAACTTGTTTTCATATAAACTTACAAAAAAGTTGTAAGGATAGTAAAAAGAACCTCTGTGAATCCCTGTGTACCCTTCACCCAGATATCCTGCTTCCTTTTAACGGCCAGGTGAGCCCTTTATCCACGTGACTCTACTGTCCCCAAAACATCCCGGGATGAATACCCCCCTTATCCACACCTCACACACGAGTACATTAGGCCTTAGTCAGGGGCTTCGAATATTTCACTTCACAGTCCTTAAAGGTCTTTGATTCCTGTCTTTGTGCACCTATTCCTTAGGGTTTCGAGGCCACCTCTAAATAAGATTATCCACAAAATCCCCCAAACCCACTGGCGGGGCAGAAGGGAATCCACGATCATCACAGTACCTTAAACCTGTGTCCCCTCACCAGGCCACGTCATGGCCCATG
This sequence comes from Orcinus orca, assembly GCF_937001465.1. Lineage (NCBI taxonomy): Eukaryota > Metazoa > Chordata > Mammalia > Artiodactyla > Delphinidae > Orcinus > Orcinus orca. Next base: position 1,769,559 of record NC_064568.1, on the reverse strand, counting down.
ATGCACAGTGACTAAGTGCATCTTTTAAATCTTCTAATGACCTTGTAAACAGCTTAATAGTGCATTTTTTATGATTCAGAATTACTTCGTCAAGTGCAACTATATAAAACACACTCTACTCTCTATAATCCTATTAGATATTACTTCATGTTAAAATACGTACGCACCCATGTTCATAGCAGCATTATTCACGACAGCCAAAAGGTGGACACAACCCAGGTGTCCACTGACAGATGAAGAAACAAAATGTGGTGTCAGGGTGGAAAAATTTTCTTTCCACCCTTCTAGGTTCTTTGGCTGGTCTAATGGTTAAGCTGACATCAGACAGATTAACAGGAGAAAAACAGATTTAATTTCATATGTATGGGAGCCCCATAAAAATGAGACCCAAAGGCAGTCAGGCAATTGAGACTTCTCTGCATCCCTGAACTAGGAAAGGGATAGAAGCTGGGGCTGCAGAGGGGAGGAGGGCCATTCACAGCAGCTGAGAAGAGCGGACGTCTGCCCTGCCATGCAGGTTAAGTCTTTAACATAAATAAGTCATCTCTGCTAATTGCTTTCTTTAGGGGCTGGCCCCCTATTGCAATTCTTTTAGGCTGATAAAGAAGAGGTAAAAATTTTTCCTGAAACTGCTGGGTCTTGATAGCCTTTGGCTCAAAATAATTCACATGACAAGGTGGCACATTTGGGGTGGCATATTCTGCTCCCCTTCACTGCTATACACACACAAGAGAATATTAATCTGCCTTTAAAGGGAAGGAAATCCTGACACACGCTACAGTGGGTGAACCTTGAGGACATTGTGCTCAGTGAAATAAGCCACTCACAAAATATACTCTATGACTCCTCTTATATGAGGTCCCTGGAGCAGTCAACTTCACAGAGACAGAAAGTAGAATGGTGGCTGCCAGGGACCCAGGGGAGGGAAAAATGGAGAGGTATTGTTTAATGGGTACAGAGTTCCATCTTTTTGTAAAATGAAAAGACTTCCGGAGATTGCTTACACAACAGTGTGAACATACTTAACGCCACTGAAATATTAACGCCACTTAAAAATATTAAGATGCTGAGTTCTACATTATGTGTACATTAGCTTTATTAAACTAAAAGAAAAATTTTACACATACGCGGTACGTGTTTCATATTAAATGAGCAATGAAATATGAGCAATGAGCCGCAGAAACGGAGGCTGATGCCTCTGAAAGGCCCTGGAAGACGCTCCGAAGAGGTGCCTGTGAGCGGAACAGTGCAGGTGGCTGTGAGCAAGGAGGCATCTCCGCAAACGGCCTGCAGACCATATCCGCATTCTCCCACTGGAGACGGGAAGCCGGGGGCCCTGAAGCCGGCAGACCTGCTGGCCCCCACTTCTCCTTGCAGGCTTCCTGTGTTAACTGTCACCCTGTGGCCACCTGCTCCTTACCCTCCGGAGAAATTCTGCCTCTGAGTGCAGTATTAGTTCCTTAACCCTGAGGTTGAAATACTGCAGAACTAGAGACCACTACTGAACGCCTGCTGTGTGCCCTGCACAAGGTGCTTTACATACATTGTCTCTAATCATTTCCACGGCGACCCTATGAAAGAGGTTTCGTGATTCTCGTCTTACTCATGAGAAGACTGAGGTCTGCGAAGGTTAGGTAACTTACTCAACGATACACAATAATGGGGCTAAATTCTTTGCATTATATGGCCTCTAAGATGATAAAAGTAAGATCCGTAGGGCAACTAGCATATTTTTAAAGCCCCTATAAGGTCCCAGAGGCAAAAATGTATCAAGCAACTCAGGGTTGCCCCCAAATAGTAAATGCTCTTTCCTGAGCACTTAGTACAGCTTAGGAACTTGGCTAACTCCATCTAGTTCCATCACCAGAGCTATGGCATTATGTGTATACCACAGGCCCGAGTGGTACGTGCAAGGGTGTCCACTTGTGGTCAGTTGCTTCAGGAAGGAGGACGTTGCTCTCACGTTCAAATATGTGATTCCCAAAACCAATACCACTTCTGAAATTGCTACTACTTTATTTTTTAAACATTAAGAAGACATTTCAGGATGATTTTAAGGCAGAACTTGCTTCAGTTTCTAAGTCAATGCTGCCATTGTGTTCCATGGTACTAACCCTAAAAACACAGAAGATATACCAGCAACTGAACCTACTGAAAATATGTGTGCTTGTAGCAAAAAGGCATTTATTCATTCAACAAATCGGTCTTGAGCGCCTTCTGTTTGCCCGGCTCCTCCTCCCCCCCCGCAAAAACAAAAGCAAAAAGAACAAAAATCTCGCTTTCAAGACTCAGGTCGTCTCATCGGTTCGAAACCTTTGCACAAAGTATTGATACTACAGTACTGACCTCTAAAATTTTATCCTCACAAATTCAATCTCATGAATCTATTAACCACCGTGGCTCCAGCTGAAAAAACCTACTTTTTTGAAACGTTGCCTTCTCGCTTTATGATGTGATAACCTCATAAAAAGACCTGGTGCATTTAGATCACACACTCAAATATCCCCAAACTTATTTCCCCCGCCCCTGTCCTCGTCCTCCCATCTCTGCTGCCTTCCTCACCGCCCGTTTCGGCCCTTCGGCTGGGACTCTGCCCGTGCGAGCTCGTGGGCATCTCTATCCTCGTGGGTCTTTTTAAATAACACCCCAAACCCGCCAACAATGCACATCCTCACACGTTTTTCCGCGCTTTGCTTTTTTCACTTAGTGTCTGCTGGGGTTGGGTCCACATTACTGTAGGAACCGTCTTGCGGTTTCTAGCGACAGCAGGTCACTCCTCTGAGAGGACAGACTAACTCATGTCACCTGGTCATTCCTGGTTTCGTGGTCAAGACATGAAGGTCAGCCTTCGTGTCCACGCGAGGCAGCTGAGGGCACCGGCGCCCCTCCCTAAACGGCCGAGAGGGAACCCCTAACGTGGCCGCGGGGCACTGACAGCGCAAGGCCGAGCCCGCCCGGGAGCCCCAAAGGCCGCCCCACCGCGGCAGAGCACGAGCGTCCTGCGCCAGCGGCCGGACCACGGGCCACGCCGCACACTCGCCTCCACTTCCGGCCACGCAGAGTGGGGGCCGCCATCCCTTACTTTCGGCCACCTACCCGACGACAAAGACACCGGGAAACTCCGCGGGAGCCGTCTTTCGCGAGGAGCCTGCTACAATCCCCGCGTGTCCCAGAAACAGGCCAGCCTCTCAGCGTGCCGTACCGCCACACAGGAAGCTGCCATGTTGTACATCTTGTACGGCAAAGCCCTCCATTTCCGGGACCGGCCGCTGACTGGTCCCGTGAGGCGCGAGCCAACAAAGGTGGCGTGAGCGCCTTCTGGCGGCGGCGCCGGAGTAGCGCCGCCAGCTTTGACCTGCGGGGAATTCTGCTTCCGGGTCTCCTGGGGGTGGGGCATTGACGTGAGCTCAGAGCTGGGTCGCAGCTGGGGTGGCACCCGAGCGTGCGCAACGGCGATGGCGCGGGGCTGCGGGCTGGGATCGCGTGGGTTGAGCGTCTGCGTGGTCTGTTACCTCGCCCCCTCCTGGGAGGCCCGTGCTGTTATTACCATTTACGGGTGAGAACACGCGCCCTCCTTGCGCACTCTGCTAAACCCCGGTGAAGATGACCTGGAGATCCGTCCCCCCTTTATTTTTGTAAAGTGGGTAACATTACTTAATCGGGGGGTTATTGCGAGGATTGAGTTTTCGGATGACAGTACCTGGTTCTTAACGTCCGTTTCTTCTCCATCGGTCATAGTGATAACAACAACCCCGTGCGGATGGCCCCTGGGCTGCCCGGGGTCTGTACAGGTCTCCTGGAGGATCCTCCTGGGCAGGGAGCGTTGAAGTGATAAAGGACAGTGGGGGCAGCGTGGTGCACGGGGTGGGGACATTAATGACGGGAGCTGAGGAAGCTTCTGCAGAGGGCCTCCCGCGGAGCAGACGAGGCATGAACATACCTGCTTATTTGAACGAGGCCAGCGACACGTTGGAGTGTGTCCAGGGGGTCCGTGAAGCAGACGGCAGTGGTTATGGAGACGGCCCAGGGAAGCACCATCCCCAGGCCCACCCAGAAGTTGTCCCTTATCTGTGGCTGGTGATGGGTCCCCACGGGCTGGTGTTCTGGTAGACCTGGCTATCAGCTCTCTCAGCCCTCAGGGACCTGACTGGTTGGGCAGTGCCCCGGAGGCAGCCCTGGCTCTGTCCTGGCAGCCTGGCCTCCCTTGTAGGGCTCCTGCTTGTCCTCCTTCATAGACGTCTTTGGGATTCACACTTCCAAGATGCGTACCACTTATATTTTATGTCATAAGTGCAAATACAGTGATTTGAGGACTTTTTAGATAACTACCTGCTCTACCTGCTTCAATCCACCAATCAGACCACCTCCCATTCCATCAGGGTAGCTTCCTGTTTGGATGCATTCCAGAGCTTCAGGAGACCTCTCTTTAAAGTGCAAAAATAACCTTTGTATCTGGTATCAGTTCCCACATAGGTGATGAGTTAGCATCTTAATGGCAGCACGTGTAGTTAAGGGCAAGTCTGAGAGTTTTCATCCTGATTGTCATCACACTCCTGGGCGAGAGCCCAGGACCCAGGGAAGATGCCGTTTCTGTCCTTGGGAAATAGACAAGATTTGTGAAGCCAGGTGCGCAAATGCACAGGTATTATTGCCTTGTCGTGGAAGAAATGAAGGAAGGAAACCTCATCGTATTTTTCTGTTGAACACTGAAATTGTCAAATATCGTCCTTAATGTTATGAGTGACATTCATGCTAGACAACACAAACCAAAGCGAACAGGAACATCAGGCCTTTGCACTTGTATCTACATAATGTGTATAATTAATGATTTATGTAGTCTTTTTTTTTTTTTGGCTGTGCCCCTCGGCTTGTGGGATCCTAGTTTCCTAACCAGGGATCAAACCTGGGCCCCGCAGTGAAAGCACTGAGTCCTAACCACTGGACCGCCAGGGAATTCCCTATGCAGTTGTCTTTTAAATCAGAATTAAAAAGAAAGAAAGAAAAAAAAACCTACAAACAAAAAGTACTTTATATTGTCTTTTATATTTACCGACGTAGTTACCTTGATTGGTACTCTCCCCCGCCCACCCCCGACCCCGCCGTTTGGAATTGAGTTACTGTCTAGTGTCATTTCATTTTAGCCTGAAAGATTCCCTTTATTATTTCTTGGAATGCAGGTCTGCTAGCAACAAATTCTCTCAATTTTTGTTTATCTGGGAATCTTCATTTCTCTTTCATTTTTATTTTATTATTATAGTGTATTACTTTAATTGACTTTTGGATGTTAAACCAAGCTCCTATTCTTGGGAAAGCCCACTTGATCATGGTATATAATTCTTTTTATATGTTGCTGGATTTGGTTTGCTAATATGTTGTTGAGAATATTTGCACATATATTCGTAAAAGACATTGGTCTGGGGGCTTCCCTGGTGGCACAGTGGTTAAGAATCCGCCTGCCAATGCAGGGGACACGGGTTCGAGCCCTGGTCTGGGAAGATCCCTGCATGCCGCAAAGCAACTAAGCCCGTGCGCCAGAACTACAGAGCCTGCGCTCTAGAGCCCGTGAGCCACAACTACTAAGCCCGTGTGCCACAACTACTGAAGCCCGCGTGCCTACAGCCCATGCTCGGCAACAAAAGAAGCCACCGCAATGAGAAGCCCGCGCACCACAACAAACAGTAGCCCCCGCTCGCCGCAACTAGAGAAAGCCCGCGTGCAGCAACGAAGACCCAATGCAGCCAAAAATAAATAAAATCAATTTATCGAAAAAAACAAAAAACCCCACATTGGTCTGTAGTTTATTTTCACTTGTGATGTCTTTGGTTTTGAAATCAGGGTAATGATGGCCTCGTGGAATGAGTTCCTTCCTCCTCTTTTTTTTTTTTTTTTTTTTTTTTTTTTGCGGTACGCAGGCCTCTCACTGTTGTGGCCTCTCCCGCTGCGGAGCACAGGCTCCAGACACACAGGTTCAGCGGCCATGGCTCACGGCACTAGCCGCTCCGCGATATGTGGGATCTTCCCGGACTGGGACACGAACCCGTGTCCCCTGCATCGTTAGACGGATTCTCAACCACTGCGCCACCAGGGAAGCCCCCTCCTCTATTTTTGAGAAGAGCCTGTGCTTCCAGAGTGGGAGGCGTTGAAGAAGCAGACACGGAGAAGCTGGGGATCAGAGCGGGACCCTGGCCAGCTCTGCAGGCCTCCCAGCGCACATGAATCACTTCTGCAGTTTTCAGGTGTAGTTGCTGCTTTCAGATTCCAGCTTCTGGGAGAGCGAGTAGTCTGGCCTAGATTGGGTCTCATTCCCCCAAACGGAACTAATGCAAGTTCCTTAAAAGGATTGTGGAGTTCTGTGGCCCAGACTGCTCACCGTCTACAAGACATCTTCCCTCTCATTCTTCCACATCAAAAGTATGTTCTCTGTTAAAAGGATGTCTTACTGCCTCTCTTTCGGATGGGTATGCAACTTAAAGCTCAATAAATGTTTCTTGAGGGAGTGAAAGGATGAATTAATAAAGAGAATGAAAATGGCTTCATGTTTAACGGAGAATTTGAGGGCAGTACTTTTTAAGCTAAAAAGTAACATACCGTTCACTCATCATCAGCACTTCTTGTGGACAGACGCAGTCTGTGCTCCTCCTTTATCTTTGCCAGTGTTACCTCTGTGGGAGAGCGGTGGGGAGACCAGGGCGCCTTCCAGGGACCTGAGACCGGCCAGTGCACGCAAGCAGGCGCCCGGCGGGCCGCCCGTTGCCATGGAGACGGGGTCCTCGCCCCTGGGCGCCGCCATCTTGGGGCGCCAGCGGGCCCAATGGGCGGCTGCGCCGTGGCGGACACGGGGTACGCGCGCGGATGGGCCACCCGCGGCCTAGCTCAGTCACGGCCATGGAGGCGCCCGCAGCTCGCCTGCTGCCGCTGCTGCTGCTGATCTGGGCCTGTGCCCCGGCGCCGGGCCGCGCCTCCGCGGAGGCGCCGCCGCTGATCAACGAGGACGTGAAGCGCACTGTGGACCTGAGCAGCCACTTGGCCAAGGTGACGGCCGAGGTGGTCCTGGCGCACGCGGGCGGTAGCTCCTCGCCCCGCGTCGCCTCCTTCCTACTGGCTCTGGAGCCCGAGCTGGAGGCCCGGCTGGCGTACCTCGGCGTGCAGGTGAGCTGGGCCCGGGGACACGGGCCGGCCGGGAGGACCGGCGTCCGTCCCCGCCCCGGACACGTCAGCCCCGGCCGGCGGCGCAGGCGGCTGGGCCCGTGGCCTGCGGGGGCGCCGCGCGGTGGTGCGGCCGGAGCGCGGATTCGCCAGGGAGCTGGGCTCCGTCCAGTGCGATCGCAAATGGAGCAGCTCCCCTGCTTCCAAGTTTGGAATCGTTTGAAACCGCTGTTAATATAACGCACTTCTTACGGTTGCGAACGGCGGCTTCAAAAAATTTCCTTTTCCTTAAAGTTAGTTTAAAAACTCGTGCAAGTAATACAGTACAGGAAGGGAAAGTCCAGTTCTCTCCCTCCCCCCGACCGGTTCTCATTCTTACAGTAACGCAGTAAATGCCTCCCAACTTTGCTTCTGTTCTTCCATGCATTTCAGTGGTCATTTTTATGCCTCTCAAGGAAGCAGTGTTGGCTTTGGGAATAGAGGGAATATACGTATACAGAGTTTTGCCTTCTATTACTGTTTTCCTTAAACAGCATCCATTAAGTGATTACCCAGTTATTGGTTTGGAGAATAGTCATTCCAGTGTCGTATTTCTTCTTAGCGTACCTGACTGCTGAATTTGGAGCTATAAAGTTACCTTTATGGAGATCATGCTTCCGAAATGACTCCTGTTCCCTTATCATGCTTTGTCCATGATGAAACACGCAGTTTTACTTAAAGGTTTGTGGAAGGATGGATTAAAACTTCATTTGAATGTTCTGAATGTTAAATCCCATTCTTTTATAAAAGCAAGTTATCATTTAGTGAGGTTGCCACAGTATAACAAGACGACAGCAGAAGCTATCTGGCCATCATGCCGGAGAGCGCTTAACTGGTGTCCTAACTGAGAATTTACCTTGTGTCGGGTATCGTGGTAGGTGTTTTAAGTACTTTCTCATTTAACTCTCATAAGAGCCCTTCGAGGTGTACTGTTACTGCTGGTGAGGACTGCAGTCTGGGAGGTTAAGTTGTTTAACCTACATGATGTCTTAGAATAAAGAGGATAGTTTCTTTCACGCTTTGTGTGTGTGTGTGTGTGTGTGTGTTCTTCACTGTACGACATTGCCTCTTGTGGCCCAGATGGTGTGAGGTAGGGTTCTGTTGGGGTATAAAACCTGCAGTCCCATCACCAGGTTTATTCAGAACCATTTTTTGATTTGTAGTCCAAAAGCGAGATGAGTTAAACGGGTGTATGTGCTCCCTTGTACCCCTGTCCCAATGGGAAACGTCACTGGATGATAAACTTAACCAAGAGATGTGTATTTTCAACAACTGACTGGGAGGCTTTGGTGAGGTTGCTAGAAACTGTTTCAGTGAATTATCTTCGACACTACATGCAGAAGTTTAGGAGCTGGTAGAGGAGGCCGGGATGATTATCGACTAGGAGCCAGTGGTTCCTTGTCTTTTTACTACCAAAGACTTATCTTACTATTTTTGCTTTCATTTGGATCCTATATTTGAAATATTTTGTTTCTCTAACCTTTTATTAGATTACACATTGAATCTAGTAAATATTTAGAAGTGATAATAAATATTTCTTAAGACAAATGAACATATAACTGAACAATGAGAGTTCCTGATAAGCACAAGTATACTAGAATGTTCCCACTGTGATAGGATTCTAGTAAAAGTAGTGAAATTTGTTGTTTTTATTAGGCCGTACACCTTTGTTGAGGATGATTGTATGATAACTTTTAGGCTTTTTGAAATATGACAAATAGCTTTCTCATTATAGCTTTGTATACCCGATTGGGAATCACTGGTCCAGTCTTAAAAGGTGGTCTTAAATTTTTTTTCTTTTGGTGGAGGTTGGGTTGGCAAAGAGATCAGTGCTGTGTGTGTAAGTTTTTCCCTTAGAATCTGTTCCACAGTCTCATTCAAGATGCCTGTTCTTTCTCAGAAAGACCCTGCAGCCTGCCGGAGTTGGCATCCTTTTCCTGGTTGCACAGCTGGTTGCAATGAAGGATAAGAATAAAAGAGTGTGCCACACAGTAGCCATCGCTTTTGCCGCTGTTAACTTCTTTTGCGCAACTAAAATCAGTTTTGGTTATGCATGAGACTTTTCTTCTACAACAATAAATAGGGACTTCCCTGGTAGTGCAGTGGTTAAGAATCCACCTGCCAGTGCAGGGGACACGGGTTCAAGCCCTGGTCCAGGAATATCCCACATGTTGCGGAGCAACTAAGCTCGTGTGCCACAACTACTGAGCCTGCGCTCTACAGTCCTTGAGCCACAACTACTGAGCCCATGCGCCGCAACTACTGAAGCCCGCACCGCACACTCTGGGGCCTGCGTGCCGCAGCAAGAGAAGCCACTGCAATGAGAAGCCCGCACGCTGCAACGAAGAGTAGCCCCTGCTCGCCACAACTAGAGAAAGCCCTTGCGCAGCAACGAAGAGCCAACGCAGCCAAAATAAAAAATGAAAAAATAAAAGTAATAAACAATACTGGGACTTTTTCTATGCATAGCCATATTGGAATGTAAATGAAGAAGAAAACGTCCAGAAAGAAACCTTTCTGGCCTTTCTATTTGGAAGTGTAAACTGTGTTTGGAAGCGTAATTTTAATTTGTATGTGTGTATTTGATCATTCAGGAAAATATGATTTTCTAGAGCATATCATACAGCTTATTCAGTGCAAAAGTAGGTCTTTTGACAGTGTTCTTGTATTTCACTTGAAAAATTGTTACTGAAACCAGCAAAGTTCTGGTGGTTTGAATGTTTTAATGTGGACTTCTGCGGCAGTTAGTTAATTGTTGACTCAAAATTCAGAGACTAAAAGACAAAAAAGAATAACTTCCTTTGTCCTTTTACAGGTGAAGGGAGAGGATGAGGAAGAGAACAATCTGGAAGTACGAGAAGCCAAAATTAAGGGTAAAAGGTAAGGTAACGGTCAGCATATCTGTGTCTGTCTTGCCTTGTCTGGTTGTAGATTATCACATCAGGGCTGGAATCATAACTAGGAGAGTCGCTTAGAATGGGCCCAGCATGTTAGAGGCTGTCTCAGTTAGTAGAGTGTGTGGTAGCAGGCGACAGGCTCCCTGCATTCTGGACCCGTTTATGATGTCTTTTCTGACTCCTCGTGCTGAAACTGGACTCCCCTGAGAGTGGCAGTGTGTTTCACAACAGGAAAGTAGTTACTTCCATACCACATCAGGTCTCTAATCTATGGGGGTAGGGATCCCCAGCCAACAGATGGGAAACCGGTGGGTGGGACCTGCGGGCTGTTTGCCTCAGCAGACACCTTCCCATCGCTGCTTGGCTACCGTCCTGTTTCCAAGGGGTAGACAGCCTTACCACACCTCCTCGCCAGCCTTCACGGCGCTGAAAGTGATGCCTTTTATTTTATTTTATTATTTTTTTTTTATTTTTAAAAAATTTTGGCTGCGTTGGGTCTTTGTTGCTGCGCGGGCTTTCTCTAGTTGCGGTAAGCGGGGGCTGCTCTTCGTCGTGGTGCGCGGGCTTCTCATTGCGGTGGCTTCCCTTGTTGCGGAGTGCAGGCTCTAGGGTGCACGGGCTTCAGTAGTTGTGGCACGCGGGCTCTAGAGCGCAGGCTGAGTAGTTGTGGCGCACAGGCTTAGTTACTCCGCGGCATGTGGGATCTTCCCGGACCAGGGCTCGAACCCGTGTCTCTTGTGTTGGCAGGCGGATTCTTAACCACTGTGCCACCAGGGAAACCCAACAGCGATGCTTTTTCACAGGAGGTAGACTGAGCTCTTTGAACATGAAGCCTGGGTTTGAACTTGTCGCCTTCTCTGCTCTAACCTCAGTACCTAGCAGGGGGCCTGGCACTTGTTTTTTATTTTAAAACACTTTACTAAGGATAGTTTTCAAACACACGTTAAAAAGCAGGAAGGGACTTCCCTGGTGGCGCAGCAGTTAAGAATCCGCCTGCCAATGCAGGGGACACCAGGGTTCAAGCCCTGGTCTGGGAAGATACCACATGCTGTGGAGCAACTAAGCCCGTGCGCCACAACTACTGAGCCCGCAAGCCACAACTACTGAAGCCGTGCACCACAACTGCTGAAGCCCGCGCGCCTAGAGCCCGTGCTCCGCAACAAGAGAAGCCACCGCAATGAGAAGCCTGCACACCAGAACGAAGAGTAGCCCCCGCTCGCTGCAACTAGAGAAAGCCCGCGTGCAGCAACAAAGACCCAACCCAGCCAAACATAAAATAAATAAAATAAATAAATAAATGCCAAATAAATAAATTTTTTAAAAGGCTTAAATTAATAGGTTGAAGGTGATCTCTTAGAAGTAACTGCTTTTATCGTGGTACAAAATTTTGCTGTGATTTTAAGCTGCTGTACTCTTTTCAGTTTCTTGGTCTCTCTTAATTGTTTCTCCTCATCCTTGCTCCAGCGGGAGATTCTTCACCGTCAAGCTCCCAGTCGCTCTTGATCCCGGGGCCAAGGTTTCAGTCATTGTGGAAGCCGTTTATACCCATGTGCTTCAGCCATATCCAACCCAGATCACCCAGTCGGAGAAACAGTTTGTGGTGTTTGAGGGGAACCATTATTTCTACTCTCCCTACCCGACCAAGACACAAACCATGCGTGTGAAACTCGCCTCCCGAAACGTGGAGAGCTACACCAAGTTGGGGAACCCCACGCGCTCCGAGGACCTCCTGGATTACGGACCTTTCCGCGATGTCCCTGCCTATAGTCAGGTGGGCCCTTGTGGAGTCCAGGCCACCCCTGTCTGCTTCAGGGACATATCTCCTGCGGGGGTGACTACGCGTTGAGGGGCTTGGGTGGGAATCCAAAGCACCATGTCAGATCATCCCCAGAGTTTTAACCTGCCGAGAAGTGACTCCATGGGGCTCACTGTCCTCATTCTGGGAGTTCAGATAGAGGCTGGGGCTTGAGGAGGGCTTTCTAAAGGAGGTGGGAGTTGGGGGAGCAGGAAACCAGGCATTCTGGGCAGAGGCGATGGGGGGACAAAGGCGCGGGGATGGGAAAACCTGAGCTGTGCTGGCCCTGGTGGCTGGGGTTAGCTGCTGGTGGTGTTGCTGAGCCTAGGGCGTGAGCCTTAAAGGCAGAGGGAGTGATGAAGGCGTAAAAAAGATGTTGTTATTATGGGACGTTTCAGACACACAGAAGTATAGAGTATCGTAAACAGACAGCCATCTGTCGCTGAGATTCAGTGGTTGTCAGGCTATTGCTACAATGCTTCAGCCGTCCTTTCTCTATCTTTTCTTTGCTCTGTACTCTCAGGATAGAGTTTTTGAAGTACAAGTTTTCAAATCAAAGCATATAAACATTTAAAAATCTCTTGCTGTACTGCCAAATGCTTTTTCAGAAAATTTAGCCAATGTATTACGGCACCAGCACTATGGAACTGCCAGTTTCCCCATAGCTGTGCCGGTATTGGCATTAAATGCTGTTAACTACAATTATAATAAAATAGCAAAACAAAATAACCTTATCTTGTCTACTTCTTGGACTTTTGGGAAAGAAAGGTGTTTGTCTGGTTCTTTTGGCCTTTAACTTTTTATTTTTCTTCCATTTTTAAGGAGATTAAATTGACATACAGCCCTGAGTAAGTTCAAGGTGTACAGCGTCGTGATTTGACTTATATCATGAAGTGATGATCGCAGGAGCTAGTGCACGTGCATCATCTCATACAGATACAAAATTAAAGAAATAGACACTGTTCAGACCTCGGCTCCAGTTTTGGGTGCTTCATATATAAATTATATGGAACGAGGGGCCGTGAAATTAAAATAAAAAAAAGTTAAGGAAATAGAAAAAAAAGTTTTCCTGTGATAAGAACTCTTAGGATTTACTCTCTTAGCTTTCATATGGAATGTACAGCAGTGCTAATTATATTTATCACGTTGTATGTCACTTCCCTAGTACTTATTTATGTTACAGCTGGAAGTTTGGACCTTTTGACCACCTTCCTCCAATTCTCCCTCCGTCCTGCCTCTGCCTCTCGGGGCCACAAATCTGATCTCTTTCTCTATGAGTTTGTTTGTTTGGTTTTTGGTTTTCGAAGTGTAATTGACCTACAACACTATGTTAGTTCCTGTTATACAATATATTGATTCAGTATTTCTGTACATTTCAAAACGATCGCCACCATAAGTGCAGTTAGGATATGTCACCATACAAAGATATTACGTAGTTATTGACTTGGCCACACTGTACATTTCATACTTGTCTCATTTATTTTGCAACTGGAAGGTTGTACCTCTTAATGTGCCTCACCTATTTCTCTCCCTCCCTGACCCCCCTCTCCCCTCTGGCAACCACCTGTTTGTTCTGTATATCTATAACTCTGTTTCTATTTTGTTCATTTGTTTTCTAGATTCCACATATAAGTGAAATCATACAGTATTTGCCTTTTTCTGATTTACTTCATTTAGCATAGTACCCTCTAGATCCATCCATGTTGTCACAAATGGCAAGATTCCATTCTTTTTTATGACTGAGTAGTGTTCCACTGTGTGTGTGTGTGTGTGTGTGTGTGTGTGTGCGTGTGTGTGTATCTCACATCTTCTTTATCCATTCATCTATTGATGGGCACTTAGGTTGCTTCTGTATCTTGGCTGTTGTAAATGATGCTGCTATGAACTTTGAGGTGCATATAACTTTTCTAATGAGTGTTTTTCATTTTGTTTGGATAAATACCCAGGAGTAGAATTGCTGGGTCATATGGTAGTTGTATTTTTAATTTTTTAAGGAATCTCCATACTGTTTTCTGTTGCGGCTGCCCCAGTTTACATTCCCAGCAACAGTGCATGAGGTTTCCTTTTTCTCTACATCCTCACTAACACTTGTTATTTATTATCGTTTGATGATCGCCATTCTGACAGACGTGAAGTGATAGTACCTCATTGTGGTTTTGATTTGCATTTGCCTGATGATGCGTGATGTTGAGCATCTTCCCATTTGCCTGTTGGCTCTGAATATCTTCCTTGGAAAAATGTCTATTCAGATCCTCTGCCCATTTGTAAATTGGGTCCTTTGTTTTTTGATGTCAGGTTGTAGGAGTTCTTTGTACAGTTTGGATGTTAATCCCCTATTGGCTGTATCATTTGCAAATATCTTCTTCCATTCAGTAGGCAACCTTTTCGTTTTGTTGGTAGTTTCCTTAGCTGTACAGAAGCTTTTTAATTTGATGTTTTTCTGGTCTTTTTGTAATTTTACTTTTAAAAAATTTTGGTATTCAGTTTATTTAAATTAAAAAGAAAACAGTTCACCCATTTCTCCCACCCATGCCTCTGGCAACCACCAATCTGTATCTGTGACCAGAAAGATTTCTTAATACTAACTGCTGGGCCTCTGGGTTTTTTATTTGTAAAATTGGGGATAAGTAGTAATTACTTCGTTGTGATGTTTTGAGGATTAAATGAAATTATGTGCTTATTCAGAGCTTATAAAGAGTGCCTGATACATACATACATGTCAACTCCATAAATGTTATCTTAAAAAGTCTCTTCTGTGAACTTTTCTAGATGACTTTTCTTCAGGTTAGAACAATCCAGTAATGCTACGTGTCTCCCTCAGTTATGAGTTATTTGTTAGCTCACTGATGAGAGGTTATGTCTTCTCTGTTAGATCTTATATTTATTTCCTAGTTACAGTTTTTCTTTATTTACAGCTTAAGATTTTATTTTATTTTAAAACTAAAAATTGCTTTAAAAAATCAGTTTAAAAAGCTCATTTGCAGAAATTTGGAAAATAAAAACTACAAGGAGAAAGTAGAAATAATCTGTAATTCTGTTTCCTATCTGTGTTGAGATTCTCATGTATCTCAGTTCAGGTTCTGTTTTCTTTTTCTCACATAGTCACTATAAAATAATAAGTATAGACAATTTTGTTTGTACAACAAATGATGTTTATGTTGGAACCTAAAACAGCTTTGTGTATTCTGTCTTTCCAATTAATAATATATCGTGAATATTTCCATGTCATTACGTTAGAGACAGCACAATTTAACCATTCTGTTGCATACATTAGATGTGTCACAGTTTAACCGTCCTGGTACTGATTGTTTCCAATCAATTAGCTTTAAGCTAGTGTTGATTCCTCTGTCACCAAACTTTGAGCTGCTTGTTTCCTTCCTCTCCAGGACACTTTTAAAGTACATTCTGAGAACAACAGCCCTTTCCTGACCATCACCAGCATGACCCGAGTCATCGAGGTCTCCCACTGGGGTAACATTGCTGTGGAGGAAAACGTGGACCTGAAGCACACAGGGGCTGTGCTGAAGGGGCCTTTTTCGCGCTATGATTACCAGAGACAGCCAGATAGTGGAGTCTCCTCCATCCGTTCTTTTAAGGTATGGACTGTTGGACTTGGACATTGGGGAAAGTATGACTATCACATCTGTCCTTTCTTTTGCTTTTTGAAAGTAGCTAATTATGGACAGTCGTTGGGATTGACTAGTGTTCAGGTAGTTGAGTGACGGTGTTAGAACCAACAGAATGTTAAAAAAAAAATTGCCTCCAGGAGTTCCCTGTCGGCCCAGTGGTTAGAACTTGGCATTTTCACTGCTGTGGCCCAGGTTAAATCCCTGGTTGGGGAACTAGCATCAAGGCCAAAAAAAAAAGCCCCCATTTATATAAGTAAGTTTTGTTTTTTAAAGAAAATTTGAATAATGGAAAAAGGAAAAACAAACCCAGGCACTAGTTTTGCTGACACTCTTTTATATATTTCCTTTTTCTTTTATAATGCTGTTTTTAAAAAACATCTGATCGTATTGCATATACAGTTTTGTATCTTTTTCTGTCTTATAAATGAAATCCTAGAAGCATTTTCACGTACTTACGTATTACAGAAGCGCTCACTGTGCGAACAGAGGCATTACATTTTCCTCTCAATTATCAAAATTTGCTTACAGATTTGGAAATAAATAATTAAAAATAAGTAAAGATTTTAAAAAATTAGTTAAAAATATTAGGTGGAGAAACCCCTTTCGTAAGTAAACCATAAACCACCTAGCGATTTCCTGTGATTTCCTCCGTCTTTAGTTTGCTCGCCTGCAAAATAACTTAGATTATTTTTACCTTTGTATTAAGTCTTTAGCATCTGCAAAGGTATTTATGAGTCTGTTACTTACTGTTTAGAAGAGTTTGGCTGTTTACCGACGTTGATTGAGAAGCAGATGAGGCATCTAGATATTCTGGAGCCTTTGGGGGAAGTTAGACTTTGCTCAGGTTGTTCACAGTTTGGAGACTATTAAGCAGTGATGTGATGAAGAGCTTGGTGCAGGAAGTCTTTTGTGGACTTAGGATCGCTTCCTCTGCGTCGGTTTCTGGAGTCTTCAGAAGGCATGCTCACTCTCTTGCAGACCATCCTTCCTGCTGCTGCACAGGATGTTTATTATCGGGATGAGATTGGCAATGTTTCCACCAGCCACCTTCTTATTTTGGATGACTCCGTAGAGATGGAAATCCGGCCTCGCTTTCCTCTTTTCGGCGGGTGGAAGACCCATTACATCGTCGGCTACAACCTCCCAAGCTATGAGTACCTCTATAATTTGGGTCAGTTTTCAATTGTTAGGGAGTTGAAAAGGGAAAGACTGTCTTTTTCTTTAATTTCCTGTGGGTTTGTTTTGTGTTGTGTCGTGTGTGTGTGTGTGTGTGTGTGTGATAATTGCCAGTCCTTTTAGATGGGGAGAGGGTATTCTCTTGTCATTCTTAGGAAGGCTGGGATATCAGCAACAACTTTTCATGGGTGAGTAAAAATTACTGTTGTTAAAGTGATACCTGCGTATAGGAATCAGTTCACATAGGACAGTAAAAAGTTTCTTCTTACCCCCAGTTCTAGCATAAGAAGGAACTGCTTAAATTCTTTAAATTTGAAATATTTAAAAAATAAAAAATTCAGAGAATAATAAACATTTTTACACAAGCACCCAGAACTATTGATTATAAACATTTTGTCATATTTCCAAGTCTTTCTTTTTAAAACCTTTTTAATGCAAAATAAAATCTAGTAAATCACACAAATGTAAAGTTCAGTAAATTATAAGAGGAGCACCTTGTAACCATCACCCAGGTCAAGAAAGTGAAATTGGCCAGCCACTCAGAAGGCCCTCATGTACCTCCTCTTTTCCCCACAACAGTGATCACCGTCCTGGCTTTTGGGAGACACTCTCTTGAATTTCTTCATCGTTCTATCACCCACTTGTATGTCTCTAGATACTCTAGTTCTGCGTTTTTCAAAAAAGTTGATTTGTCTTGTCAACCTCTAGTAATCCACAGTTTCCTCCTCCATCTGTTTTCCTCATGGTTTAGCTGTTGAAGAAGTTGACCTTATTTGTAGTGTAGCCCATGGTCTGGATTTTGCTGATTGCGGGTCAGAGTGCAGGGCAGCACATTCCTCTGTCTTCCGTATTTCTAGCCCATTAACAGCTGTCTCTGGAGCCTGATCAGACTCAGGTCGATCCTTTCAGCAAGACTCAGCTGATGTGTTCTTTCATTGAAGGCACACAGTCGGTGGTGGCTGGTTTCTCCTTTTGTGACGTTCAGGGCCTAGATTCTAGTACTTTACTTAGGAGAAAGACACGCACAAAACCAGTCACAGCTATGTCTGCTTGACCCTCCAGGAGACCAGTATGCATTGAAGATGAGGCTTGTGGACCACGTGTTTGATGAACAAGTGATAGACTCTCTGACTGTGAAAATCATCCTGCCAGAAGGGGCCAAGTGAGTCTGACCTCCCTTCCTGTCTCCCTTCCTGGTGGTGCCCTCTTGGCACCTCAGTGGGACGTTGGGTTCTAGGGCACAGAGGAGGGGCTTCCGGTGGAGTTTAAACTGAGACATTTGACTCAGTGAGGGCACAAGATGCACTTATGAGCTATCCCAACACAGCCCTTTCTGTGACAGGGGCAGGATTCATAGCAGGCCAGAGTGATGGCCTGAGTCCGATGAGGTGACTGGCAAAAGGAAAGAACCGCAAAGTTGAGGCAGCTGGGTGGCCTTGGGCTGTGCTCCTAGGAAGGGGAGGGATAGTGGAGAGGGCTTTGTCTTGTCCTGGGCGTGTCACACCAGGTTCAGAAGGTGTGGGGAGGGTGGTCTCAGATGGATATCAGGTTCCATGGTTATAAACAGAGGGAGCTGTCTTTGGCCAGTTTAGGCAGAAAGGAAGGAATCTGGAAGGGTAAGGGATCTCATCAAATGTTGGCCTAAGTTGAAGAACCAGGCTTGGGAAAGGACAGAGCCACAGCGTCTCTAGGAGTCCACTTGGCAGAAACCAGGTGACACCCACAGGGCCCCCTGCCCTTGGCATGGGCGACAAAACATTCTCACACTCAGGGCTTTCTGACAGTGGGTCCGCGGTCTCAGGGGGTTGGGTGTTCCCTGTGATGGGAGGGGAGCAGAGTGGAGTAGAGCTCGTGACCCTGGAAGACCCCTCGAGCCTTGGATCCTCACTGTGAACCTAGTTGGTCAGTGCAGTTTGTGTGAGGCTCAGTTTCCTCCCATTGGCATCTAGAAACATCCAAGTGGACAGTCCCTACGAGATCAGCCGAGCCCCTGATGAGCTGCACTACACCTACCTGGACACGTTTGGCCGCCCCGTGATCGTGGCCCACAAGAAAAACCTGGTGGAGCAGCACATTCAGGACATGGTGGTATGCGCTCCACAGCCCTGCCTCCCAGGCCTCCTCCCCGGACAGCGGCTGCAGGGTCAGGGACTTGCCATCCTCTCCTCCTTGCCTGGAGTGGTTTGGGCACAGCCGCCTCTGGGGGCGGGGGTGGGGCTGATGGCGGGGGCAGCCCGGACAGTTGTAGGCCTGGCGAGGCCCCTTCGCCCCCAGGTTTCCGAGTCCGGGTGGACCCGTGTGTCAGCGTGTGTTCCTGGCTCCCCCCAGGTGCACTACACCTTCAACAAGGTGCTCATGCTGCAGGAGCCCCTGCTGGTGGTGGCTGCCTTCTACGTCCTGTTCTTCACCGTCATCGTCTACGTCAGGCTGGACTTCTCCATCACAAAGGTACCCAACTCGGCCGTCTGCAGTGCGTGCTTGACTCGCTTTCCCAGCGCCCGGCCGCGCGACATACGCCTCTGCCCTGTCCGTGGCCTCAGCTGACCGTTACCCTAGAGACCCCTCCTTTTGTTGCTATGGTCACGGACATGCGCTGTTGAAGGAGACAGGTTGCTGCTGGCGGCCAGTTCCGTGGGGAGAGGCGGTGGGCAGAACGTGTGCCCAGAAAGGCTCACGGGGAAGTGACTGGCAGAAGAGGTGGGGCGGGGCCTTTGGCTCAGGGAGCAGCTTGTGGGACGGCATGGCAGGCTTTTGCTGGGGCCTGTGGGTGGCAGTTGGTACGAATGAGCAAGGACGTTGGTCTGGCTGGTTCCATAGACCAGCGAGGCTGCCCCGGGGTAGGGGTCCCACCAGGGCAGCTGCTCACCTTGTCACGCAGAAGGGCTGAGTCTAGGTTTTACTGTGACATATCCCCATTTCCTAAGCTATAAAAATTGCTTTTTTATTAATTTAAAAAATCCCGAGTTTTAAAATAATTCTGCATTTAGACATTTTACAAGAATAGTAAAACGAACTCTTGTGCACTCTTCACCTGGATGGAGTGGTTAACATTTGGCCTCTCTGTCGTATGTACTCTTCCTGAGCCGTTTAAGTTGCCCGCCTCCCTTGAATACTTAGGCGTGTGCACAGCCTGACCCCAAGGGCCCCGTTTCATAGAGCCAGAGCACGATGATCGAAGTCCGGAATGTGACGTTGCTCTGATAACAACCAGCACCCAGTCCAGGCTCAAATTTTGCTGATCGCCCCAAGGGTAACTTCTATAGCCATTCTTTTTCATACTTCAGAATTCAGTTGATGATGCATTGCATTTAGTTGTCATATTTCCTTAGTCTGCTTTAATCTGGGACATTCCTCGGCCTTGTGTGTACGTTAGGTTTCTTATGTTTCTCCTTGAAAATGCAGATTATGCATTTTTGGCAAGAACATTATGAAGTGGTGCTGTGTCTGCAGTGCATCGCGTCGGGAGGCACCTGATGTCATTTGGTCCGGGCTTGGTGATACTGACTCTCCTTGGTTGAGTTGGTGCCTTTCCTGGTTTATTCACTGTAACGTTACTATTTTTCTTTGCAATTAATACATAATCTGTTTGAGGCTACATAAATATCATATATATTCACCCATTAGTTACAGTATTTATTACTAATTCTTATCTGAATCTGATAGTTGTGGTGGCTGAAAAACTATGGTGCCTTTTACCTTACTAGGTGGTTTTCTACTATAAGGAAAAGCTTTTCTTGTTGGTTGGTTGGTTCATTATTCGTTTGGATTCATGTGTTATTTTATTGGATTACTGTCCACTGTGCCGTTCCTTTTGATGCTCAAGTGTCCCAGGTTTGACTGTCTTTCCGTCTACATCGTATTTTTGTGCACTTCCTTATTGTAGTGTGCAGCAATACGTTTCCGGCATATCTTGTACCTTCTCCGAGGAGCTCCGGTTCCTTTCAGTGCAGAATGGTACCTGGAGACCATGATCTGGGAGCTGGTTGTGATCACTGCTCTTGGAGCATCTCTGCTCCTCAGCCCTTTCAGCAGACAGAGCCGGGAGATAAATACATGTGGTATTTGAAATATGAGTTACTCCAGTCTAACACCGCAGGGTTCTTTGCCTGGATCCCAACATCAGTGTGTTTGTTTATTTGCTGAAGTCTATAAACAAAACAAAACAGTTCCACAGTTGCTGCACTCATACCACTCCAAACACCAAACCTGCCAGTAGAGCGCCAGGTTTCTTGGCAGTTCTTTTTGTCTTTATTTTTTAAAATAAATTTATTTATTTATTTATTTTTGGCTGCATTGGGTCTTCGTTGCTGCGTCCAGGCTTTCTCTAGTTGCGGCAAGCGGGGGCTACTCTTCGTTGCGGTGCGTGGGCTTCTCGTTGCGGTGGTTTCTCTTGTTGTGGAGCACGGGCTCGAGGCTCCTGGGCTTCAGTAGTTGTGGCACACGGGATCAGTCGTTGTGGCTCGCAGGCTCTAGAGTGTGGGCTCAGTAGTTGTGGTGCACGGGCTTAGTTGCTCCATGGCATGCAGGATCTTCCGGTATCGGAGATTGAACCCATGTCCCCTGCATTGGCAGGTGGATTCTCAACCACTGTGCCACTAGGGAAGCCCTCTTTTTGTCTTTAGATTGAGACCATAGTGTCAGAGTCTGTGATCCCAAGGTAGTTGCTCTGTTCTTCTTTCCCTGGTTACTCATTTGAAAGGTATTAGGTTCATTGATGCTTGAATTTTATTCTGGTTTCTTCCTCCATCATTGGTAATATTTAATGTTGGTTGTGATACCGTAAAACACTAACAAAGTTCTAAATTGAGAACTTGAAAATGGTGTGGTTTCCTCCACCCTGTCCCACCCTGCCTTGTAGGGAACAATTTCATCAGTCCCCTAGGTAGCCTTTCTGATTTGTTTTGCAAAAATAGGCAGATATTTAATTCTTATTTTCTTCTTTTGTACACAAAAGGTAGCAACAGCATATCTATTTTTCACTGCTTTTTTCACTTAACTAACGTATCCTGAAAATCACTCATATCAGTTCATAGAGAGCTTTCTTCCTTGTTATTTTTTTATACCTGCAGAGGACTCTCTTGTATGGATAAGTCATAGTTTATTCAACTGATTTCCTGTGTATACATCTCTATTTTAAAGCTTTGATAATTTACTGAGGAAAAAAAAACTAATTGTGGGCCAAATCGACCTTCTGCAGGCCAGAGTCAGCCTTTGAGCATGCCCCGTTAGGGCTTCTGCAGTAGCCCACTGGTTAGGGATTCTGGGGAGTACATGGGGCTGCGTCTGAAGGGCCTTGGCTGGCTAAGGAGCTTGGGCTTCATCCTTTAAGTCCTGGAAACACGTCCTGGAAGTCTTCCCCAGCCTGAGATGGAATTTCTCCTCCCTCAGCACCTCATACCCCTCTCACGGTGCACCCTGGCATTAGTATCCCTTTTATACCAGTGTGTCTGTCCTGCTGGACTTGGTTGTGAACATCTGCTTCATCTTCCTGTCCCCTGTCCTGCCCATTGCTGAACCGTTCCAGGGTCAGTGTCGGCAAGAGTGTGACTCTCTGACTTTCCAAGATGGTGGCTTTTCTCGTTTGTGTGCTAGTGGTGGGTGCTCCTTGGGAGGAGAAGGTCGCAGTGGGCTCAGGGCTGGATGTCATCACACACGGTGTCTCTCCCCCAGGATCCGGCTGCAGAAGCCAGGATGAAGGTGGCCTGCATCACAGAGCAGGTCTTGACCCTGGTCAACAAGAGACTAGGTCTCTACCGTCACTTTGATGAGACAGTCAATAGGTACAAACAGTCCCGGGACGTGTCCACCCTCAACAGTGGCAAGAAGAGCCTGGAAACGGAGCACAAGGCCTTGGCCTCTGAGGTGGCGCTGCTGCAGTCCAGGCTGAAGACGGAGGGCTCCGACCTGTGCGACAGAGTAAGTGCCTGCCATCGCCGTGTCACCTGGCTCCTTCCTGCCTCGCCCAGCGTGGCCTTGCTCGCCGCTGGCCTGTGGGGTGGGCGCGCCCAGTTATGGCCGCGTCGCGTGGTGCCGACCCTTGGGGTGGAACGAGATTTGGGCTCTTGGTTGTGAGCTGGATTTGGAGGAAGTGCTGCTGGCCTCCACAGCACTGGTGTTGAGAGCAGCTGCTTCCTCTCCCAGAGGCCAGACTGGACGAGGCTCCAGATTGCTCAGGCTGCAGGGAGAAGCACCCAGACTTAGAATTGTGGGTTTGAATCCAAGCTCTGATTCAGACTTTCTGAACCTGAGCAGGTTACCTAACTTGTGTGCCTCAGTTTCCTCATCTCTAAAATGGGGGAGCTGTTAATCCTTACTGAGCTCACAGCGGTCATGTGAAATGAGTTAGTGCATGTGAAGCGCTGGGAACCCTGCCTAGGACGTGCTGCATGAGTTCTTGGTGCCTGTAAATGAGGCTGAAAGCCCCTGGGGTGCCCCTCTCCACGCGCCCCCACCCACTCCTGCTCCGTCTCCGCACCCCTCTGTGAAACCACGTATCCGTGTGCTTAAGTATTTATCGTGCGTCAGCTCCCGAGGGTGCGATGCCTCATCTGTCGTCACTGCTGTTTTCCAGTGTAGCGTCGTGCCTGGCTTCATAGCTCACAAGTATTTGTTGAGTGTTGAATCAGTGTGGCTATAAAAGGCCTCAGCCTGACACCCAGTTGGTGATAACAGGAGTCGCCCGCCCGCGGCCGTTGGCCCTCTGCCCGACCAAATCCCTGGCCAAGTTTGGCCGTGGGAGGGAAGAGAACGAACGTTCACTGAGTGCCTGCATGTGTCCGGCACTGTGCCGGGGGGTGTCGGTGTTTCCACACTTGGTCCTTACAGTCTCTCCGCATCTGGGGCCGGGGGTGGTGAAGGGCCTGGCTCACAGGGGCCAGAGCTTGTGGGAACAGGCCTTACAGGGGGTGAAGCTGGCCTCTCCCTCCACAGCAGCCCTTCTGCCCTGGGCGGCGGGGGTTGGGGGGGTGTCTGTGGGGCGGGGCCGCGGAGGACACTCGAGCCCTGCCCTGCTCTTGCCTCGGCCAGGTGAGCGAAATGCAGAAACTGGACGCGCAGGTCAAGGAGCTGGTACTGAAGTCGGCAGTGGAGGCCGAGCGGCTGGTGGCTGGCAAGCTCAAGAAAGACACGTACATCGAGAACGAGAAGCTCATCTCGGGAAAGCGACAGGAGCTGGTCACCAAGATCGACCACATCCTGGATGCCCTGTAGCCCTGCACTTCCAGAGGGCAGGGTGGGAGTGGTGAACATCAAGGCCAGCAAATGCTGGCTTCTGTATTTTGCAAAAGGCCTTCAAGGAAGAAAGAAGCCAGGCTCTGCCTCAGGCAATACAAGAAGTTTTTGTCCCTAAAATGTTCCTTTAAAAAAAAAAACAAAAAATCTTAAATGTTTTTAAAAACAAAATATTTTTGTGTGTTGCACAAAGAAATTTTTGAGTTGGTTTTGTTTGTTCTGAAGCCTAGGATATTCTTTCCACCTGTAAGCCCCTTGTTTTATGCCCTTCTAATTCCTGATGTTTGGGTATTTTACAGGCGTGTGTGTATGTTTTTTAAAGCATGTGTGACCAAATGAAAATAAAGCTGGAACGGTGAACATCTGTTCTCTTCTGTTGAACGCCTCTCATAACTTATTTCTTAACTTTGGGGATAGTACTTTTATCAAGTGCTTTTTATCCATTAAATAATGGATTCGCTCCTGAGAGCAAGTCTGCATGGCAAGTACTGGTTACATTTTACATATTAGAACACTGACGCCACAAAGGTAAAGTGGCCTAGGTAAGGTCCCAGAACAGAGTGGTGGGGTGTCACAGT
Organism: Orcinus orca; assembly: GCF_937001465.1. NCBI lineage: Eukaryota > Metazoa > Chordata > Mammalia > Artiodactyla > Delphinidae > Orcinus > Orcinus orca. Next base: position 1,745,069 of record NC_064568.1, on the reverse strand, counting down.
GCTTGTGTCATGGGCTCTTCTGGGCACTAAGGAAACAATGAGCAGGGCAGAGATGGCTCTTGTGGAGAACAGTCACGTGATCAACACAGACTCATAGTCACAAACCGATAGAACCCTGTAAGGAAGAGGGACAGGGTCCTCTGATGGTAAATACAGGAGAGCACTGGATGGGGATGGGAGTTGGGGGAAGTCTCCCTGAGAAAGTGGCATAGAATGTGCCAAGGCCCTGGGGCTTGAGGACCTGAAGGGAGTCCAGAGAGTGGGGTACAAAGTGTATGACACAGGGCTGCAGAGCTGGAAGAGCCCAGACAAGACAGGGCTTTACAGGTCGGCCCAGGCTTTTGGCTTGACCCTAAAGTCAAGGGAAGACCGAGCCGTGTATGAGAGACTTGCTTAGCTTTGATTTTGGCTGAGAACGAACTGAAGGCTATAAGTAGATGTGGGAGAAGGCCTGCCAGCCTGCTGTAACCCAGGCAGAAGATGAAGGCGTGGGCCAGGGTGGTGATGTAGGGACACGGATGGACTGGAGAGACTTATGTGGGGGAATCGGCTGCTGAGTGATCAACTCCCTCCACTCCACTCTCCTCCCCGCCTAGGGTGGACGCCTTAGCCTCACCTAGTGAAGTCCTGCTCGTTCTTCAGGAAACAGCTTAGGTACTGCCCCCGGGAAGCCTTCCACGACCTCTGGGACCCATCCTGTCGTGCTCTCTTATGGTACCCTGTACCCGTCCTCCACATCTTCCAGCGCTGTCGGAACGCGCGTGATCACTGGACCAGCCCTGATGAGGCAGAGGTCTCGCCTGATACGCTCACCCTTGTGTTATCAGCCAGATGTTCAAATCAGCGTGTGATACCCAGTTGGTGCCTTCCATCTTGGTGGGGAGGGTGGCAGGATGGCTGTGCCATTCACCTAATGTGGGGAAGTCTGCACGAGGCCAGTTTTGAGGAAGACGATGATGAATTCTGTTTCAGACCTGGTGAGGGGGTGTGTGTGCCTGAGCCGCCCGGTGGGACCGTCCGTGGGAGCTGGATATTCGGCGTGGAGACGGCTGCGGAAACGGCGAGCTGGAGGCTGCGGGTCCACTGCCGGGGAAGGGTGTGGGTTGATGGAGACCCAGGACTGAGTATTAGGGCCCCAGGGTGCCGCGGCCGCCTGGAGCACGACGCTGCGCGGGGGCGGCAAGGGAGCGCAGGACCGCGTGGACTCGGGCAGTGTGTGTCTCGGGTCTACCAAGAGGAGGCTGTGGGGTTTCGGAGCGGGTCGTTGAGGTGGTGACTGCAGAACTGCGTGGCTGGGCGGTGGGGACGGGCGCGGGACCGCGGGGAGGCTTCCCGGTGCAACTGACAGGTTGAGGATGGACGGGTTCAGGTGTGTTAACTGCCGTCGCGGAGTGTCCGGTGGGAGTGGGAGGCTGAAGAGGAAATGATGGAGGACAGTGTAAGGGCTTGAGGCGGGGGGCAGGGAGGGTACGGAAGACGCTCGCTCCAGAGCGGGGCTGCACGACTCCCGGTCCCACCGGCACTGTGGTCTCGGGGAGCCTGGGAGACCGACGGGCGGTGTTCGGTTAGCCCTCGGGAGGGAACAGGTGACGGTACCTCGCGGCCGCTCCCTCGGCCTTAATGCTGGCTCCTCCGAAGAGCTTCTGGCCGCGCCGGGTCCTCGGGTTCCGCTCTCGAGGCCGCAGGCGGGGCTGCGCTCGGCCGCGGCCCCGGGCTGCAGGGCGGGCTCCCCTGGGGCGGGGGCCGCCTCGGCCGGCAGTTAGGCAGTTTCTCCTCCAGCCGCCCCACCCGCCTAGTTCGGGTAAATCCCTCACTTCGGAGCAGGGAAGGGAAGAACCGCGGTTAGAAACCGAGGGTCGTGCCGGCGGGCGCCCTCTGCTGGGCCGGCGGGCCGCACGCAGGCCGGGGAGCAAGCTGCGTGGCGCCCTCGCGACTCCCGGAAACCCGCCGACACTACACGGGCTGCGCCGGGTGCGCAGGCGCGGAGGGCCCGCCGGGAAGACGCGGCTACGGGAGCCGCGCATGTGCAAGGCCGCACCCCTGGTGAAGCCGAGGGCTCTAGCGCTGGTGCCACCTAGGGGCGGGAGCCGGGAGTCGCCGCCCGGCCTGGACCAGACTTGCGCTGGGCCGGCAGGAGCCCGGGCTTCGTCCATCACCCCAGCGGGACCCGGGCTAGGCCTGCGCGCCCGCTGCCCCAGCTCCGCGCATCCCCAGCTCTGGGGCGCGGGCCCCCCTGTTCCTACCTGGTCCTGGATTCCCTAGTGGCCAGCGGGGCCTGGTTCCCCCTCCTAAGCCCGGGGCGAGGGTGGACTGGCCTGGCCCGTGGTGCACGGCGAGGTGCCCCAGACACAGACACGTTCACTGGTCGAGGACCAGCCTCCTCCCTGGGCCCACAGTGGGGAGTGGGCGCTCCTGGGCCACGTGCGGTCTAGGCACCCAGGCCAGCCTGCTATCCAGCCCATCACCCGACCCCACCGTCCAGCCCATCACCCGACCCCGCCGTCCAGCCCATCATCCGACCCCGCTGTCCACCTCGTTTTCCAGCCCCGCTGTCCATCCCCATCGTCCAGCCTGCCTCCTCCACGGACGGGCCTCGAGCTGCCCACGGCCGCGGGGGGTCAGAGGGAGGAAAAGGTGGCTGAAGAAGAGGGCCGTGTGTCAGTCTCCCTCTCCATTTGTCTTGGAGGCTGACATGGAGAAACCCCAGAGGGCCAAGTGCGCCCTCACAGTTTCACCACAAGTATCCTGGCCGGGCGTCTGGCGCCGAGCTGATAGTGCAGCCCGGCCGCAGCCCCGCCGGAAGCGCTGCCAGCGGTTGGGGCCGCGGCCCAGACAGGAAAGGCCCCCGCGCCCGGCCCGCGGCCTCACTACGCCGGCTGCTTCCCCGACGGCGGGGCCAGACCGGAGCCCAGTGGCCGGGGACCGGGACCCGGACCTGGGGACCCACCTGTCACCTGCCTGGAGGTGACACAGAGGGAAGATGGAGCCTGCGACCTGGGCCTGACCTGAGTCAGTGGAAGGGCATCCTCTCCCTCCCATGGCTGAGCCCTCGTGGTGCCCCCCACCCAGCTGTTTACATTCCCAGCGTCCCTGCCGTCGCTGGTTCCATGGTCACTGTGACAGGCCCAGAACCAACTGCAGGGAAACAGAAGTGAACAGAAGGCCACGGTATTGGCCGTGGGGAAGAGCAGGCCGAATGGGACACAGTTAAGAGGAGTGGTCAGGGGGCCTGGAGGAGTTGCAGGTGGGGATGGTGGGGAGGGAGGAGCCCAGACTCCAGCCCCCTTTTTGCCTTTCCTTCAGGAGGTGAAATCCAGAAAGGTATGTTTTAAGATGAGAAAGACAGGAGCCCCTTTCAATGCTGGAGGGAAGGAAGGAGGTCATGGGGAGGGAAAGGTCGCAGATCCAGGAGAGAAGGTGCTGGTCAAGAGAAGGAGTCCCGGACAGCAGGACTGGATGGGATTGAGGGCTGAACGGGGATTTCAAGGGAGATCTCTGAGCAGTTGGCCGTGCCTCCCCCCAGCTCCGTGGAGGAAAGCGGCGGAGACCCTGTCCAGCTTTGCCTCCCAGGTGACCTTCCCAATTCCCCAGGTGGCTGGGAGGCCCCTACCTTACACCAACCGGCACTGCTCTCTGAGGTGCGGCGACTGCTTCCTGCCCTAGCCCAGGAGCTCGCTCTCTGCGGGGCCGAAGAGGCTGCATGTCGAGGCTGCAAATGATGCATTTCACAAATATCTTTACTCTGTCTCAGGCACAGTTCTAGACACTGGGGATACAGCAAGGAGGCAAAGTGCTGTGCGACTTTCAGGAGGACGAGAAACTAGAAAATAAATCACTGCGGGCAGTGCTATTGAGGAAATAAAATAGGGTGATGTGATCAGTGGGGTTAGCCTGCAGACTTGGGGAGGCTCGCTGGGAGAAGGAAGCAGGCATGGAGAAGGCGGCGGCAGGGTTGACGCTAGGGCTCAGCGAGCTCCCCGAGTCCTGCTGCGTTCTGCAGGCGTCTGCTGTGCTCCACCCAGCCAGGCCCTGGTGGCGGCAGAACCTCCTGCCTCCAAGTCTTCTCTCGGGGTGCCCCCCGCTGCCTCTCCTTGGGCAAGCGCCTTCCTCTCCCCGGCCTGAAGTCTTCCCGCACAAGCCCCTGTCTGAGGGTCCTTCTGCCCTGACTCTGGGATGGATGCTGGCCCAGCCTCTGTTGAGGAGGGAGGAGACATGGGGCTTTGTTTGTTTTGCCAAATTGTGGGCAGCAGCGGGGCCAGTTGGAAGGGGGAGCCTCAGACCTGCCTGGGCTTGAGTCTTGGTTCTGCAAGTCACTTGGGTCCTTTGCACACACTTCCTGACTCAGGCTACAGACCACATAATACCTGCGTTATGAGGGGGAAAAGTGTGCAAGCAGGCGTCTTGACAGGGCAGTTGTGACTTATTTGTGTGTGTGTGTCGGGGGAGGGTGTCGGGGCCCTTTCCAGGCTTGTGACTTGCAGGTCCTGGCAGAGCTGGTCTCGAAGGCCCGTCCCAGGGTGGCCGTCCTTTGGTTCTAGGTGCGCAGCCCACCTGTTACTCAGGTCCCAGAGCCACCGCCTGTGGACCTGGCACAGACAGCAGCCCTGCCGCAGGGCTCTGATCTGACAGACGTGGACACAGGTACCCGGAGACATGGCCTTACCCAGGGCCCACGGTGCAGGCGCGCGTGCACCCTGGTGAAGTATGTGGTGTGTCTCCGCGCGTGTGTGTCCACTTGGCTCTAGAGCTCACTGTGTTTCTTGCTGGTCTCATTTGTGTCAGGTTTTTGGGTCGATTCACGTTGCCGTGTGTACATCTGGGATGTCCTGTCCCGGAGTATCTTGCTGTGTGTCCTCTGCCTCTTGACCACCCAGCCTGCAGTGATGTGCCGCCGCTCTGCAGGCTGGGTCCATCTTCCGTCTGCCCGCAGGAGGCTGCAGGGGGACGGGGAGCTCACAGGCTCTGCCAGCATGGCCACGGTGTGCCCCCTTCTCAGCCGTGTCCCCCCTGCTTTGTGCAGTTTGTATCTGCTGAGTCCCTACAACAGACCTGGGGGGTGTGTGACTCATTTCCATTTCCGGTGAGAACAGGACCCCAGGGAGGAGAGGCGGATCTTCTGGGGTCACACGGCCATCAGGCAGGTCAGGCGCCAGGCTGGCAGCAGGGACTTGCAAAATGACCGGAACGTGCTGCCGCCCGCCCAGCGCTGGGAGCTGCGCCTTGCCTGACCCAAGACGGGGGCGCTGCTGCAAAGTTCCTGGCTGCTCTGAAGTATCAGGGTCCCCAGAGAGCAGCCATGCCTGCTGTTGGGAAAGAGAGTCTGGTGGTGCAGCACCTGAGTGACATGAAGAAACCCTGGGGCAGTGTGAGTCTCACACCTGGCAACACAGTATCTCTTTACAGTGACTTTTTATTTAGGCAAGTGAAACTGGCTTTCCACTGCGGTAGGGATGCAAACTTTCATTTGAAACCAAATTAGGCTAGAGACCCACCAGAGTAAGGAGGGTGTGATACGGCAGAGAGCTCCAGGCGGGCTGCTGGGGTGGATTGCTGGCTTTGCCACCACTTAGCTGTGTGACCAAGGACAAGGAGCTCAACTGCCCTGTGCCTTGATTTCCCCGTCCGTAAAATGGGGTCATGTTCATTCCTAACTCTGAGACTCATTGTCGCTGTGAGGCTCACAGGAGTTGACAGGCTGGGCGGTGGCCAATAGTAAGTGCTGGGTGGGGTCTGTTGTTTATGGGAACGTTTAGACTGGGGGGTGGGAGCATCTGGCACCGCTGTGAAGGGGGAGTTGACTGCTGACCAAATACCCTCTAACTTAGCTGCCATTACGGAGAGGAACTGAGTCCCTTTTGTCGTGTGCCACACTCCCCTGCACCCCGGGGACACAGGGGCAGCTGAGAGGCGGTCCTCTGGGAGCCTGGCCTCGGAGCCTTGGGTCCCAAACATAGGATGGGATACTCCCAGGATTGCTGTGGGTGCGACAGGGACCCTCTCCTTGGCCAGATTCCAGTCGGGGTCCTCTGAACCCTCTTCTCACCTAGGCCCCGACTTTCGGGCTTCTGTGTCCCTCTCCGCACTGTCCCATTTTAGCAAGAATCCTGCTAGGTCAGTTTAGCTGGAATTCCCCCACCCTGGATATCTGATCAGTTCCTCACCCCTCACCTGGTGTCTGATCACCTGGCCCACCTTCAGCGAGAATCCTGTGAGGTTGGTTTAGCCAGAAACCCGGTCCCCCGGTGTTTCCTCTTGGTCATTTTCTATCCACTGCCCCCACCTGCTCCTTGGCGGTAAATTGCCTTTTCCTTGTTGTGTTCAGGGTTAGGCCCCATCACTCTCCCACTGCAAGACCCCATTGTAGGGCCCTGTTGATAACAGTCTTCCTTACTGTCTTTAACAAGGGCCTTGAATAATCTTTTCCTTGGTAGGGGTAATGGGACACCATAGTTGTAGAGCATACAGTGGGCTCTCAATAAATGCTGGAGTCTCACTTCGCCCCCCAGGCCGGCCGCTGGACACCCATCTGGCTTCCTGTCGTCCTTCCAGGGGCGTGTTCTGTGGCTCTGGACAGAGTTACTGCTCGGTGTTCAGGGCCTGGGTTTCCCCTTTGCAAAGTGGGGCGGCTGGACCCCGACCCCTGAGTGGTGAGCGAGGTTCAGGTAAGGGCTGGACTCGCCTCTCTTTGCTCCAAAGACCCTCCGAGGCCGGCGGGGACTGTGACCTCATTGCCTCCAGAGGGCGCCCCTGCCCAGGAAATCCACGCTTGTGCCCACAGGAGGGCCGAGCAGCCCAGGGCACAGGGGCCGCACATTTTGTGCTGCCTGCGGGGGTTGTGCCCCGAGGAGCGCTGTTGGGGGCGCCGGATTCTACTTTGGAGGGTGAAGCAGCATGGTGTCTGCCGACGGGTGAGGCGGCGACCGCCGGGTCCTCTCGCACACTCACCAGCTGTGTGCAGCCCTCTCTGCCTTGGTTCCCCACCTGTCACCTAGGATTGTCACTGGAGCTGCCTCACAGGCCTCTGTGCAGATGGAACGAGCCGATGGTGGTGGAGCTCTTAGAGGGGTGGGCGCTGGGTACGTATCAGCAGTTATTACTGGGCGCCTGTTCCAGGCGAGGTCCTGCGGTGGGAACTCGGATCCTCATACCCCTGGGTCCTCACGGCTGCCCCACGGGTGGAGGGTCCTACCTGGCATCTGGAGGTTAGGGAAAGTCAGCTCAGGGTCCCGCCTGGTGAGTATGGGTCCCATTGGGATTCGGGCCCAGTGACCGGCTCCCAGTTGGGGGCTGGTCATGCCACATTGCTCAGGCCTTTGCAACAACCAATGCTGCCGACCCAGGCTCCCCTGAGAGCCCGGGACACACCTGTGGGCAGAGTGCCCGAGGCGGCCTCCTGGACTCTGGGTGGCAGCTCTGGGCCAGGTCCTGTGGGGACCTGGGGACGTCCTCAGGCTGTGTTCCCTGCTCTGGAACTGCCCTGTGGTAGCTTGGAGGCTACGGCTCGGTGCTGGAATAGGTGGTCTGGGAGATGGCCTTCCTGGAGCCCAGCTAGAGCCCACAGCCCCTGACATGTGCCAGGCTCATTCCTCCCTCTGTGTCCATGCTTGATCTGTGCCCACCACGTTGACCGCTCTCATTCAAATCCTCCGTATCCGTCAAGATCCCACCGAAGCACCCCCCCTCCATAAACTCCATGAAACCTTATCTGGTGGCTGATAGCCACTGATTTCCTTGGCCTGCAAGGAAGCTTCCCTCCTTGTCTGCCTGGAAAAACTCCTATTCATTCTCTAAAACCCAGCCGCCAGCATTGCCCCTGGGAAGGTTTAATGCCACTCTCCTCCCCTCTTCTATATGGAGACAGTTACTGCCTCGCTTGGGCTTTCTGTACATTTGAGTTACAGTGTCATAACAGTATCGCTGCGTTGGTTTGCATTCAGATTCATCAAAAAACGTATACTGTATTTTAAAAATTGTAAAAGTAATACCTGCTCGTGGTAAACATTTAAGCAGATCAGGAGTGTCGAAAGGAAAAGTGAAAGCTCCCACCTTCTTACCAGTCCCCAGGGGCCAACCTCCCTTCCAGGGGAAAACTTTGTTAGCAATTCCTTGTAAATTCCCCAGGAAACTCTGCACGTCTGCAAAAGAATGTGCGCGCTGTTTCACTGCTCTTTAATGATCTGTCTCTGTCCACCATTCCATGCCTACCTCCCGAGGCCTGGGATGGGGGCTGCCTTACGTGGGTGCCCAGGGCTGCTCAGAAGATGCTCAGAAGATGTTGCTAGGGCTGGTTTTGCGTCCTCATGACACCGATTGGCTGCGTGTAGCCTGGGATCTGGTGAATCACCTTGTTGCTGGACGCAGATGTGCTTTTCTTGCAGAATGTTATTATCACTATGGGAAGCTGAGTTCGTCATCCACATTTAAAAGTCAGGAGATATTCCCTAAAAGTTTGAGGTGGGGCCTGGGCTCAGAGCTTCCAAAACAAAGCTGGAAATATAACTTCAGAGTGGACTCAGAGATTTAAAGACGGAAACCCAGTTACCCACAGAGCAAACTAAACATACCAGTGGGCCTTCGGTTTGCCGTGTCTGATGGCTAGCACCATCTTTTCTTCTGAGAAAAGGTTTTATTCTCTTTTTTCCCTAAAGAGAGGGATACTCCTAATCTCAGAGGACAGGGAGACCCGTTGCATGAATGTGTTTTGCTTTACGGAAAACCCACTGGGCTGCCCTCAGGCTTCTGGTTTTCCGGAGAGGAGAGGAGGTGTCATCGGCCCGAACCCGTCGACCGCTGTGAAGGGGAGCCCTGACCATGGTGACCCCGGAGCCACTCCGGGCCTGCCCTGCTCCTGTCAAGTCCGGGCCTGGGGTCGCTGCCCAGCCGCTGAGGTAGAGGGCTGCTCTGCAGCACTGGCAGGGGGACCCAGCCAAGCAGACGCCCCCATCCCCTCCCCTTCCAGCACATTGGCCAAGGAGCTGGCAGGGCCTGGTGGAGCCCCGGTCGGCCTGAGGCCCCCGTGCTGGGCACGGAGGCTCAGGCGTCAACCCAGCCGTGGGAAGCTTCCAGGCCGAGGGGGTGTCTGCCGGCTCCCACCCCTCCCCATGCGCAGCGAGGGCCAGCTGGGCAGCGAACCGGGGCTGCCGTGCTGCTCACCCGGCCCCGCACCTTGGCCTCGTCCCACTCGGGGTGCCAGGGCTGCTGCTGCAGGCCGGGTAGCCAGGCCGAGGCTGAGGCGTGGTGCAGGCTGGGCCGCCCTCCTGCCTGCTCTGGCCGAGGCCCCGTCTGGCTTTCCTCTCCCGGCGTGCCCCCCACCTGCCCCTGCTCCCCTGTGGGGGCAGCGGGAGGCTGTTGGCAATTTGAGCATTAATCTCTCTGCCTGGGGCCTCCTGGTCAGGTGGTGCTTATCAGGGCTCTGCTCCTGTCAGATGGGCCTTCCGGAGCCCGTGGGCGAAGGGGGGCGGCGGGAGCCCCTACTGCAGGGCCTGGAGGCTGCCTCGCCATCCTTGGCCTTCACATCCCCTCCCCCCCGCCGCGGGCCGCCTTCTTTACCACATCAGGATACAGAACATTGCATGAATTCCGGTCTCAATGGAATTATTTCAGAATTCTGGTCAACCGCAAACTCGGGGTATTTCACAAACTATCTATCACTGCTGTGTGGTGGGCAGAGCCTGGGCCCGGGGTCCGTAACGGATGCAGGGAGGCCCGGTCCACTGCCTGCAGGGGCGGCGAGTCCCCGCCCATCTTGCTGTTCCCCCGCCCAGTGGCGCCCGAGGTCCTGCGGGCAGATGTCCCCCGTGTCTGCAGGGGGCTCAGGCCCAGGGCAGGGGCTCAGGAGAGGCAGCCGGGGCCAGGCCCTGGGATGGGAAGGGTGGACGGGGGAGAGGCGGTGGGGGAAGCAGCCAGGTTTGGGGTCCACTCTGCGATCCACCCCCTGCTGCAGTGGGACCCCGGCACGTGCTCTGTGAGTCTCCGTTGCCACAGCTGGAAGTGGGTTTATGATGCTCACTCCTCAGTTCGATGGCTCCTCGGAGACAGTAAGACTCCAGCCCTCGTTGATTCCCTTAACACTTGTAGGACTGTTACGGGGACGCACCTGTAAAGCGCCTGCCTCGGAGTACTGCTCAGCGAGCTATAGTGACAGCTATAGTGCGAGTGATGATAGCAGCAGTAACGATACTCGCCATAGTGACAGGAGTCACCGCAGCAGTAATTCTGCTAAAGTCCCCCCACCCCGCCCCGCCGACTTGAGGTCATGCTTACAACTTGGGGAAATGGAGAGACCCCGCTCTGGGGATGGAAATGCATGGTCTGTACATTCCCAGTTTCCCATTCCATGTCGTGCAGACGGGGCCCACAGATCAGCCCCGCACGCTTTCCTTCAAGCCCGGACGGTGCCTCAGCGCCCTCCTCTCAGTGCCCCGCCAGCACTGTCAACCCACCAGTCTGCGCCCTTGGGAAGAAGCTTCTTTGTTATTCTGGCCCCAACTGATGGGAGTGAAGAGTGGCTGGGCAAGGGGTCCCCATTCTGCTTCCTGCTCCCCCGAATCCTCTGATAGGTCTTGGCCCCTCTGCCAGTAGGGGGTCCTGAACAGGGCAGGGATTGGAGGGCCAGTCACATCTCCTCTGCAGGCTTCCCGCCAACCACGAGTGAAGAGGCCTGGTCTGGGTGGGATGCGATAGAGAGGCCCAGGCTTGGCTGGCACAGGACGTGCTCCCCACAGCGTCCAGGATTCGGGGCCATTTGCTCAGCAAGGCGCTCCCAGGCAGCACCGCCCAGGCTGGGCTGGAGCACCGGGGGTGATGCAAAGGTCCAGTGCCAGGCCCAGGGCCAGCGCTTCCCTCCTGCGTGGGCCCGAGGGGAGGACAGGGCCTGCGGGGGCCACGTGGCCGCATGCCCAAGCTGTGGCAACGCAGTTGGCAAGGCCCGGCTTGGGGTCCCAGCCGGCCACGTCGGGGGCACTGGCAAGAGTGACAGAGGCAGCGTTTGAAGTCAGGAGGGTCCCAGCAGACCCAGGTCCCGTCCTTGTGGCAAGTCCCCAGGGCTCACTAGGCCGGGGCCCACCCCCTTTTCTATTTTCTTGTTGGGATGACCGCCCCACGCCCACTGCTGTCCTCTGAGTGCTTGCCTGGCTGGTCTGCACATCTTGGGCGCAGATCCATGGCTGTGGGTCTTCCCCCAAATAACAGAGTGTGTGCACCACACAGCCGGCAGCGTCTGACTCCTTCTCTCTGTTTTGGAGAAAATGGGAATGTCAGTTATATATATGTATTTTTTCCAAAACAAACAGCTTTTTCTTGAAGTATAGTTGTTTTACAATGTTGTATTAGTTTCAGGTATACAGCGAAGTGATTCAGTTATATATATTCTTCTTCAGATTCTTTTCCATTACAGGTTATCATAAGGTACTGAATATAGTTCCCTGTGCTATACAGTAGGTCCTTGTTGCTTATCTATTTTGTATATAGTGGTGTGTATCTGTTAATCCCAAACTCCTAACTTATCCCTTCCCTGCTTTCTCCTTTGGTAACTATAAGTTTGTTTTCTATGTCTGTGAGTCTGTTTCTGTTTTGCAAGTAAGTTCATTCGTATCATATTCTAGATTCCACATATAAGTGGTATCATATGGTATTTGTCTTTCTCTGTGTGACTTACTTCCCTTAGTATGACAACCTCTAGGTCCATGGACATTTACGTTGCTTCCATGTCTTGGTTATTGTGAATAGTGCTGCTGTGAACATAGGTCATGAGGTTGGGGACAGGCTGAGGAAGAGGACGCTGTGAACGGGGTTGGGGCGCTGGTCGAAGGCAGGGCGTGGGGAGGTGAGGCGGTGGTGCAGGGAGTGGGGAGAGGGCAAAGGGCCCTGCAGGGGGCGACAGGGGGTGCAGGGCGGCCCTGTGGCACCGGGTCTTCCCTCCTGGGCGGTCACCTGGAGCTGGAGGCCAGGGCTTCGGGCGTTTCATGGGAGAGCTGTGTTTGGGCCACCCTGGGGCTGGAGGATGCCCAGGCTGGCGCTGGGGAGTGATGGGGTTTGGGCAGAGCCGGTGGGTCGGGAACGATGGCATTGTTATAGCTCCCATTGTTATCACCGCTAATAGCAACTGAGAAGGACTTATTTAGCGCTGGTGCCTTCACCTTTATTAACGCATTGGCTGCTAGCAGCAACCTTACAAGGTAGGTACTGTTATTGTCCCCATTTGAAAATGAGGAAACCGAGCCAAAGAGATGTCAGAGACCTTCTGGAGACACTCGGCCCAGGAGCGGAGGAGCCGCCAGGGGCCTAGGCCGTCCAGCTCCGGAGTCCTGCCCTTGGGGACCGTGGGTAGCCTGGAGTCCTTAAGACACATCAGGTTCTAGGGTTGCATCGATTTAGTCTGAATTATCAAACTAACATACCACTGCAGAACGTTTTCAAAGTAACAGGAACAAAATGAATAAGCAAAATCTTTGCCCTCACAACTACGTGCCCGCCATGACCATTGGACGTGTTTTTGCCCAACGGACGTTTTCATGAATGTAACTTTCCCTCCCTCCCTCTCTCCTCTTTTTCTTTCTTTTTATGCCTTTCTGAGGCTAGATTTCCAGACATAGGTGAACAAGGCAAGGGGGATAAGTTAAAAAAGTTTTCCAAATGGTTCCCGGCAGCTCTCATGCGAAGCCCAGCCTTAAACAAGGGAATTCCCGTTTGTGGAGGCTGCATGTGGGCTGTCACAGATCAGAAGCTGTATCTTAGATCACTTTTCAGAAGTTGATGGGAAATGCCGAGGTCCCAGGCGTCATTATCGCTATGGTCATCTGCACTGCGTTATCTGAGGCCATTGCAGGAAGCGCGAGGGCCCAGTAGAGACCGACATGGCCAGACTCAGCCTTGCCTTGGGATTTCTCTTGAGACAGATGCACACCACGGAGGGCAAGTGTAGACCACACAGAGGGACAGTCCTAAGCACATGACTGGGGACAGGGGCTGGGACCTGGACCTCTGCCGTGTCAGCTGTGCAGGTGGTGGGCTCCAGGAGCTGCCCTCTGGGCAGACTGTACTGGACGGGGCCCTGGAATGAGCAGTGCACAACCTTGACAGCCTGATGGGGCAGCTCTGGCCGAGCGGGTAACGCACGTGGTGAGCAGGAACAGGACGGTGTGTGCCGGTTGACTCCACGTGCATCTTCTTCGTGTCCATAAAGTAACACCCATGGTACTTTCTATTTTCCAATTTTTGATGGAGCTGTGGTACCACGAACCATGTCTCCACCATAGGAAGAGCAACTGTGTAAAGGCCCTTAGAGATGAAAGCAGTATCTCAGCTTCAGTGTCAGGGTGCAACAGGGAGTGGTGGGGACTGTGGCATTGGTGAGCACGGGTACACATGGAGGGTGTGTGGGCCAGGAAGTGTTCTTTAGGGTCAGGAACTGCGGCCCCAGTGAGGCCTCTCCTGTAAAGGGACGTGCTGGTGATGTTCTTAGGTGAACAGTTTTGTCTTTCTGGGTGTTTCCTCCTTAAAGGGAAGGGGCTCTGGGAAACGGTGGGAGGGACGCCCTCAAAGACTACAGAATCCTGCTCCATCAATCTGATTTTCCGAAAGGAAGGAAAATCTGTGAATATTCTTTTTTTTTTTCTTTTTTTTAAACACAGGTTGTTGCACCCTGGACACCCTGTTAACAGCTTTCATTTAATCATTAATCTGTATCACTCTCAACGTCTTTCCATGGAGCTCTTTTCCATTCCCTTCCTTTTAAAATCCAAGTATGTTTTAAAGGGTAACACATTCATGTGATCTAAGATCCAAAAGGTACAAAAGCTCCCTCCCCGCACTGTCCCCAGTTACAGTCCGTAGAGACAGCCAGCATCACTGGCCCCTGGTGAGTTCTAGAGACAGCTCTCCTAGCTAGGAACAAGCGTATGTGTCTATAGATCCTCTTTCTATTTTTTTTATAAATTTGTTTGTTTATTTATTTTTGGCTGCATTGGATCTTCATTGCTGTGGACGGGCTTTCTCTAGTTGCAGCAAGCAGGCACTACTCTTCCTTGCGGTGTACGGGCTTCTCTTGTTGCGGAGCACGGGCTCTAGGCACGTGGGCTTTGGTAGTTGTGGCACACGGGCTCAGTAGTTGTGGCTCACGGGCTCTAGAGTGCAGGCTCAGCAGTTGTGATGCACGGGCTTAGTTGCTCTGTAGCATGTGGGATCTTCCTGGAGCAGGGCTCGAACCCGTATCCCCTACATTGGCAGGTGGATTCTTAACCACAGCGCCACCAGGGAAGTCCCCTAGATCATCTTTTTAAATTGAGATGTAATTGACATGCAACATTATATTCATTTCAGGTGTGCAACACAATGATTCAATATATGTATATCTTACGAAATGATCGCTGCAGTAAGGCTAGTTAACACCTATCCCCACACATAGTTACAGATTTTTTTTCTTGGGATCTTTCTTTAAGTTCTACTCTCCTAGCAGCTTTCAAACATGCAGCCCAGTATTACTAACTATAGTCACCATGTTCTACATTACATTCCTAGGACTTATTTATCTTATAACTGGGAGTTTGTCCCTTTTGACCCCCTTCACCCATTTTGCCCACCCTCCCATCCCTCACCTCTGGCAACCACCAATCTCTGTTGCTAGGAGTTCAGGTTTTCTGTTTGTTTGTTTGTTTGTTCGTTTTGAACATTTTACATATACGTGAGATCATACAGTCTTTGTCTTTCTCTGGCTTATCTCACTTATCATAACGCCCTCGAGGTCCATCCGTGCTGTTGCAAATGGCAGGGTTTCCTTCTTTTTTGCGGCTGAAGAGACTTCTGTCTCCCCGCTTCTTACATCAGGCTTCTGCACCTTGATTTTTTTCCCTGAACGATGTCTCTTGGAGACCCACCAGTAATGAGTTTTTCCCTCTCTTTTACAGCTGTGTCACGTTCCGTTGTGATGTAGGCATCGTCACTTGTTTGAGCCATCTCTTATTTGTGTCTGTGTAGGCAGACTCCTGTGTCTCTGGGTGCGTCCCAGAGAAGATCAGAGCCTTCAGTGGTGGGATGCTGGGCACAGGACAGGCACCGAGAAAGCACTGGGGGCGGGGCTCCGGGTGCTGCTGGGGGCACACGTCCCCACAGAGGTCAGGTGCCCGGAGGCCCAGGGGTCTCTGCCCAGTTGTCCGGGGGCGGGGGGGGGGGGCGGGTATCAGCGTGCTTCCTGCCCGTGACATCTGCAGGTTGGTGACTCAGATGCTCTTCAGTGTTTATCTTACTTCCTTTTTGCGCTTCACTTTTTCCAGCTTCTCCTTCTTACATCCTCCCACCCGGTGATCAGGACCAAACCTGAGGCCCTGTGAGCACCTCCAGGGGCTAATGATTCGAAAAAGTCGTCCTGAACCAGGACTGTCAGAATCGAGGTTCCTTATTGGGCTTATTTCTCGGGACCTGGGAGCTGAGGAAATTTGGCTAAGCTTTCCGATTTGCGATCTTATGATCAGGGCCTGGTGACGACTTCTGCGCTTCCTGGGGAGGTGGAGATAGAGCCACAGTTCTGCTTTGACAGTTGATGAATTTGTGTGAAATTGGCAACGGCTCAGGCCTGCAGAGGCCAGCTGGGCTCCAGCCTGGCGTTACGTTTACCTCTTTGATTATTTTTGGTGATACGGGTTCTGAGAAGGGAAATCAAATGCCAGTAGTCTCGTGGACATCCTTAAAGCGGCCTGTTTTGTCGAGTCAGGGAATATTTATGTGAAGGTTCTCCCTGGAGTGCTGCCCTCCAGCTCAGGCCTCGGGAGTGGTTTGAATTTGGATTCTGGTTTATGCCCAGGATGCGTGGCAGGGGTGAACATGGCAAAATCTGACCCTCGCATTTGGTTATGGGCCCTTTTAGGGTCTGACCTTTGAAAGTACCAGGGATGGCCTCTCCACTTGGTCTCAGCTGACAAGGGCACCTTGACAAGGTTTCAGAGCAGCTCACTAGGGCCCCCTAGTGACAGCATAGGACCCTGGCTCCAGGGTCCTCCCGGCCTGGCAGAGGAAAGTCCGTGTGGATCTGTCTCCAGGACTCCAGCCTCCGGGACAGAAGCCTCAGGTGGACTCTGCTTCCTACCCGGCCTCCCTGCCCATCCCAAGCGTCCCCTCATCCCCCCCCCCACCCTCTTCCTTCCCCTTCCTCACACTTAGCTTTTTCCTCCAGGCCCAACTCTCCCCCACAAGGGAGGAATCTCTGTGCCTCCCTGTGAGGACTAATCTTTCCTCACAGGCCCCTCCCCTCCCCTCAGGGACCACGGGGGCATGAGGAGGGCGGGGATCCCACCGATACTGCATGTGGGTGTGTCTCAAATGCAGACTTTCAACATTTTCCCTGAAAGAGGTCAAATACCAAGAGGGTGAGAAGACAGGCCAGGGACTGAGGAAACCTTTGCAAAGGTTTACATCTGGTAAAGGGCTGTTGTCCAACATACACAGAGGGCTCAGTAAGAGCCCTCTTCTTCTCACTAAGAAGGCAAACAAGCCAATTTAAAAACGGGCAAGAGGCCTGAACAGGCACCTCACCACACAAGACCTGCAGATGGCAGGTAAGCACGTGGAAAGATGCTGCACCTGATATGTCATTGGGGAAAGGCAAATTAAAGCAACAATGAGGCACCACTGCACACCTGTCAGGATGGTCCAGATCCAGAGCACTGACATCGCCAAGTGCTGGCGAGGACGTGGAGCAACAGGAACTCTCCTTCATTGCTGGTGGGGAGGCAGGAGGGTGCAGCCACTCTGGAGAACGGTTTGCAGGTTCTCACAAAACTAAACATACTCTTGCCACACTATCCAGCAACCATGCTCCCTGGTATTTACCTGAAGGAGTTGAAAATTTATGTCCACAAAAACCCTGCATGTGTATGTTTATAGCAGCTGTATTTATAATTATAGAAGCCACCAAGATGTCCTTCGGCAGGTGAATGAATATATAAACTGTGGTCCATTTCACGAAAACAGAGTGGGCTGTTTGTTACAATCAGTGAACCTACACTTCTTTAGTGAAACAGACCAACCAGAAAAGACTGCAGACTGTGTGATGTCAACTATACTTCATTCTGGAAAATGCAAAACTGTAGAGGCAGTGAAAAGATCAGGAGCCGCCAGCAGTTGCAGGGAGGGAAGGATGAACAGGTGGGGCCCAGAGGAATTTAGGGCAATGAAACTATTCCGTATGATACTGTCATGGGGAATATGTGTCCTTATACATGTATCAAAACCCGTAGGATGTACGTCACCAAGAATGAACCTGCATATACGCTGTGGACCCTGGGTGCTTATGATGTGTTAATGTGGGTTCATCAATTGTAACACATGTACCACGTTACAATTCTGTACTTTCCACTCAATTTTGCTATGCCTCTAAAACGGCTCAGAAAATAAAGCCGTTTAAAAATTAAAAGCAAACAAAAACAAAAACGAGGTTGAACACAATTGCAGAAACCCACTGACAGGGCTGAAAGAAGACGCTGTTCCTCACTCAGCATTTCCACTGATTCGTGTTCCACAGTTGCACTCACTCCTTAGAGCGACTCCAGGTTAATATACACGTATTTCAGGACTTCCCTGGTGGCGCAGTGGTTAAGAATCCGCCTGCCAATGCAGGGGACACGGGTTCGAGCCCTGGTCAGGGAAGATCCCACATGCCGCGGAGCAACGAAGCCCGTGCGCCACAACTACTGAGCCTGCGCTCTAGAGCCCGCGAGCCACAACTACTGAAGCCCATGTGCCTAGAGCCCGTGCTCCTCAACAAGAGAAGCCACTGCAATGAGAAGCCCGCGCGCTGCAACGAAGACCCAACCCAGCCAAAAATAAATAAATTAAAAATTTTAAAAATATGTATATGTATACACGTATTTCTGTAAATCTTCTCATCACCTTGTGTGAGCATAATCACGGGGTGGCATATTTTAATTTTTGCCATAACAGCTGTAGTGAGGTGAAGGGGCCCTGCTCAGTCCCTTTCACAGCCCAGTGTGTCCGGCCCTCGGGCCCTTCTTCCTCTGTCTCCCGTCGGCCAGCTTCCCCTGCCCCGGAAATGCCTGGCCGCCCGTGTTTGTCCTCTTGGGGGCAGCCACCGCTCAGGGAAGGGACGGCCCAGCCCCGGTGCAGCTGCTGGCGCCCTGGGCCCCATCTTCTACTTCCAGGGACGGCCTGGTGGCCTTTGAAGGGACAGTGGCTTGGAGATGAGCCTCCCCCGCAAAAGCAGAATTCGCTATGACTACACGGGCTCGTGTCTCTCCCGGCTCTCTGGGGGGTTGTCTGGTGGCTCCGGGCCTGGCCTCAGGGACACAGCATTAAGTCCCAACGGTCCCCTGTGTACAAGCAGCAGGTGTCCCCTGGGAGCTGTGTCCCAAGGCCGCTCCCTCCAGGAGCGAGGGACCTTCTAGAATACTAACAGTGAAGACAAGACAGAGCAGTGTGTGACGAATTGTGTAAATAACAAAGATTAACGCCCCAGCAAAAAGGCTTCTGTAGGTGGAACCTAATTTGGAGGTAATATAAAAGAAGTGTAAACTCGAGGTCCTTTGTGAAAGCAAGGCTTCGATAAAAAGGACCCCTGACCTCACGGCCCTGCCCGCTGGGTTCCCACAAGAGCTCTTGTCAGGGGCTCGCGCTGGACGCTGGACACTGGACATCCTGCAGGCCTCCCCCCAGGTCCTTCCCTGTACCTGGGATCCCGCAGGGCTGGAGTGGGAGGGAGGAAACCAAGGAAGAAGGATGGCTTCTTGGAGCCTCCTGAGGACGAGGGTCTTGGCCTCCTGGCCTCTCCGCCAGGCATCACGGCTGGAGGACGATGGATGCAAAGCCATCATCTTCAGACCCCTCTTTCTTCCGCCAGCAAGGAATGCCTTGGAACCCGGCTTGGCAAAGGGTTTAGCTCTTGCTAAACCACAGGGATTGAGAATATATACTTTTAGTTACAAAAGTAATACACACTCATTGCAAAAAATCAAAATATACCCAAGTGCCTATGATAAAAAGTGCAAGTCCCTCAGCCCCCTTCTCCCACTAAATCCTGACTCGGCAGAGGTAGCCCCAGGCCATGGTTCGGGGAGAAGCCCCCCACATGCCTTCCATCCACGTGGACACACACAGGTCTGCCTCAGTCTTGAGGGTCCCCAGGGGGGTCCCCTGTTGGGCTCTAGTTCCTCTATGAATGGACCCTGAGAGGGTCAGTTTTTCTCTCCAGTATTGTTGTTTGTAGCCTCATTGCCGCCTTCTCCCAAGAAAAAAGAAACCACTGTCATTGTCCCCATCGGTGGACATTTAGTGGTGGCTACTGTGTGCAGGACCTTGTGCTTTGAACGGGGACATGAAGCAGAATGCAACAGGACCCTTGCTGTGAGGGCTCGGCTGGGTGGACGGGGTCACACCTGAGCCCCACATGGTGCTGTCCGGGGAGGAGGGAGCGAGGAGGTGGGGTGGTTGACCGCGGTGGTCCTTGGGAAGCAGGAGGGGAGGGGTCACCGGGGCGGGTCGGCAAGTTTGGGCCAGGGGTGGGGAGGGCGCCGGGGTGGGTGGGCCTAACCCTGACCGCGACAGTCCCAGCAGGGGCAGAACGGAGGTGGCGCGCTTGTTATCTGGCCTTCCGCAGGGCTGCAGGCTCATCCCTGCGTCGTGGTGGTATTTTTCGTTCTTTCTCTGGCGCTCTTTTTTTTTTTTTTTTTTTTTTTAATAAAAATAACTATGGAGGGCTCAAGACGCCTTTCTTTCACGACATCCCAGCACTTAGGTCCCAGCAGCGCCTCGGTGGGAAAGAATGTCCCCTGTCACCGCGGCTGCTTGCCTTTATTTGAAGTGTCTGGCTGAGCTATCTCCCTGTGACATGCTTCTTTCAGAGCGAATTATTCATGCGCCCCGGCCCCCCTCCCGCGCCCCCAGCCGGCTCCATCCTCCCGCAGGTGTGAAGACAGGCCTGGCCTTTGTGCTGAGGGGTGCGCCCCCCTCGCGCTCCCTCCTGGATCCCCTCCAGGCCTGTCAAGGCTCCCTCGCTCCGGGATGCGTGGCGTGTAGGGCTGACGGCCCCTGTCATCCGGGAGGGCTGCGCGGCCCCCTCACCCGCCCCTAATCTCCCCCTCCACAAAGGGCAGCCCGTCACTCAGGGGAGCGGGCGGGCCTGGGGCCGGGCCCGCCGTGGTGCACCCACCCTGCCTCGGGCTGGGGGAGGCCAGGCCAGGCCAGGGGCCCTGGGCACAGAGCAGGAGCCTGGGGCCATCTCGGGCCACTGGAGTCAGGGAGCTGAGCTTCTGCTGGGCCAGTCCTGGTGGTCCCAGCCGGCGGTCAGGGTGCGCTCTGGGTGCTGGTCTCAGGGCCAGTCCCAGGAACAGGAAAATGACCTACGGAGACAGGTCGGCGTCCCCATCCTCCGCCGGACCCCTAAACTCTTCCCCCGTTTCTAGATGGACGTGATGTCAGGATGATCAGGCAGGAATGCAGTAAGCAAACCGGGACTGGCCGGGTGCCCGCGGTCAGCTGGTTTGCCTCCTTGGCCTCAGTCTCCTTGTCTGTCCGATAGGGAACCAGCTGCAGGGGGGCATGGAGAGACCGAGGGACCACTGTGCCTACGGTAGGTGCACGCTGCTGTCACTGGTACGGCGCACAGGCTTACTCTGACCCACCCAGTGTTTAGTGCCCGTTACTAACGTGGGAACGTGGAGATTCCACATAGAAATCTGGCCACACAGGCTTACCTTGCTTCAGGGTCGCAGCAGGCTCTCCTCACCCACTGCCCCGTACTTGCCTGCGGCCAGCACCTCCCCGTGGGGTGCTTTGCCTGGACCCTGGAGGCATCTGAGTTTGCAAGAGAACCCAGGGCCCCGGACAGACTTGCGCTCGAACCCCAGCCCTTCCGTTTACGACCTGGGTAGTGGCCTCTCTGAGCCTCAGTTTCTTCGTCTGTAAAATGGGACCCACACTCCCCATCAAAAGGGGAGGAGCGTGTGTGCGTCACCTAGCCGCTCCAGGCACGGGAGTGGGTTCTCCAAAGAAGGGAGGACATGGTCTGTGCAGTTTGGTGGTCCTTGTTCATTACTGGGCCAGTGTGGCATGTACCCCAGGTGGCTGAACTGCCCCCCGTGGACAGGGGCTCAACGGCAGCCTGAGCCGCAGCCCACAGGCCAGCGTGGCAGAGAGGGCAGCCGGGGGCATCTGGGGAGGCTGTATCTGTGCAGAGGGGGCCCCCTCCTGAAGGCCTCCGGGTCCGGAAGTGGGCCTCTCGGTGGGAAAGCAGGTGCTGGCACGCTGACCCCGAGCTCCCACTGTAAATTACCCACCCGAGCAATCGGGAACGGAAAGTGCTTCCTGTCCCAGCCACGACAGTGGACAATAAAGGCAGCCAGCCCGCTGGGCCCTGGCCCCTGACCTCAGAGGCTTCAGGAAGGAGTTTCCAGCACACACACACCTGCACCGTGTTGAGCGCTCGGCATTGTTCTAAGCCCGAAGCTGAGCTGGGCCCCTTTCTCTCAGGAGCCTCCAGCTCGATCTGGAGCGGAGCCCAAGGAGCCTTCCCTCCACCCGACATGCCATTTCCCGGGGAAGGAGAGCCTGGATGGCACGTGTTGAATAAGCTCCCTCTGGCTCAGGTTCACCTGAGGTGCGCTCAGAAAGCCCCTACTGTGTGCAGGACCTGGACCCGTGCCAGCAGATCACCAGGTGTTTCTCCTACGCGCTGTTGCCGATGCAGAGCAGAGCTCGGCGTGCGCGCGCCCCTCCCCGGGCACCTAGGTGTAGGCAGGCCCCCAGCTGATATGGCCACGGGCAGGTTCCAACATTCTCACCTCGCTGGGAAGCTTAAAGGTGGGTACAGTCTAACATCACCAGCAAGGAAGGGAAAGTCATTCATTACAGGAATTTCTGAGCCCAGAGAGACTCATTTCGTAAGCAAGGCTCTGGCCTGCATCGTTTCCTTGGGCCACGCCAGCCCCGGAGGAGGCCAGCTCCTTGAAGTGAAGTGAAGGCTGAGGTTCCCGTAGGCTCGAGCCGTGCCAGGCACCCCTGTCACTTCCCAGGCTGTTACCCAGGCCTGTAGTTTGACTTTAATAGACAGTTAACTTTGGGAGCACAGGTCTGAGTGCAGCCACGAAGCTAACCGCCATTCTGCCCTGCTGGGCAGGCACACACTTCGTCTTTTCCGGAAAAATGGCCCGGTGCCATCTTAGAGAAGGGGGGGAAGACGGCCAGAGGGAGCTGGGAGGTCGGTTCCGAAAGGTTTGGGCCGGAATTGGGCCTGAGGAACTCTCCCGTTTTTCCTGCAGAAAATCTGAGCTGCGGGTGAGGCCCTGGGGGCTGCCCCGAGCCCCAGGACGAGGCAGTGGGTGGACTGGCCTCCTGGCCCCGGGTCAGCCCTGCGGCCGTCCAGCTCCAGGGTGAGCGGTGCTCTGAGACGAGTATGTCCTGGAAGTTCCTCCTTAAACAAGGAGCCCGTAGCTGCTGTGGCGCGCAGGTGGGGGCCAGTGAAGCCGGGGGCTCCGTTCCTCTCTCCAGGTGGCGGTCTCACAGCTGGGCTTCTTCCGCTGTCGGCCCTCGGGGGTCCCGCGTGAAAGACCGTCCTTCCTGTCCTCCCCGTGACCACTGATGAACCACTCTCTCTCTCTCTTTCCTTTCACCGATTGGCCGTTGGAATCAAAGAGCCCTCTGGTGACTCAGGCGTTTCCCATTGCCCTATTCGAGCATCCTCTACTCTTAGCACTGAGAGTTTTTCACGTCCTATTTGGAACTGATAGGAAACCCTTTCATTGTTTCACTACATGGATATTAGCGCTGATGAAGGAAGCGTTCCATCAGATAATCGGCCACTGCAGGGAGCTGGTTTCCAGCGTGAGTCCCCCTGCATCAATGCGTCCCCGCCACCCGGTGACCCCGACTCACAGCCCCCAGGGCACCCTCGGCCAGCTGAGAGACACAGGGCTCCGGGGCTGAGTCTGCCCTGGCACCCAGCACCCCTGCCCCCACTACCATCTGAAGTGCTGCCCTCTTCTCCCTAGAGAGAGAGCAATGACAACGCTGGTCCCCGAGTGCCACCCGGGCCAGGACCCCTCGGCCACCTGCAGACACTTCCTCCCCTCCCCCCCCAGCACAGTTGCCAGCTGTGCTCCTCGAAGCCCTGGGGTCCTGGACATACCCGCCCCCGGAGCCCTCCAAGCTGCTTTCCTCTGATCTATTTTCCATGCCCACTTTCTGTGTAAGACCTTATTTGAACAAAGGGCTCTGCTGCTAAAAAGTTGTTGGAAGAACCTTTGCCTAACCACAACTTTCGAAGCTAGGTATTTGGTTTTGAAATTAGATGTTTGCAGATGGTTTGACTAAAGCCTGGCTCTTCCACTGGACGGTCCACCGTGAGGATGAGGCTGTCTCTACCGTGTTCACTGTGGTCTCACCCCCTCCGACCACCGCTGCCTCCGCCGCACCCTGGTGATGCTCAGTAAAAATCCCTTGAATGAATGAATGGTTGTCACCTTCCTCCCCGTAGTAAGAGATGAGGATCTCAGACTCAGAGAGGGTGAGTGATTTGCTCAAAACACACAGCAGGCTCTGAACCCCTGCTGGTGAGCACCCTTGTCTTCCTGGGAGAGGCTGCATCAGGGGTGAGTTTCAGGCAGAGCCAGGTGGCGGGGGGTTTTCCCCAGCTCTAGTCTCATCGCTGGTAAGAAGGGATTTCCCCTTGACAACCTCCGTCCCATTTTTCAGAGCTAAAGTGACAAGCCATGTCCAGTCCCTGCTGAAAGGTGCGCCCCCTCCAGGAAGCACCTGTGCGCTTCGGGTGGAGCCGTCTGGGAAGGAGCTGCACCAGGAAAACGGCTGCCCTCTCGGCCGCTCTCGGCTGTCCGTCCGTTTCGTGCCGGCCGGGGCGGGCTCTCCCAGCTCCCGACTCCACACCCCAAGTACCAGTTACTGAGCATGTGTGTGCCCGGCCCCGTGCCGGCACCTTACAGACATTATTGCCCATCCTCAGGATTAGACCTACACACACAAGCATGTCTGTGCCCAGCGCAGAGATGGGAAACTGAGGCCCAGGGAGGCTGGGTGACCCGCTGGAGTCACGCAGACCTGCTGACTGCAAACCTGGGTTCTCCCAGCCGCCCAGCCGCCAGACACCCCCGCAGGCCAGGTGTCAGAAGGGCTTGGGGAGCAAGTGAGAACTGCCCCCAGGAAGGTGTGTGGTGACCCCACTTTCCACGCAGGACCCTCGAGATGGCAGGGAGTTTGCCCAGGGCCACACGTGCAGGAGGTGGCAATGCCCGGCCGGCCGACTCTTCTGAGACCCCACACCATGCCCACCACCAGGGGCCAGCCTTTGGGTCCAGTTCCCAGCATGGCTGTCCGGGCCTCTCACTGGTGGCTCTGGGGCTGGTTCCCGGTGTGGAAAGTCGGCCGTGCTTCCAGGCCGGCGCTTCGTCATGCAGCCGCGTTGAAGACGAACAGACGTCTTCCCCCGCCCCACGACGTCCGCTTTCCCTGCATTGTTTAATGGCTGCGACTGTAACCGGCGGGGCCTGTTCTGCCACCGCAGATGCCTGGTGGTCCATCGGGCGGGGTGGGTTAGCCAGGCTTCCGGGGCCTCCTTGGGCGCCCACAGCCATTTAGAACTTGTTTATGTGGGAAAGCGGTTCTGCCATCCAAACAACAGCCATAGGAAAGAATTTTAGGAACACAATTAGTTCATAAATTGGGAACTTCCTGTCTTTGTTGGGGTGGGGGGTTGGGCACAATAGCTGGTTTTCAACACTAAAGTGAGATAATACATTCAAAGGCCTGGAGCACGGTGATTAGCGCACCAGACCGACTCAAAAAATTGTCGCCCTTATATTATTATTATTACTGTTATCGTTGTTTCGCATGGAGGCAAAGGCTGTGTGGCTCAGGATGGCAGAGCCGGGATCGGGGAGCTGTAGGTGGTACATTGCTCCTGACGAAAACGCTTCCTTATCCATCAAGGCTTCAAAAATGGAATGCCCGGCAGTGAGCTCCCCGTCACCGAGGGTGTTCAAGCAGAGGCTGTTGAAGGAGGGAGCGCACAGCAGCCACTGAGAGAAATACCTGGCCCGGGGTAGGCCCCTGACCCGTGCTGATTCCGGGTGTGACCAAATCCTTCCCACGCGGCGTTACACCTCCCTCGACTTTCCTCTTCTGCCAGCACAGCTACCATGCACTGAGCACTCACTGTGAGCCAGGCACGGCTTCAAGCGATTGACACAGTAACCCGTGGATGGGTGTTGTTACCATGTCCACGGCACAGAGGGCGAAGGAAGGATCGGAGGGGTGAAGCCACCCACCCAGAATTGCACAGCGAGTTAAATGCGGAACCAGGCTGCTGTTTGCCCGGAAGGGTCTTGCTCAGGAGGGAATCAGTCCGTAGACTCGCACGTTGCTTGGCTGCCGGGTGCCTGAAGTCCAGCTGCGTCCCCTCTGTGGCGCTGGTGGGTGGCAAGGGAGGCCAGGCTGAGGGCTGGCGGGAGCGTAAGGCCCTCACCAGTTCCAGGGTGGGGGGGGGTCTCCTTTGCTCTCACCACACCGTCTTCTGTCTCAGCAGACCCTACTGAAATAGCCCTGGGAAGTCAGTTCCCCAGCCCGGCGCCCACCGGCCCGGTCCCCGAGCCTTGGGCTGGTGGGAAGTGTTGTGACTGAGGCCACATGAACAGCGACGGGAGGCCAGGCAGCAGCTCCCCCGGCCCTGCCTCAGTGGCTGCGACTTTGGGCAGGTCGGTCAGGCTTTCTGAATTTCCCCTTCCTCCTTCCTTTTTTTTTTTTTTTTTTTTTGTTTGCGGTACGCGGGCCTCTCACTGTTGTGGCCTCTCCTGTTGCGGAGCACAGGCTCCGGACGCGCAGGCTCAGCGGCCATGGCTCACGGGCCCAGCCGCTCCGCGGCATGTGGGATCTTCCCGGACCGGGGCACGAACCCGTGTCCCCTGCATCGGCAGGCAGACTCTCAACCACTGCGCCACAAGAGAAGCCCCTTTCCTCCTTTCTTAACATGAAGGGTCACTAGAGATTTCCCAGTAGCAGTTCCAACACCAAGTTTCTCTGGCTGTTAGGACAAGAACTAGAAGTGGTATTTTTATCAGTGGGAAAGTGGTTAGGACGGTGCCGTCATGAAGAGAGATCTTGAATGAGGCTGAATGTAAGGAAGAGGCTAAAGTGTCCACCAAGATTTCTCCTGAGATCCTAGAGCTTCAGGTGTGAATACAGCCCTCCCTTTGGTGAGAGCTAAGGGGTGAGGACTGTGTGGGGCTGAGCTGGGTGCGGGGGAGGGGAGGTGCTGGCCCGGGGCTGTGCTGAGTCTCTCTTCTCCAGGATCTGTCTTCTGCATCATCCCTTCCCTGTCATGTTTTGAGGCAGGGGCTTGGCTGTCAAACCTCCTGTAGTGATGTTGTCTTAACCTGTGATTTGATTTTGGACCTTTGGTTCCCATTTAGGTATATTTCCTGTAGTTAGGACATGCTGTCACCAAGTGGCTGTGCTATTTCCATCTTGCCTAATTGCTCCGGGGTTTAATGGTAGCTGAGGTTTGCAGAAATTGAAGAAATTAGCTTAACAATTTGTGTGTGGAAACAGAATTCTGCATTTAGCATTTTGGCTGGTAGTTGCCAATTGTGCTCTTAATACTGTCTGCCTTTAAGAGTCCTTACTAGCAAACCTCTTCCCTCCAATTTTCATCAGTGGAGATACTCATCATGGAAGAGAACCCTTTGGGAATGAAAATAAGGTACTCCTTCTGGGGGATAGGAAGCCATGACTCTTTCCTTTGAAAAATGAGGCAAGAGTTTTGCTTCTTTTGTAAAGATGACTGAGTGATTGGTACCAACCTTTCCACTGAAGGCGATTAGAAAAACCAGGCAAAGGAAACGAAACAAAACAAAGCAAAATGCCTGTTTGAAGGCACTGGAGAGCTAACAACATCGTGAGGAATTACTGGGCCAAGAACCTAGTATAAAGTAAAAATTCCAAAAATGTGGGTTCAGCATTTGGGATCACCTTCTCCTTGAGGCTGTCTGCTGATTTCGGCAGAGGGTGCAGGAGCTGAGCAGTGCTTTTGTCAGTGGGGGAATAAGGAAGGGAAGAGCTAGTGAAGCTGGTTCAGAGCCTTGAAGCAGCACCTCCGGGACCGAGGGCGACCTGCAGGCAGACCTCCACCAGCCCTGCAGGAGCTGCTGCTCAGTCTCACATAATCTCAAACCCCAAGACTAGATTCAGAGTTTAGGGTCTAAGGCGCTAGAAAAACCTTTCTGGAGGTATTTAATACATTTACATACCTCTCTGAAGGAAGATAACAGCATTCGGGGCCTCAAATAATTTCTCCCAACAATGTTTAAAATTTTAATATCAAGCACACGACGAACGTAACCAGGCCAGACAGAGAAAAGACCACACGAACAGAAACTAGGAGGAACAACAGACAACAGAAAACAGACAAGGAGAAATGGCTAAAGCCAGAGCTATAGTGGGAGATATTAATACACCTCTTACCTCTCTCAGTAACGTGTTGAACAAGCAGAAAAAAACTCAGTAAGGATATAAAAGATTCAAATAACAGGATCAGTGAACTTGACCTGCTGGACCTGTGTAGTACATTGGACACACAACTGCTTTAGAAAACACTCTTTTCAAGCACAGGTTGGAAGTTTACCAAAAATGTACTCATACTGGGAGGCAAGTCTCAAAAAGTTTCAAGGAATTGGAATATTACAGGATGTGTTCTCTGAGCACAATAAAATTAAGTTAAAAGAAAACTAAAAAAATCCTTTTTTTAAGAAAAATGAAATGTTACCCATTACATAGACAGTCATTTAATTGAAATGTTATTAATGCTTACAGTAGAAAAGTTCAAAGTTTTTGCAGTAATAAAACAGTACGTCCTAAAACAATCTAAAGATTATGGAGAAGTATTTGAGTGTGTCTCTTTATTTTTTATTAATTTAATAAATTTATTTATTTATCTATTTTTGGCTGCATTGGGTCTTCGTTGCTGTGCAAAGTCTTTCTGTAGTTGCGGAGACTGGGGGCTACTCTTCGTTACGGTGCACGGGCTTCTCATTGCAGTGGCTTCTCTGGTTGCGGAGCACAGGCTCTAGGCATGCGGGCTTCAGTAGTTGTGGCTCACGGGCTCAGCAGTTGTGGCTCACGGGCTTCAGTAGCTGTGGCTCATGGGCTCTAGAGCGCAGGTTCAGTAGTTGTGGTGCACGGGCTTAGTTGCTTCGTGGTGTGTGGGATCTTCCCAGACCAGGGATTGAACCCATGTCCCCTGCATTGGCAGGTGGATTCTTAACCACTGCACCGCCAGGGAAGTCCCGAGTGTGTCACTTTAAATCTGACTAAAATTTCCAGATGTTAACTAAGCACAAGATATGAGGAGTAATTCCATCAAAAAGAAAGAAACTGAAGAAAAAAATGGACCCAGGTAAAAATGAATCAGCCTGGGGTCAAACCATTGTTTCTTTGAATACTTCCTCTTCCTGTCTCTGAATTTAAGAATATTAAGTGATTTTTGCTTAAAAAATTAAGCAAAACAACAACAAAAACCAAACCCCAAACCATAAGAGCCAAAGAAAAAACACTATGGCAATAAAAAATATATCCTGAGAGAATGATATATAAAATACCAAACATAAAAATGTGTGGAATGCAGTTAAAGCCATGCTTAGAGGGAAAATTATAGCCTTAATACATATATTAGAAAAAAGGGGAAAGGTTGGAAATAAATGAGCTAAGCGGTTATTTCTCTTCCTTTCTGTTTTTTTTTTTTTTTTTTTTTTTTTTTTTTTGCTTGCTGTACGCAGGCCTCTCACTATTGTGGCCTCTCCTGTTGTGGAGCACAGGCTCCAGACGCACAGGCTCAGCGGCCATGGCTCACGGGCCCAGCCGCTCCGCGGCATGTGGGATCTTCCCGGACCGGGGCATGAACCTGTGTCCCCTGCATCGGCAGGCGGACTCTCAACCACTGCGCCACCAGGGAAGCCCCCTTTCTCTGGTTTTTAAGTCACATTGGGAGAACTTGACTTTACAAACGGGGTGTGAGGTCATGCTATTTTTGCATCTTGCCGGAATGAGGTTTAGCATTTTTGTATGACAAAATGTTATGTACATCACCGCAGAAGTCCTCATCTAATTTGACATGTCAACAGCATTTAATATGAGGATCACTCTTCCGTTCTTCTAATTCTTTCTTGTGACTCTTTCTTCACTTGGTTTCCAGGCGGTGCTGAGCAGGAGCCAGCTCATATCAGCTTGCAGGTGTTGACTGTGTGCCAACAGCCTGCTCAGTGACACCACAATGGTAGCTTGAAATGAACCATGGTGGGAGTGCTTCACCATAGAAATTGGAAGACACTACAAGTCAGTACATCTGTCTATGGATCTATCTATCATCCATCCATCTCTCTCTCTATCTATCATCTATCCATCTATTATCTATCTATCTATCATCTATCCATTATCTATTATCTATCTATCATTTATCCATCTATTATCTATCATCTATCTACTATCATCTATCCATCTATTATCTATCTATGTATATATCTATCATCTATTTATCATGTATCTATCTATCATCTATCATCTATCATCCATCTATCTATCATCTATCTATCTGTCTGTCTACTATCTATCATCTATCATCTATCTATCATCTATCTATCATCTATCATCTATCTATTATCTATCTGTCATCTATCATCTATCTATCAGTCATCTCTCATCTATCTGTCATCTATCATCTATCTATCATCTGTCTGTCTTCTGTCTATCATCTATCTGTCTGTTACCTCCGCAGCGGGCAGGCTCACCAGCTCTGGAAGCGCACTCTCTCCTGCCTCTCCTGGCCTTTGCTGGCTGCTCTGAGTCAGGCCCCGAGGCTGGCTCCTCCTGGTTTTGGAATGCTAAACTTCAGCCCCAGGACTCAGTCCTTAGGCCTCTCCTCCGTCTTACTCACTCTCTAGGAAACTCACTCAGTCTCAGGTCTTTAAACACCTGTACACCCTGGTGACTTCCAGATGAATCATCTCCAGCCCTGATATCTCCCCTGACTCCAGACTCGTATATCCCACTGCGGACTCCACGCTTTGGGGCAGGCGAGATTTGCGGGGCCCATCAGACATCCAGGTGGGTGTGGGTGACTCCCCTGAGCAATGGGGAAGATGGAGTTGCTGTCAGCCAGGATGGGAGTTCCGAGGGAGGAGCCGGTCAGAAGGTAGGAGAGAGGCAGCTGCCACATGGAGCTGTTAGGATACCCGGAGGAGGACGGAGCTTCAAGTCACATGATTTAACGTTGAAGGTGTGAGACGGGTACCTCGGGGTGAGGGAGAGGGTTTAGGACATGGATGTTTGTTTAAGTGTGTCTTAGTGTAAGACTTAAAAAGTGATAGTGACATAAAGGCTTTCTTTTAAAATACTTTCATTTTTAAAAGCAAGCCAGTGAAAAGGATAAATAGTAAGTTATGATAGTACAGGTAGGTGCTGGACGAATGCAGCAAGTGTGAAGGTGGTGTGACAGTGACCGAGGTTTGGGAGCCCCGGAATGCAGGCACCAGATACAGGACATTAGGGAAAAACTAGGGAAATCTGAAAAAGTATGGATTTGAGTTAATAATTAACAATAATATAATTAGTTAATGATAATAATAACGTCAGTGTTGGGTGGCGAATTGTAACACAGGTGCTGTAGTAATGTAAGATATTACTAACGGGGGACAGGGTGAGGGGTACAAGAGAGCTCTCTGTGCTGGCTTTGTGATTTCACTGGAAGATAAAGAGTTCTGGGGAGGAAGACGACAGAGGTCAGGGGCCTTCTCACCATGCCACATCAAGGGTGCCTGCTGTCACCATGTCGACTCACCGTCGGTGTTGACCTTGACCACGTGGCAAGGCCGTGTTGTCAGGTGTCTCTTCCTCCTTTCCACGCCCAGTGCTTGGGAAGGATGTACAGCCCGTGCGCTCCCTCCTTTAGTGTGGGACAGCTTGAGCCCTTATTTGAAATTCTTCTGCTCTTAGTAATGTCCTCAATCATTTGCTGATACCAGTGTGGGTATTTATTTTATGTTTGACCTTGTTTTATTGTGATAAAATACAGGTAACATAAAATTTCCCACCTTAGCCATTTTTACGTGCCTACTTCAGAGCATTAAGAACATTCACGCTGTTGTGCAACCATCCCCACCATCATCTACAGAACTCATCTTCCCAAACTGAAGCGCTGTCCCCGTTAAACACCAAGTCCCCCTCCCCCTCCCCCAGCTCCTGCAACCCCCAGTCCATTTTCTGGGTACTTGGCTTTTTAATTATGTGAATACATTAGTGGGCGTCTTCTTGTTGTGCTTGGTCTTCCCAGAAAACAGGATCTGGGAGGGCATTTGTGCGCAGGACGTGTCTGGGAGTGTTCTTAGGGGTGTGAGAGGGGCAGGGCGTGGATGGCAGAATGGCCAACCCAGGAAGCCGGTGGGATGGCTGGGCAGGGTGGCCGGTCAGAGCAGCGGCCTGTTGGCCAGGATGGGCACTCAAGGCAGGAGGCCACACCGGGAGAAGGCTGGTGGGAGCTGGAGGGTCTCTTAGACACAGGGCTGGACTTCTTTGGGTGTCAGAGACCAAGGCAGATGGACTGTCTAGGGGCCTGATACCCCAGAGACCATGGCAAAGGGACTGTCAAGGGGCCTGATACCCCAGAGACCAAGGCAGATGGACTGTCAAGGGGCATGATACGCCACCGACTGGCTCCACACTGGGACAGAAAAGGAGTTGTCTTGTGACTCTCACCAGAAGCTTGAAGACAATTTTCTTGCCTTGAGCTGGAAGAAATCTCCTGGTGTCGTTGTGGGCTGAGTTCTCTCTGGTTCCAGGACGGGGCACACAGTTTGTGGGTGGCTAGAGGCTCACCACCATGGAGCCAGGTGGGCGGGGCCCAGGCTGCCCAGTACCCGTCCCCAACCTTCTGCTCCCTTGGAGCCTTCCACTTTGGAGGCGAGAAAACAAAAGACTTCCACAGACTCCACTGTAACCAGAGGTGGTAGTTTTGGCCCACAATATATTAGCAGCTATCTGCTGGGGGTGGCTTTGAGGAAAGTCTTTCTTTCCTGATAAAAAGAGATGAACTCAACTGGTCCAGCCCTTCCTCTTTCCTCCTTCTCCTTGCCTTGAACATGGATCTATTGGCTGGCGCTCCAGCAGTCATCTTGTGACCCTGAGGAAAGAGAATCCCAGAGATTTCAGTCCAAGCATGCTTCAGCCGTTGAACATTTTGGATTTCTCATTATGTGAGAAAAATCAATCCCTATCTGTTTAAGTTGCTGAGATATTTTTTGTGCCTGAACACAACCCAGGCTGTACCCCAGCCTGTCATTGGCTTAGCCCCCATCACGGTCTTCCTGAAACAGGCATGACTGTGCCCCTCTTCTGCTGGAAATCTGCCCCTTGGGAGATGCCATTTTCCTCTATCAGATGAACAAGGATGAAGAAAGTAGAGAAGGCTCCAGGTCTGTGGAAGGTGCCGGGGAGACGGGTCTGAGCGTCCTCAGCTGGCGGGACCGTTCATCGGTGCAATGCCTGGGACAGTAATTGACGATGGCTTTGCCAAGTAAAGATGCTTATAAACCCCTTGCCAGCAATCCCACGGGGTCAACAGAGCCCTGTTCCCCGGCCCCGGCCAGGGACGCGCTCGTGCCGGCTGGTGAGGCCGGGCACGCAGGCTGCGAGGTCCGGCCCAGCTGAGGCCTGCGCTGTCGTGACCGCTGCCTGCGGCTTCCACCCAGCTGGACGGGGCTGCAGCTGGGCCCGCCTGACGGTAATGAAGATCACGGCCACCTCGCTCGCCTGCCACAAGCCGGCGGCAGGAAACATTCCAAGAGCACCTGTTTCCTGAGGACCCTGTCAGGGGCTCCCGGGCACCATCTGGGCGCTGCCCCACATGTTGTTTGCATTAGGAGTTTAGAAAAACAATTCAGTTTTGACTAATCGCTCTTTAATTTTTTCAGGCGCATCTCAAAGTCTCACTCCCGCCCCCCCCTCTTTCTTTGCCAGCTCTTCTCAGGAGTCTTTAGGCTGCCACACACGCACACACACACCCAACCTCCTCTACACGCTCACACCCACCCACACGTCCTCTCAAACACACACACACGAACACACAATGCATTCACAGTTCACTCACACACGCTCACTTTCACATTTACGCACGGTTACAACTCACACTCAACGCACACTCGTGCACATTCACATACACTCAGACAATACACACACACCTACACATCCTCAAACACACACTCACAGGCATACACACACGCACACACGCCTCCCCCTTACACAATTCTGGAGAACGACTTCTTGAAGTGGGGACCTTAGCCCTTGACGCGGGCAGGGGCAGGTCAGCCTAGGGTGTGTGCGGTCCTCGGGACCCGGCATGCAGAGCAGTGTTTATGAGCCAGACCCTGGAGCCAGATGCCAGGGTTGAATCCCAGTTCTGCAGCCTTCCACCTCCGGGCAGCCTGTCCACCTGTCCACGCTTCGGTCTCCTCCTCTGTGAAACGGTGAGGTGTGGCCACTGCTGGCGCCTCCGTACAGGCGAAGTGTGGAGAGCAGCACCCAGAGCAAAGTGCCATGCGTGTTTGTTTAAAAACATTCCGACAAATCCAAGTAACATCAGAACACGGTGCTGAAGTCGGCATTTTCCTCTGGACTTTTCTGATTGCATAACTGTGAAGCAGTTCCCTGAGGTTGAACGTTTGTCCCCTCATGGAGCCTGGGGCCTCCCGTAAAGCAGAGGAAGCTGGAGCACAGAGAGGTTAAGTTGCTTTCCTGATGTTGCACAGTGCGCTGGAGACCAGGGCAGGTCTGCCAAGTTTCCACTGTGAGCCACCCAGGGCAGGTCTCCAGCACGGCGCCCAGGAGGTTACCATGGCAGGGCGGGGGCGGGGGGAGGAAGGGGGTGGTGGTTATGGCCGGGGTGGGGGACCTAGCGAGGACAGGGGAAGCAGGACATGTGGTCTCCGTTTTAGGCAGTGGGCATGGCTGCAGGAAACAGGGGTGGCCTCAGCAGATCCCACCAGCTGGAATTACACAGCCTGTCCAGCTGGACGGGGCCCAGTTTCCAGGCGGCTCCAGGGAGGGGTTGCCGGGAGGGGGTCCCAGGAGGGGCGGTGGCGCCGGTGGGGTGGAGGGTGCCTGATGGTGGGTGGGCGGGCATCGTGGGGCAGTGCCCAGCCCGTGGCCGGCTGAGGGCTTCCTGGGCCTTGCTCTGGCCGGCCACCCGGACACGGCACAGGCCTCACGGCCGTAGCAGGGCTGCCGTCTGAGAACAAAGCGTCCTGCAGGAATTCCGGCCCCCGCCCCATTCCCGCCCCAGCGGGCCTGTTCCCAGTTTGGGGGCTTGGAAGTCACCATCAGCATGTAAGATGGCGAGGACCCCCTTCCTCGGCCGACCGGCCCCCGGATTCCACAGCTGCTTTGATGCTCACCTCACCTCTTCCCTTCCTGGCCTCAAAACTGTTTGCCTCTGACCCGAAGGCGGGGGAGGGGTGCTTCCTGGCTGGGCCGGACTGCTGGGCCCAGCCGAGACTCCCAGACTGTTAGAGCGGCGAAGATTTCCTTCCTGAAAAACACACTAGCCTCGGCTTTCTGTCCCTCATGTTTCTCTCCAGAGAGAAACGCCCCCCGCTCACCCCCGGCTGTGGGCCCAGCCCCGCCCTGGACTCCTGGCCACGGGCGAGGGGGCAGTTCGCAGTAGCCTGTGGGCCAGCGGGCCGTCCTTGGTGGGCCAGCCAGCGGGACCTGGCCTCTCGCAGACAGGCACGGCACCACCTGCTAACTAGAACCAGGAAGCCCCTTCTGTGGGTGCCGCCATGCCAGACAGGTGCCGTGACTGCACACAGCCCGCCGTGGTGACTCACAGCCCACAGCAAGTTTCTTACGAGCTCGTGCCCCACTTTTCTCAGCTGCATGTGATTATCTCTTTCCCTCCCCCTCATCCAGTTCATCTGTAGGTCCTGCCGGTTCACCTTCCCCAGATGCAGCCCCCTCGCCGGACCCCTGCCGCCACCCAGTCTCGGCCCTCCCTGGGCCCCCACCTCCCTCCTCGGCCCCCTTTGTCCCAACCACAGCCTCTTCTCCACCTGGCAGACAGCCTCAGGTGGCAGGATCCTGTTCAAACCAACGTCTCCTCTATGCTCCAAACCCTCGGAGGCTCCCGTGTTGTTCAGGGGGAGGGCCTTCCCTCCCCGGCCCTCCCCGGCCCTCCCCTCTGACCTCAGCCCCCGCCCCAGCCACAGGGGCCTTTCCTGCTCCCCACACCCACAGCAAGGGGCTCAGAGATGGGCATGACCCAAAGTCGACCAGAGACATTCCCGTTTCCTGAAGTAAGGGCTGGAGCTGCTGCAGCCATCTCTACCGGGAGGAGAGTAAAGTCATCGGAGGAGGTGAGCTAAGCTGACAGGTGGGAAGAAGCCGAGCGGGGCAACAGTGATGGTGTCTGGAGCCCTCTTACCTGGGCCTAACCCACCTCTGGGTTTTCCAGGTACTTACGTCAGTGGTGCCCATTTTAATTAAGCCAGTTCAGGTTGGGTCGCTGTCACTTGCCACAGAAAAGTCCTGCTTCATCTAGAATCTGACCTGGAACCCTCTGGAAGTTCTCTCCCTCACCCTCCTCCGTGCCCTCCCCTCCCTATTGTCCGAGAGGCCCCGTTTTGGCCCCTCGGTCTGGCGTTTGGCAACCAGCGGTTCCTGTCTTTGAGTCTGGTCTCCTCCCCGGCTATTTGTCTGGCCCCTGGTGCCAGGTGTGTTTGGTTCCTGCCCTCGTGGGGAACCAGAATTTAGAAGGCCTGAATTTTAACACATTATTCGCTCATTTGTCAAATTAATGGCAAGAGCCTTGTTAGCGAACGTGGCAGGTGGAGGCTGCGTCTGGTTAATCACGGGTTCTGGTTGTGAGAGTTTCACGCCCCCTCCAGCCCTCCCCTGGGACCCGTCGCCTCCCCCTCCCCCTGCTTGCTCCGTGCTGCCCGTCCCGCCTCTGTGCGCTCCCTGGACTGTCCTTCCGTCACACCCTCCCGTGGCTGTGTCCGCATCCTTCAGTTCCCAGCTCGGTTGTCAGTTACAAGAGCCACGGCCCCCCTCACCCCCCACGGCCCCGGCGGCTCTGGCAGGTGGACCTCGGTCTGGAGGTGGTGTGACGAGGGCGGCATTCAAGCCGGCAGCCCGCCCACCGCGGCTTTGCCCTCGCACCGTCCTCTCACCCATCAGGCCCGGGCGTCTTCGGTGCCCTATCTGGACCGCCGCCCGCTTGGAGCGCAGGCGGCAGCAAACCAGCCTCCGCGAACATTCCCGCCAGGGCAGCCCTTGCTCTCTGGGGCTCAGACACCAGAGGAGACAGGCCTTCTGCGACTCGTGGGCCCCTTTCCTTCTCTGTCGGGTCCTCTCGGTGCAGTTTTCCGTGGTGTGACGAATGGCCCACCCTGTCATCCCCCACCCCGGGCCCACATTCTCATGGGTTCGCGTCCTTGGCCTGTGCTGCCTGCCTGAGTCCTGGAGCCGCCTGAGTGGACTGGCTGGACTGGCCTCTCTACCCTGAACCGGTTGCTGTGTGTGCAGAGGACCAGCCTGGAGCACAGGGTCCGGAGGGGCAGGACCCCGACTGCAGGCTGGGGCTTGGAGGTTTTCACTGACTGTTGGCCCAGTGGGTGAGCGGACTCAGCGCTGACCCTCAGGTGCCCAGAGGAGACAGATGGCGGAGGCCAAAGTCAGGTCCTCGTGCTCAGGCTGGGGTGCGGGGACCCGGGCCGGGGGACAAGAGGCCATAGGCCATACTGGGGCTGCAGGGGAGCTGGACCGTTGGCCTTCCTGTCATGACGACCCCTAAGCTGGCTTCCCCTCAGTGTTTGGCAGGGGTCTTGTTTGGAGGGACAAGTTGCCTTGTGTGTGGGCTCGCGTGTCGGGGGTGCGTGGCAGACGCTGCCAGCCGCCCCACAGCTGCTCTGCTATTTCTGGGTGGTAAGAGCTGCAGCGAAGCAGGGGACCACCCTCTGAGGGATGTTACAGCCTATGTCCCTTCGGGTGGGCATGGCCGCGGGCAGCTTCTGGGCTGTCTCCTGTCCCCCTTCTGAACGGGGGCTGGGCAGCGACCTCACGGGGCCGGGGAGCCGCAGGCAGAGAGAACCAGGTCTCTGACACATGGTGCCGCCCTGTCAGCCCCGGAAGGCTTCTGCCCAGGCTAGTCCTGAGAGAGAAACGACCTCTATATTGTTCGCACCTCCCTCACTCTGGATTTCTCTCCTATATCTTATCTAACCAACATAGGCAGGAGGCACTGCCGGGCCTAAGTGTCACGGGGCACAGAGTGGAGACGGGGCCCTCGGGGAGCAGGACCTGCCCACCCGTCAGTGGATTCTCTGCCCAAGGATTTTTCCAACCTGACCCCTGCCCCTGACCAAGCAAAGCCCCTGTGGCCCCCTCTCCATCCCTTCCTATGTCAGGTCCCTCCTGGCTGGAAGTGCAGCTCCTCGGACAGGATAACTTGCAGGCGGGGGGAAGGCTCAGAGCGAGGGCCAGGTGCCCCCAGTCACTGCCCCGTGAGCCCTCCCACCATCTCCTCTCTGTCCACGGCCACACCTGCTGGAGGCCTGCTGAGGAGCGGCCCACCATCCCCGTCCTGTCCTCGGGCCCAGAACCTCCTTCCCTCCCTCCCTCATCCCTGGCATGTGCCAGGAAGTGCCAAGGATTCCCCATCTCTGAAAGGAGCCAGCTGCACTGTGTGGTGAGGCCCAGGGCTGCCCGGCCTGGCCTCTCCAGACTGCCCTTCCAGAAACTCCCAGCCCCTTCCTGCCTGGCTTCCTGCCCAAGCCCTTCCTGGAAACTGGGCCCACCCTGCCCCCCAGCCCAGGGCGCCAATATTTCCATGGGGTGAATCAGCCAACCTCCCCTGGCAGGGCCCCTCCTTTTACTCACAATATAGGAAAGCAACTTGCGGGCAGGGGCAAGGAGAGTCCAGGCTGTGGCCCCAACCCCACCTGCATCCCATCGCACCCATACCCTCGGCCGAGGTCTCCAAAGCAGACGTAAAAGACAAGGGAAGAGAATCAGAGAATTTCTATTTAAGCCTTCGTCTAAAAAGAGGAATTAGTGAAGCCTTATGGATACAGGAAATGCAGGCAGTGTTGCCAAGTATATAAGGCGTGAATAAATATATGGGTGTTGAGCTGCTCTTACTGACAGGTGCGTGATCCACGTTTGGTGATGGTCCACACGAGCCCCACACCTGAGCCTGTGTCCCTCTGTGGGAGGACCTGGGCCTCCATGGAGGGGGACAGACGGTGGGGGGGAGGCAGATACGAAATTATATAAAGTAATAACTGTAGAAACATGGTGTTGGGTCAAGGAGGAAAAGGGAGTATGATGTAGGACTCATGTTCCTATATCTCACTGGAATTAAGTTAGTGTACATCTGAAGCTGTTGGAAATACCTCAAAAAGATACAGGGAAAGTATCATTAAAGAAATTTAAATGCCACCTTCACTTAATGCAGACGAAAGCAGTAAAGAAGGAATAGAGGAACTAAAGGACAGGATACACACAGAACATATATAATTAGAAAAACAACAGAGACAATCTAAAGCTGGTGCTTTGAAAAGTATCAAGAAAATTAGTAGACTTTCAGCTCGATTGACCAAGACAAAATGACAGGAAATTCAAATGACTAGAATCAGAAATGAAAGAGACATTACTACTGACCTTACAGAAATAAAAAGGATTCTAAAGGCATCCCATAAGCAATTGCATGCTAATAAATTAGATAACTCAGATGACATGAACAAATTCCTAGAAAGACACAGAATACCATAACTGACTCAAGAATGAATACACAATTTGAATAGGCCTATATAGTAAGTGAAGAGATTAAATTATAATAATAATAATTTTTTAAAAACTGCCCACAAAGAAAGACAGCCCAAGGCCAGATGGCTTCATTGGTGAATTCCACCAAACATTTAAAGAATAATTGATACCTATTCCGCACAAGTGCTTCCAAAACATAGAAGAGAAGGGAACACGTCCCAACTCATTCTATGAGGCCATCTTCACCCTGATCCCAAAAGCAGACAGAGACATCACATGAAAAGAAAACTACAGACCTATATCTCTTGCGAATGTGGATGCAAAAGTCCTAAAAAAAAAAATGCTAGCAAACCGAATCCAGCGACATATATAAAAGAATTATACACCATGACCAAGCGGAATTCATCCCAAGAGTGTAAATTTGGTTTAACATCTGAAAATCGATCAATGGATTGAAGGACAAAATACACATGATCATCTCAATAGATGCAGAAAGCATTTGATAAAAGGCAACACCCTTTCGAGATAAAAGCACAAAAAAACTTGGAATAGAAGGGAACTTCCTCAAGCCGATAAAGGGCATCTACCAAAAAACACACATCACTGACCTTATAGTTAATGGTGAAACACTGGAAACTTTCCCTTTAACTACAGGCACAAGACAAGAATGTTCACTCCTGCCGCTTCTGTTCAGCATTGTTCCAGAGGTTCTATCCAGGGCGATTAGACAATTGAATGAAATAAAATTGCATCCGTATTGGAAAGGAAGAAGTAACATTATTTCTGTGCACAGATGAAATGATATTGTATATAGAAAATCCTTAGGAAACCACTCAAAGACTATTAGAGCTGATAAACAAATTCAGCAGGGTTGCAGGATACAAGGTTAATATACAAAAATCAATTGTATTTCTCTACCCTTGGAAAGAACAATCTGAAGATGAAACTGAGAAAACAATTCAGTCAACAATAGCACCAAAAGGAATGAAAGACTCAGCAATAAACTTAACAAAACAAGTGCAAAATGTAGAGTCTGCAAACTACAAAACATTGTCGAAAGAAACTAAATAAAGTCTCGATAAATGGAAAGACGTTCCATATTCATGGATCGGAAAACTTAATACTGTTTAGGTGACAATACCGTCTAAACTGATCTACAGACTCAACGCAGTCTTCATCGGGATCACAGGTGGCTTCTTTGTAAAAATCGAAAAACTGATTCCAGATTTCACACGGAACTGCAAGGGACCAAAAAGTAGCCGAAACAATCCTGAAGAAGACACTGTAGGAGGACTCACGCTTTTTGCTTTTGAAAGTTTTTGAGTCAAAAAAGCAAGGAGCAGAATAATATGCGAAGTATAATAAACAGCTACTTAGCAACCCCCTCTTCGGTGGGAGTGCCCACATTGAAGTTTCGCACAAACTCATAGAGCTCTTAACTTACAGAGCTTCAGTCACAGCTAGCCTTCCCTAAGAAAAAGGAAAAGGCACCTGAAAGTCTCCAAGGATGCTTTCCCACCTGGTGTCAATTTAAGCCACTTCTGGAGGTGGTGAGCCGGAAGTGTGAGGTTTCAGTCTAAGGGTTTAATGTGGTCGGCTGGTGAGATTGAAATAAGTAAAAAATTAAACCAACTTTCCTTTTCTTGAGAACTAACTGTGTGCCTGGGGTCCCATGTTCTTCAGCTCATGTAATCCTCAGAGGAGAGGTCTTAGGCTCAGAGAAGGTAAATGGCTTCCCGGGGCCACACAGAGGGGAAGTGGCAGAGCTGGTCCAGGTGCGCTTGATTTCAAAGCCCATCCTGGGTCCACTCCCCGCCGGTGGACGGGATGTGGAAGCTCAGGGAAGCTGGCGGGGTCTACTGCTCCCCTGGCTTCTCAGGGATGGCCTGTGCGGGCGAGTGGCCCCAGCACACACTGCTAGGATGACCTCTCTGATGCCCAGCAGGGAGACGTGTGTGGTGGACACTTTCCTTAGTCATCCCATCCCACCCGTGAGAGCTCTGAACAGGACGTTCATTGACGTAGGGCTGGGATCTGCCTCCCTGGGACTTCCCCACCTGTCTCCCGAATGCCACAGGCTTCCGCCACCTTGGGACAGGCCTGAAGAGACTTAGAGCGTTGGTGCCTGGACCTTCTCCAGGCCGAGCCACTTCTCATCCTTACAGGAGGCGTCCCCAGCCTCCTCCGCATTCCAGCTGTCCCCTCCAGCCCCCCTGCCCAGGTTGGCCCCGTCCCTCTCTAAGGTGGGACCTCCCGTCTTAGTGTCTGGGGGTCTGAGGGGTCTGTCTTCTGGAGCTTGTAGAGTGTGAAGGAGAGAGGAGCCCCGGGGTCCCCCAGGGGAGGAGATGCCAGCGTCACGGGGTCCTGTGGTCACGTGTACCCAGGGTGACTTCAGGGAAGATCCGTCACAGTTCCTGATACCCCAGTCTGGGCCCCTCTGGATGGCCAGCGCGGACCCCGAGCCTGAGGCTGGCGTGGCACGGCCAGGCTCCTCTCCTCCCAGGAGCGCCTCGCGGTGGTTTCCGTAAGTTGGTGGCGATTGCATAACTCTTTCACCAACTGCCATGCCGGATATATTTTGCA
Organism: Orcinus orca; assembly: GCF_937001465.1. NCBI lineage: Eukaryota > Metazoa > Chordata > Mammalia > Artiodactyla > Delphinidae > Orcinus > Orcinus orca. The sequence continues at coordinate 1,703,675 of NC_064568.1, read as the reverse complement.
ACCCAGCCCGCTGTGCCACACGTGTCGGCTGGCACTGCCAGGCCTCCCGCAGAGGCCGGAGGAAGTCTGAGAGTGAAGCACACTGACAGCGCTGCCCGGGACCTGTCAGCCGCAGGACCTGCTCCTCTCCGTCCTCAGGGGCGCTCCCAGGGCCCCACTGTCCTCCGGCCAGAACGGGGAGCTGTCAAGTCCACGGAGCAGTCCCAGCAGGTGTGGACTTCTGAGGAGACACTGGCACCTGCACCTGTCAACAGCTCTTCTTGGTGTTCAAGGGAAGATAGGCCCCAGAGTCACACTGAGGGAGACCTGCGCACGTCACCCCGAGGGCAGCATCCTGCGGGCGTTGCTGGGAGAGGCCCCGCGGTGCACGAGGTGCAGCACGGCAGAGCACATTCTGAGGAAGGGTCGTTCTAAGAGCGGGGAGAGGGGCGTCCGCCGGCTGACGGAGCAAGAGACAGGAAGTCCACCAGGCTGTGCGCCGCTGGCCAAGGACAGCTGCGAGGGCGGACCAGGGCCTTGCGGCTGGCCTCTGCCCACCGCTCTAGGTGCGCCGACGCTCCAGGGGCTGGCAGGTGATCCTGACGGATTCGTGATGCTCCCAAAGCAAAAGCCTGCGATCTCTGGGAGAACGGAGCCGAGTGCGGAGCGAGGACATGGACACTCCCTCTTCCTGAAAAGGTTCTCGGCAGAGTCAGGAAGCACAGTGGACACTGCTGGCTGCCGATGGCTCCCAGCTGAGACCGTCACTTGCAGCTAAAGAGAGCCGTCTCTCCCAAGGCCAGACCCCTTCTTGGGGGCAGCCTGCATCCGATGGCTGGCTAGTGCAGGGGTCTAAAGGCCCAGCCCCCCACTTCCACTTGGACAGCCCTGAGGACCACCCTGGCTCCAGCTCCCCCCGGCAAGTCGGCTGAGCCTTTGTGGTGACTGCATGGCAGCCCAGCTTCGCTCTGCTTCCCTGCTGCCCTCACGAGATGCTGATTCTCAGGGCTCCCCAGCAAACCTCTTGGAGACCCAACCTAGGGAAGTCCCCTGATTGCCTTTTAATTCCCACAGCAGAGGTTACCGCTGACTGCACCGGCTCCAGGCAGAGCAAATCCAGGACTCGCCGTCTGCAGCCCCATCCAGCAGGAATGACTTCATACACGTGTGCGGGGCTGACCCACTTACCAAGTGCCCTTCTGTGATTCATCGGAGCAGTTGGGGATCCCAAACCTTCCTAAGAAAAAAGGAGGAGGAGGAGGAGGAGATACTGCTCCACGTAACTGAAAAATCTAAGCACGGTCTTTAGGTATGGCTTCATGCAGGGGCTTAAATTATGTCATCAGAACCCTGTTGGTTTTCTCTCTGAGACTCTGCTCTCAGGCAGGCTTTTGTCTCAGGTGGCAAGTTAGCGGCAACGGTTCTGGACGAACACCTCCAAGTAGAAAAGTTCAGTGGGAAAGTGAATCTTATTTCCAGATGCTTAAACAGAAGTCCTGGGATTCATGTTGCTTGGCCTGACTGACTTGGTTTTAGCCACCTCTGTTTCCCAAAGTGACATACCATTTTGCGTCCCCATCGGCAAGGTATGAGAATTCTAGTTGCTCTGTGTCACCTTCCACATTTGGTACTGTCAGTCTTCTTAACTTTAGTCACTTTAGTGGGTATATACTGCCTTTAATCTGCGTTTCCTTGATGACAAGTGATGTTGAGCATCTTGTCATATTCTTATTGGCCGTGTTATGAAATGGCCGTTCAAATTGTTCACTTTAAAAAATCAGGTAGGTTGTCTTATTCTTGAGTTGCAGGAGTTGCCGTAAAAAATAAATTTTGGTTACAAACCCTTACCAGATATATACATTTTTCTCAGTCTGGGGCTTGATCTAAGCTCCAACTTTAAGAGATTAGAGAAAGAAAAACAAATTAAACCCAAAATGTTGATAAAAGGAAATAAAAAAGAGAAGAAATCAATGAAGTGGGAAATTAAAGAAACAATAGATAAAATCAGTGACAGCAAAAGCTGGTTCTTTGAAATGATGAGTAAAATTGATACAGGCCTACGATGAACTTGACCAAGAAAAAAGAGAAGAGATACAAATTACCAATATCAAGAATGAAAGAGGGACTTCCCTGGCAGTCTGGTTGTTACAACTCGGTGCTTCCAATGCAAGGGGCGTGGGTTTGATCCCTGGTCGGAGAACTAAAATCCCGCATGTCACATGGTGCGGCCAAAAACTAAAAAAAAAAAAAAGAAAAAGAAAAAGAAGAAAGAATGAAAGAGGAGACACCACTACAGATCTTACAGATATATTAAGGATTATAAGGAAATATTATGAACAAGTTTGTGCCAATAAATTTGACAGCCTTGATAAAGCGGACAATTTCCTTGAAAGACACAAATTACCAAAATTGATCCAAGAAGAAATAGAAATTTAGAATAAATCTATATAAATTAAAGAAATTAAATTTGTCATTAAAAACCTTCCCACATGGGCTTCCCTGGTGGCGCAGTGGTTGAGAGTCCGCCTGCCGATGCAGGGGACACGGGTTTGTGCCCTGGTCTGGGAGGATCCCACATGCCGCGGAGCGGCTGGACCCGTGAGCCATGGCCGCTGAGCCTGCGCGTCCGGAGCCTCTGCTCCACAGCGGGAGAGGCCACAACGGTGAGAGGCCCGCGTACCGCAAAACAAAAAAAAAAACCAAAAAACCTTCCCACAAAGAAAACATTTTAAAAAGATAATATAAATGCTACACAAACTGTTTCAGAAAATAGAAGTGGAAGAAACATTTCTCAACTAATTTTATGATGCCATAAAACAGACAGAAACATCATGAGGAAAGAGGACTATGGACCGAAATTCCTTATGAGCATAGATGCAAAAGTCTTTAACAGAATTTTAACAAATCGAATATAGAAATGTACAAAAAGGATAATACATCATTACCACAAGGAGCTTATCCCAGGAATGCAAAGTTGATTTCAAGTCCAAAATCAATTAATGTAATCCTCCACGTTAGTAGAATAGGAAGGGAAAACCATATGATCATTTGTCAAATAAAGCATTTGACAAAATTTAACACAAGTTCACAACTAAAATTCTTAGCAAACTGAGAAGGCAAGAGAACCGCCTCAGTCTGTTGAAGTATGTCTGTGAAGAACCTATGGCTAACATACTCAGTGAAAGAGTCAATGCTAAGATTAGGAACAAGGCACAGATGTCTGCCCTCACAACTTCTGGTCAACACTTACACTGACGATCCTAGCCAGTGTAACGAGGCAAGAAAAAGAGACAAATGGCACAAAGACAGAAATGAAAGCTGTCTCTATTTGCAGGCAACACGATTGTAAACCCAGAAAACCCTAAGGAATTTTTTTTAAAAGAGCTGCTAGAACTAAAAAGTGAATATAGCAAGTTTTCAGGATAAAAATCGATATACAAAAATGCACTGTATTTCTATATACTAGCAATGAACAATTAAAAATGGAATTTTAAAATTAACTCAGTTTACAGCATCATCAAAGACAAAATGTGTAGGGATAAGTTTAACAAAATATGTGTAAGGCCTGTCCACTCAAAACTTCAAAACCTTTATAAAGCAATGTTACCACGATTTAAAAAAATCTAAAATTAAACTACAAAACCTTATAAACGGAAATTAGAGGTGATCTAACTAAGTGGAGATACATACCATATTCATAAATCAGAAGACCCAATAGTGTTAAGGTGTCAATTATCCTTAAATTGATCTATATATTCAATACAATCCAAATCAAAATCTTATCGGCTTGGGGCTTCCCTGGTGGCGCAGTGGTTGGGAGTCCACCTGCCGATGCAGGGGACACGGGTTCGTGCCCCGGTCCGGGAGGATCCCACATGCCGCGGAGCGGCGGGGCCCGTGAGCCATGGCCGCTGAGCCTGCGCGTCCAGAGCCTGTGCTCCGCAACGGGAGAGGCCACAACAGTGAGAGGCCCGCGTACCGCAAAAAAAAAAAAAAAAAAAAAAAAAATCTTATAGGCTTTATTAAGAGAGAAATTGACAACCGAATTTTAAAATTTATATGGAAAAGCAAAGGACCTAGAAGGGCCAAAATAATCTTGAAAAAAAGAAAGAGCGGAGTCAGAAGATTTACACAGTCTGATTTCGAGACTTTCTATAAAGCTATAGCAATGAAGACAGTGTGATATTGGTGTAAGGATAAACCCATAGATCGATGAAAAAGAAGAGTCCAAAAATAGACCCACACTTATACGGTCAATTGATTTTAAAAAATGTTTTCGTTAGAGTATGGTTGATTTACAATGTTGTGTTAGTTTCAGGTGTACAGCAAAGTGAATCAGTTATCCATGTACATACATCCACTCTTTTTTAGATTCTCTTCCCATATAGGCCATTACAGAGTACTGAGTAGAGTTCCCTGTGCTATACAGTAGGTCCTTATTAGTTATCTTTTATATATAGTAGTATATATATGTCAATCCCAATCTCCCAATTTATCCCCCCCAGTTGAGAGGCTTTTTTTTTTTTTTTTTTTAACAAACGTACCAAAGTAATTCAATGGGGGAAAATACTGCTTTTTAAACATATGGTGGTTGAACAATTGAATATCTTTATGGAAAACAATGAGTGCCAACCCTTGCACCATACTCAAAAACAATCCAAAAGGGATCAGAGATCTAAACCTAAGAGCTAAAACTTATAAAAGTCTAGGAGGGACTTCCCTGGTGGCGCAGTGGTTAAGAATGTGCCTGCCAATGCAGGGAACACGGGTTCGAGCCCTGGTCCGGGAAGATCCCACATGCCACGGAGCTACTGAGCCCGTGAGCCACAACTACTGAGCCCGCGCGCCTAGAGCCCATGATCCGCAACAAGAGAAGCCACTGCAATGAGAAGCCAGCACACTGCAAGGAAGAGTAGCCCCCGCTCGCCGCAAATGCAGAAAGCCCGTGCGCAGCAATAAAGACTCAACACAGCCATCAATTAATTAACTAATTAATTAAAAGAAAAAAAAAGTCTAGGAAAAAACATTTAAAAAAACCTTTGTGACACTGAGTTAGGCAAAGATTTCTTAAATAGAACACAAAAGGCACAATCTATGAAAGAAAAATAATAAAATAGACCTCGTCTTTATTATTTTTAAGTCAGATACTTAGTACACATTCTTTATTAGGTTTTTAAAAGTTCTTTCTTGTTTTTGGATTACAAAAGAAATACATTTATTATTACAAATCAAACAGCACTGCTCACAGAGAACCTTAAGGAATGCATACACGATTATCATATAGGGTTTTTAAAAATACTAATGGGATTATAATACATGTATTATTCTATAACTTGGTTTTCCCCCACTTGAAATACATTGTGGACAGCGTTCCCCATCAGCACATGCATAGCTAACCCATCCATTTAAAAAGCTACCTAACAAGCCGAGTAATGGCTGTATCAAAATCTACTTAACCAGTTCATACTTATGGGTATTAAGCTGTTTGCAGTATTTTTGCTTTACAAATGATGTTGGTACATCTATTTTCTCACGTGCTAGTATTTCTGCATGATCTGTTACTGAGTGTGTGGTTGTGGGTATGTACAGTCTACATTTAGATGGCTTCCAGCTAATTGCTCTCGCAGAAAGGCTGTATCAATTTATATCCCACCAATAGTGGAGGAGGGTGCTTACCTTCCCATGGGCTCACAGTCAGTGGATGTTATCACTCTTGTTGCTTGTGTAATGGTTTGTCTGAGTGGCCAGTCTGTTAAATGAACACTGGTATCTCATTGTTGTTTTTAATTTTCATTTATTTGATTGCAAATGAGGGCATGCTTTCTTTTCATATGTTTATTGACAATGATATTTCTTCTTGAGTGAATGGCGTGTTTTTCTATTGAGTTATTTGCCTTTTTCTTATTGATTTTTAGGAAGACTTTGCATATTACAGATATTGACTGTTACTTCCTTATACGCATTGCAAATACTCTCTCCCAGCCTATTGTTTTTCTTTTAAGTTTGTTTATAGCACCTTTAACTATACAGAAGTTGAAACTTTTTTTGTAGTCCAATGAATCAATCCTTTATATTTTCTGCTTTCTGCATGATGCTTAGAAAAACCCTCGCTACCTCAAAGTTACAAAAAAAAGTTGTTCCTTTTCTTCAAGTATGTAGTGAATTCTTGTGTTTCAACTGTATTGGTGGTGTTTTAACACTTCAGCTAGGTGTTGGTTACACAGGTATTTTTTATATTATTCAGGTACTTCTGTGTACCTGAAGTATTTCACAATATGTTTTTATAAAGAAATAGAGGGGAAAACCAAATAAATATTTGACGGGGTTGCACTGCCAGAAAAAACTCCGAGCCTGGTAAAAACAAACTCACAAAAACAAACATACAAAACAAGACTACGTGATGACGTTATCTCTAAGCCTAAACGATCTTTAATGTCTGGAATCGGCACCGTCAGGAGCTGGTTACTTACTAAAGAGATGAAGAGCTCCAATGCCCACCGCAGACATGGCCATGGCAGGGCGGGCAGGGAGCAGCCTCCCAGGGAGCAGAACCGGGGCAGTTGAATTGGCCGCCCAAGAAACTCACGGAGAAGTTTCAAACGTGCCACCAGTTGGATGGACCTTAACGACATCATGCTAAGTGAAAGAAACCAGTCACAGAAGACAGAGTGTGTGGTTCCACGTACATGAAACGTCCATAGCAGAGACAGAAGGCAGATTAGTGGTTGCCAGGGGCTGGGAGGACAGAGAAAGGAGAGTGCTGCTGGATACAGCATTTCTGGGGTGATGCAAATCTTCTAAACTTAGATTGTGGTAACGGTTGCACAACTCTGTGAACAGACTAAAAGCCACTTACCACTAATCTGCTTTTCCATGTTTTAGCACGTATCAGGCCTTCATTCCTTTTTACGGCCAAGTAATATTCCATCGTATCTCCAGACCACAGTTTGTTGATCCATTCCTCAGCTGGTGGGTTGGCATTTGGGTTGTCTCCACTTTGGGGCCATCATGAACATGAGTGTACACGTTTGTGTGTGGACATGTTTTCCTGCGCCTTGGGTGCATACTTAGGAGTTGCGTTGCTCCAGTGGCGTAAAGCAGGGGTCCCTAACCCCCGGCCGCGAACCGATACTGGTCCACGGCCTGTTAGGACCCGGGCCGCACAGCAGGAGGTGAGTGGTGGGCAAGTGAGCAAAGCTTCACCTGCCGCTCCCCATTGCTCCCATTACCACCTGAACCAGCCCCCACCCCCGGCCCGGTCCGTGGAAAAATTGTCTTCCGTGAAACTGGTCCCTGGTGCCAAAAAGGTTGGGGACTGCTGGTGTAAAGAATACGGGGATTCTGTCTCACGTTTCCCAGGGTTCTTGCTAGCAAGCCTTGAGATGTGCTGGGGGTCGTGTGCACTGCGTGGTAACCTCCTCTCCCCTTGCCAGGGTTTGGAAGGCCCGATTACTAAGAAGTAGCAGCCATGTTCTCCCCCAGCCTTGCCTTGTTATGTGGTACTGCAGGCCGCTGTGCCCATAGTGAGAGTGGACAGAGGGCAGTGGAGGCAGGAACCAGCCCCGTTTCCATGGCTGTTTCTCGCTCTCCCTGTCTCTCTGTCTTGCAGTCTCTGTCTCTCTCTCTCTGGAAAGCCTGTAAGGACCCATCTGCACCCTGGCTGTCACCCACAGATGGCTTGGCCCCCACCAGGAAGTGGTCTAGGGAGTGTCTCAGGGAGTATGTGAAGAAGCCACGTGGACATCTGGGCAAAAGCAACAGCAGGTGCAAATGTCCTGGGGTGGATGTGTGCCAGGTGTGTTTGAGAAGCAGCCAAGAAGCCAGATGGGCTAGATGTGAGCAAGCCAACAGGATGAGATCCAAGGGGTAACGAGGGTCCAGGTGGTGTGGGCTCCTCGGAGCCAGGAAGACCAGGCTCACATTTTCACGGGGTCCCTCTGCTGTGGTGGTCTGAGTGGACAGTAGGGAATTTGTAGGCTTCCATCAAGAAAGCTAGTGCAGGGCTTCCCTGGTGGTGCAGCGGTTCAGAGTCTGCCTGCCGATGCAGGGGACACGGGTTCGTGCCCCGGTCCGGGAAGATCCCACATGCTGCGGAGCGGCTGGGCCCGTGAGCCATGGCCTCTGAGCCTGCGTGTCTGGAGCCTGTGCTCCGCGAGGGGAGAGGCCACACAGTGAGAGGCCCGCATACCGCAAAAAAAAAAAAAAAAAAAAAAAAGGAAGCTAGTGCAGTAATCCAGGTAAGATGTTGGCAGCTTGGACCAGGGCAGTAGCTGTGTTGACGCTGGGAAATGGCCAGATTTTGGAATAACAGACTGAAGGCGGGTGTGCATGTGTGTGGGGGGGACGTCCCCGTTACCTTGGCTCACAAGGTAGCAGAATGACTTCCAAAATGCAAGTGTAACGCACCCACCAAGGTAACTCCAGTCCGGTTTTTCCATCTTAATAGTCAATACATTTGTTTCCATGTGATTCAGAAAATATATAACTAGCCCATTGAACCCATCATTTTGTCAGTGATATAAAATTATCTTTTAGTAACAATTTAATTTATAAAGACATGAATTGATTTAAAGAAAATGATCACCAAACAGCACAGGAGGTGAAGAGGTGTGGCAGAAAGCCCTGAAGATGGCAGTGGACATGACCGTGCTTTGGGGAAGCTCTGGGCACACCTGGGCCTCTCCCTGCACAGCCACGTGGGACAGTGCCTTTTCCAGGAGTGTCTGAGCTCGTCCACCCTCTGGCCTTTGCACTTCCTCTGTCCAGGTCTCACGTGTCGCCTCCGAGATTTTTTTGCAAGATTGCTAGTCATTTATTTTTTACATTTACATTTTTAATCCATCTGGAATTCGTTTGGATATATCTAAGCGGGGTCCAGTTTCATTTTCTGCCAGATGGAGGTTCACTTGTGCCAGCACCATTTATTTCACAATCTACCCTCTTCCCACCGAACTGAAATACTACCTTTGTCGTATATTATGTTCTCATGTACACTGGAATCTATTTTTGGATTCTCTGTTCTTTTCCATTGTCTGTTCCTCTGCCAATGCCACATTGATTTGATTATAGTGGCTTTATAGTATGTTCTTATTTCCGGTAAGGCAAAAACCCCATGTTACTCTTTTTCCAATTTTCCGTGGTTATTCTTAGGCATTTATTCTGCCACATAATCTTTGAGGTCATTTTATCCAGTTTTTAAAAATTCACCCTGTTGGTATTCTAATTTGAATTATGTTAAATTTGTGCAGAACATTTGGGAGAATTGACATTTTTATGGTATTAAGTTTTCCCATCCGAGAACATGGCCTGGCTTGCTCTCTTCCAGATCTTTTTTTTTTTTTTAATAAATTTATTTATTTTATTTTTGGCTGCGTTGGGTCTTTGTTGCTGTGCATGGGCTTTCTCTAGTTGCGGTGAGCAGGGGACTACTCTTTGTTGCGGTGCGCGGGCTTCTCATTGTGGTGGCTTCTCTTGTTGCGGAGCACGGGCTCTAGGTGTGCAGGCTTCAGTAGTTGTGGCACACGGGCTCAGTAGTTGTGGCACACAGGCTTAGTTGCTCTGCGGCATGTGGGATCTTCCCAGACCAGGGCTCGAACCTGTGTCCCCTGCATTGGCAGGTGGATTCTTAACCACTGTGCCACCAGGGAAGTTCCCAGATCTTATTTTGAAATCTTCCAGAAGATTTAATCCCATTTGTGTCTCTATACTTCTACTTCATGTGCTTCATTTCCATAAAGAATATACAGTTCTGTTTTGTGTTTAAAATTCTGCCAGTTCTTCCTCTGACTGAAGCATTGTGCTTCATATCCATTCACAGAACGTCACCACTGCACAGCGTTCCATCCAAAGAAGGTCCCACTCTTGGTTAATCCATTAGCTCGCATCCAGAGTTTCTGTATAAATTTTTTTTTTTAACTAATAGTGCCTCATGAATATCCTTGTCCACATCTCTTCTGCTCATGTGGGAGGGTTTCTCAAATGCCTAGAAGAGGAATTTCTGGGTCATGTGCATTTATATCTTCAACTTTACTAGATACAACCAAAGTACTCTGCAAAATACTTGTACCAATTTACATTCCAGCCAAGAGGGCCAGAGAATTCTTGTTTCCCTGTGTTCCAGCCAGTGATGGAATTTTCTCCTCCACTTACCTTCTTGGCAAACGTCTGTGCCTCTCCATCTTTATTTTTTTGTTTTTGAATTTTATTTTATGTATTTTTTTATACAGCAGGTTCTCCATCTTTATTTTTCCATCAAAAAATTTTTTTTTGTTTTTTAATCTTTATTTTTTATATAGGATATATATATGTATGTGTGTATATCTATCCCTATCTCAATCTCCATCTAACTATCATCTGTGTAATTTCAACAGTGATCAAAGCTTACACAGTAGTCTTTCTCCTCTCTCTATTCCCAGCCCCACAAACCTAGATCCTTTTGTCAGTGCAACCATTGTTAACAGTTTCTTCTGTTTTCCATCCAGAGAAATTCTATAAATATGTACACAAATCTGTATGTATCTTCTCTCCTTATCCCCATTTTTAATCACACCAAATTAGGCTTCTGCACCGTTCCACTAATTCTCTCTTGGGATCATTTGATATCCATTACAGAAAGAGCTGCCTTTTTCTTTTCTTTTCTTGCCTTCCTTCTTTCCTTCCCCCTTGCTTCCTTCCTTTCTTACTTTCCTTCCTTCCTTTTCTTCTCCCTTTCTCCCCTTCTCTCATTCCCTCCTTCTCTGTTTCTTCCTTTCTCTTTCTCTTTCTCTTTCTTTTTCTTTTCTTTTCTTTTCTTTCTTTCTTTTCTTTCTTTCTTCCTTTCTTTTTCTTTCTTTCTCCCTTTCTCCCCTTCCCTCCATCCCTCCTTCTCTCTGTTCCTTCCTTCCTTCCTTCCGTCCTCTCTTTCTTCCTTCCTTTCTTTCTCCTTCCTTCCTTCTTTCCTCCCTTTCTTTCTTTCTTTCTTCCGTCCTTCTCTTCCTTCTTTCTTTCTCTCTCTCTTCAGGAGCATAACACTCCACTGTTTGGCTGTATATTTTTAAGAGTCTGTTCCACGTGAGCATCTTTTGTTTCCAATTGTGCCATAATGTACAAGGCTGCAATGAATTTCCTTACAAATTTCACAAGTGTAAGAGCCTATCTATCAGATAAAGGCCTATAAATGGAATTCCTGGCTCAAAGTGTAAGTGCATTTGTAAATTTGATAGTGTCGCATTTCCCACGCCACCCTGAGTGCATCAGTTGACACCCGCCAGCTTGTCTCCCCCACCCCCTCAGGAACATAATATGTAACCAGAAGTTTTGATACTTGCTAATACTGATAGGTATAAAATGTTATCTCAAAGTGGTTTTTAATTTATTTATTTTTAAGCAATTGTGGTATAATCGACACACCATAAAGTTAACTTAAGCATACATTTCAATGAGTTTTAGTAAGTTTATGGAGTTACAACCATCACCACAATCTAATTTTAGAACATTTCTCTCATCCCAAATCTGTCAACGTATTTTTTTAATAAATTTATTTATTTATTTATTTATTTATTGGCTGTGTTGGGTGTTTGTTGCTGCACACGGGCTTTCTCTAGTTGCGTGCAGCGGGGGCTACTCTTCGTTGCGGTGCGCGGGCTTCTCATTGCGGTGGCTTCTCTTGTTGCGGATCATGGGCTCTAGGCACGTGAGCTTCAGTAGTTGCAGCACGTGGGCTCAGTAGTTGTGGCTCATGGGCTCTAGACTGCAGGCTCAGTAGTCGTGGCACACGGGCTCAGTTGCTCTGCGGCATGTGCAATCTTCCCGGACCAGGGCTCGAACCCGTGTGCCCTGCATTGGTAGGCAGATTCTTAACCACTGGGCCACCAGGGAAGTCCCTGTCAATGTATTTAAAATTTTCATTTCTCTGACTGAGATTAAGCATGTTTTCATTAAGAGACCTTTCTATTTCCTTTTCTATGAATTTTCTGTTCATACCTTTGCCCATTTAAAAAAAATTATTTATTTAGTTGGCTGCGCTGGGTCTTAGTTGTGGCGTGCAGGATCTTTACTTATGGAGGGTTCTTATTTGCAGCACGAGGGATCTAGTTCCCTGACCAGGGATTGATCCTGGGTCCCCTGCCTTGGGAGCATGGAATCTTAACCACTGGACCACCAGGGAAGTCCCTGCCCATTTTTTAATTGTATTTTTTTCTTATTGATTTGCAGACACTCTTTATATATTATGTTCCCAGACTGGGTTAAGTGCCTTTCGTCAAGCCGGCACCTGGGATTCCAATCCCCGTAGACTAGAATGAGCAGAATCTCTTGATGTGCCTGTCTCTCCACCACCCTGTGAGCTGCCTGTACAGAGTGACCATACCTGGTCTCAGTCCACATCCCTGACCTCTCAGCAGAGGACCTGGCCCAGAGTAGGTCTCTGCAAAAAAGCCTGGGTTCAATATTTGTACATCTGTGGTCTTTCCCCGTTACAGTTCCTATCACAGTTTGTGATAATGTATTAACTGATGTCAAGTCGGCTTGCCTCCTGAGGCAATCCATGGATGGGTACCATAGCCATTGTTTTCAACACTGTATACCCAGGGTCAAAAACAGTGTGGCTTAGCACACCATTTTAAAGTGCTGATTGGACTTATTAACTAACCAATTACTAAGTGGTTTACAGTACCTGGAGGGAGAAAGATATTGGAAATACCCCCAAAGTGTGCAGAGAAGGAAGGCTGAAAGCAACACAGCCACAGCATCCAGTCTTTCTATGAGGGACATGTCCCTGGCCCAGGGGCCTGAATTGGATGGATGGGGACCCTGGGGCCACCAGGGCAGGCGATACCAAGTCCCTTATGGCATCACTGTGCAGAATGTGGGCCCAGGGTAGCCAGTTTTTCAAGAGAAGCTGGAAATGAGTCTCTTTATGTGAAATCTCCCACTTCAGAATATTGTTAACAATTAGTTGTTGCATGAGCCCCTGAGACTTGGGCTGCCAATTTTCAAAGGCTGGGCTACAAAACTCTTTTTAAATACATGCTCATGAGTAATTCTCATAACAACCCCGGGGGCCAACCTGAGGCTCAGAGTAGGAAAGCGACTTGCCTAAGGCCACCCAGCCAGGAGGGGTAGTGTGCAGTGTGTGTTGGGGAGGTCCTGGCCCTAGGTCCTGAGCTACTTACTTCCAGGAGAGAATGGGGGCATTCCTGAGGAGTAGGGAGCTAATTCTCAGAGCCCTGGGTGGGGTGGGCCTGGCCTGGTGCCCGATTAGCCCCTGCAGAGGGAGATGGGCAGGTCGAGCTCCACCTGGAAGCCCATTCGGGCTGTGGCCTTCTCTTGGCTCTAGACACCGTGCTGTCCGAGCCCACGCGCAGCAATAAATCATTGTCGCCTCTTGACAACGCTGGTATAATTACCTTGTATTATGAGTGAAGTCTCGGGGGCTTAGGCCTGGGGAGAGAGGCCGGGCACCCTGAGGACGGGGCTGTCGGTGCCCTCACAGGCACAGTGGGCGCACATGCTGGAGGTCTCCGCGGTGCTCTCTCCTCAAGCCCCCGACCCCAGACTTGCAGGCTGCGGCAGGTCAGTGGAGCCAGGCACCCCGGGGCCAGGGCGTGGGTGGTGGGATGGTATAACGGTGAAGAGAAGGTGCCGGGTCCGGCCCATCTGCCCTCATTCCCTTGTCCCCAAAGGATTCCAGCCGCTGGGCTGTGGTGAGGAACAAGACAGACCCCCTCCCCCCAGGGAGCAAGCAGACAAGCCGCTTTCACATTGTGCTAAGTACTCACTATAAAAGAAATACATAGAATAGACCGAGAAAAGTGAGGCAGAGGAGGGCAACACTTCCTTTCGGTGGGGGGGGGGGTGACATCTGGGTAGAGGTCCTGGGCTGGGAAAGTTCTGGCCCCAAAGAACAGGAAGGAGGCAAGAGAAAGGGACCGGGTCTGAGGGGTCAGCAAGCCCTGTTATGTATGTTCCAAAGGAGTTTGGCTTTTACTCTAAGTTCAGAGGGTACTTCTAATAAGTGATTTCTTGCTGCCAACTAAGCTGTGTGACGTTGACAGTTGGCACGTCTGTAATTTCCTGCTGGCCCATCCATCCTTTCAACAAACGGTTATGGGGCATCTACTGAGGGCCAGCCTGGCCCTGGGGGCACAGCAGTGACAGAACAAAGTCCCCGCTCTGCAGAGCCCAGCTCCTGGAGGAAAAGACCCCGGTCCACCTCTCCAACCTGGCAGCTCGCACCCCGGCGGCAGTCTCCCCAGACCCCGGTCGGAGACCCGCGGCCGCCAGGTGGCGCTCTGCGCCTGCGCACCGGCCGCTGCTCCGGGGTCGCCGGGCCGAGACCAACCCGCGCGGGGGAGGGGCGGCGGGGGGCGGGGGCGGGGCCCGCGCCGCAGGTTATGTGACTTTGGGTTTGACCTGCCTGGAGAAGAGCTAATGCCGCCTTATAATAGACTCCGGGGAGATAGGGAAAATGGCTGCGGCGCTATCTGCGTCGCCATGGGGATCATCGCACGCGCTCGAGCGCGCACACGGGCGGGGCGCGAGCCCGGAAAAATACAGCCTTTGTCGGCGGCGCGTGTCACTCACGGCGCGGGGACCTCTGGCGGCTGGGCTCTGGTCTCTCTTACCCCAGGTGCAGAGCGACGAGGCTCTGGGGCCCCTGGCAGGGCGTCCCACTGAGACGGGTTGGGACCCCTGGGTGTTGCCAAACTCTTCGGAAGACCCCTCTCCCTCACACACCCACACACCCCGTTTGGGTCACAAGCACTCCTGTTACACGGCACAAACCACTCCTTCCACTGTGGCGTCTGTCACACCCGCACGCACCATTCTGTCCTGGCGGTGGTCAGCTCGTGTGTCCCGCCCCCAGCCCCAAGCAGGCACAGGGACAGGCCCCTGCCCCCTTGCCCCGCTAGCAGCGCCCCGTAGCACACATGACAGATACACAAGGACACAACCACCCTCACGCAGATCTGTGCACACCCCAAGCCCCACGCTGGGTGCACACTCCTGGTAGTCACAGGCATGTGAGGATGCACATGCCTAAGAGGATGCGTGGCCCCGAGCCCCGTAACACACCCATGCCTGAAGGTACACATACACCCCCGCCCTGGTGGCAGGCGACACCACCTCCTGTGTGCACCCCTAGACGGCCCTGCGGAGGGCAGACTCATGAAGGCACTCACAGTGCCGCCCGCCACACACACCTGTGCCCACGCGCTTGCACAGCTGCTCTTTCACACACGTGTCTACTCACCCTGAGGGACATGAATGCCCACACGGTCACGTGCAACACCCCTTCCTCAAGCAGCCTCACCTGGGCCATCCCCAAACAGCGTGAGCGCTCCACTTGTTCGAAGCGCCCGCGTGCACACTAACGCCCTTGCTTGTTCAGTGCCCACTCCCTGGCACACCCGCCTGCCCATCCAAACACGCCGGGCACACCCGGGGGCTCACACTCGGGTGCCGCTGGCAGGCAGGCAGGCGGCACGGCACCAGGCGCCCGAGTGCCCCCCGCAGACGGCTATCTGCCTGCCCATCAACGCGCGGATCTGCGGTGGTAAATGATGCATTCGATGGCGGGCGCATTTGTTGTGCGCGCTCTGAAAGGGCTCCGATAATCTGGAAGGCAGAGATAAGGAACACCATTTATTCCGCGGCACTTTGGAAACAATTCCCAGCCCTGTACAACCCCATTCTCGGGCAGCCTCCGGGAGCCGGGCAGATAACGATTGGCTATTCATTATCTTCGCCGGGAACAAAGATTAGCCGGCCGAGATGAAAAATTACCCCGGACAGTGGCGCAGCCCCGCGCGGACCCCCCTGCCCGCTGCTGCTGCCCCGCGCCTTGGTGCCCCGCCCGGCCCGCGAGCTCTGCGCTCACGCCCTCCCGGCCCGCCCGACGCCCTGAGTGATCTCGTGGGCTCTCCGCGCCGGGCCCCTGGCTGTCCCTCCGTCTCAGTCTGTCCACCCCGCCCAGCCCATCTTTCGTGTCCCCACTTTCCCCTCCTTCTCTCTGGGGCCCTTTCTCCTCCCTCCCTCCACCCACCAAGGTCTCCGAGCCTCTCTGGGTTCTCTTCTCTCATCTCTATTTTTGTCCTTTCGTGCTCTCTCCTCTCTGTATCCTCTCTGTTATCTCTCTTGTCTCTCTGTCCGTGTCTCTCTCTGGTTAACACTTTGACTGCTTTTCTTCCCATCCCTCTGACCCTTTCTGCCACTTTTTAGTTGTTTCTCTCTGTCCCTGTGTGTCCCCAACCCACCCCTCCACCCCCCACCAGTCCCTCTGTCACTGTTACTTTTTAAAATCTGTTCTTGTGTCCCCCGTTTCGTCCCCGTTACCTATCTCTCTGAGCCTTTCTATCACAGACTCTCCATGTCTCTCCATCCACCCCACAGGGCCCCACGTCTCCTGCCCTCTCAAGCCGTGTTCCTGACCGCTGACCAGAGGCTGGGAGGCTGCAGCCAGCTCTCACTGGCCCAGCCCAGCCGGGAGATGGCAGCTGGGCTGGGCAGTGTGAGACCTGGAACCCCCTCCAAGGAAACAGGGCAGAACTAGGAAAGGCCCTGTAGACACAGCCCCTGCTGGGTTCATGGGGGTGTGCTCCTGTGCCCCAGGACTGGCTCCCCTCCCCCTCCCCCCTCCCCCAAAGAGCTGGGGTTTTGGGAGCGGGTGGTCCCAGAGAGGCCACCTCATTAGAGCAGTTATTCAGCATGGCGCTGGTGGAGGCAGATAAGCCTTATCAGCTCATCTCCCCCTCCCACAGACAGACAGAAAGTACCCTCGCAAATGGCACCCCGGAGCTCCTCTGGCTGCCTGCCCTGCTGGTTAGGGAAAGTGTGGCTACGGCAGGCCATCTGGGAAGACACACATACAGTGTCACCCAGGGACACGCTCCTCCACAGACCACAGACACAGAGTAGCACTAGGTAGGGGAACCTACACCGTTCAAAGATAGATTCATACACACAGACGCCCACACCCCACATACACAGATACAAACACCCCACCCAACACACATCAGTTCCACATGGAGCTATACACAGATATGCAGACACATTTGAATACACTCTCCACCCTCCCACCGTCAGTTCTAACATAAAATGATACACACCCATGCCTGTGCTGTTAAAGACAGACACAGACCGCGATTCATAGACGCAGGATACCCAGAGACACACTGCTACTGACCCACACAGGGACAGACACCAATTTATAGACAAACACTTGGAAATACCCACTTCCCATCACAAGGTCCATGGACACAGTGATCTCACAGGGACACACATCCAGTGCCACAGATACTCCCTCCCAAGTGCACTTTCGGGGTCACGTTCTGAAACGCCCACACACAATACACAAACTTTCCGGGACCCACGGTATAGAGACCCTCAATACACGAACTGTCTGGGACCCACAAGAAGAAACGGACATACTAATAGACTCAGTTTTGCAGACTTCCCTTCCCATGTGCTCACACATGTACACACACACGGGCACGCAGCCCAGAGCACATGCACAGGCAGTACAGTCACCGCCAGCTTCAAAGAAAAACCCACACACAGCAGATGCCCCCAGAGATGGCAGGCTGGACACACCTCCTCTCTGGGCGCACCTGGGCAGGGACTTCCCAGTCTCTCCAAGGCAAAGCACTTTCTCTTTGGGCCAAAGGTCCCCACAGCACTTTCACTCTCCCTGGGCAGCTGGGATGGGACTTCAGCTGCCGTGTCGAATCTCCTGGTAGGAACTTTGGAAGTTCAAGAACTAGACTTCCTAGCTCCCAAACCCAGGAGTTTCTTGGGGTGAAGCCTTCCATACCCCAACTCCTCCACCCAGCCTTCCAAGGACAAGCCCTCTACTCCCTCCCTCCTCCCCCTCGAGGGTTGCTTTGGGATGGGCCAGGGAGATGCCTCAAACTCCACTTCAAAATGCTCTGGTGTCTGGAGTTGGGGAGTTAGGGTGGGGTGCAGGTGGGGCAGGGAGAGGGGCTTTGTCTGCACTTAGCCAAGTCAGCCTGGAAGTGAGGCAGTTGTGTGTGTGCCAGATGTGTGTGTGTGTCAAGCTACATTTGAGTGTGTGCATGTGTTCATGTCCGTGTGGCCCAGACCTCCTGCCTGAGGATGTCCACGCGGCCACAGCTGTGTGTGCTAACGCGTGTGCACGGATATGTGTGTGGCTGTGTGAGCACTCCTGAAGGCGGGTTAGAGGAGGAGGCGCAGGCGTCTGTGTGCGTGCGTGTGTGAGCGCCTGTGCCCACGGCTCTGGAGGTCCCCGGTGAGAGAGTCTCGGGAGAGAGACGGCCGGCCTTTCTGAGCGCGCATCCCGGAGAGCAGGGGTGCGCCTGTGTGTGCGCCCCTGCGAGGGCGGGAGTGGTCTGGAGTAGTGGCGAGTAGGGTGTGTGCGCCCTGAGTGCCTACCGCCCCTCGACCCGGCGGCTGGACCAGGGAGACGGGGCACAGAACCCCGGGCACCCTCCTGCCCCCCTGCGGCGCTCCCGCCCGCCCCCCCTCAAAGTGCTGTCGAAATAAAAGCAGAGGCGCTGCGGCCGAGGGAGGGAGAAGCAGCAGGAGCGAGAGGGAGGCGGCGGGGCCAGCGCCGCCGGGGCACGCCGCTCAAGTCTATCTCCCGGCTGCCGTCGCCCCCACCCCAGCCGGCCCCCGTCATCCACCCGGCGAACAAAAGCGGCCCGACGCGCACCATGCGGCCGTTCGCCGCGCCGCCCGGGCCCCCCTGGTAACGCCGTCAGCCTGCGCGGGATCCTTTGGGCCCCGCTCGCTACGCACCGCGCTGTGCGCCCCGCTCCGCCCCGGCCCCGTCCGCCCGGGGGCGCCGCCCGCCGCATCTCGCTCGGTAAGTCGCCCCTTCTCCGCCTGGCCAGGGCCCTTCCAGCCCCCAGGCTCGGCCCAGCTGGCACCCTAATCGCGCGGTCCGCCTGGCCCAGTGGCCCCTGAAGTGTGGCCTTCGGGGCTCGCCCTGGCTATACCAGCGCCTGGAACCCCAGGTCATAGGGGCCTAAACCTGAGGGAGCGTTTGGAGTTGTGGACAGCAGGCCCGCCTGGGGCCTGCCGCCTTCCCATTTCTCGGACGGAGCCGTAGGCCTCGAGGCCCGGTTATTCCGAGAGACGCAAAGCCCCGCCCCGCCCAGCCCCAGTGCTGGGCCCTTTGTCTGGGCCGCCCCCCACCTCCGGGCCGCGGCGGCGATGCGCCCGAGCCGGGCCGCCGTTCGCCGGCTGCACCTGCCGGCTGGTCCCGTGCGCCGGCTTTGCGCGGCTTAACCCGGCGCGCTCCTGCGTGCGCCCCCGGGCGCCGCGCCCCGCGGCCCTTTATCCTGCGTGGCTGGGGTGCGGGTGGGGGAGAGCACGGGGTCTGGAAGTCTCCCCCCTGCCCTGAGCCGGAGTCGGAATCCTTTTAGTGGGATTTCAATAAGAATGGGGCCGCCGCGGTCTCGGGATCTGCCTCCGGGAGGCGGGAGGCGTAGACGGCGGCGGTCTGGTCTGTCTGGACCCAGGGCATTTAGAATCCTTCGGCGGAGGCCAGGCTTGAACTCCAGGTTGCCTCGGCAGCGAGGGGAAAGCTCTGGCGTTCAGGGCCCCCGGATGTGGCGGCCGCTCCTTTCCCGGAAAACACGGAAGGAAATTCGTTGTTTTGGAAAAAGCCACGTCTCCCGGGGTCGGGAACATTTGGCAGTGAGCTCTGGGTCTACGCAGGCACCTCGCGCTGGGATTCGTTCATGAGCAGGCAGGATTCGAGAAGCAGGTAGGGCCAGTGCGGCTGCCCAGGCGTCTGGGGAGCGTTTCCCAGACGGGTTGACAAATTGCAAACAAATTGCGTCTAACGAAACGGATTTACCAGTTGTCCTGCTGCTGGGCTGCGGGGCTGCCCGGCCTCCGAGCACACCGTGGCAGTTCATGGAGGAGGGAGAAACGCGGCTCGATTGTCTGCAGGTCTCAGCAGGGCCCCTTGCTGTCGGGCTTGGAGGTGGCGGTTAGAACCTCGTAAAGAGATACCGGGTCTCCGAGGAGCCTGCACCCAGGGTGCGGACACGAGTAGGACGTTGGACCCTGGTCTTTACAATTCAAAAAGGCCCGGAAAACGGTTGGGGTGGGAGAATTAGCATGGTGGCGGGAGGAGAGGGGGACTTCAGATTTGGGGGGCTGGAAGTGAACCTGAAAGAGCAGGAGGGGCTGTTGGATCCCTGGTCGCCTCACTGGGGAGCCCCTCTGGAGGATGGCTGAGGCCCGAGAAGATCTGAGGCCTTGCCTTAGAGGGGACATCTGAACCCCTCTGGCTAGAGCGGCCCCCACTTCCTCCTCAGTACCCCTCAAGGCACATAGCCAGTGAGGCCGCTGTGTTGCAAATTAAATATCCCTAAGAAAGGCAGCCCCTAAGCAAACGGATTTCTTTAAACGCGCCGTCCACTGCCGGCCAATTAGATGCCCATAGGAAAAGGTGAGAATTAGGTTACAGAGAGAGGGCAAACTTATGGTCCCAGAGGGGCCGCCTCAGGTGAGCCAAATTGAAACAAAGGGCAGGGAGGGGAGGGTCGCACAGGATGGGGAACACCTGGGCAGCTGAGTGCCGGGGCCGAGGCCTTGAGGGTCTCTAGAACCGGGCATCGGATCTCTGCACCCCCAGCTCCCGAGAAAGCACCCGGGAGGCTCCGACCGCGTCCTGCTAGGGAATCTCCAGTCATTTGGAAAAGGTCGTTAGAAAATTCAGTTTTGCCGCTGCCCTTCCCCAGTCCTTAATCAAATCTTGTTCCCATGTAAGGAAAGTGACAGCTTTAGTGCAACCAAAGGGCAACGGCCCGCATTTGCAACAATACTTGGGAGTGAACAAAAAAAAAAAAAAAAGAAGGAAAAAAGGAACGTGTCCCTCTAAACGTGTTCTGGAGACCCCGAAGTCCGAGGCCGTAAACCGAAATAAATCCGCCCTCCGAAGCCCCGAGGATGCCCACCCCAGTCCATCCTGGGAGCTGACCTGACCCTCCCTGGAGGTTTTTTCCATCCGAAGTGATGAGATGGTCTCGCTGCCCGGTGGGCAAGGCGCCTGGTTATGTCCATCGGTCTGTCTGGCAGGCACACTCAACCAGCGGGACCCCCCCCATTATGGGCCAGCTAGGGGCCCTGGGGCCTGGTGCCCCGCTTTTCTCTCCCAGACGGGTTAGTTCCTGCTGGAGAACGCAGCAGTCCCGCGTCCAACGCAGGAGCTCCAGCCAACGTGGAGGCCTCAGACAAGCCGGCTGCCTGCCTGCCTTTTGCAGGGAGGCAACCCCACGGCCTCGAGAGACCCTGGTAGGGTTCCCCTTTCCCTTTTTTTTCTCTAGGCCCGGATTGCGGGAAGGGAGGCTGGTGCAGATCTCCCGAGGCCCCTGCTCGAGCATTGCTTAACTGCTCAGCTAAGCTCCTCTTGGCGGCGATTTTCTGAGCCGCCGATCGGGGTAATTAAATCCCCGCCCGCGCTCCGCGCTGCGTCAGGCCGGCGGGCAGAGAAGGGCTGCCGTTCGGGCAGGGGCCCACCCGGGCGGGTCACCTCCATCCCGGCAGTGGGCAGGACGCTGCCCCGGAGGGGCTTCAGGCTGCCCCGGAGGAGCATGAAGCCGAGCTCGCGGTGATGAAACTGCAGACCCACCCAGAACCGGAGATAATTTGAACCGCGCCTTTAGGGGGAAAAAGGCGATTACCTGCTTTCCTGAGGGCTGGGAACGACCACCTCCCTGCGAGCCGGGGCTCCGATCGCGGCCCCGCGGTAAGCTTCCACTCGGCTCCGGCGTTCACCGCCTCGCGGCCGGCCTGAGGGTCGGGGGCCTCCCGCGCTCGGTCCTGGGGTTTGAGCTCCTGTGGGGCAGCCTTGCCGGACACGGGGTATTGTCCCCGAGGCCGTGTTGTCTTTGAGAAGCTCCTGCTGGGCTCCGAGGCGACGAAACAGGCTGGGAGGCTTCGCGGCGATCGCGTTTTAGGCGTTGATGAATCGTAAGCTAAAGGCGGGGAAGAGAAACAGACGTACGGAAAGACAGCGGGTCTGGGCCAGACCGCACGCGTTTCGGGGCGCGCGAACAGGGAGGCACGGAGGCCGCTCACCTGCCTGGTCCGGCTGCCGAGGCCCGGCGCCCGCGGCCTCGAGCTCCTGCTCCCGGCCCTGGCGCGCCTTACTCGGCGGGCGCCGGCCTCCTCTCCCGCAGACCGGAGTTTCGAGAAGCCCGGGCCCCGCGCGCCTTGGAGTGGAGCGGAGCGGGAGGCGCGCGGGCGGCCAGGGCAGACGGGCCCCAAGGGCCGGAGACGCGTGGGTTCCCAGCGGGATGGGGCTCTGCACCCCTGTCCCCGCGCCTTTACCTGCGCCAGGGCCTCGGACAGACGAACGGACAGCCGGACGCAGAGGCAGGAGGAGGCCCCCAGCCCGAGCCCGCGCCCCCTTGGCGCTGCCCAGAGCTGGCCTGGGAGAGGGTGACGGGGGCGCGCCGGCGGAGCCGGGCCTGGCCTGGTGCCCCCCGAGCCGAGGGGACCGAGGGCTTTCCTCCCTCCTTAGATTATTAAAAAGTTCATTTCCTGGCGAATCGGGTGACGTCAGGGGCCCGGCGTCGCGGTGGCGGGGCTGCCCGGCCGGAGAAGCCGCCTCCAGTTACCCAATTACCGACTGTCAATCCCGCCGCCCCTCCCCCCACCCTCCCGGGGGTGGCCGGGGCCCCGGCCCTCCCCCCTGCTGCGGACCCACCTAGCATCCCTCTGGGCTTCTACCCCCGAGAGCCGTGGAACAGCGAGGGGAGGGGGCTGAGGATGTCGATTACTCCCCATTACCCCCGCACCTGTCTCTTAATCACCCCCATTTTTTTTTGTTCCCGACCCCCCTCCTGGGCCGTAGGCTCCCTTCAAGCCTTGGTCTCCTCCGTCTATACAATGGGAGAGAGCAAAGAGATTTGTGCACCCGGCCCACTTCACCCACAGAGCCGGATCTCTGGACTGGAGGCTTGTGGAGAGCAGTTCCAGGTGACTTAGGGGACGGAGTTCTCAGACCACCATCTCCCTCTCCCCAGGGGCCGCCTTAGGGACCCCCCCCCCCCCTTCCCGAGGAAAAAAATGCCTCCTCCTGCCCGGAGGCGTCTCCTTCGAGCCGGCGCCGGCGCCAGTCCGGGTCTGCACGGCCTCGCCCCAGGCAGTTCGGCCCGTTGGTCTGCGAAGGCCACGCCCGGGAAGGGGACGCCCCCTCCCCCTCTCCGGAGCCGCCAGCCAGGCCACCTCCACCAGGTCAGGCCGTCCTAAGCGGCCTCTTGTCCGAGGCCCAGGTGCCCACGGGGGCCCTGTAGTTCCTGCCCCTCACCGATCCTGCTGTCCCGCAGCAGTCCTCCCACCCCACCCCCCACCCCCCGCTTAGTCAGAGCCCCAATTGGGGCAGGGAACGGTGTCGGTAGGTAGTTGGACTCCCATGGCCACGTTCAGTGGTAAAGGAGGTGGGATCCGAGAGAGTGGTAGGGCTGGGGTCCCGGGGAGAGGACACCCAAACACCCAGAGGGTGCGCGGCCCAGGCTCCCGGGGAGGGGGCCCAGTTGGAGGTTAGTTACTGGGAAGAGGGCCCGGAGGTTAGGGGAACCAAGAGTGTCCGCAAGAGGGGGCGCACAGTCGGCCCGCGGGGTGCGGGTCCTGGGGGGAACGTCGGCAGCAGGGGCCGCCGGGAGGGCGCGGGGAGGAGGCGGGCAGGCGCAGGGGGGCAGGCCCGCGGGTCCGTCCGGGAGTCCAGGGGACCGGGAGTTGCGGGCGCAGCCAATGGGGGGCGGAGGCTGGGCGGCGCGCGGCGCTGATTGGCTGGCGCGGGCTTCTTAGGCGTGCGCGGCCCCCGCTTCATGTCTGTGCAGGAGTCGCGAGCTGGCGCCAGGGCGGCCGGAGGATGCCGAGGGGCCGGAGCCGGGCGGGCCGGAGGCCGAGGCGCGCGCTGACCCCCGCTCCCACCCCGTGAGCCCCGCCATCCGCCCGACGCGCCGTCCCTGAGCCCGCCGCCCCCCGGGCTCCCGCCCGTGCTGCCCGCTCCGAGGCCGCGCCCCCCTCCCGCGGCGCTGCGTGTGTAAGTTTGGGCTTCGAGAGCGGGCCGGGGGCCTGGGGCGCGCCGGACTCTGAGAGGTCACTGCGGGGGCCTGGGCCCTGCGGGCGAGGCTGCGGGTGACTGCTTTGGTGTGCCTCGGTGAGAAGTCCTGCTCGTGTCGCCGGGGAGTGCGCGCGGGGGGTGGGGGTGGGCTGGCTCTGGGCTCGTGGGGCAGCGTGTGTGTTTGGGGAGGCGAGGTCAGTCCGTGTCAGCGCCAACTGTAGTTCTGTGCGTGTCGCTAGCATCGTGTGCCGCCGTGGGTGCTCGGGCGCCTGTCTTCAACTTCCAGTCGGTGTTCATGTGTTTGTGTACAGGGCTGGTGCGAGGCGGGGGGGGGGGGGCGGTGAGCGTCTGGCTGAAGTGCGACTCTGCGCGTTTGTTGGGGCCGCTGGTGTCGGTGCTTGGCCCCGCGTGTGACCCCGTGCGCACAGGTGCGTGGCTCCGGGACCCGGGTCACCGTGGGAGCGTGCGTGGCTGAGCCGGCTCCCCCACTCTCCTTTCGTTTTGAGCTTTGGGCTTTCCTCCCAGCCGGGACCGGTCTGCGGCTGAACTCGGCTGGGGCGCAGCGGCGCGCGGGACGCCGTGTGGCGGGGCTTTGGGGGTGTCGGGCCGTGGGGGCGCCCCTCACGCCCCCTTCCGTCGTGCAGGGACGCCGCCACCGCCTCCGCCCAGGTCCCGGGCCTCCGCCGCCGGCCATGGAGGCGGCTCCGGAACAGCCGCGCTGGATGGCGCACCCCGCCGTGCTGAACGCTCAGCACCCAGACCCGCACCACCCGGGCCTGGCGCACAGCTACATGGAGCCCGCGCAGCTGCTGCCTCCCGACGAGGTGGACGTCTTCTTCAACCACCTCGACTCGCAGGGCAACCCGTACTACGCCAACCCGGCCCACGCGCGGGCGCGCGTCTCCTACAGCCCCGCGCATGGTGAGCCGGGGCCCGCGGGTGACTGGGAGCCCAGACGCCGAGCGCCCGGCGCGGGAGGGGACGAGGCCCGGCTGCCTGCTTCCCGGATGTGGGATCCGCAGGAATCGGAGCAGCTGAGAAATCGGGCCGGGAAAGGAGCGGGGCAGCGGCCTCTTGGGGAGGGTCTGGGCCCCGTAGGGCTTCTGCCCGTCTCCAGCTGGCCTGTGAGGGTTTCCTCCAGGCTTGTTCGGGGGTCCTTGTGTGCCACTGGTCCTTCCCCTCCGGACGGACATTCCTGACTATTGCCGGTTGGGGTGTTACATTTCTGGTTTTCTTTGGGGAGGGGTCACTTGGTTGTGGGGAGTTGTGGCCCTGTGTGTCCGTGTCCCGGCTCGGCGCAGCCTCGTGCACCCTGACCCCTCTCCCTCCCCCCGCAGCCCGGCTGACCGGAGGCCAGATGTGCCGCCCACACTTGTTGCACAGCCCGGGGCTGCCCTGGCTGGACGGGGGCAAAGCAGCCCTCTCCGCGGCTGCAGCACATCACCACAACCCCTGGACCGTGAGCCCCTTCTCCAAGACGCCGCTGCACCCCGCGGCTGCCGGAGGCCCCGGAGGCCCCCTCTCTGTGTACCCGGGGGCAGGGGGTGGGAGCGGGGGAGGCACTGGCAGCTCTGTGGCCTCCCTCCCCCCCACTGCAGCCCACTCGGGCTCCCACCTCTTCGGCTTCCCACCCACGCCACCCAAAGAAGTGTCTCCCGACCCCAGCACCACTGGGGCTGCCTCCCCAGCCTCCTCCTCCGCAGGGGGGGCTGCGGCCCGGGGGGAGGACAAGGACGGCGTCAAATACCAGGTGTCACTGACGGAGAGCATGAAGATGGAAAGTGGCAGTCCCCTGCGCCCAGGCCTGGCTGCCATGGGCACCCAGCCTGCCACACACCACCCAATCCCGACCTACCCCTCCTATGTGCCGGCCACCGCCCACGACTACAGCAGCGGGCTCTTCCACCCCGGAGGCTTCCTGGGTGGCCCGGCCTCCAGCTTCACCCCTAAGCAGCGGAGCAAGGCACGCTCGTGCTCAGGTAAAGGCAGGGCCGGGGACCTAGTAGACGTGGGGACGGTTTGTGCTTTGCGGGGGAGGGGGCCGTGATATGGGAGGTGGGGCAGTGTCGGTGTCCTGGATCCGGGATGGGTGACGTCCCTCTCTAATGGCCCCCAGCAGATCTTTGAGACCCCAGAACGGGGGACAAGGGACCCTAGAACTTTTGCCCTTAAGTGTTCCTGGTGGCCCCAAAGTTTATTGCCCATCCCCACTCCTCACCCTCCCCTCCGAGGTTGGCCACTGCCCGACCAGAACACACAACGGGAATCCCCCCTCCCCTCCCTGAGTCTTAAGTGAAAATTCGAGCAGCCTCATGACTTAGCATGTGAGAGAATGCAACATGCCGGTGAGAGCAGTGAGGCGGTGTATACGTGCGTGTACATGTGTTTGTGAGCGTGTGTGCGTGCTGTGGGTGCACTCAGCCCTTCCCAGAGGCTCCAGACCCTTAAGGAATCTGGATCTCCGACTTCATCAGTCCGGGTCTTGGGATTTCGATGGCTCCCAATCTTCTTGGGAGATTTCACCCCCACCCCCCAGGCAAAGTTCCCGGGACCCGATGCTGCTCCCTGCCCCCTGGCACGTCCTTCACTCTCCCTCCCTGAGGGCTGGAGTGAGGGGAAGGAGCTGTAGGTGCCTCTGCCCCTCTGCTTCGGGAACTGGCTGGGACCGGGCTGGGTTGTCCAGGAATGCGGCTGCAGAGCGGACGCCGCTGTGGCTGGTGTGGGGCTCCTGCTGTCCACACCTCCTTCCAGTCCCTTTGAGACGGGGAAGAGGAAGATTTTTAAAACTTTTGCTGCTGAGTCCAGAAACCGCCTTTTCTTGCCCGTATGGACTGACAGCTTAAACTAAATGGGGAGAAATGTCCGGGGTAACAGCAGCTGTGTGGCTCCACCCTGCCGCCGCCAGTGCCCACTCCCGTCCCACCTCGGGGCCCTGTTTTGCTCAGACCAGCTCGCTTGCCTTTAATTAGTTCTTTCTCCCAAATTTGTTTTACATTCTATCTGAATTCCAGATGGCCCTTGAACAACAACAAAACAAAATACCACCACCACCAGACCAAGGTCACTTAGCCTACTCAGCCTCAAAAAACGAAAGGGCTTATTATTTATTTCATTTTAAAGGACAGCAACTTCCACCCCGGTCCAGGGCCTCGGCGGAAGGCAGGGAGGTGGGGGATTGAGAAGGAAGTGACCGTGGACGGAGGGACGGAGAACAGAAAGACGGGGCTGAGGACACAGGACAGGGAGCGGGCACGCCGCTGGGGGGAAAGGACAGGGACAGAAGAGGAGAGGGACTAGGAAGGGGGCCGAGTCCTCCCGGCCCAGCCGGCTTGAGCTGGCGACTCGTGCCCCCCCCCCTTGCTGCCGTCGGCGAAGTTTGCTGTAAATACCGTCTCCCGGGCCGGCAGTGCTGAAGATCCCTGGGGCCCTGGCCACGCTCCTCCCTCCCGCCCCATTCCCCTGCCTTAAGCTACTCTCCGAATCCCACCTCCCACCTCCAAGGTCCCTCTTCCCGCCAGGCTGGAGCTAAAAGTCCCACCCTGAAGCAGCCTGGCTGGCCCGCCGGCCCCCTCCTATGACTTTGTCGGTTGAACAGGCTGGTGTCTCCCCCTGTCCCCTTTCAGAAGGCCGGGAGTGTGTCAACTGCGGGGCCACGGCTACCCCTCTCTGGCGGCGGGACGGCACCGGGCACTACCTGTGCAACGCCTGCGGCCTCTACCACAAGATGAACGGGCAGAACCGGCCCCTCATCAAGCCCAAACGGAGACTGGTAAGAGCGGGCAGCCTGGACTGGGGGCTGCCAGGCAGCCTGGGCTGGGGGCGTCGGCCTGGGCGGGAGCTGACGGTTAATGACAAAAAGAGCAAACCTTCAAATACAGGTGCTCTGGCGCCTGAACTCATCATTAAAATCACTTGGGTGTCAGTTGGGGTTGCCCGGCTTTTAGGCGAGATTTCTTTCAGGCCAGATTTCCCCTCTGCAGCCCACCTGGTACCTTCAGGGATCCCCCAAAGTTGAGCTTCCAGGGGCCCAAGTCCGGTCCCCTGGCCTCTGTTAAACTCCTTTTAAAAATAGGGCCGTGAAGTAATTTTCCTTGTAGCCCAGGCTGCTCTCCCTGGCTTCCCCACACAGTCTCCTCACGCTTATTTAAATAAAACACACACACCAACCACCAAAAAAAACCTGCCCTTTATTATTTTTCCATGGAGTCACCTATACTGTGTATTTTCATTTGAGTGATTTTAAAAAAATGCCCTTTCGGATCTCCTGCCGGAGTTTCCTATCCGGACATCTGCAGCCCAAAGATAAGGAAACTTCGCGTATCTGTTTCCGGACTCCGCCAGTTTTCAGTCTCTCCTCGGCTCAGTCCTGCCTCTCGCTGGGCTGTTTTGAAACTTCTAATACCCTCCACTCTGCAAATAATGCGTAAAATGCTAAGAATAATAAATATATTTTTTCAGGGCGAAGTGATTTATGAGGCTTAAATCGCTTGCTGCTTCGGGGGCCCCCTTTTTTTTTTCCCCTGGAGCGAGGGCGGGGTGAGGGCCCGGGTGGTGGAGGATGCGGGCTTGGTCCCTGAGTCAGAATTCCAGCTTCAGGCTGCTTACTCACCCTCACCCCTCCCCACCCCCGTGGCTGCAGGCCGGCCCCTCTGGACCAGGCTGGGGCCTGGGGCCACTCCCCGCCTCCCACCCCCACCC
Organism: Orcinus orca; assembly: GCF_937001465.1. Classification (NCBI taxonomy): domain Eukaryota; kingdom Metazoa; phylum Chordata; class Mammalia; order Artiodactyla; family Delphinidae; genus Orcinus; species Orcinus orca. The sequence continues at coordinate 1,674,952 of NC_064568.1, read as the reverse complement.
CTGCTGCCCGCGGTTCCCTGGGAAGTGCTCTTGTGGGTTTGCAGAGGGCGTTCTGCTTTCTGGGGTAAAGAACTCTCTTGCCTCTTCTCTTGGGAGCCTTTAGCTCCCTTCTCCAGAAACCAGACGTTTCCAGGTCACCTCTGCCCTGCATTTCCTGAGGGGCTAGGGGGCAGTTGGAACTCCGAGGATTGGGGTGTGGGGTGCTGGACACACAGACTGGTATTGTCCAATAAAAGCTGTGAAGATGGACACTTTGCAGGTCTGCCCCGTCCACTGTGGTTGCCTCTAGCTCGTGTTGGGACTAGTGATCCTTTGAAATGTGGCTGGTGCAGTTGAAGCAACTGAATTAAAATTCTAGTTCAGTTTAACTTAAATGGCCCCACAGGGCTAGTGGCTACTGCATTGGACACTGCAGCTCGACTCCCTGAGCATTGCACATCCCTGCCCTGGGCAGCTGCAGGGCCCCCTCCTCTGGCCTCAGGGGTTCAGGCACGCCCAGGATTATGGGTTTTCTGGGAGTGCGGCTCCAGACCCAGGTGCTCCAGGGGGCCTAGCCAGCCTTCTCAACCAGAAGACCCCTTCTCAGAGCCTCAGTTTCCCCATCTGTAGCGTTAGATTGTTTGGTGATCGGGGGAGGTGGCTACGTGTTCCTTCCAGCTCTTGCAACCCCTTTGATTCTGAGATCAGGCTTCAGAGAGTCCTTTATTCTAAAGTTCTGTGACGGTTTAGGTCTCCGATTCTAGAATTCCACGGCTCTGAGATGCCTTGATTCCCCTGTGAGATTTGCTGCTCCTGGGCTAAGCTGGCGGGGGCCGGGGTGGCGCGAGGGTCTGGGAGAAGGTGGGGGGGGCCGTGGGAGCCCAGCCTGCTGACGCCACGCCTCCCCTCCCCCCTTCCCTTCCAGTCGGCCGCCAGGAGAGCGGGCACCTGTTGTGCAAATTGTCAGACGACAACCACCACCTTATGGCGCCGCAACGCCAACGGGGACCCTGTGTGCAACGCCTGTGGCCTCTACTACAAGCTGCACAATGTAGGTCCGCCCGCCCGGCCCGCCCCGCCTCCCGGGGGACCGCTGCGCTTCGCGCGGCAGCCTCCAGCGTGGCTTGGCTTGGGAAGCCGCCCCGAGCGCCAGAAGGGCTTCCCACGAGGGGGGCGAGCTGGCTGGCTGGCTGGGAGGATGGGAGGGGCAGGGGCCGGGGCCGGTGGGTCGAGGACAGCGGTATCTCGGCTTTGGGGTGGGCTTTGGGGGGTGGCGCTGGCACCTCGTGGGCCGAACGCCCTGCAGGCTGCCGGGCAGCCCCACGCAGTGAAAGGCGCCTTTCTCAAGATGGCAGCGGTGCTGGCGGGAAGACGGTGGTGGGCGGTGGGCCTTTGGAAGTGGGCCCCCCCCCGCCCCGTGCGAGCTGGGGGTGGGCTTCTTGCTCTGGGAAGGGAGCTCCACCCCCTGAAAGCTCCGTGGTCGCCCCCAGGTGAACAGGCCGCTGACCATGAAGAAGGAAGGCATCCAGACTCGGAACCGGAAGATGTCCAACAAGTCCAAGAAGAACAAGAAGGGGGCCGAGTGCTTCGAGGAGCTGTCCAAGTGCATGCAGGAGAAGGCCTCCCCCTTCAGCGCGGCTGCCCTGGCCGGACACATGGCGCCTGTGGGCCACCTCCCGCCCTTCAGCCACTCGGGACACATCTTGCCCACCCCGACGCCCATCCACCCCTCCTCCAGCCTGTCCTTCGGCCACCCCCACCCATCCAGCATGGTGACCGCCATGGGCTAGGGACCGCCCCCACGGACCGACAGACAGATGCCGAGGAAGGCGCTCCCGGGACGGGGGGCAGGGACCAGACCCTCGGCTGCCCGTCCCTCCCCGGAGACTGACGCTGCCCTGCCAGCCCAGCTGGAGCCCCACGCTGCCTCACCTGTGGGCCCGTCGGCCGTCACTGTGAAGATGCTCCCTGGGCTGGGAGGCTGCCTCGGCCTCCCAGGTGGGGCCTCCGCCACGGATAACTGTTTGGCGAGCAGAAAGGACAACTTTACGAAGACTGGGGGCAAGGGACCCACGCAGGAAACCGCGTCGTGGAAGGAGGAGGGAGTAGAGGCAAAAGTAATTTATTTGCTCTTGTTTCTCACGAGGACTGGGAGACTTGGGCGGTCTGAGCTGCCCCAAGTTCGCGGGGCTTCCTCGGCGCCAAGGGCCACTTGACCGTTCCCCGTGCCCGGCTCCGGGGGCAGGTCTTCGGGGACCTCGGCCTGCACCCTCTCCACTGGCTCCCTCTCTGAAAGCGCTGAACCCAGGCCGGGCGCAGAGGGCAGAGACAATCACGGGCGGTCCCGCGCAGATTCCCAGGCCGGGGCTGGGTCACAGGAAGGAAACGTTTTCTTGAGAGGGGAAGCGTCTCCGATTGCTCCCCTGGCCTCTGAGGCTGAGGCTGGGGTGACCCGTGCGCCCTAGACGGGTCTGAGCTACAGCCACCTCCTCTGCTCGGCGGACCCCTGTACATACATCCTCCTTCTGCTAACCCCTAAACCCCCTCCTCTCCAACTCTGAGACAAAAGAAGAAAATGTTTTAAAAAAAAAACAAAAAAAACCTACATAAGCTTAACTCGCCGATGAGTTAGTTGTTTTATTTTTAAACTCTTTTTGGGTCCAGTCAATTGTACGTTGCCACGAAAGCCCTTGCTATGGAAAGGAATAAAACCTACAAACCAAGGCTGTAGCTTCGCAGTTATTTTTGGAAAAGTTCTCAGATCCCACGGCCCTAGAACGGGGAGCCAGGGGCCAGGGGTGGGGCCTCGGCTGGTCGTGGCTTCCAGGGGGCTGACCTGGCAGGTGGCGAAGGCAGGAGCTGGGGGTGGGTCAGAGCCAGGACCGAGCGAGAGGCCACGACCCTGCTGGGTCCTGGGAGGTGCCAGGGTTCTGCTCTGCCTTGCTGTGGCTGTCTGGATCCTTCCCAAGGTACAGCTGTACATAACTGTGTCCGAGCTTAGATTCTGTATGCGGCAGTGGCGGGGTGCGGTGGCCAGCAAGGACCCGGCCCAGGAAGAGGGTTGTGCTGATATAGTCCAAGTGCAATATGGGGGGCACCACAGCCAGAAGTAACTTATTTTGTACTAGTATCCGCATAAGAAAAAGAATCGGCAGTATTTTCTGGTCTTATGTTTTATTTGGCCTGTTTTATTTTGGATTAGTGAACTAAGTTATTGTTAATTATGTACAACATTTATATATTGTCTGTAAAAATTGTATGCTATCTTCCTATTCCTTCAAAGTGAAAACTGTTAAGAGTAATAAAATACTTTTTGTGAATGCCTCTGGCCTGTCTTGTGGGCTCCTGGGGCTCCTGGGTCCCAGCTGCCGAGGTCATTGAGACCGAATCAGTCCTGCAGCCGGTGATTTGGATGGAAGGGCCCCTGGAACAGGAGAGGGGCCCTGTCTGGCCGGGGTCTGAGGTCCTGACCCTCCTCCCCTGAAAACTGCTCCCGTCTGAATTCTGGTCCTGGCTGGGTGGATACCGGGGAGGCTCAGGAAGGCTACGGGTTCTGCAGCCTTTAGCCCACATTCTGACCCTTTTCCTAAGGGCTCACAGAACCCAGCAAGGACTGATCCCCCTCCCCATGCCGTCCTCTTCCTTCCACGTTCATTGACAAACCTGGTCACCAGTGTCTTTGATCACTCATGTCATTGACGGCTGTCCTCTTTAATCAGTGATACTGGTTATTGGAGACAGTCATCATGACTGATATTCCTGATCAATGACGTGTCTGATCACTGGAGCCTGTGACCACAGACATCTGATTACTAACAATTGATCACCAACATGTGATCACCAATAGTTCATCGATGCCCTCTGATCAGTGATGTGTCTGATCACTGACATCCACAAGATGTGATCACCAATGTCTCCAGAGACTGACCGTGCTCACCAATAATAGGTCTGATCATGAATATCTCTTACCACCAACGTTCCACACCTCGTCACCAGTATTTCTATCCAGTGTGTCTGGTTGCTAACATCCGATAACCGCCACGTCTGTGATCGCCGGGACCTCTCATCACCCATGTTTCCTGATGACCAGCGTGCTGATCGCCACTGCACCCTGTCTCTAACGTCCTAGGTCATCAACAAGTATGATCACCGGTGTCACTGATCACTATTTTTCTCATCAATGACAGATCTGATCACTCATATGGGATCAGCATCTCCAAGCACACAATTTCTCATCACTGATGTCTTCTTAGCAATGTCCTTGGCCACTTTTCTCCAATCACCAACATCTCTAGCCAACCATGTACGTGATGGCCAATGCCCCTGATCGTGGACTCTTACCGTCAAGTTTTCTGACTACCAACATGGTCACCGTCACACTGGTTACTAATAACCCTGACTGCTCAGCGCTCATCATCGTGTCCTACTTCGGTGGCTGCTGGGTCTTCTCACCTTCCAAGTCCCCGACGACCAATGTCCCTTATACCCCGATCGCCAACCTCCCTGGTCGTGGGTATCACCAGTCACCTGTGTCTCTGATCACTTGATTCTCTAAGCATCAATGCCTTTGATCCCTAGAAGATCACACACCACCAAGATCTCTGGGGGGCTCATCACTGACTCTGACCACCAATATCTCCTCTACCCTTGGTTATCGAATACATGACACCAATGCTCCCATCACATCCTCACTCCCCCCATGTTCCTGGTGTATGGTTAATGATATCGCCAACCAGAGATCACTCTGATCACCAAGATCTCTGTGCCACGTTTGAATGACACCGTCTCCCCATGACGTGTGCCACCGTCCCTGACCCTTATTATCATAATTTCTGCTCCCTGCATCCCTGATGGTATTTGATGGTCACTCCCCGCAGCCCTCAAGTCCCCTATCCAGGAGGCTCCCCTTCCATCCTCCTCACCCCCAGACCGTGTGCCGGCAGGGGTCACTCGGGGCCGGGGGAGAGACGGGGGAGCGATGGGGGAGCATCCCTGGGACTCTGCCTCAGGACGCCTCTGCCCCTGCTGTGCCACTGCTACCCTGCCCGTGTCCTTTCTGTGGAGAAGCAGAGCAAGCAGGAACAGCTCCGGTGTGTAGCTGGGGGGGCACTGCCGGCCCATCTCAAAGCGCAGGGGCCCCAGGCCCTCTCAGGCCCCCTCAGCAGCTCCCCTTCCAGCCCTTCCCCAGCTCATGGCGTTCTCGCCTCCCCTCCTGGCAGCCGTGGCCACAGCGAGGGCAGGGCTGGTCCTGCTGGCCTGCGCCCCGGCTCCTGACTGCAGGTGAGAGCGTCTATCAGATCGTGCACCCAAGTGCACACACGCGTGTGCCCGATGAACGCTGAGACGCCAGGCACTGCTCTGGGGGTGGGGACCACACGGCACACGAGACAAGCAAGAGTCTCTGCGCTTGGACAGCTTACATCCTAGGCCGTGAGCACCGCGGCAGCCCAGCAGGGCCTCTGGCAAACGGGCCTACCCGCCGGGCCCGAATCCAGAGCCCGGGCCAGAACCTGGAGTCCAGAGCTTAGAGACCCAGACAGTCTGCACCCCAGAACTCAGGAGCCAGAGGCCAAACACAGAGCACTGAGCGTCGCCCCCAAATCCAGAACCTGGGGCGAGGACTCTGAGCCTGGGGCCCGGAACCTGGACCTCGGAATCCAGAGCTCAGAACAGACAGCCCAGAACCTGGGCCTTGGAGGCGGACCCGAAAGCCACAGCCTAGGGCGTGGAGCTCAGAACCCAGAACTGAGTACTGACGACGTGGACTCCAGAGTCTAGACCGTGGCTCCAGACCTCCAGCCAGAATCCAGAGCCCAGAAGGACCACACTGACAGCGGCCCCCCCTCGCTTCTCTATCACTCCCCGTCTTACTTCTTTCCTTCTGCGGGCCAGTGTTACTGGAGGAGCCCCGGCCAGGCATCGCGCAAGGTGCCGTGGTCATTCATGGGTTGGCGGTAGGCGCTTCCCAAACATCTGTTGAATGAGATCCACTCATTTATCCCACGAATGTTTACTGACCCCATTTGTTCTTGGCATTCGGGTGGGGGATGAAACATACAAAGATCCTTGCCGGGGCCCTGGTTGGCGGGGAGGCGGTGGGGGTGGGGGGGATGCCGCTGAGGAGCACGGGCGGCCTCCGGGAGCGGGGGACGCACACTGGCCCTGGAGGCCCAGGTTCAAGGCCCAGCAAGTCACTGCTGAGCAGTACAACCAGGGTCAGGGCTCCTGCAGCTTCTGTGCCCACCCCAGTGGCGATGAGTCCCGCAGCCCAGAGTCATTGTGCTGGCAACAGTTTCGATTCCGTGGCCTCAGAGCCCCCAGGTAGGGCGGGCGGGAGGCAGGCAGGCCTCTCAGGGCGATGGTGCCCTTCTGGCTCTGCGGGCGGCGCCAGGGTGCCCGGGCTGGGTTGGCCTTTGCTCCGTCTGTTTGCACCCAGTGGGGCTGGCGGCCCAGGGTCCTTCCTCCCTTCCTGCTTCCCGGGCTGCTTCTTCCCATGTTCAGTAGAAGAACCCAACCCCCCGCTGTAATTCTTACAGACCAGCTCTGTCCCCCCCAAAGCCCCTCCTGCCTCCTGCTGACCCACTGCTGGGAACAGGGAAGGGAAAAAGCCTTCCAGTCCCCAGGGCCACAGAACGGACCCCACCCCAGGGGAACCAGGTTTGGTAGGAATGCCTGCATCCACCTCACCTGGGATGAAGGGAAGACGACACCACAGCACTGTCCTGTGCTGACAGCACGGCCGGCACATCACAGGGCCACTGGGTTTGTTTTGCTTCTAGGCAAAATGACGAAACGATTCCAAACTTTATCTGGAAAAACTAACAAGACCAGCAGAACAAGTCAGAAAATTAGGGAAAATAGAGCGAGGGGTGTGTGTGTGTGTGTGTGTGTGTGTGTGTGTGTGTGTGTGTGTGTGTGTGTGTGTGTGTGTGTGTGTGTGTGTGTGTGTGTGTGTGTGTGTGTAAGAGAGAGACGCTTTCCAGTATTAAACAAGATTCTATGATCACAATTGTTCAAACCTTGTGGTTGTGCTGTCAGAATAAGTAGATCAATGGCTCAGGCTCGGGTAAGCCCGAAAGAACCCCTATTATTTATAAGATAATGGATGATAAAGGAGGTATCCTGATCAATGCAGTGGGAAGGGTTATTCAATCCAGCGGTGTTGGAACACCCGGCGGAACATCACCTCCCTGGGCGAAGACCTGCTCTGATCTAGGACCAGCAGCCTGATGTCTGACAAAACTATGAATGAATGGCAAATGATTTTAAATTAGGAGATCCAGGGAGTTCCCTGGCAGTCCAGTGGTTAGGATTCCAGGCTTTCACAGCCATGGCCCAGGTTCAATCCCTCGCTGGGGAACTGAGATCCCGTAAGCTGCACAGTGCGGCCAAAAAAAAAAAAAAAATTAGGAAATTCACTTAAAAATAGGCAGAAGATCTGGCCCGGAAGGGACTGTGTGTCTGCAGGGCCATTTCTGCATCTCTCCCCTCAGGAAGCCCTGTCTCTGTCTCTACCTGGCCCCTCTTGCCCAGGCCTGTCTGGGTCTCAGGGACACTGGGTTTGAGTCCTGAGGTCACATGTATTCTATTCCACATTCCAGATTTCTTAAGGAGTCAGTTTCGAAACTATCCATGGCAACCTACCAGCTGGATCACCCAGGTTGGTTCCCCAACAGATAAAATGGCAAAGGAACACTGCAAACCTCAAGGTTAAGTTTGTCCTTTCTAGGAACCAAAGAGAAAAAAGGAAAAATTGTTGAACACACAAGATGCCAAAGCTTCTGGAGCAGGGAGGGAGTGGTGGGATAATGGCTGGGATCACGTGTTTGAAATGAACCCTGAGATCACGATTCCAATTCCAAGACTTGAATGCTTGAATGCTGAGTAATCTTCCAGATACCTTTAACAAGAAACTCTGACACAGAGATGTTCAGGACATCATTATTTATAAAACGGAGAGACTGGATACAACCTAAATACTCAGAAAAAGGGCATGATGAGAGTACATTCACAGAAGACCTAAAGCAGGGACTTGAGCAGGTATTTGCACCTCTGTTCACAGCAGCACTGTTCACAGTAGCCAAAAGGTGGAAGCGACCCAAGTGTCCATCAACAGATGAACAGATAAAGAAGATGTGGTCCATCCATACGATGGAATATTATTCAGCTTTAAAAAGAAAGGAAATTCTGACACCTGCTACAACATGGATGAACCTTAAGGACGTTATGCTCAGTGAAACGAGTCTGACAAAAAGACAAATACTGTGTGATCCCACTTATTTGAGGTCCCAAGAGCAGTCAGATTCATAGAGACAGGGAGAGGGGGAGGGGGAGCTAGTGTTTGATGGGGACAGAGTTTCAGTTTGGGAAGATGAAAAGGTTCTGGAGATGATGGAGGTGATGGCTACACAACAGTGTGAATGTACTTAAGGCCACTGAACTGGGCACTTTAAAATGGTTAAAATAGTACAATTTACGTTATGTGTATTTTACCACAATAAAAAAAGGAGACAGGTGAGGGAACTATAGGACATCCACGAGAAAGCCTTTAAAATGCCTCCCGAAGGTTACGCTCTTAGAGCCGAGTCACGGGCTACAAGTGTCTAACATGATGACAAGAGTCATTGCAGCATGTGGGAAAAGAACTGCCAACAAATGCTAACAAATGGTGACAGCTCTGTGATAGATGATTTCTCCTTTTCCTCCCCATTTTCCAAGTTTTCTGTAACGAGGTTTAATAGCTTTAATGATAAAAAGTAATATTTAAAGATAATCCTTGCAAAATGGGAGATAATTATGCAACCATGCAAAAACTCAAAATACAAAAATGCAGTACGTAATAAAAAGACCCCCCCACACACACACACTCAAGAAAAAGAGAAAACCAGGCAAAGGATACACAGACAGGTCCTTCCTAATAGACATGTAAATAAACACTTGATAAACATTTGGACAGGAGCTCAACCTCAGAAAGAATCAAGTACATGCACATTTCGCAAGGAGGTACCACTTTTTACCTCTCCTCTCAGAAAAATGGAAAAGGCCTGCCATAGTAGAAACAGCTGCTAGCATGTGCCATATGTGGGAATGCTGATCGAAATTCCAAGCTCTCCTCAGGTGCACTTCACAGAAACACTAGAAATAAAAGCTAAACTGCAGGGTTCTTTGGGGGGATAAAAAGCAAACTGCAGAACAATATATAATGTATGATTTTTTGTTTTAAAAATGTTTGTGTATGGGGCTTCCCTGGTGGCGCAGTGGTTGAGAGTCCGCCTGCCGATGCGGGGGACACGGGTTCGTGCCCCTGTCCGGGAAGATCCCACATGCCGCGGAACGGCTGGGCCCGTGAGCCATGGCCGCTGAGCCTGCGCATCCGGAGCCTGTGCTCCGCAACGGGAAAGGCCACAACAGTGAGAGGCCCGCGTACCACAAAAAAAAAAAAAAATGTTTGTGTACATATAGAAAAAAACCCGGGAAGACATATGCCTAATGAATAACAGTGGTTACTTCCGGGAAGTATGAGAGACCGGGGTGGTGAGAGGGTACTTTTCACTTTATAAACTTGGGCTAATATTTTAAGGTGTTATGTGCCACTTTTGTAATGTAGGAAATAATCATTCACAAAACCTTTTTTCTTTTCTCTGCCTTGTTCCTGGTTGGTCTCTCTCCCTGGGATGTTCTCCCCTTCAGATTTGCCGGGAGAACTTCTCTTCATCCTTCAAAACCCCAGCCAAAGATATGAGAGGAAGCCTTATCTGAAGTCTCCCTCCCCTCAGCCCCTCAGAGCTCCCTAGTTCCTAACCTATGTCACCGAAGGACAAGGCCTGACTGTGGGGCATACAGAGCTGCCTCTCTCTTGCTGTGCAGCCTTGAGCAAGTGGCTTAGCCTCTCTGAATCCTGACTCCTCACCAGTAAAACAAGACCACACTTTGCAGGGTTGTTACAAGGATAATATGGGGAAGGCAAAGGTTCCTCAGTCCTTGGAGAGCTCACCCAACAAGGAGGTCGCCTTCTAATGCCATTTCAGTCAGTGGGCTTCAGACTGAGCCCTGATGCCCGTCTCCACTCCTAGAAGCCCAGGGTGTTTGGGGACCTCTTTGTTCTTCCTTCCCCACAGCACCTAAGGCTGCCAGGGATGGGAGGGCCGAAGGGACGGCCCTGGCTGTTCAGCAGGTGCTTTCAGCATTTCCTCCCATCCGGCCCCCAAGTGGGCAGGGTGCCCTCAGATCATCCTCCTGTATAGCTGCGGACACTGAGTACAGGCAGGGCTGGGGCTCCCACTCCCTGGGATGGCTCCCCCTGGCATGCAGGCTGGAGTGGGGGTGGGGGTCTTCTCCCAGGAGACGGACGTGGTGGACCCAGCCCAGCGGCCTCCTCCTACCACTCCATCTGTCCCCCCAGCCCACACTGCAGGGCTCCCTAGGGGACCCTGGGAAAATGCCGTCCTTATTCCTTCTCCCTGCTCCTCCCCCCAGATTGGGCTGTGCTGACCTGGGGGGAGGGCTGTGATCCAGGTTTCCCAGGCGTGGCGGGGACGCTGGGACGGCCCCTCCCCTTCCTCAGAATTTAGGGATGCAGGGGACGTTTCTACACATTCCCTGAGCCCCCTTACACTGCCCAGCTCCACCCTCACCCACACAGCAGCACGCTGGCCTCCTCGTGACCCCCCCGGCCTCCAGCTCGTGCTCTGCGATCTGTCTCTTCAGCCATTGGGATCTTTCATAACCTTTTAATTTAAATTATGAAATATTTCAGATAGCCAAATATATAACTAACAATACAACAGCCCCCCTCCCTGACCCCGTACTGATTTTCTATTCTGTGTAAGAAATCCCCACAGGGACTTCCCTGGTGGCGCGGTGGTTAAGAATCCGCCTGCCAATGCAGGGGACATGGGTCCGAGCCCTGGTCCGGGAAGATCCCACATGCCGCAGAGCAACCAAGCCTGTGCGCCACAACTACTGAGCCTGCATGCCACAAATACTGAGCCCACGTGCCACAACTACTGAAGCACATGCGCCTAGAACCCATGCTCTGTAGCAAGAGAAGCCACCACAATGAGAAACCCACGCACGCAACAAAGAGTAGCCACCGCTCGCCGCAACTAGAGAAAACCCGCATAGCAGTGAAGACCCAATGCAGCCAAAAATGAATAAATACATAAATAAATACATAAATAAAAAAAATATATATATATATGTAAAAGAAAAAAGAAATCCCAACAAACTCAGAAGCTTAGAAGCACACAGGTTTCTGTCTCATGGTCTGTGGTCAGGAGCCTAGGCGCGGTGTAGCTTACGGTCCCACACGGCTGCCAGCAAGATGGAGACCAGGGCTGGGTTCTCATCAGAGGCTGGACCAGGGAAACACTGATCGGCTGTCACGGCAGCTTCCTGCTTCAAAGCCAGTCAGAGAAAAGACTCTGCAAGAGGGACCAACATGACAGTTTATACAATGTCCTGCAGTCCCGGAATGACACCAGGCCCCGCTTCTCCCGGGGGGGGGCGGGGTAAGCCTAGAACTGGAACTACTGAGTCAAGGGACTCAGCACCCTCACACTGACAGGACAAGGCCAAGAATTTCCAAACTTCTTGTCCCAATGAACTTTCCCACCAGCAGGCTTTGGGAATTTCGCATTCTCACCACCACTTGGTCATGTCAGCCTTTTACGTTTTTACCAGTTTGTTGGGTATGAAGCAGTCTCGTTGTGGAGAGATCTTTCTGGAACATGCAACTGATCACGTCCCTCTCCCTCCCCCCACTTCAAATCTTCCCAAGGGCTCCCCACCCCGGGACACATCCAAGCTCTTGGGCCTGGCATCTGAGCCTCTGCAGCCCTCATCCCCTCAGGCCCAGGCAACCGCTCGATGTTTCGAGGTTCTGACTTGATGAATTTATTAGGAAATAAAGAGCCAAACAGGTCACCCTTATGTTTTCAATGTTCACATGAAAGAAGCGAATGCCTTTGGCACACAAAAAGCATGGATGCAGCATAACTGCACATCAAGTGATGATTCTGGGGTGTAGCCCAGGGTTCCTGGCCTTGCTCTGGTGACACCTGGCCTGTCGTGTGACTGCAGGAGTTTGGCAGCGTCCCTGGCCTCGCCCCACAAGATGCCACGAGCACCCCCTCCAAGTCATGACAATTAAAAATGCCTCCAGGGCTTCCCTGGTGGCGCAGTGGTTAAGAACCCGCCTGCCAATGCAGGGGACATGGGTTCGAGCCCTGGTCCGGGAAGATCCCACATGCTGCAGAGCAACTAAGCCCGTGTGCCACAACTACTGAGCCCACGTGCCACAACTACTGAGCCCGCATGCCTAGAGCCTGTGCTCCACAACAAGAGAAGCCACTGCAATGAGAAGGCCACGCACCGTGACAGAGTAGCCCCTGCTCGCCACAACCAGAGAAAAGCCCAGGCGCAGGAACAAAGACCCAACGCAGCCAAATAAATACATAAATAAATAATAAAAATAAATAACATCAAATAATAAAATAAATTTATATAAAAAAAAGTGTCTCCAGTCATTGCAAATGGCCCCGGGGGAGGGAGCACCGCCCCTGTTGGCACCAGCGGTTTAGAAAAAGATGAATTCCTACTGCACCCAGGACAGTGCAGACTGAGAACGCAGACGTGTTTACAGTTGCATGAGGAACACCTTCCCCCCTGGAAATATTATGTTTCCCATGACTGAGGGCTTTGCGTCATTTGGAAAGACATCCGCTGTCTAAATCCAGGGCCCTTCATGTGAGTGAGGCTGAGACCAGTTGACCGCCCCATCTGAAAGGGCAGCCCTCTTTCTGCTTCTTCCTCACGGCAGCTCTCACTGCCTGACGTTAGATGAAACCTTCACTTGTCATCAGTTTCTTGTATCTTCCCACTAGAGTCAGCTCCGTAAGGGCAAGGCTCCATCTAGTGTGTTCGCTGGCACATACACCTGCGGCACCTAGAAGAGTGTCTGGACCACAGCACAGGTGTGATAGGAGCACAGGAAACATGTGGGATGGGTGGGTGGGTGGAAGATGGCATGAATGTGTGCATATGTGTGCCGGCCCTCACTCTGAAAGACGCTTCAGGCTTCTTCGTTCTATACTTTTTCCAGGAAGACGTAGGAAGCCCCTCAACTCAAGCTGCAGAGGCCCGTGGGTGTTGGGGGAGCCCCTGGGGGTCGAATTCTCCTGGATGCTTAGCACCAGCTGTTGGAATTGGGATCAGAGCTCTTCCCAGGGCTGTTCCCGGCAGTGCTGGGCTGGGGTCTATGGCACTGTTGGCGGGGAGGTGAGAGCTGCTGCCCTGCAGGCTGGCACACGTTGGACCTTGGCGGTGGGGAGGGTGGTCCCACAAATGATGGCTTCTCTCAGGCAGTGAACGCCCATCTGAGGCTAAATATGACCTCCAGAGACCATGTGGCCCACCCGCAGCGGGTGTTACCTGGGTGGGGATGGAGGGTAAGGATGCAGGGGACCCAGTGGGCACCTGTCCACTGGCTGGGGGTGTTGGGCTGGAAGTTCTCCTGGAGGTCCTGGGTAGGAGAGGCAGGTCTGAGCCATGTCTGTGTTGGGACCTGAGCTGAGATCGTCCTGTTGCGTTTGGAGAAGACAGGCTGCCCCCCAAGCCCCTCGCCTGTCTGGCGACCCCACCACCTGCCCGGTTCCCACCAGCCCACTAGCGTGTATGTTCCTCTACCCTTTTCCCATTCTTCCTCGGACCATCTGTCTACCAGTCCTCCCTTCACTCATCTGTCAGTCTGTCCTTCCACCCATCCGTCTAGCACCCCCCGCCCCCTGTTATCCACACTGCTGTAGTTAATTTACACCAGCAAGCTTCTCCTCCTTTCTAAGCTGTCCTCACAGCAACCCTATGAGGAAAATACTACGATTACCCCCATTTTACAGATGAGATGCGGAGACCGAGGCACAGAGAGGTTAGGTGACTTCCCCAAGAACACAGAGCTAGGAAACAGCCGTGCCGCCTGACCTGACAGGCCGAGCTCTCAACCTCCCAGTCTGTCCGTCTGTCCATCCACCTACCCTAAAGCTGTCTATCACTCAGTCCCTTCACTCACCGGTCACTGGCCATCCAGCGGCCCATCCATCGCTGTCACCCATCCATCCTGAAGGTAATGCGGTTAGAGAACCAGGGGCCCTGAGGGGAGAGAAGGCCTGAACCGCCCATCTGGCTGGGCTGGGGTTGTTTGGGGGGTGGGGTGGGCTGCCCCAGGCTGGGCAGGGCTGCACAGGGCTGGGGGGAATTAGCCAAGTGACTGCCAGGATCATCTAATTAGGAACGCTAGTGATAAGCAGATAGGATCAGGGGTGATTAGAATCCTTTTAAAAAGCCACTCCATTAATTACAGAGACAGAGAGGGGCCTCTGGCTGCTCAGAATACCAAGTGGCTGCCTAATCGGCTGCCATCAGCTCACCCTGGGGAGAGCTCCTGGGACCACTGTGTGACCTTGGGTGTGCCCTGCCCTCTCTGGGCCTCCCTGTGCATCAGCTCAGGCTCTGCCTACCATCCCCTGCTCATCCAGGTCCTCTTTCTCTTCCCAGGCCGGGGCTTCAGGGTGGGCCAGGGAGGCTAGGCTGGCTGCCCAGAGGGGAGAAGCCCCCCCTCCCCGCCGCGGCAAATGAGGGCAGAGAGGCTCAGAGAGCGAAAGCGATGGACGGCCAGCAAGCTGAGAGCGGGATGGGGCGGTGGGGGGGGGGGCCTGAGGGAAGGTCGCGTCAGCTCAGCCCTGTTCCTCTGGGCGGGCCCTGAGGAGGGACCCCAGAGGCCCCTGCCACTCCCACCGGTCTCTGTCGACACTTTCGCTGTAGGGCCTCAGAGGACACTAGTCCAAACCCCTTGCAGGAGGGGACGTCACCTCGGCATGCAGCCCCCAAACTCCACAGCACCCTTTATGGGGCGCTTCCCGTCCCCTCGGTAATGGGGAGGCTCTCCCCCCTCGGGGCCCCGTGGCAGTGAGGAGCTGGGGTCTGCCCCTCCCCGTGAGTCCTACTGGGTGGCCCCCCAGCCCGTCTCCATCACAGCTGCCTCCTGCTGCCCACCCGAGAGGCCTCAGGCTGAGCACAGGACCTGCGGGCAGAGCAGGGCAGGGAACCTGCTGAGGGGCTCCGGAAGCATCGGCGGGGCGGCCAGAGGAAGTCCTTCTGAGGGAGGCCAGTGGAGGTCAGCATGAGCCTCAGGCAGGGCGGGGGGAGGCCGCGTGGGTCAGGGGGAAGCCTCTGTGGGGTGCTCAGGCACCTCAACACCCTGGATCCCGTGTCTCAGCTTGTTGTAACCACCCATGCACCATCCTGATTACATTGTCGTCACCAATATCACATCCCCCCATTACTACCATCACCACAGCATCCAGCATCCCTGCATCCACCCTCATCCCCCCACGGTTACCCTCATCGCCACCACCACCACCACTGCCATCAGCACCACCACGACGGTCCCCACCTGAACCAGCATCACCATCACATCACTATCGTCACACCACCACTTCCACCACCACCACCACCACATCCCAACTCTGACATCACCTCCATCACCTCAACCAGCATCACCGTTACCGTGGCCACCATTATGCCCATCGTTACCAGCACCATCACCGTCACCACCACTTCCATCCGCACTGCCACCATCCCACCTCTGACATCACCTCCATCACCACCTCCTTCCCCACCACCATCATCACCATCACCACTAACTGCCTCATTCTATCCCTGTCGTCACCGTCACACCGCCGTCTCCACCACAGCCAGGGTCTGTATTACCATGACCACCAGCACCCTCATCCTTTCCATCCCTACCATCACCGCTGCCACCTTAACCTCAACAAATGTCCCAGTTAGCACGACCACCGTTTCTACATCATGACCAAACCATTATTATCACCACCACCTGCATCACCCCCGTTTCCACGGCAACCACCTCATCACCTTCCTCATCATCGCCACCATCATCTCCTCTATCACCACCACCACCACCCCCTCCAACATCATGCTGACATCACACCATCACCACTGCCTGTGTCGTCACCACCATCACCATGCCCACCTCCACCACTACTACCAACTTCATCTGAGCCACTGTCACCATGACCATGTGTACGGTTACTGACTAACAGGTACAAGGACATTTAACACAAGTTTCCACAACCACTGGGTGACCTGAGGGCATAAAGATCAGGGAAGCAAGTCGTCACTGATGGTCTCGGTCTTCGGCTCCAAAGTGGTGGATCTCAAGAGCTTGCCTGGAAGCTGCTAGAATCTCATGATATTCTGGGGAACTCCCTCTGAATATCTCAGCCTGCAGCCCTGAAGCAGGGGTTCTCAGAGGGTCACCTAGAAGGCGCTGCAAACCTCTGGGTTTTCATCTGCCTGCAACTGCCTCTTTCTTTTCCACTTTCCAAATCTCATGTCTCTGCAGACTAAGCCGGAGCCACATGGGTAAGGGATCCTCCAGGGTGTGGAGGAGACCACAGCAGAGGGCGGCGGTGATTCTGAGTTAGCAAGAGACAATCGAGAATGCCACGTCTGCGGTGCCGTCACCACCACCCTCGGCACTCTTGCTCCGGCTCGGCGTCACTCCTGCCCCATGTCACTCCCACTAACACCAGCACCCCAATCGTCCGCACCATCACCACTCCCACCAGGAGCAACGCCACCCCCGCTTCCACCAGGGCCACCGCTGCCACCACGCCGTACTCACCCGCAGCGCACCATAGCTGCCCATTCTCTCTTCCAAGAGGACTGTGCCTCTCTGGGTGTTGTCCGGGATGTGCAGAACCTTCCTGAAGGAGTGCCATCCCCATTCCACCGACACTGGCCTTGACCACGTGATGTAAGGCAGAGTGACGTTCGTTACGTCCCAAGAGAAGTTCTAAGAGGCATCCCACACGTCTACCAGCTCTTACAGGCAGCCTCTCCGCCACGAGAGCTGCTCCCGAAGCCTGGGATCCGGGAGGGGAAGACGCGCCTGGGAGCCCTGGAGCCGCCCCAGCGGTGCTGACAAGTGAAGTGGGCGAGAACTGAGTGTCGGTCCCAAGCCTCTGAGCTGTGGCAGGGGTCCCGACCAGCACCACCACTGCCACAGCACAACAAGAGCTCCCCTAGCAGCCATTTCCATCCCCTCCCGTCACCTCCGCCATCTCCGTCAACAGCACCTCTACGGTCTCCGGTCCCTCCGTTACGTCGCCTCCTTTGTGGTCATAACCACCACCTCCACGAGTGGCTGTCTCCGCCGCAAGCAGGGCTACTGTCCCCACCAACACCCTCACCACCAGGGTCGCCGCCACCTCCACCAGCACCATCCCAGGTTCCGTCCTGCCGTCACCACGGCTCCACACCCCTCCGTTGCCCCCATCACCCCTGCTGCCGTACGGACGCCTCATCAGTCACCGCGGACGCCCCACCTCGTCACTCTCCCCTCGGCTGCCACAGTCAACCAGAGCACCGCTGCCGCGGAGAACCGCGTGTGTGGCCATCTTTCCTCAGCACCAGTGGACGAGGCTGGCGAGACCAGGTTCTAGCTATAGTGAAACATAGTTACAAACACACAGAACTATTTCCACCTGCAGCCGCGCCCAGTGGAGTGATTCTGCCATTCCTTTCCTCTACCAAGCGATGTGTGAGGTGTGTCAGCACGCGTGGGCGGATGGACTAGGGACGGAGGGCAAATCGCGCTTTTGGCCAGGGCTGTGCGGGTGACAGCATTTGTCATCTAGGACAAAGCGTCTCCAGAGTCTGCTTCGTACCTCCCAGCACGTGGGGTTGGTTAGAACACGCTGTCCCCTGCCAGTTGCCTGGAGCCCAGCAGCCATGAGTGCTGACGGAAAAGAAAAAGAGGGAGAATAACGGAAACGGATGAAGACGAGAAAAAGGAGAAAGAGGAAGGGAGGGAGGAGGGGGAGAAGCGAGAGGAAAGCTATCTCAGTTAAGACGCTAAGTGCCTCACCGCAGGGCAGCGTGTTTTCCATCTCACCTTGGGGGGGGGGGGATGAGGTGAAAGGAGGAACAGGCGTTAATCAGGCTTGTTAATTGCTGTTTCTAAATATACTCCAACAACAGAACAAGAATTAAAGACACAGGAACACCTGGGTACAGCTGGTTACCTCGCACACATTGCTAGTTTTCTAGGGCTGCCACGGCGAACTGCCACAAACTGGGCCACTTGAAACAACAGAAATCCATCCCTGCACAGTTCTGGAGGCCGGGGGCCCCCAGTCAAGGTACCATCAGGGCTGCACTCCCTCCGGAGGCCCCGGGGGAGGCCCTGCCCCCCCGGTGTCGGGTGGGGGGCGGCTTCTGCGTTCCCGGCGCTGCTTCCCTCCGGTCTCTGCCTCCCACTTCATGCCCCCACTCCCAGTGCGTGTCTGTCTCTTCTAAGGACTACTTGTCATTGGATCTAGGACCCACCCAGATCATCCAGGGCCAGCTCATCTCGAGATCCCTACTTTAACTGTGTCAGTAGAGACCATGTTTCCTGATAAGAGCACATTCACAAGTTCTATGATTTGGGCAGGGACCTGTCTTCTGGGGGCCACCACTATACTCATTACCAACGCCGCCTATTTTTGTCACCAGGCTTGAGTGGAATGCCTCTTCCAATGTGCTGCCCACCTTGGCCTCAGACAGCCCTGGGTTTGCATCTCCCTCTCTCTCACGGACTTGCTGTGTGACCTTGAGTCTGATGCCGCATGTCTCTGAGCCTTATTCATTCAACAAACGTGTACTGATTGCCAAGCACCGTCCTAGACACTGAGGAACACCCCTGCCTCTGTGGGGCTCATCTCAGAGGATCTGACGGGATCATGGGGCACAAGCAGAATGAACTGAGGCCCCGAGCCCACCCCGCCCGGTCCCCCACTTCAGGCCCCTCACTCCGCGCCAACCACCCAGCCGTTGGGCTAAGTGGACACACCCCAGGAGCCCTCACTCCCCTCCCTGCCCCCTGGCCCGTGGCCCACCTCGCCCAGCTCCTGCGGCTGGTCCTGCCTCTGCCCCCAGGGCTCAGCCGGCAGCTGAGGCTCGGCCTCCTGGGCAGGGAAATGCCCCGCCCAGGGCTGATGTCACAAAGGGCCAGCCAGCTCTGCCTCTGCGGGGCCTGGTGGCCGGGTCCCAGCGGCAGTGCCCTCCCCTCCCCCTGCCCCTCTAGCGGAGGTGCTGGTACTATGAAACGGTAACCGAAACGGTAACCTGCCCTGGAGCCAGCAGACTCCAGCCAGGCCCCCGTCGAGGGACCCAGGCCGCCGCTGCCGCCCGCGCCCACCGGCCACCCGGGCCCCAGGCCCGCGTCTCCTCACCGCCCCGGCCCTCGGCATGCCTAACTACTACGAGGTGCTGGGGGTGCAGGCTAGCGCCTCCCAGGAGGACATCAAGAAGGCCTACCGCAAGCTGGCCTTGTGCTGGCACCCCGACAAGAACCCTGACAACGAGGAGGAGGCCGAGAAGAAGTTCAAGCAGGTGTCCGAGGCCTACGAGGTCCTGTCCGACTCCAAGAAGCGCTTGGTGTACGACCGCGCGGGCTGCGACAGCTGGCGGGCCGGCACCCGCTACAGCAGCCCCTTCGACAGCGGCTACACCTTTCGCAACCCCCAGGACATCTTCCGCGAGTTCTTCGGAGGCCTGGACCCCTTCTCCTTCGGCTTCTGGGACAGCCGGCTCGGCAGCGAGCACGCGGGCCGGGGCCACGGGCTGCGCGGCGCCCTCTCGGCCGGCTTCGGCGAGTTCCCGGCCTTCGTGGAGGCTTTCTCAGCCTTGAACACCCTGGGCCGCAGCGGGGGCAGCGCCAGCCGTGGCACCTTCCCGTCTGCATCCTTCGCCGGCTCTGGCTCGGGCAGCTCGGGCTTCAAGTCGGTGATGTCCACTGAGATGGTCAACGGACACAAGGTCACCACCAAGCTCATCGTGGAGAACGGGCAGGAGCGCGTGGAGGTGGAGGAGGACGGGCGGCTCAAGTCCGTGACCGTCAATGGCAAGGAGCAGCTCAAACGGCCGGACAGCAAGTAGGCTCCGCCCACTGCCTGTGCCCACCGCCTGGGCGATGCTTAATAAACGTGCCGAGTGGGTTCACGGAGACAGCTGCCCGCTTGGTGGGGGGCGGGCAGCCTGGGCGCACCCGCGAGGCCCGGGGACGTGCCCAGCGCCTGGCGCAGGCTGATTTCGCAAGGACGCCGTTCAGTCTCGGGGGTTAGGAGCTCCCTGCGCCTGCGCCTGCGCCTGCGTCCTCGGGTCGTGAGAGTCCTGACCAGCGCCTGGCCCACCCAGCCCGCGGCTCCACGCCCACCAGCCCGCGAGGGTGCTCCGCCCACCGCCACGCCTGGCTACAGGGGCTCCCGCGGCTCTGAGCATAGACCTCAGGCTTTGTCCTCACCACCGGGCGCCGGGGGCCTGGCCACTGCCCACCCTCCCGGACCCTCACCCCCTGAGCCTGGCCACACCGGCCTCCCCTCCGGTCCTCCCCGGCACCAAATGCCTTGTGGCCTCTGGGCCTTTGTATGGCCGTGCTCCCTGGTGAAGGCCTCATGTCTCCCTTCCCAAGGAGGCCTTCCCAGAACCACCAGCTCGGCTTTCTCACGGCCCCTCCCTGCGTCTCCCTGCCCTTCCGCCTCGTCTGCGTGACTACCTGAGAGCCGTGTGCCTCCTCAGCCCTAACTGCAGGTCCCGGGAGCAGGGCCTGTGCCCGCCTCGTTCTTTGCTGTGTCCCCAGAGTCTAGAGCAGTGCCTGGCAGTGAGGGGCAGGGCACAGATTTGTTGCAGGAAAGAATGCTCTTGCGTGTGGTGTGTGTATGTGTGTGTGAAGCGTCGGCAGGCTGGCAAGTCCCCGTTCCTTGGGGGCTGGAGCGGAGCCAGAAAAGGAGGTGATTCCAGGTTTGGGGGTTCCAGGCTGATTAGTCACGGCGTCCCTGGTTCCCAGGAAGAAAGGAGTGTGGGCCTGGCCAGGAAAGGTGTCGGGAATGCCACCTGGGCTGGCACATGCTCTGACTCTGTTCACCTATGCATCTCAGCTCCGAGCCCAGTGGCTGGCATGGAGTAGGTGTCTAATAAATGATGTGACATGAAAGAAGGTGGGAGCGCACTGTTTCAGGGAATAGCAAGAACCTGGGGGCATGCTCAGAGGACAAAGCCTGGGAGCTCATGACGGGAGGAGACACTGGGAGGCCGTGAACCTCGCGGGGAGGGTGTGGCTTGGTCACGGACGGACCTGGGGAGGCGGTCATCCCCATTTCCAGATGCAGAGCCGGATGACCAGCAGCCGTGGTGGGGGCCGAAAGCCTAGAGGTGGGCCTGGGTGCTGTTCTCCAACGGAAGCCTCCACAGGAAGCCACGGGGCATCTCCCTAAGGTCTCTAGGGGTTTGCAAGGCCACGTGGGTGCTGCAGGTGCCCTGGCCAGGAGGACACAGCAGACGACCTGCTGCACCTCCAGGCTCAGGCCCCCTGGGTCCGGCCTCCCGGAGCCCCTGGGACGGGCCGGCAGCTGGATGTCCCTTAACCGTGTTACGAGGGGGGCAGGAGAGCCCCGTGGTGTACAGAAGGTGGAGCCCCAGCTCCCGGTCCTGCGGTGGGACTAACTTCATCAAAGCCCCCAGTACAGCATTAACCACCTGACCTCTGCCCCTGCCGACCTGCTAATTTCACCAATTACTGGCCAAGCACGGCTGCGTCAAGTGGGCCTGCTTAGCCCCGACAGCTGCTGGGCAAATCCAATTATGGTCCAGCAGCCCGGGCGGTCGCACGGTCCCGGGGCTGGTGTGCAACAGAGATCTGGGTGCTTGCAAGGCATGGGTGTTCATGGACACCCCAAGGACCCCAGGACCGGGCTCACCTTCGGCCCCTGTCCCTTCTCCAAGCTTCGCACCTGAAGGCGGTGTCTTCCCCCTGAGGCACAGGCCGATCGTGGCATTCCCCTGCTCCGGTCCCCCGTGTCGACCGAGCGTGGCAGCTGCCGGGCCCGGCTAAGCGGGCGACATGTCCCTCTCTGCATCCTTGTCTCGACCCTTAGCCCCATTTGACAGATGAAGAAACTGAAGCCCAGACAGTTGAGGTGCAGCTAGGGGCACACACCCCAGATGAAGTCCTGCTTCCTAGCTGGCCTCTGAGGCCCCTGCCATCCTTCCAGCCCCACACCTTGCCCACCCCACCGGCATGGCCCGCACCAGACTCTTAGCGGCCGTCTCCTAGGCATGCTGTTCCCCCTGCCCGGGCTACCCTTCCCATCTCCTTTTGGCCTGTTAAATTCATCCTTGGAGGCCCCGCCCCTGGTCAGCACCTTGGGGAGGCCTCAGCAAGCTGCCCTGGGGCAGGACATTCTGGCCAAAGAACTTCACGGAGCCCCTTCTGGGCCTGGCTGTGTGCGGGCGCCGGGGCTGTGGCAGTGAGAAAGCCAGGGCGCCGCCCAGAGCCCCAACGATCCAGAACGGATGCCCTGGCTTGGGACTGGCTGCGCGGGTCCAGCTCAGGCCCACTTCCCAAGCAGGAGGGCCCTAAGGATGGGGCTGCATTGAGGCCCCTGGGCCACCCGCCCAGCCCCAGAACGGACCCTGCTCATGAGGGGCGAGGCCCCACCTTCCGCAGGTAGGTCCCCACCTCCACTGCTGCCACCAGCTCCTCGGCCGCTCACCGCTCACCTGGACAGTGCACCAGCCTCCCCCCTTCCCCTCCTTCACCCTGTTCTCACCTCAGCAGCCACAAGGATCTTGTGAAAACCTGAGAGTTCTGTGAGACACTCAAAGGGAAAGCCAACTCCTCCCAGTGGCCCGTGAGGCCCCCAAACCTCCCCGGCTTCCCTGACACTCACTCTGCCCCAGCCCCACGGGCCTCCTCCCTGTCCTGCATACACCCTGGGCACGCTTCTGCCTCAGGACCTTTGCACTGGCCGGGCCGCTGCCTGGAACCCTCCTCCCATATCTTCCTCCCTCAGTCCCCTCTCTCCCTGCCTCCCTTGGGTCTCTGCCCATCTCCCCACCCTCGCCTCACTGTGCTGTGGCGCCCCTCCCCCACTCCTCCTTCCCAAAGTGGGACTTTTGCACAGACTGGCTGGGTCCTGAAACACCCCTCTGCGCCCAGGCCCACCCACTCCTGCCACCACATCCTCAGGCAGACCCCTTACTACCCCTTCCCCTCACCACTCCTGGGTTCCCACATCCCTCCAGGGCCCCTGACTGTCTGAAGGGACCCAAATCCTGTGGTCTCTCCGTTGCCAGGTGGACACGATGGCATCCCAGCACGTCCCTCGGGCAGGAGGATTCGGTGACACTGGAGCCTTTTATGAACGAGGGCAACAAAGCCTGGGGGGGGGGTGTGCCGTGGCTCACAGAGCAGGTCTGTAGCCTCCAACTGTGCGTGGTCTGAGTGGCCGCTGCGACCCCGAGGCCTGGCCAGGGGTTTCCACCAGGGCTCCGCTTCTCCATGGATGGGGGCAGGCAATGTTCTCAGCCCTACTGAGCCCTCTCCAGGGCTTCTCCTGCACACTCTCCCCAGAGACTCGCACCGACCCCCAAAACAGGGAGGGCTATTTGCCCCCATTTTACAGATGGGGAAACTGAGACTCGGAGGCTTACAGACTTGGACAAGGTCACACAGCCGCACTGGAAGCCCGTCTGCCCTACTCCTCCTCCTCTCCCCCTGCGCCCGGGCCTGGGGTGGGGTGGGTGGGGCCCAGGCAGCCTCCTGCCTGCCGCCCCCCTACCCTGGCCAGTCGATGTTATCGCAGCTGATTTAATTTCAAAGACGGATTGAGCTGTGGCGGGAGGGAGAGCGGCTAATCGCAGCCGACATCTGCCCCGTTGTCATGGGGATGGGCTCCCAGCAATAGTGCAGGGGCTGGACCCAGATAAGGGCACTGGAGTGGGCTGGAGGGGACTGCAGTGGGCGGGGCGGGGATGGGCAGGAAGATGGGGGGCAAGGAGAGACCCAGAGACCCAAGAGTGGAAGAGGCACAGAGCCACGAGGCAGACAGTTTGAGGGTACCGAGGTGAGGAGAGATGGGGAGGTACCAGGGGGCAGCTGCGGAACTGATACTGAGCACGGGACGGGGCCAAGGCTGGTGCGGGCGACAACGGGCAACGGAGGCGCCTTGCCCCCACTGCCCCTTCCAGAGCCCCGCTGTGGCCTCCACAGTAGCGCTCCCCCAAGGCAGGGCGCGGGGCATGTTCAGACCTCCCCAGTCCGCCCCCTTTGCCACAAAAGGGCCGCAGACCCCAGGGTCCCTCCCTGGCCAGGCAGGGTCCCAAGCTCAGCCCAGAGTTGGGAACCAGCTGTTTCCACCAAGCGCCGTTGGTCTGGCCTTTAGGACAATTACATCGCCGAAACTTGCCAAGTCAACAGTGGCTTCTTGAGGCTGCAGCGGGTCCTGAGTGCTTACTGCGCGCTCTGCCCATCGCACAGCACGCACACTTCCCAACAGCCCTGCCCTTCTGCAGCACGGCAACTTGCAAAGAGCTCCCACTGTAGCTTAGGCAACAAATACTGACCCACCTCCCCTGGGTTCCAGGCCTTGGAAGGCGCAGGGACAAGACGCCTGGGCTCTGCTGCTGCCCCGATGCCCCAACCGTCCTGGCTGAGGGCCGGCCTGCCTTAGATCCAAGGCCCCCCGTGCCCCATCACGGCCGAGGCCTAGCACGTCCCACCCTTGGTCTCTGCGCCTTCCCAGGTGTTGCCCCTTCCCTGGGAACTCGTCCCTGCCTGATGGGGGAGGGAGCCCCGGCCCTCGGCCACCTGCATGGGCCCCACTGCCCTCCCCACGCTGTCCGCCACTACCTCAGGACTTCAGATCTGCCCACCCACTGGGTGCTGGATGCCTCCGGCGGCCCCCAGGCATCTTGCGAGGACCCGGGGAGCTCTGTGCGGCCTGGGAGGCATGGGAGCCGGGCAGCGCTGGGCCGGGGCCGCCCTGCCTGCCAACCACACTGCGCTGTCACAGCCCCCAAAGCAGGAACCTGGCACCGCCAGCCACTTGGGTCCCCAGGCACCGTGGTTATGCCTGCGGTCACCCAAGCAGCTGGTCAGGAAACCCCTGGGGTCCTGGGGTTCTGGGATGGCAGCAAGGGTATGCACGAGCCATCTCCTTCTACAGACGCTTGGTCCACCCTGTGCCATCCCAAACCCGCCACATACCTGCATGGGCATCCCCACCACCACACCTCTGGCCGTGCAGCTCCCACGCCAGAGTGTCCTTCCAACTCTTCACCGTCAAGGCCAAGTGGAGCCGTCTTCCTGTGGCCCTGTTTCTCCTTCCTTTGGGACCCCGGGAATCAGCTTCTCGCCTCTCGCACTTTCCTGAGCATCTTCTGCCCGGCGTTCGACACGCCAGCTCCTTGAGGGCAGGGCGCGGGCGGTGACCGCTGGGTGGAGAAAGCTATCCCTGCGGCTGGGTCCCGGGTTGCCCTCCCCACCCAAGAGTTCCCAGAGCCTGGGCCTTGGACTGAGTCCCTTTAGGAAAGCAGAGCAAGGGTGTTAATTGCCAGAGACTGGTTCCCATACTTGTTTTAAATTGATGTTTAATTAAAAAGTTAATTATTAATTAGGCTTATCAATTGGCTGCCAGTGGCCGGCTGGGAGAGGCTGGCTTGCGGAAACATCCACCCTGAGTGCGTCTGCGTTTCTCCGTGAGCCCGGTCAGTGGCACCGTCTCTGTTCGCGTTAGTACAGCCACGAATTTTGCTGCTGGATCTCCTCCCAGCAGGCCCGGCTGGTTCAGGAGGGTGGGTGCTGCCCAGACCGAGGACTATAGCCCGGCACTGCCTCTCCATCTTACTTCTGCCCTGGGCTGCAGCTCAGGGATCTGCTGGGCGGCATCCTGGATGGCCCACGGATGCTGCCCACTCCTCGTGCCAGACGCGGACTTGGCATCTTCCTCCCCAGGTCTGACCCCCAGCCCGGGCCCCTTCTCAGGGGTGGTCCCTCTGGCCACCTGGTTGCCCACCCAGGGTGCGGGGAATCACCCAGAACTCCTCCCTCTCTTCCCCTCCGCGCCCTCTGCCCTGCCCTGGGCTCAGCCTTCACAAGCCCCCTCTCCCGGAAGGTGAGGAAGGTCTGGGGCGAGTGTTCCCTGCAGGGAAGTTAGCAAGCGCGCAGGCCCTGAGGCAGCGGCCTCTGCTGAAGGGAGTGGGAAGGAGCTGTGGACAGGCCCGGGTCATCTCTGAGACGTCTGTCCGCTCTCTGAGACGGGACAACTGTGCAGAGGAAATCAAGAAGTCAGCTGGGGCCTGCTGAGTGTGACACGCATGACAGTCAGCCGTGAGCTGCGGTTCAGGAGAAAGGTCAGGACCCGCGGTGAGGAATCAAGATCACTCAGCACATGCAATGGCACGTAAAGGCCTGGAATGGATGAGCTCAGCCAGGTGCCAGCAGAGATGGAGGACGTTCCACGGACGTTCAGAAGCCAGAGAGGAGGTGGAACCGGCACGGAGAGCGGGGCGGCGTGGGCTCCGTCTCAGCTCACCCCCGTCGCCCCCTCTGTACCGGTTAGGGTTCTCGGGTCCCCAGGGACAGAAGTCCATCCCAGCTAAAGCGAGTTGAACCCGGGAGGGGCACTACTGAACGGGTACAGCCGGATCAAAGGGAAAGGAAATCCCGACACCTGTGGGAAGGCCAGGAACCCCGGCAGCTCCGATCGCGGGGTGGACCCTTCGGCTTGCTGCCGTGGGAACGGATCAGCCCCGACGGTGCTCCACCCTCGAGTGGGACCGCTCAGGTGTCCACTGACCCAGCACGTGCGGAGGAAGGTGGTCCATCCTCGCCAACAGCATCACCGTCAACTGTCACCACCACCACGTCCACCGTCACCCTGTTGCCACTGTCATCCCCAGAGACTCGCCATACTTCGTTCACTCACGCAGGAAGGATCTGCGTGCCCTGTGGGCGACAGGCACAGCGGTGGGTTTTGTCAACACCGTGAGAGCATTCCCACCTGCAATGGGAATACAGTCTAGGGGCACAGAGGCTTTAACCAGTCACAAAGACTGCAGCTCAGAGGGGCGCCACAGGGGCCAGACCAGACGCGGGGAGAGCGTCTAGGTGGATTGCCCCAGGCGGGAAGGTGCGAGAAGGCTGCCCCAGAGCAGGCAGGCAAGCGGGGGTGGTGCATCAGGCTGAGGGGCTTGCGTGTGCACTGCACCTGCAGCAGGAGAGGCCTGTGAGCACGGGGTGGGGGTGGGGGGGCCTGGGAGGGGCCGGAGCTCAAGGAGCGGGGGGGGGGGGTCTGGGAGGGGCCAGAGCTCAAGGAGCGGGGGGGGGGGTCTGTCATGGGTGCCGCCACCTTGATCTCAAGAGCAGTGGTGACACAGAAGGGTGTGAAGCAGGAGGGTGACATCGGTGTAGACTGTGCAAAGACCACGTGACAGCTGAGTGGCGAGAGGATGACAAGCGTCCAGCAGGGTAGCTGGACCCTCGTGTCCTGCACGATGCTGCCTCAGACCAGGGACCATTTGACCACAAGGAGGTGACAGCGGGAACAGAGCCACAGGCCCACTGGCCGCACTCTAGTTCACGTCACTCAGAAGCAGCTGATCTAAAGAGCAACAGCCTAGCCCTGGAGCCGTCCTGGGACATCCTGAGGGCTGGGGTCCAGCCCCGTGGATGGGGTGCTGGCCCCGTAACCGGAGCACAGCCCGCGGCGGAGGAAGGAGGCCCGTCCATCCCGACGTCACCCCCTTGCAGAACTCCTGGCTCTGCCCCACACCGGAGGTGTGGCCAGGTCTGAGGTCCTTGTTCGGGGGTGCGCCAGGGACGCAGCAGCTCTCCCGTGAACCTGCAGTCACACCACGCCGGTGGGGGGGCAGCTCGGACCTGTGTGAGAGGAGGGCCGGGGACGAGGGTCTCCGGGACTCGAAATCCTCTGGGGCTGCTTCTTGTCCCTCGAACTGGTGACAGTGACGACGGGGCAGTTGTTGACAGGGGCAAGGCGACTAAGGTCTCAGAGCCCTGGGGACGCCCCGGTCGCCCCACCAGGCGAACCTAGAGCCACCCAAGTGCTGGCCGAGGGTGAGGCGAATCCAGAAAGGGTTCAGCTTCGGGACCAGGTGCAGCAGGAGGGGCTAGTTAAGGCCTGTCGGGGCTCCGGGCCGGCTCCCACCCTGAACCGGACCCTGGGCCACCCTGGGCCACCGAGGCCACGAGCGGAGCTGAGGTGGGTGAGGGGTGGACTGCAGGAACCGTGTCTTGGGTTTTATGCTCTGACCCTGGAGGGACTGCCCCTCCCAGGACTGGCCGATTCACGCAGAGTGTAACCCACCCACCGGTCCAAGTGGGTGACTTTCAAATGCAAAGCAACCAATCTAGAAGGCACAGCCCCAGCACCTCCTCTATCGGGTTCTCCCCCTTGGGCCACCGTCCCCCTGCCTGAGTCACCCGGGGTCAGGTACCAGGCAAGTCGCGGCAGCCCGTCTGTCCCAGGGCCCGTGAAATTACTCAAACCAGCCAGTGGTCAGCCTGCTCGCCCTGCCTCGCCCGTCCCTCCTGCAGAGACCGCAGCAAAGTCTCCTGTCCCCGGTTCTAGGCTCCCCCCACCTCCTAACCTCCCCATGCTTTCCCACGTGGCTCGGCGTGGCGTGGCGTGGCGTCCCCCTCCTCCGGGACTGTGCTTAGAAATGACCTTTCCAACGGCAGTCATCTCCTGCTCTGTGGCCTTACTGAACCTCAAATTTCCCCTGAATACACGCTCTTTTTAACTGTACTGGCACCTCGGTGGCCTACCTCAAGTCCTCCCGGCCGAGCTCAGGCCAGCCGCGGCTCTGTGGTGACCGGCCCACCTGTGCAGATGCCGGCTGGTGGCCCAGCTCACTCTTGCCCAGAGCTGCTCTGACCCAGTGCGAGGATGCCCGCAGGGCCTGCTGGGCACTTGTGTGCATGAACCCTAAAGTTCGAAGGCTGGTGGATAAACCTCACCTTGTCTATGCGGTGGGATGGGAGCCTATGGCTACGTCCCCTTTTGTCCCTGGGGTGGACGGTTCTCAGCACGTCCCTCGAGGTTTCTCAGATGGCCTCGGTGGAGTCTGTACCCCACTGACGGTGGACCCACAGCACCTCCTCTGGCTGGCTTTTCCCCTCGCCCGGCTTCATGCCCCCCACCCCGCCCTTGTTCCCTGGGACCACTTCCTTCAAATACTTCCTGCACGCAAACCCCATTTTCCACGCAGATCCGAGGGCTGCCTTTCCCAAGGTCTGTGCTGAGATGAGGGAAGTCCTGTCTGTGGGGACTGAGGGCTCCTTCCATGGCCGTCCCCACGGGGCTCCTCCCTAGGAAGTGTGGGGACCACAACTGCTCCCTAGGGCTGTGAGACCCCAGAGGTTTATTGGTCAGGGTCCCGGCAGGAGAGAGGTGACACTCAAACCTCTCAGGTGGAAGGGTCTAATGAAGGGACTCTTTGGGGCGTGGTGACTTTACAGATAGCAGGACGCCATCGGCCCAAGAGGACGAGCTCGCCCAGCCAGCCCTGGGGCTTCCAGAAGGTCTGACACACAACAAGCCTGGGCTCACCTGAAACGTGGGGTCCCGAACAACCCCACGTCCGGGCAACCTCAGTCTGCCTGGCTCGTGGCTCTGGAACCTCGTCATGTGCCCGTACAAACCTTACCTGCAGCACGTCCAGCCTGGGCAACCTTGGGCCTGTACCACCCCTGCCCAGGATCACCTCTTTCTGTGCCACTTCTCACTGCAGGCAGGGAAGGGGGTCCAGAGAGGGCACCCGTGTGGCCCCCAAAAGTGCCAGCAGCTGGGACGAGACAGGCCCAGACCCCCTGCCACCCTTGAGTCAGGCCGGGCCTGGGCCATCCCCCGTCTTAGCCCAGCGTGGGTCTTCCGCTCAGCCAACCTGCACGGACCTTATCTTGGCCATCTATCGGGCCACCTGGACCAACCAGTCCTGCCAGAAACTGGATCTGGGCATAAAGGCCCCTCCCTGGAGGGGTGTGTGAGATAAACCCTCCACCTTCCACTGGTCTCTCCTGCTTGCCTGAGCCAGAGGGCCAGGGCCTGGGGTGGAGGTGCTGGGCTGCTGGTCTCCTCTCCCCTCCCCCACCGTCTCCTGTAACAGGCAAGGTTGAGTCTGTGCTGGGACTGACACTGACACCCCTCTCCCACCAACCTCCTGGGTCTGCCGGTCAAAACTTGGGCACCGGAGGGGGGTCGCTGGGGAAAACCAGGAGGCACCCAGGAAGAGGGTCTCATCTCCATTTGTAAAAACTGCGCTGACCCATCACATCAGGACACTGCTTCCCCCTCATGGGAGTCTCTGTCACGCGTGTCCCCAACGTGCCTGGCTTTACGCGCTCCTCAGACGGCCCTGGAGGGGTAGGTGTCGCGATGTTCCCACTTCCAGATGAGGAAAACTGGGGTCAGTCGCCCAAGGTTGCGCAGCCCAAGGTCACACATGGCCGGAAAGCCCTTTAAAGATAAAGGCCTAGAAGTGAAATCACTGGACCGAAGCTCCCACGGAACTGCAAGCGCGATTTGGATTGACAAACTGGGTCCCAGCAGGGGTGCCCGCGGGGGAACCCCCCCGGGAGAGGAGCCCTGCCCACAGCGCCCTGCTGCCGGCCACCGGCTCTGCCTGGGAGGCGGGAAGAGGACTTGCTACTCTGGCTGCTTCTCTTGGACCCCAAGCATCAGGTCCACGCATGTTGGTCATGTCTGCACCTTCCGGCCTGAATTCCAGGCCTCTGTTCTTCGCAGGCAAGGACAAGGGCTGGGGGCCACGTTTCCGCTGCTCCCTGCCTTGGGCTCCTCACCCGCAAAGTGGGGAGAGAAGGTCCCAGGGAGGACGTGGTGACCCTGCCGGACGGACACCAGCGCCTCCCGGCCTGATTGCAGCCCAGGAATGTTTCTCCTCCCAGGCCTGGCCTCAGGCCTGACTCCTGACACCAGGCAGTAAATAACTTTCCATTTGATCACCTCTCTTGGTGAATCTTTGCTCTGGGGAAAGTGGGCGTATCCCCAGGCAAGGCCCCACCCGCCTGCCTGCCGTAGGAGGGGCAGCTCTGGGAGGTGGGGGGGGGGTCTGGCATCGGGAGCATCTGTGCCTTTATCGAGAGCACCCACCAAGGTGGGATGTCTACACCCTGTGTCATCAGCCTCCCCGCGGCCTTTGAGCCCAGAAGCTCATCCCAGTCACCTTCCCTGGCTTGGGGCGCCGCCCTCAAAGCGCAGATGGGAAGGCTGAGGCCGGCGGGGGCAGGGATTGGGTGCCCACCGCCCGCGGTGCCGGCAGGGGTCGGGGATGGCCACAGAGGCCTGCTCCGCGGCTCCTGCTCGACTGGGTCCCGTCCGTGTAGGAGGGATGGAGGCTGCTCCCCAAATGTGCTCCGCACCCCGCAGCGGAAACCCGCAGGTCCTCCGCCTGGAATGCCAGGAGACAGGCCCAGAGACGCCCAGCCACTGGCGCGGGCCGCCCAGCACCAGGGAGATCCGGTTCCGGCCGGAGGACAAAGCGGGTCTGGGGCCGGCCCGGGCCCGCTTTGGGAGCGGGCGCCCCGGGTCAGCTGGGGAGCGGGCGCGCGCCGCCAGCGGGCATCTGCATGACAAAGCGCGGCGCCGGTGGGAGCGGCCGAGCGGAGCCCGCCCGCGGCCGCAGCTGCCCCGCTAAGCCGCCGCCCCGCGCCCGCCGCCCGCCCGGAGCTGGGGGCGGGGGCGGCACGCGAGCCCGGCGCTCAGCTGTGTTTGCTCGGGGGGCGCCGCGCGGGGCGGCGGGGCTGCGGCGCGGGACAAAGGCCGGGTCTGACCGACCCCGCAGGTGGCGAGGGGGAGGGGAGGGCTGCGGCCCCCAGCCGCCCAGGCTCCCCCGGCGTCGCCTCCCCGGCCTGCGTTCCGGAGCTGCGTCCAGGCCCCTCCCCTGGACCCCGAGTTGACAAATGATGTCAGCATCCGTCCGTCTTAGCTTGCTGCGCACCACGGCTGCCGCTGTCCTCACGGCCGTCTACACTTACCCCCCCCCCACTCATGCATCCCCAACGGGGTGCCCGCGTCGTGTCCCCCATGGGCCTCCGCTCCCACCCCCCTCCTCAGCTGCTTTCCCTGCGCAGCCCCCCAGGTCCACATCTGCCCTGACCCAGCTTTCCCCACCTCTCCATCCTCCCATCTTCCAGGTGCCTCGACCAAACCTAGGCATCTTTCTGACATCTCTCTGTGCTGGGCGGACCTTTGAAGTCTCTCCAGAATAGAGCCAACTGCTTCCAGCCCCACTGCTGCCCCGGTCCAGCCCCCATGCCCTCTTGCCTGGACGGTTGCAGTAGCCTCCGTCCTGTGCTCCCCGCCTCTGCCCCAGCGGCCGCCAGAAGGATCCTGTGGAAACCAAAGGCAGACCTCACGTCTCCACACACTCCCTTGGCTCTCACCTTACTCAGGGGAAGAGCTGAAGCCCTCACAGCCCCCGAGGCCCACCTCCCCTCCTTCCAGCCCCACCTCCCCACCTCCCTGGCCTGAATCTCTCCACTTCAGCCATACCTGTCTCCTAGTCATTCCTTGAGCAGCCAGGCCTTCAGGGCCTTTGCACTGGCTGTTGGCCCTGCTTCGATCACTTCACCGGATATCTGTGTGTCTCACTCCCTCAAATCCTTCAGGCCTTTACGCCGACGCCCTCTCTTCAGCGAGGCCCTCCTTGGCCACCCCGTCTACAACGTCAAGCCTTCCGGGTTCCGTCTCGGTCCTTCTGGCCACGTGGCATTCCTATGCGGCACTCGCTCACGTACTTGCTCATTTTCTCTCCCCTGTGGACGGTAAGAGGCACCAGGGCAGACTGTCTCTTTTGCCCGCTGTTACGACCCCCAAACCTAGCACTGACTCTGTTACGCGGAGGTGTTCAGTAAATATTTGCTGAATGAATGAATAACTTAAAGCACTTACCCCTGCACGGCAGCGCTGCAAGGTAGGCCCCGTCGCCTCCGCTTCACAGGAGAAAGCACTGAAGCACAGACGGGGCAAGCAACCTGCCCAGGGTCTCCCGACTAGGAAGCCTGGGAGGCAGGACACGGCTCCTAGCGAGGTCTCAAACTAGAGGCCCACATGCTGGTTTGGGCCCCCAGAAACATTTTCTGTGGCTTGGAGAGTTTCAGGAAAAGTTGAACCGGTTGTGGCCACTTAAAAAGTCAAGAGGTTTCGTGTAAAAGCCCAGACCACCAGCTCTCCTTGGAGAATCGGAACCTCTGGCCACACCGGGTGCTCGGCCCCACAGGCGACCATGGGCTGGGGCTGGGCAGCACTCGCCCCTCAGACAGGGTGTGGGCGGCCCCACTTGCCTAGGCTCCATCAGGCCGCCTCCCGCCCAGGCCCCCGTCCTGCGAGCTTTCGCTCCTCTGGGCCTCTGCCCTTCCGGGTCACTCTGCCTGGAGTCCTGCCCCACGACTCTCTTCCTGGATGCCTCTTCCTTGTCACTCAGGCAGGTCTTCGCCCAAAGGTCCCGTCCTCAGAGAAGCCCTCCCTGATTACGCTGGCTAATGGTCATTATCTGAGATCACTTCATCCATCTTTGGTGCACGCTGTCCCTCTTCCCCAACAGAATGGCAGTCCCAGGAGGGCAGGGCCCGGGTCAGCCTTGCCACACCTGTCCAGGAAGGACAGCACCTGCCCCTGCGGACACCTGTTGATTGACCGAACGAATGAATGAATGAGGGGTTCTCCTTTAGCGCCGCTGGTTCTGGGCCCTTCCCGGGTACTTTGTGCTCACGCCTGTGCCCTGCCGCTCTCGGCAGGAGCTCACAGGTTGGGTGGCGCGAGGTCGCGGGCCCCTTGCTAGCGGGACAGGCCTCAGTGGTTTCTGGTTCTGTGACCACCTTGAGGGGCTTGGGGAACCCTCTCTCACTTTGCCCCCAGCTCCCCAGGCTCTCGCCATGGACGCGGGGCCCCGAGTCTTCTGGGTCAGCACCAGGGTCGCCTGCTGGGGTTCCAGATGCAGCCCGGCTCCCGCCCGCCCGCCAGCCTCGCTCCTGGTCAGGCCGTGTCGCCGGGGAGCCTTCAGCAGTAGAAGGGCCAGGGGTGGGCTGACTGGCGTGTAGGCTCGAGATCAGGCCTGGCTCTCGCCGCTTCTCCCTGTGTGACCTTGAGCAACTTCACCCGCCTCTCTGAGCTTGTTACCCCCTCTGTGAACCGGGACCCCTGCCCGACTTGAGACTTGTGCCGGTTCCTGGGCTCACACACGGCCGCCAGCACACAGTAGGTGCTCAGGACAACAGCGCCCCCACCCCGTGTGTGGATGGACGCCTGGAGCCCAGCCCAGGACGATCACTCCTCCCTGCGGGCCAGCTGGCCATCTGTGTGCTCACTCGTGTGTGGTCTTGGGTGACTCGGAACCGCGTGCGTGAATGCGTGTGAGTGGACGCGTGTGAGTGTGTGTGGCGGTGGGGTCCGGGTGCCTGGAGTGGCCTGGCCAGTCCTCACCGGCCAAGGTGAAGTGGGTGGGAGCTGGCTCGCCCGCTCCCCCAGGTAGCCGTCGAGGCAGGAGTCCGCTGGGGCCGCCGCTGACACCGGGGCGGGCAGGTCAGCCTGAGCCAGAAGGGACTGGCTGGTGTGGGGGAGGGGAGCTGTACCCCAGGGCAGTCAGTTCCCAGGCCCGGCCCTGCCGGTCATGCTCCAGGTCCCAGGGCCAGCGCCCGGGCAGGGCGGCTGGACCCTGGCATCGGTCACTGCAGCCCCGGGAGCCTCTCCTCTGACCGTGCCACCGATGAGGCCCCCGGCACGGCAGGGCCCAGAGCCGAGCACCGGTCCCCACCCACCTCGTCCTCTACCTCAAGGCTGCAGCCCGGCCTCGCAGCTCCCACTGCAGCACCGCGCTCTGCACCCATGTGACTGTCCTCCCACCGGACTGGGGGGCTGGGGAGGGCAGGGACCCGCTCATGGTCACGGCCGTGGGGAGGCAGGACGCCAAACGCTCATTCAGCTCACATCCAAACCTCCGTTGCTTGCTGATGGGATGCGTAGGCTGCGTGTGTGGTGGAGATGTGGACATTTGCACCCGCGGCAGCAGCCTCGGAAGCTGTCCTGGGCCCCCAGCTTTCAGACGGGCTTAGAGGGACACACAGGCTCCGCGCCCAGCCACCACTCTCCACGTGGGAGCCACGTCCGACCTTCAGCCCCAGAACCAAAAGAATCTCCGCGGCCCCGTCCCGAGAATCCAGGCGTGGCTGGCGGTGGGTGTCTGCCGTGCACCCTGTCTCTGCACAGTTCCTGAGGGCCTCAGGCCCACCGAGCAGAAAGATCCCCTCCCACCTGGACCCGCACAGAAAACTGAGGCTCCGCAGGGGCCTGCGTATCCCCGCTGGCCTCTCCAGGGCTGCTCGCCTGTGCAAGGCCTCCCTCGGCCTGTCTCAGGCCTGTCAGCGGGGAGCAAGCCAGAGACCCCAGGAAACGCTGTCCCCCTGCTGCTCCTCAGGACCCCGGAAGAGACCTGGGGGGCCGGCCGGCCCTGGGCACAATGGACAGAGGGACAGCAGAGGAGCAACAGCCCCAGGAGGCTGCCTGCCTGGCCCTGTTTCCAGAAGCATTGAGCCCGGGACAGAGGCACAGAGACGGAGACAGTAGAGCAGGGAGAGAGACTCCCACACACTCAGCTGTCGGCTGGGCATGGGACTGGGACCGGCAGCCGTGGTCTTCTCGGATCCGGACTCAGGACGCCGACTGTTAACCCCCAGCCCAGACCGGCCTGGTTTTCACCGCCTGACTGCCCGGCGCGCGGCGGTGACCGAGCAGGCACCTGCGAGGCTGGCGCAGGCAGTGGCCTCGGGACATGCGTGGACGAGTGGCAGCAGGTCACCGCCCGCCTCCGTGTGCATGTCCGTCACCGTGTCCCTGTGCGAACGGGTGACGCTCAGCCCCACCGCGGCCTCCCGGGTGGTGCCGCGGGGCTGCCCGAACCCCAGAGCTCTTGCGCGGCCGCGACCCCAGCCCTGGACCCTGAGTCGGGAGCCCGGGCTGCCCACCCGGGTGCTTTTGTCCGTTTCTGAAGTGACAAGAGACACACAAAAGGGCTTTTAATTAAATCAAAGGAAGGGGAAACGGGCCAGCCGGGCCGCTATTATGTTACCAAACGCGAAAACGAAAACTTATTTTTTAAAGCTCTGGTATTAATTTGAGATTATTCAGATAGTTAATTAAAAGTGCAGCATGTGTTAAATATTATTTCAACAAAGATTATCATCAGGCCTCCATGTAATGCGATCCGTGGGCTCGGGGAGCTTTATGCAAATGGTCTGCGGCCAGAAGGAAGGGCCCGAAGCGCCGGGCGGCAGGCCACTCGCTCACCGCAGGGGTGGCCTTTGCAGACACACACGGAACGGCAGCCAGGCCCCCCTGTCCGGGCCCTGGGCGAGCAGGGAGACCAGCGGCCGTCCTGGGCCTGCTGGCCAACGGCAGCTCCCCGGAAGTTGTCCAGGTGGCACTTGGGCCGCACTCCTGCAGGTGTGTGCGGGGTGTGGACGTGTGTGTTGGCGAGGCTGTCGCGAGACTGGCTGCACACGTGGCGGGGGCGTTGGCAGCGTGCGTTTGCGCTGGTTCATCCGTCTGTTACGCGTGGACTCGTGCACGTGACATGCATGTGTGCACCTGGGCACGGGGTGCGCGCCCACAGCTGGCCCCGAGCACGCCGTGTCACCTCTCGCTGCCTCAGTTTCTCCATCTGTAAATGGGGACCGCTAGCTACAGTCCAGGCCTCACGGGGAGGATTAATGAGGGTCACGTGGCATAAGGCACAAGCACTGGTCCTGCACAGACAGCACGAGAGCCAACAATGCCAGCGTGCGCGGAGCTTTAAGTTCACGTGTCCATGTTTAACAAAAGTGAAATTAACTTTTATATTTTATTTAACACGGTATGTCTAAAATATTGTCGTTTCAACATGTGATCCATGCAAAAACTGATGGCCGTGGTAGTTTGCATTCATTTTTCACACTAAGCCTTGGAGGTCGGTGTGTATTGGACCTGCAAGAACCTCCGGCCACACCGGCCGCATTTCAGGTGGACGTTTCAGTTGGACCTCACAGCTCTGAGCCCCGAGGACGTGGGTGTCCCCCGCTGCACCCTCGCTCGCCTGCGCTCCCTAGCCTCAGACGCGCGGGCCGCTCCTGCCCTCTGTCGGCGCCTGGCGGCGGTGCAGCGCCCACGGCTCGCCCCGCCCGGCCAGATCTGTCCCCGCCCCGCAGATGGCCACAGCCCCCTGCCCACTGCCAGGCTCCGTGGTACCATTTCCCACTGCGGGCTGCGGGGCAGATGGGAGGGCAGAGGCTCAGAGAGGACCGGTCATCCGCCCCGGGTCATGCAGCAGGACGGCAAGGAGGGACCCCAGCTGAGGTTGGAACCCAAGTGTTAAGACGCTTCTGTGGGTCCCACCGGGTTCCTATCCAGGCTCTGCCCCTCTTGGCTGTGATTCTCAGGGTTCCACAGCTGTAAGCGGGAGGGAGGACCGGGGGGACGGGACGGTAATCCCTCCGTTCAGGGTTGTGTGAGGATTAAGTAGGAAGACGTCTCTGAGGTTTCCAGCACATTCTGAGCACAGAACGTGCCCAGTAAATCCGTCACGGTCATAGCACCGTGACGGGACACCCCTGCCTCAGGGCCTTTGTACCTGCTCAGCCCCCCAGATCTAGGATCGGACGGCTCCCCTCGTGAGGGAGGGCCTCGCTGACCATCCCCTCCTTCTTGTCACCCTCAGAGCCTGTGTCGCCACCCAGCACGAGCCTGCGTGTGCCTGAAGTCTTCTTGTTTCTTGTCTGCCTCCCCCATTGGACTGGCAGCCCCAGGAGGGCAGGGCCTTGCCGGCCTTGGCCACGGCCATCCCTGACCTGGCACAGTGCCTGGCCCTACGTAGGTGCCTGACGGAAAGAGCGAGAAAGCCGTGTCAGGAGGGGACGCAGCTTGGTGGTCCCCAGGGAAGTTAGACGCCGCTTACCACACAGCCCAACATTCCACAGCCAGGTGCTAACCCGAGAGAAATCAAGCTTAGGTCCACACAAAAATTCATCAATGAGTGTTTGTAGCGGCACTGTTCACAACTGCCCCACGCTGGAAACCCCCCAACTGTCCCGCAGCTGGTGAACATTCACGCAGAAGAATCTACCAGCAGCAAAGGGAACTGCCGTCCAGGCACTGGACGCGGGTGGACCCAGAGGTGTAAATGTGGCCATGTGACACGTGACATTCTAGATGACACGCAACTATAGGGACAGAAAACAGACCGGTGACTGCCGGGAGGGGGGCCACGGGCACATCAAGGATCTGGAGGGGGGCAACTTTTCTGTATTGTGACTGCATGTGTTTTTCAAAACTAACAAAACTGTACATCTGAAAGGGTAATTTTTTCTTTATGCAGCAAACCGTGATTTTTAAAAACAGAGCTGTAGACTTTCAGAGTCTCAGGTCGACTCAGTCCCTACTGCTTTCTGGTCCCAATGGTGAGCTTTGATCCCCCAACCCAGGAAAGCAAAGTGGGGGCAGGCCCCCCGCCTCCTGAGCAGGGCCGCTCCACAAAGATGGGCGGGCAGGGGGTCTGCAGAGGCTCAGCTGCAGAGCCTGGAGAGTTCCAGCAGCTTCCCCCACTCCTTGTTTCCCTCGCTGGTGTTGGTGGGAGTTCATTGTGTTGTGCTCTGTGCATTTTTCACATGTTTGAACTATTTCCTTAATAAACACGACACATACTAAAATGATTTAAGACAAGAACAGCAGGATTCCCACTGCAGAATCCCACCAGCCTCTCCTGCAGCCCTGGGAGCTGAGAGCCACCGCGGGTGGGCACAGAGGGCGGCCGGGACCAGGAGCCAGGCTGCGCCGGTGTTTCTGGGTGTCGCTCACCCCCTGCCACAGTTCCAAGCTCACTCTGCCCCACAGTCCCCGGGGAGTGGGCGCTGTCTCCCCAGCAGGCAAGGCTCTGGCCGGAACCAGACGGTGCGGGGCTGCCACCCAGGATTGGCTGTGAGGTGGTGAGGACAGTCTTCGAGCATCATTCATTTGTTAAACAATTTTATTGAGATACAATTTACATGCCGTAAAGCTCCCCGCTTAAAGTGTACAGTTCAGTGGTTTTAGCATATTTACAAAGTAGTGCAACCATTACCACAATCTAAGTTTAGAACATTGTGTCCCCAAAAAGGGAGCCACGGCCACTAGCAGTCAGTGCCGTCCCACTGGGTCCCCAGCCCCCGGCAACCACAGAGGCACTGTCTGCATTATGGATTCGCCCATCCTGGGCGCTCTGGTGCGTGGAATTGTACAATCTAGACTTTGCTATCTGGCTTCTTTCACTGAACGTAATGTTTTCAAGGTTCATCCACGTTGAGTCCGTGTCCGTATTTCCTTCCTTTTGTTGGCTAATCACACAGTCCATTGCACGGTAGGCCCGCACTTCATTTATCCATTCATCAGTTGATGGGCATTCGGGTCCTCTCCACTTTGTTTTTTTGTTTTTTTTTTGCGGTACGCGGGCCTCTCACTGCTGTGGCGTCTCCCGCTGCGGAGCACAGGCTCCGGACGCACAGGCTCAGCGGCCGTGGCTCACGGGCCCAGCCGCTCCGCGGCACGTGGGATCCTCCCGGACCGGGGCACGAACCCGTGTCCCCTGCAGCGGCAGGCAGACTGTCAACCGCTGCGCCACCAGGGAAGCCCCCTCTCCACTTTCTGACTGTCCCAACTCATGCTGCTCTGAACATTTGTGTGCAAGCTTTTGTGTGGATGTATGTTTTCAGTTCTCTTGGGTACAGACCTAGGAGTGGAATTACTGGGTCATATGGTAACTTCATTGCTTAGTTTTTTTTAACAGCTTTATTGTGATATCACACACACCACACAATTCACTCATGTAAAGTGCATAATTCAATGTCTTTAGTATATTCACAGAGCTGTACATCCGTCACCGCGATCAATTGCATCACCCCCCCCCCCCACCTCCTGGCCGCCACCCTCCTCCTCTCATCTCCCAGCCCTAGGAAACCAGTCTCCCTTCTGTCTCTGTGGACTTGCCTCTTCTGGGTAGCTCATACCCGTGGAGCCATACAACACGGCATCCTCTGAATCTGGCTTTTTCTACTCAGCACAATGTTTTCAAGGTTCATCCATTAGCAAGCATTGGTACTGCATCCCTTTTCATTATTATTATATTATCACCGAATAATATTTCATTTAAATATTCCACGGAATAATATTCCAGGTAGTGTGTGGGTGCGCCCACCACTTTTTATCTGTTCATCAGTTGATAAACATTAGCGTTGTTTCCACTTTTGGGCAATAACTCTGTTTCACTTTTTAGGAAACACCCCAACTGTTCTCCCAGGTGGCTGCCACAGAGCATTTAGTGAGCATCTGCTGTGTGCCCCTTCCATTCACACCACTATCCAGCAAGGCAGGTCCTAACAGCCATTTCATTTTGCTGTGGCACAGAGAGGGTGAGACACTTGCTCCAGGCCTCATTGGGTCCCAGGGCTGCTGAGCGAGGTGAGGTCTGGGAACCAGACACTTGGTTACATGACCACTAGGTGCTGGTGGTCTGTGGAACCTGCAGGAAGGATCTGCATGCTGACTCTCCCAGGATAGAGGCCAGCCTATGATTCCCAGACATGGTGGCCAGGGCGGCAACTGTCCCCGCCCTTCTAGGCACCCCCCATCAGGCTGTTCCAAGCCGCCCCAAGGCCCTGGCAAGTGTGCAGGAAACTTTGGTCCAGTCTTGGTCAAAGGAATCAATGAACTAATGAACAAGATGCAGCAGCCACCAGCGGCCGGGGCATTTCAGGGCCCAGGGCCAGGGCAGGGAAGCGAGGTTCTGGGCCCAGCTTCTCGGAGGTGCTGGTCAGGGGACGCCGCCTTGGAGGAGGATCCTGGGGACAGAGGAGCGGCAGGTGCAGAGGGCAGACCTGGGACCCACCAGAGCGCCCCCCAGAGAGGGCCTGCACTGTGCTGGGCTGTCTTGGCTGCCCCAGAGCTGCTGCTCGTCTCAGCTGTCATTCGGCCGGGATAGTGTGGAG
The DNA here is from genome assembly GCF_937001465.1 of Orcinus orca. Lineage (NCBI taxonomy): Eukaryota > Metazoa > Chordata > Mammalia > Artiodactyla > Delphinidae > Orcinus > Orcinus orca. Next base: position 1,634,049 of record NC_064568.1, on the reverse strand, counting down.
GGACCTCCCCGTGCCTGGAGGTATGTAAGCAGAGGCTGGACTTGGAGGATGCGGCAGCAGTGGAGGGGGGGCGGGGGGTGAGCCCGCCCAGCCCCAGGTGGACCGGGCACACAGGCCAGATGAAGTCCCTGCTCTGGAGCACGTGGTGTCGCAGGTGGGCCGGGGAGGAGCGGTCGGGACTCTGGGGGGCGGCCGGCCGCTCAGTCCCGTGGCGATGGTGACCTAGGCCAAGGCCACCAGGCCGTGGAGGAATGCGCCAGCCCCTCTGCTCATAAACCTACTCCCCCAACTCCCCACCGCCCGTGTGCCGGGCGAGGTCATAGGTCATCCAGAGGTGGCTGTCAGGAAAGGCTGGCATAAGGCACGGCAGCCAGCTCCAGGCCGTTCACAGCCCTGGGCTGTGCAGCCCACAGCGGACCAGGCAGGGCAGGCAGGGAGCAGAGGCGGGAAGTGCTGGGTGGTGGGTCTCAGGCTATACCCGGCCGAGAGCCCAAGTTCAAATTCTTGGGGATCCTGGAGGCCCTGCCCAGAGCTCACGCAGAACACAACCCCGGAGCACTCAGGGAGTGCAGACAGGATTTCGGAAGACCACTGGTGAGACAGCCGGCACCCCCCGTCCTGTGCTCGGACCGCTGTCCCCGGGGGCAGCAAGTGGTCGCAGCTGTGCTCGCTCAGAGGTTGCACGGGCCGGAAGACCAGCCTATCACCCTCCCTGTGCCTGGGCCGCGGCAGGTGTGGGCCTGCAGAGGGTGGAGGAGGTGATGTGGCCACACGGTGTGCCCTGCCGGGGACAGGTCTGAGGATGCGACGCTGGCTCCTGGGGACACGGGCGTGGGTGGCCCCTCTGGCCTCCTGGGACTCGGCAGGCCTCTCCGAGGGGCGGCCCTCGGTGGCTGGGCCTGGACAGGCCCCAGGGCTGTCACTTTCTGCATGTGTGCCTGTGCTTGGGGTGCCCTCAGTGAAGGGTGCAGGGTCGCGGGGCCGTGGGGACACCTCCTGGGCTCCAGCGTGTTTCCCTCCAGGGAAGCCCTGTGTGAGTTCCAGGAGGGGCTCCATTAGCTGTGCCTGGGGGGGAGGCTGGGGCTGAAGGAGGACTCTCCTGCCTCATCTACCGTGGCCGTCCGGGCCTCAGACCACGTGAGGGGGCCGCGAGTCGTAAGCCTCCCCCTCCAAGGGTACAGAGCAGGACAGTGGGAGCGCTCTGAGCGGGGCACCAACACAGAGCCAGGAGCCCGAGGGGGACAGGCTGGGCCCCTCTGGGCCAGTGATGGGCACACAGGGGTCCTGGAGCCTCCAGAGGCTGCCCTCTCCCAGGGAGGCCATGCGCCCAGGCCTGGAGGCTGCCCCATCTCGCGCCACCATCCCCCCCCAGCCCACCTGCCAGGTTCAGCCCTCTTCCCAGCAGGGGCTGCTCTCCTGTGTGCAGTGAGGAAGGAAATTACAAATTAATCTTTATTTCCATCTTGGAAGAAAACCTTAATTCTCTGCATGGAAATGATCCTCGTCAGACCAGGGAATCAATTATGGGCTTTAATTGCAGTCAGTCCTGGCCAATCAGAGTGGGGCCGACCCCAGGGACCCTCTCTCTCCTCCCCGTCTCTGGGGCCCTCCCCTGGGTGCACTCAGCTCTCGGGGTCCCCCTATCTCTCTCTCTGCTTCTTTCTCCGTCTCTCTGGGCGTCTGTCTCGCTCTTTCTCTGCCGCCGTATGTCTCTGCCTGTGTCTCACTGTCCCTGGCTCTGGCCACTCCCCACAGCACAGGGCTCAGGCAGGCACCCCAGCTCTGACGAGCCCCATGGGACCTCCGCCTGCAACCTCTCTGGCCTCCGAGCTGCAGCTTCAAGGCTGGGGCTGAGAGGGTGAGTTACTGGCTCCTCCCTGCCCCCCAGGGTCTTCTCGGGAGTCACCTGCCGTCCTACACTCAGGCCTGCAGGTGACCTCAGGCTGGCCGTCCCTGGCCAGGCCGGGGCCCCATGGCTTCGCTGTGTACGGCAGCTGCCCAGAGGCCCTGGAGAGGCTTCCGGCCCGGGTGGGTGGGAGGCGCCCTGCCCGGAACCGACAGCCTCAGTGTTTCCACCCGCAATGGGGGCACCCCCGGGACTGGGTCTCCTCCCACCACCTTCCGGCCACCGGGAGATGCTTGTCTGTCTTATCAGTGGCGCCCTGTGACTGACAACTGCTCCTTAACAGCAGCCCACCCGGCTGTCCACAGGGTAGGGGCGGCCGTGGCTTGCCTGCATGTCCACACGCACCCAGACCCCCTGGTCCCCGGGCCAGCTCTGCGCCGGGACCTGCCCCACAGGGTTCCCCGTGCTGGGGGGCTGGGGCAGAGGACCAACCCCGCCCTCCTGCCTCAGTTTCCCTCTGCTCCCCTGACCTGCACTCCCACACCCTCCCCAGGGTGGGCCCACTGAGCCCCACCGAGTCAGGCAGGTGACCGGTGAGGGCCTGGGTGGTGGGCGGGCGCGTTTCCCTCGACCCCTGAATACTGAGAAGCGGAGAGATGCTGCCGATTGGGGGCCAGCGTCCCCTGTTGTCTGGGGCCACATCTGATCGGGGAACAAATTGCTCCATCTCGCCCCGCACCTGTTACACAACAGCCTGCCACACCTGCCTGCCACCCAGAGGCGCCTGGCCCACTTCCGCGGGACCCTGCCCTGGGCTGCGCATCTCAAGCCACGTCCATTGTCCCCGGCTCGCACGTCCTCTCCCGCCCGGGGCCCGCAGCGCACGCCCTGAGTTTTCTTCTCTCCAGCTTGGTCTCACGCACGCCGGTCTCCAGCCCTCACCGCCCCGAGCCCCGGGTCCCGTGTCTCCCAGGGGCTGCGGGGTTGGGCTCGGGAAGCCCAGCGAGCTCGTCAAGGTGTCCCACACCCGTGCCCGCCGCGGGGCTCCCCCTCGCAGCCGACGTGTGACCGCGGGGAGGCTCGCCAGGTGTCCCAGGTCCCCTCCCTCTCGCCGCCTCGTGTGCCTCCCAGTGCCAAGGCGAGAGGCCACGTCGCGTCCCCCTACCCTGGCCTTGGCTACGGCCCCTCCTTGCTGGCCACCAGCCTCACGCTCCCTCCCACCGGCCTGTGCCCCCAGCAGGCCCTCCCCACGGGTATCTGTGCAGGCCCCTCGTGATAAGGGTGTATGTGGGGTGCTGGTCAGGTTCGGGGTGGTGGTGGTGTTGACAGTCTAGGGACAGGGTAAGGAACTGGCTGAGAGGGGCAGGAACTGGGAGGGCCCAGGATGGGTCAGGACCTGGCTCTGTGGCCCAGCTTTGGAAGCCCTGGGAAATCTGGGCTTCCAAGGGCTGCCTGGAGCTGCAGGGAAGGCCCGGTTCCTACATCCTGCCGGCTCCACCCCCACCTCTCCGGGCCCTCAGGAGGCGCAAGGACAGGCCCCCAGAGACTGCAGAGGGGGTTGAGAGGGTGTGATCATACCTGGGGGGGTGGCAGGCGCCAGGGAGGACCGTGCAGGGAGGAGGGTGGGAGGGGGAGCCAACCGGACGCCACGGGCGCCCTTTGCGGGTGACGAGGCCCACAGACCCCGCGCCGCCCAGCTGCCCCTCCAACTGGCCCCCCTCGGCTGGCGGCACAAGCAAGGTCCGCGCCTCAGGGTGTGGCAGGTGGGAGGAGTGAACTGGGCCTGGAGCCAAGGTCATCTGTGCAGGACGAGCGAGAGATGGACGCGGAGACCCCGAGGCAGAGGCAGAGTGGGCGGGGGCGCCTCCCCCAGCTACGCGGCCCCTCCGAGGGCCCCGGTGGGCCGGGTGAATGCTGCTGTGACAGCAGTGCCCGGATACAGGCGCCGCGCTGGTCACCTGCCTGACTCGGCGGGGCTCGGTGGGCCCACCCTGGGGAGGCGAGCGGAAGCCCCGGCCCGAGCAGGACGGGGGGCACTCAGCAGCTGGGCGCCCGCCCTGTCTGGCGGTGACTGTGCGGGAAGCCTAGAGGCTGAGTCTGGGGGGTGTCCCTTGAGGGGCGAGGTGGGTGGCTGGCCCTCCCCAGGTTGGCCGGGGCTCCCAGTGGGCCTTTATCTAGAGCCCAGCTGTGGCCGTAGGAAGTGGCCGTTCCTCTCTGCTGCACCGTCTCCCCACCGGACCCGGTGATAACAGTGGGGGGTTGAGCAATACCTCGTGGGTGCACGACCTCTGACCTGCTGGCCTGGGTGGGGGTTCCAGGGCTGCCCCCGCCCCGCCGCGTCCAGCACACAGGAGGTGCTTGGTGGATGCCGAATGACCAGCTCTGGGCTTCTTCTGTACTCTGCTCCTGCCGCCAAGTTCCACGCCCTGCGCCGAAGCCCCAGACCTCCCACATGTCCTCTTCCTCCCCCCGGGGCCTCGGGCCTCAGCCTCCTCGGCCTCCCGTTGGCCCATCACCGGCCAACCTTGGAGTCCTCCTCCAGCCCACGAAGCCCCCGCCCCCCGGGAGGCCCTGGGATTCGGCCAGGAGTGTCCAGTGCTGGTCGGAAGTCGGGGCGGGGGCGGGGGGGGTCTCGAACGCTGATCGGACACACTCGCCCTGCCTCTGCCCTTCAAGGCCCTTCAAGGCCTCTTCTCGGCCCAGCCTCCCTCCACAGCTGCCCCCACTGCCTCCCCGCCCCGCCACAGGCCCTCGGCAGAGGGAACGGTGCTCCCGCAGCAGACCCCGCGAGCCCAGGGTCGGGGTCAACTGCCCCAGGGAGCACAGCGCCCCATGCCCAGCATCCCTGCTGCCTGGGTGCCGTGCAGCAGTCAGGCCCTGGCATTGGCCGAGCTGCCTAACTAATGGCTCGACTGTGTTATCAGCCAGGCATTAATTACTCTTTTTAATCAGACCTGCCAGTGCGGGGGCCACTGGAGGCCCAGCCAGGGCTGGAGGGAGACCGGGGAGCCGTGACCTTGTCCCTCCTCTCGCAGGCCCCCCAACTCCACACTCCCACCAGAGCCCTCACTCCTGCTGTCCCCTCTGCCGAAGCATCCCCCCCCCACCCGCCGCCCCAAACTCCTACTCCCTCTTCAAGACCTCGCCCAGGTGGCCCCTTAGTGAGAGGCTTCCTCACTCTAGTCATGGCCATGGGGGACAGACATGGCTGAACTTGGAGCTGGGAGGCCATGGCCAGGACTGGCCTCAGCCCCCTCAAAGGAAACCTGGAAATTCTATGCCCCGTGAGGAGACTGGGGAGGCCTGAGGCCTGGATCGCCTGAGGGTGAGCCGGCACTGAGAGGGTCCTGGGCCACCTCAAGGAAGCTCTGGGTCCGCGGAATGGGCGTGATGAGCCCCACTCCCACCCCACCAGGTCCTGGGGAAGAGGCCCAAGGGACAAACTGGCCCCGGACAAATGTGTGTGCCCACCCTGTGCACACTGGACCTGACACCCACCTCTTCACCAGACACTCAGCCTGACAAAGCCTCCGCAAATGAGACACACACACCCAGAGACCAAGATCCGTGTGCACGCCCAGACACAGACACATGTGCACACACGCCGGCCAGGGTAGGAGGCCTGGGAGAACAGGAGCTGCCCCTTCTCCTGCCCCGGGCCCCCAGGGCTTCCCACTTTATCTGTCAGAAGTATATTAACCCAGAAGCCTGTTTCCATCAGAGTCTCAATTCCAGAGACGTTTCCAGATAAGCCTTATCTCGTTGCTGGTGCATTAGCCCCGCCAGCCAGCCAGCCGGGCCTGCCGATCACGGCCGCCCCTCCTGCCCCAGTCCGTGGCAGGGCGCCTGCCCACGACTTCATGCTGGGGGGCAGGCGGGCGGGGCGGCCCCCACCCCAGGGCGCAGCTGAGGCACTGGGGCGAGGGGGGCCCTGGAGGTGTCCAGAGCCGGGGTTCAAATCCCAGCTCCACCTGAGGCAGTGGCTGGGCCCCGCGGCTGCCCCGCCGGCCACCCCTGCGGGTGGGTCAGCGTATTCTGCGACTTCACGTGCGTGATGATGCCACGGTGGGCTCCGCACGCTGTAGCCCTCTCTTCCACGAAACGTGGAAGGTCTGGGGGTGCCTGGAGCCAAGGGAAGGGGGACACTGCTCCGGAGAGCACCAGGCGCCGGCCCCCACCCTACCTGCCCGCCGTGCTCCCCCTTCAAAGGCTGCGCCCCGCCGACGCAGCTGGGGTGCTCGGGTTTCGACCGATGCCAGACCTGATAGCGTCCCCTCCTGGGCCGCTGGCCACGCGGGCAGTCTCACTGCACCCTGGCAGCCCCTCCCTGTACCGCGGCTCGGCTGCCCCCTCCTCCCTGGGCCTTAGCTCCCTCGGCCTGAGCCCGCCTGCTTCCCGGGGCTCCGAAGAGTGCTGCCCTCAGGCGAGACGTGGGCACCCTCAGAGGTCCTGGAGAAGTGGCCGACTGGGGGCAGAGCTGGGTCTGGGCTGCCCACACCACCGCTGAGAGGTGCTCAGGCCCCCAGTCTCCCGGTGGGGAGACAACATCTACTGGTCCCCCTCCCACGGCTGCAGGGACACGGAGGCCAGCTGCTGCTCTGACTCTCCTGCTGTACCCAGGGACCCGGGCAGAGGCCGGGACTTGCCCGAGGGCACAGTGCTGGTCAGTGGGCAGCCAGGATGTGACGCCCAGCAGTGGCTCGGGGCCCCTCTCTCCCAGGGATCTGCCCCCAGAATTAGCACCTGCTCACGGAGGACCCCTCGCCCCGCTGGGTCACGTGACCCCTCACGTGGAGCTAGACAGTGATGTGCTCACGGTCACAGCCTGTGCAGGGCAGGGCAGGGCCACCCCGAGGGGGCCTGGAGGGAGAGGTCACCCTCACAGCCCTCAGTCGGGGAGGACTTGGCCTGGCTGGAGGTCCCAGTGGTGCCCACCTAGCTCCCCACGCACTGAGGACGACGAAGGAAGGTTTCCTCGTCTGAGGGGTGAGTCCCGGGAGGCCCCAGCCCTGCCAGCGTCCCCTCCAAAGGGCCGAGTACCCACGGGAGCGGCCAGCCCGGGGCCTGGTACCAGCAGGTGCTCGTGAAGGCCCTTCCTGCTCCCCTTGGACTGGACTGGGCTGGGGGCGGGGCCTCTGCCTGAAGTCCTTGCTGGGAGCCCACCCTGTGACCTACGGTGGCCTCAGCCAGGTGGTACCGCCTCCCTGGTGAGATGGGGTGCAGGGCAGGGGTGGGGCTAAACGAGAGTGGGGCCCGGAGCCTGGCGCATGGGGGGGTGTCGGGGACGGTTCCCAGGGGAGCTTCCTGATGGTGCTGCAGCAGCGCCAGCTGCCCCCGCCCCATTCCCAGCTCCGGGGGGATGGAGGCCAGGCCCGGACTGTCCCTGCCCACCTAGCCCTCAGCTGTCGCCCTGACGGCTGCCTGGCCTGACGTCTGGGACCCTGTGAGGGCTGCCGTGGGGTGGCTGCCACCACTGTTGCCGGCAGCCATGCTGGCGCTGGATTAGGCCTGCCCGCCGCCCAGCACGGCCACCACGCACAGGCCCGGCGGGTCCACAGCATCCTCCTCTGCCCGGGGCCCTTGGCTCCAGGGCTTACCAGGCCCAAGTCGTCTGCTTATGAGCCATCCCTGTTAATATTTTTAATGCCATTGTTGCAAATTAAAGCATAATACACCGATTACCAGGGTAAAAGGGAGGCCTCTGCGTCCACCTGGAGGCCAAATAAAGGGACTCTGGAACATGTGTTCATCCTGCAAATGTCTTTAAAAGCTCTGATACCCCCTCAGCCCGTCAGCTCTGCCACTTCACCCTTTTCTGAGTATGGCCAGGTCGGGCTGCAGGGTGGGGTGGCTTGAGGCACAGGGGGCAGAGGAGCCAGGGCGGGGCTTGCTGGACTCGAGAGGGGCCCGGCTGCAGGGGCTCGGCACAAGGCCTGGGGACTCCTGGTGTTGGGATGCAGGGCCAAACCCCCAGCCTGCCTTCTGCCCCGAAGCACTGGCCTGGCACCCGCTGCTCCCAGACACCCCTGGGCGCCATTCCTGGACTCGGCTGCCCAAGGACTCCCGGACTCTCTCAAGGCCCAGGAGACCCGAGGGGCCACCGAGCCTGACCTAAGGGCCTGACACTTTGTGGACCCCCTCAGCCCAACGGGTCCCTCCCCTAGCCCTGCTCTCGGCAGGAGCCCTGGCAGTTCCCGACATCGCCCTTGGGAACAGATCTGGGAGGGTGGGGGGACCCCAGGAAATCACAGAGACCAGCAGAACGGGCGGCACCACGGGGCATTTATTTGCGACTGGCAAGCGCTGGCCGCCAGCCGGGCAGCCTGGGGGACACCGGCCACCAGCTGTGGAGCCGAAGCCCATTCCTGCACGGTGCTGTCCCCTGGCGGGGGGGTGCGGGGGCTCCGGGGAGAGCCTGGAGGTGGAGGCACATGTGGCACTGTGGCCCCCGGGCCTGGGCAAGGTGCCCTGGGGCGGCCGGCGGGCACTCAGGGAGACTGGACCATGCGCTTGTGGGTGTCGAAGACGTAGCGCTTGAAAGACAAACTGAGAGCCACGTGCTGGACGGGCTCTGGCTGCCCGGCCTCCTCCCCTCGGCCGGCGCGGCCCCGCTTCTTGAGGGTGGGTGTCAAGATCTTCTTGGACTCGGGGCTGAGGCCACCTGCGTGAGGCACAGAGGGAGAGCCTGTCACTCTGCCACCCCGCCACCATAGACGGCACGTGTGCTGGCCCAGCTCCATCGTGCCCCACGACTCAGCAATGCCCTACACCCTCTGTGGCGGAGCCGGGACCCCAGTGCCACCTTGGGCTCGCCCCCCTGCCTCCCCAACCAGCATTCCGGGCCCCTCGCCGCACTGGTCCACGCCACCAGCCCGGCTGGCTTGGAGCTCAGCATGGCTCCCACCTGGCTCTCCCGGTCCCCTGCCCGCCCACCCACCCAGCACTCAGGCCCCTGTGGGCCGCCCCGCTCTCGGTGCTCTAAGCGGCCCCGCCGTTCCCGGCGCATTCATCCTAAGTCTCAACCCCGAGACTTGGCACTTGAGGCCCCCCCGGGCTCGGCACTCTCCAACAGCCCCTGGAGATGCTCCCCCCGCCCTGCTGTGTGCCCGGGTGGCGACCTCTGCAGACGGCATCACGGTTCTGCCGAAGGACCTCAGTGGATCGGAGGGCGGAGGGAGGGAGAAGTGGGTGACGGTCCCACTCTCTTTGGCCAGAGCTCCTGTTGGGGTCCTCCTCCCTGGGCGCTGGCAGACGCTGTCCCCCTAACCCCGGGCGGGGGTGGAGCGGCCCCCACGGCTCACTGGCTCCTTTCAGCACCCGTGCCTCGGTACAGAGCCTCTGTCCACTCCCTCCAGCCGAACGACCGAGCGGAAATCTGCTTCCTGCTGACACCCTAACGCCCACCCGACCCCTCCAGCCCCGTCGTCCACCGCTTTCGTGCTTTCCCGGCAGCCTTGAGGAACCCACGGCCGTCCCCGGGCTCCCCTCTGTCTATGCTGTTCCTCCTGCCTGGGACGCCCTTCCCCGCGTCCAACACCACGCTGCTGTGCCCCTTTCTCTGGGGCTTGTCTTTACGAGGCGTCTGCTTGGGGGCAGCACGAGGCAGTCTCTCCGTGGGCTGCCGGCCAGGGTGAGACTACTTGGCTACCCCGAGCGTATGGGCCGAGGCTCTGGCCAGGCCCCAGACTAGCTCTGCACCAGCGGGCACCCCAGAACAAGCCGCTCCCCGTCTGTGAGTCCCACAACCCTGCTGGGAGCAGGCTGGCAGGGCTGGGGTGAGGGTGAGCCTGGATGGGCCAGGAGGTGTGCAGACTCCACACCCTAGTGAGGAGCTAGGAACTCCACACCCGCTCACCAAACGAGGGTCCTGGCAGGCCGCTGTGTCCCCAGAGAGGGCACTCACTTCTAATCCACACACAGAGGCTCCACTGGCCAGGAGACCTAACGGCTGGGTGTCCGGAGCCAGTGGGAAGTTGGGATGGGCACGAGGTGGTGGATCGCCCCCTGCACACCCGGTGCACCCACTGTGCCTCTGCCGTCATGTGAGGGGTGTCCTCCCGGGCCCAGCCTCGCCTGGGCGCTGGCTTGCTCCCAAGAAGAGGGGCCAGCGGAAGCTCACGTCACGCTTCAGTGCAGGGAGGACCCTGGCCGTCCCGTCCCCCGGGCCCTCCACACACTTGAGGAGAACGAAGCCCTGAGGAGGGCGGTGCCTCATGTGAGGCCCCACAGTCAGCTGGGAAGAGCCAGGATTTGAACTCTGGTCCACATCTGGTGGCAGATGTGGGCTGCCGCCACCCAGCCCATCGCTCGGGGTGTCCACCCAAAACAGGATCTGGACCACGGCTCTGCAGAGGAAGCAAGCCCGGGAGAGCACTGGGCATTGCCCTGCAGCTGCTGGATGTCTAGAAAGGTGACCAGGAGGCTGGCTCAAGGGACAACCGCAGAGTCAGCGGGGATGGCCCTGCTCGCTGCACAAGGGACTTGGTATCCCTCTCCACCGCCCACCTCAAAGCCTGCATTCCCTGGGGAGGCGGGGCTCTCGGCGGACGGGGCTCCAGGATGCTGGGGCCAAGGGGAGCCTCCCTCCTGCTGGGCAGCCTGGTGTCAGATCGAAGGCCCCACGCCTGCCGCTGGGGTCGGGCGTGGGGCGTGGGAAAGGCCCAGGGGCAGCCCTCAGGCCAGTGCCAGTCCTGCAGGTATGTCTGACTCCCCGGCCTTCCTTCTGCAAGGAGGCGGCTGGCACCAGACCCTGACAAATGCACGGGCAGCCCGTCCCCCTCTGGTGCCAGGAGGTCTGATGGCTGAAGAGGCGCGGGGCTCCCCGGCGTCTGCGCCGGGCTGGGGAGACAGGCGTGGCCCAATCGGCGGTCCATCTCGCCCGCGATGGCTCTCGTTACACAGAGCGCATACCTCGCGCGGCCCAAAGCAGGCAGAGCTGGAAAATCTATCTGGCGCTGGCGAGGACGAGGCCATTTAATTGTTTTCCTGAGATGGCCGCCTTGTTTCCCTCTGCTCCGTTATGGGGTGGCCTGAATGCCGACCAGCGGAGACCGTCTGCTGGGGCAGCCAGGCTGTGGGGATGCGTGGCGATGCCACTGGGGGCCACCTTGTTGTGTGGTGGCCTTTCCCCTCAGCCAAGTGGCAAGTGGTGTGAAGTGAGGGCAGGTCAGGGTGTCGGGTGGTCACTGCCTGAAAACCTTCACAGGATTCTCCAGGCCTGGGAGACGATGGCGGGCCTGCCCGCCAGAGTTTGGCCCGAGAAGGGGCAGGCAGTAAACAAGGCAGCAAGGTAGGCAGACAGCCACCAGGGCCACCAGGGGAATAACGCCGAGGGCTAGCTTCTCCAGGAAGAACCGGGGCGGGACCGGGGGGGACCTGGGGCTGGAGATCAGGGGCCGGCCACATGGAGATGCCGGGTGAGGGTCTGCAGGCAGAGAGCCTGAGCGCCAAGTCCTGGGTGGGGTGGGCATGGTGCTCGAGGACAGAGAGCACATATGGCCACGTGCTGGTGGGGCTGCAGGGCCGGGGCTCTGGGCTAACCGTGTCCACGAGGCGCCCCGTGTGCTGGGCCCGTGGGAGCCCAGACTGGGAGGGTCTCAGGCCCTTGCTCGCCCCCAGGGAGGCCGCGGATTCTGCCGCCGCCGTTGCAGCAAGCATCCCTGCTCTGCATCCTTGCCGCCCGGCCCCGCACAGGAGGCCTCCGCGGCGCTGCCCTGGGGGACCACTGTGCTGGTCTTCTCCCTAGTCCCACCCCCAGGGGCGGAGGGGCCGCGCTGAGGCACGTGTGGCTGTCCCGGCTTGGTTCCACCCACGGGACAGAGTCTCTCCTCTTACTTGGCATCCAAGGTCCTGAGTGTCACCCAGCGGGTGCCTCCCTGTATACTCTGCCACATCACGGGCTCCCTGCTCCAGCCAGCAGACATAAAGCAGAGCCTCTGAACCCGCTCCGTTTACCTGGAACACTCTCCCCGGCCCTCTCTGTCTGGCCAACTCCTACTCAGCCACTGCCCCACGGGAAGGCTTCTCCGCCCCTGCCCTGGCTGGCGGGATCACTGCTGGAGCCCCATTTCGCAGGAGTTTTGCTTTGTGTCTGCTCCCCAGCGGCCTGTGTGGGAGTTAGGGCCCAGGCACAGGGCCTGGCCTGCGGGTACAGGGAGGATTTGCTGGACGAAGACGCAGAGAATGAGTGGGGTCTCGAGTGGGTGTGCAGGGCGAGGAAGGGAAACCCACCAGCAGAGCTGTGCCTCCAGGACCAGGAAAACTCGTCTGCATGCCTGCGGCCCAGGGAGAAGCTGGGTCTAGAGAGCAGGCCCCCTGCCCCACGTGACCTGGAGCCTGGTGGGGTGGGCATGAGGGTAGAGTTGCTTCAGGTTTCAAGTTCACGCTGTCCCCGTGATCCCACGGGGCTCACAGGCGTCCCTGCTTTTTCTCCCTAACCCTCAGGATTCTTGGAGCCCAGCAGCCCCGCTCCACCCCCCGACCAGCCCAGACCCCGGGATGTGGTGGGGAGGGCTGGCGTGACCCTGGGGGTGACGCTGCTACCCGTGGCTTCCCTTGGGGACACTCTCCCAGGGCCGGGCTGGCCTTTCTCACCGAGCGCCAGCTCCACACAAAGGCACAATGGGCTGGAGGCTGCTGGGCCCTGGCTGGGGCTCGGGTAATCAGGGAAGAATGCGGGCAGCGCGCTGTTTCCCAAGCCCTGGCCGTGGGTGCCGCCCTGACACGGCCATCAAAGCCGGCAGATTGCCCCCAACTGCTGGCCTTGCTTTCATGCTGGGGCCCGACTGGAAGAGCGGCCTCCACGCTGGTGGGCGGCTTGCACCCTCCAGGGGGAACCGAGCCCTGCAGGCAGCTCGGGGTCACTGGCCCCCGCGGTGGCCCCTCAGAGCTGTGCCAGCTCCCGCCATTCCAGCACGCCCCCTCCCACAGCACACAGCCTTGGAGAGAGCAGAAATGCAGGGCGGGGAGGGAGCCGGGGCACAGGGGGGCCCTTTGGGGGGTCAGCATCCCGGGGATGACGGGTGGCTGAGGGGCACAGAGGGGCACAGCCAGCAGCTGGGCTGGGGGCTGGATGGTCGGGAAGGGCCTTGAATTCAGCCACAGCCGGCTCTGGACTGGATGCCCGCCCTGGGGGCAGTGTGGCTGAGGTCCCTCGAACTGGGCCTGGGCTGAGCTTGGCTCCGATGGAGCCGGCACGGCGGAGAGGCCCGAGGAGGACAGGCAGCCTGGTTTTCAGCGACACGCCCAGAGGCAAGTGCGGTACGGGGCAGGCCTAGCGGGTGAGGGAGAGCCGGGCTGGCGACCAGAGCTGGCGCGAGGACTGGCCGCTCGGGCAGCCGGGGCACCGGTCGGCTCCCTTCCTGCTGACCCTCCTGAACTTTGGGGTCTTCTGGGGTGACGGCAGCTTTGGAACCCCTGCTGTGGCTTTGCAGGCCTGGTTTTCCGCGCTCATCCTCGGGAGCCTGGAGCGTGGCTTGGGGGGCGGGGGACAGCTGCCTGGTTTTCCCTCCCTTCTCTTCCTGCTATGGATCCCATATGTAAACAGAGATGCAATTTGCTTTAAAAAGATAAGGTGATTAAGTTTTTATCAGACGTGTGCTCCGCTGTCCCCGCAACAAAGGGAATTAGGAGAGGCGGGCGACAGACAGGCCCTTCCTTGGAGCTGGCCCCGTCTGAGGCCTTCAGCGCACACTCCACGGGCTCCACGCGGCCCCTTTGATGGGCGGAGACGAGGCGGTGGGCGCCCGCACCCCCATTTTGATGTCTTAATGTTGCTTAATTCCTCCTTTAATTTATATTAAGCTTCTTAGCAGCAATGATGAATTCTTCAAAAACAAAAAAGGGCCCTTTGCAGAAATCTTTCCCACACCATGTAAATTGAAATTATAAGGCAGCCAAGGCTTTGGAGACTGGGGGCATGCGGGGAGTGAAAACCAGGGCGTTGTGTGGAAGGAAGGATTTTGTTTTAAGGCAAGAAACAAAGCGATTCTGAAACAGGAAACGACTTGGTCTGAGAACCAGAGGCTCACCTACAGGGTGACGGCCCCGGCACAGGAGCATCCCTTGTCACTTGGAAGGGGTGCAGCTGGTGCGGGGCTGCTGGGGGTTGTGACGAGCCCCACGCCGCCCAGCGTCGGCTCCCACTGCTCCTCGGCCCAGGGCAGGCGTGACACCCACGTGGGCTGGGGCCACACCCCCTCAGGTGGCTGGGGGGCGGGGGGCCACTGGGGCGGGTGCTCGGGGCAGCCAGGGCTCACCACCTCTCACCCAGGGCTGCTCCCGGGGCGCGGCATCCCCCGGGACCCCTGCCTCGGCACCCCACAGGCCCCGCGGGAGCAGGCCCTGCACTGGCCTCCTGGCAGGAGCCTCCAGGCCCTCTTGCCAGCTCTCTCTTCTGATCTGGCCTTGGGTCGGCTGCCAGAGATCCTTCCAGAACAAAGACCTGATCATCCCTCTCGGCTCAGAAACCTCCAGCCGTTCCTCAGGCAGGTGTCCAAATTCCTCTAACCAGGCCCTCGCCAAGCGCCTCCGGCACACCCCGTGCTTCCTCACTCACCCACGCGCCCCCGCCCCGCCCTGGCTCTGCACCGGTGCCCCCTCAGCCTGAGGTGTCCATGAGGCCCGTCCACCTGGCAAACCCCACCCCTGCTCGCGTCTCAGCGGAGCTTAGCGTATGGCTCTGGCTCCTCTGAAGCCTTCCAGGCCTCCCTCCTCCAGGACCACTGAGGCCCTCTACATTGTCCCACGTCCAGAACCTGTGTGCCCAGGAGACGGGGTGCAGCCTGCAGCCATGCCAGCATTTCCAGGAAGGGGGACCCTGGCCACCTGGCACACCTGCCCTGTCTCATCTGCCAGGGCAGGGCCCCGGCAGCACCCACGCCCCGGGAATCAGAGCCGCCCACCTGTCCGCCTGGCTCCCGTCACCCTCCCACAGCTGACAGCTGAGCCGGGCACTGGGGGAGGCAGAACGCGCTGGCCCCCTCGGCACGTGGGGACCTGGACGCTGGACAGGTGCGAGCAGACGGTCCCGGGGGTGGCGACTGCCCACAGGGGATGGGCTACGAGCCCCAGGAGTGAGGGCTGTCCGGGCAGGGTGGGACCCTGCTGACCGCGACCCAAGGCCGGCGCTGCCCTGCCTCAGTGGCAGTGCTCGGGGGAGCCCTTCCGGCTAGCCCTCGGGCTGAGGTCTGACCAAGTCTCCGGGCGGGGAAGGCCGCCTGGAGCACGGGGCCTGGGCCCGGCCAGGTCGCCCCTGCCACCACCGTCACCGCGACCACTTAGCTGGCGCTCTCCTCGACGCGCCACCCAGCCAGGAGCATTCAGCGTCTCCTGCAAGCCTCCAGATGTCCTTTCCAGGCACGGGAGGTGACTGTCCAGGTCACACAGCTAGTCAGGCCCATGGTCTTACAAAGCCACGCCCTCCGCCGCCTGGCTCGGGCCTGGCCAGCCCAGCATCCTGCTGCTTCTCGCTGGGTACACAGCTGAAGGGCCGGGCGGGGCACAGGGGTGGGGAGGAAAGGGCACAAGGCAGGGGAACGCCTGGGGGTGCCCTGCCCGGGCAGCGTGGGCCGGCCCCACGGGGACTGTCTCCAGGTACTTCCAGGGACGAGGCCGCAGTGCCTCCGTGCTCTGGGTCTCAACGGGACTGCTGGGACTCCTCGCACACTGCCCACAGATGCTGAAGGTGGACTCCACGGCGGGCGGGGGGCAGGTGGGTGTGAAGGGCAGAGACCATCTTCCGTGAGGCACACCTGGCGCGGACGGCCAGAGGATGGGCACAGCCAGCTCTCCACGGTCACGAGGACCCCGACAGTGACCCCGGCTAACGTCCACGGGGCCCCAACCACGTGCAGGCACTGCTCCCGCTGCCTCAGGACAGCAGGGCCCTCGACCTCACGCTGTGTCCCGGGGGGACTCTGCACACCAGGAAGCCGGCACGAGGTCGTCAGCAGCGAGCGCGAGGTCACAGCCAAGATGCAGTGGGCTGAGCTCCAGGGCCCTGCACCCGGGCCTGGGCCTGGCCCGCGACCTCACCCCTAACCGACCAAGGCTCTCCCGGGGCAGAGCCTGGATCCCAGAGCCCGGCCCAGGAGGGAGGGGAGAAGCACTTTGCGTGCCTCGCCTCTCACGAGGAAGGTGCGCCGTCAGTGCCACCATCCACAGGCGGAAGCTGAGGCCCGGGGCTGTGAAGGACTCACCCAAGGTCACGCGGCTAGCGGCAGAGAAGTGACCTAAGCCCTCAGGATTCGGGGACGCAGCTCCGAGCCCACAGCCCGGTGCGGACGTGGTGGCCTTACCGGCCTGCTCTCAGCAGAGGCGTCCTCCTGGCTCGGGACGAGGGATTCGGGGCTAAGGTACGTGAGGGCCCTGCCTTCAGGAGCCCACGCTGCTCCTGGACGCCCGACCTGCCCCCACGGACTGCAAGGACTCACCCCTCCTGCCGGGGCCTCCTCCACGGACCTCCCCTGGAGGCTGGCGAGGGAGGGCACGGGTCCCGGTGGCCCCAAGGACACTGTCCCCACAGTGAGGAAGCTGAATTTTAACACTGCAAACACTCCCTAAATGCGTACACTCTTTAGCAGCAGTTAATCTTCAATTAAAGTACCGAGGGCAGAAACCAAGATAACTGGTGTA
Source organism: Orcinus orca (assembly GCF_937001465.1). Classification (NCBI taxonomy): domain Eukaryota; kingdom Metazoa; phylum Chordata; class Mammalia; order Artiodactyla; family Delphinidae; genus Orcinus; species Orcinus orca. The sequence continues at coordinate 1,617,569 of NC_064568.1, read as the reverse complement.
AAACGTAGAGCTTATGGACAATAAAAGTCTTCCTCATAGTGCTTTTCTTAAAAAAAATTCCACATATTAAAAATGTCCTTTTTATGACTCGGGAAAAAAGCCCTCACCCAGAATCACGAAGGGGCACAAAGGTCCGGGGAGCAGTCGCCTCCCAGGGCCCGTGTGCGGCAGCGTGATTACATATCAGCCCCGTTTCCAGTGCGCTGGGAGCGGCGGCGCCAGGGCTGGCGGTCCTCTCCGGTGACAGGGAAGGGCGGGGGGCGAGCCTCTGGTCCCCATCCACACTCTTGCTTCAACAGCCGCAGGCTCCGGCAGTTTACCGCTCCCTGACCTGCAGCCTGCAGCCGGGGCGAGCGCGGCTGCCCCCCCTGCACGGGCACGCGGGACCGCCAGCGCAGGCACAGCCCCTCACAGGCACAGCCGGGCCTGCGAGCGCCTGGCGGGCTCAGGGGAGGCAGGTGTGAGGGCTGACTGCCCCCCGACCCACCAACACCAGCGTGCCGCCGAGGCTGGCTCGACGCTACTGCATCGCTACGTCATCCGTTCGACAGCCGTCTGCCATGTGTCCACCAGGTACCAGCGGGAGAGCCCTGCGCCGGCTCCCTCCATGGCAGCCCTCACGCCCACGTGGCCACGTGGGTCCCCAGCCTGCAGTGCAGGGCCAGGCACAGAGCAGGTGCTGCAGGCGGCATCACCGCCCGATTCTCACCGCATTCTGCTCCTTCCCCTCCCCGCAATGTGCACTGTCCTTGTCCCGGGGCTCCCTGAAGGCGCAATGGGGACGGAGCACCCGCCTGGCTCGGCACTGCCCCCCGCAACTGCTGACAGGCTGGCGTGGACCCTCACCCACCGGCATGTGTCCCCCTCCTTCCAAAACTCCCTCCCAGGCTCTGCCCTGGGCGGGATTTAGTCTGTCTGTGGCTCAGCTCTCTCGTTGCGGCTAGGGGGCAGGGCATATGCTACATGTGGGGAGCCTGTCCCCGAGTCTGAGGAGGGCCCAGCCTCAGCTCAGAGCAGCTCCAACCAGGCGTCTCTCTGCCCTCAGGGGCCTAGGCCCGGGGTGGGGAGGACAGTGCCAGGGGACCTGAGCTGGTGTCCGTGGTTGTCTCTGCACCAGTATGACACATGCGGATCACAGCACGTGTACCCAAGGATGGCTGGCCCTGCACCACCGTCAGCCAGGGGTGGGTCGCCGGCTCAGGAGAGGCAGCTCCACTGGGCACCTGGGGACGGCCCCCAGATCCCAGTGTCCGTGATGGGAAGTGGGCCGCACGAGCAGGGAGCAGCCCCTCCCTGGAAGAGGCGGCGAGCGGCCTCAGGGAGCCTGGAGCGGACGGGCTCCGTGGACGTGCCCTGCCTTCCCAGCCCTGGAAACAAGGCTTCCTCCTCTCTGCTTTTTCCAGTAAAGCTCGAGGGGTCTTAAATGCCAGGGGCCCACGCTGCCCGTACCAGGGGGTGAGCGCCATGCGCTGCTCTGAGCACACAGACGTGCTCCTGTGTCTGGTCTGGCCTGGTCTTCGTGCCTGTCTCTGCCTCTCCACCCTGGGTCACCCCTTCCTCCTGGAGCCAGGCCCCCCAATCACTTCTGCCCCTGCCCCTCCCAAGGCGGCCCAGGAGGTCTTCTGCGGGCTCCATCGGACTCCGTCCGCCGCCCCTCGGGGGAACCCCGGCCTGCTCAGGCGTCCAGGCGTCCCGCACGCCACCCCCCAGTGTCCCCCCAGCCCCCTGCTTTGGGCCGCAGGAGCGCGCCCTCCCGAGCAGAGCCAACGTTCCTTCCGCCTGGGACAGCCTTCCCCAGGCCGTCTCCCCCGCCCCCTTCAAGGCCGAGTTCAGGGCCGCCTCCTCTGAGAAGGCTTCCTCCCTAGCTAGGCCTGGCGGACGCGTCTCTGTGCCCACGGCATTTCTGAAATACATGAGTGACTCACAACCTTCAGGTTCAGGACGCCGGACACGCGGTTCTGCGTTACTAGCTTGTCCGGAAAAGCCAGAGGACCTACCCTCACGTTCCCACCCCGCGGCAGTGGGGGGGCGGCCGTGACAGCTCCTCTGTGGCCTGTGCCGGGCCCGTTGGCTCCACTCATTTCTGTCACCCGCCCGTCCCTGGAGGCACCCGAGTTGGTGACCCGGCAGGGTAGGCATCTGAGCTTCAGCCCCTGTCCCAGCCCCCCAGGCCCAGGGCCGGGCTCCAGTGCTGGCTGTGCCCACCGGACAGGGCTCGGTCCAGGCTGCAGCGCCTGGAAGGGCACAGGCTCTCCCTCTTGGTCCCCCCCAGGAATCAGTAGGAACGGCCAAGAGCCCGGCTGTGCACGGATCAGCGGTGTGGCTTCACGCGAGCGTTCTGCCTCTCGGTGCCTGTCTCCTCATCCAAAAAATGGGGCAACAGTACAATGCACTCTACAAGGTTGTCGTAACGCGCATGCGAGTTAACATGACACAACGCTTAGGACGGTGTCCAGCACAAAGCAAGTCTACACAGCATGAACCACTTATTATCACACCACGATCACCACCGCTGGGGTGTCCACCGGGCACGCATGACAGCACCAGGCCCTGCTCTAGGTGTGGGGACACAGCCGTGTACGGGTTACCTCTGCCAGGGCACACACTTACAACCGACACCTGAAGGACAGAGGGATGAGCGCAGGGGGTGCAGCACAGCGACGGGTGATGTGCTGAGTCCTGGGGCGGGGGGCGTGAGAGGGGGTTTTGCTCAGGACCCACGTGGGGCAGGAGGGAGCTGGGGAGGAGCTGGGGGCTATGCAAACCCATCCCTGTCTCCACGACAGGCAGTGGCCCTCAGGAGGCAGCAGGGGCCCCGTCGGACCCCTCGCTGGCTTCCTCCTGTGGACGCTATGGGCTGGACCGACGCCCCTCCAGCGCTAGGCTGGGGCGGCAGCGGGAAAAAAATAACAGTTATTTTTTCTCTCTCCCTCTTCCCTCGTTTTCTAGGTTCATCCTAGTGTGGCTGTGAGGGTACGGAGGGAGAGAGGGCAGGAGTTGAGAGCGGCAGGAATTTATGAGCTCAGAGAGCGGCTGCCTTTGGTGGGGTGGGGGGAGGGGGCTCCCTTTGCCAAAACAATATTTAATTTTTTTAAAGGCGGCTACAAAGCCATGATTAAGCTCAGGGCCCTAAAACAAGCCCATAAAATCGAAAAATATTTATCTGGAAGGGTGGCAAGTCCAATAAAAGTTTTATGAATGTTTTACAACTGCCCTGTCAGGAAGCTGGCCTCTCACTCACCCCCCTTCTGTGAAAACACAACACACACACAAGCACTCACGGGCACAGACTCACACTCGCGGGCACGGGCACACATTCGCGGACACACGCTCAGACACACCTGCACAGATGTACGGCCCATGCAGCTCCCGCTGGCCTGGGGCTCTCAGGTGGGCCTGGGGCTGCGGGGAGAGGACCCCGACCGGGGACCAGCCTGCACACCTCACCTTTGGCACGCGCCCTCCTCCTGTGCCGTGGGCCCTGCTGGCGGCTGCAGTGTCTGCCCTTGGCAGGCAAGGCCCCAGGTCCTCCTGTGGACTCTGTGTGGCGGGGAAGTTGCACCCCGTTTTCCCAGGAGGGTCACCTCAAGGTCCAGCAGTTTGAAGGCAGCTTCCAACGTCTCTCCTCTGGCAGCCCCAGGGGCCACCGGAAGGCCAAAGACTGCCAGGTTTGTTATTCTTCATAATCCGGGAAGTGGGTGTCGGGAGCCCCGTTTTAGAGGAAAGAACTGACATGCAAGGGCCTTGCCTACGGTGAGCCAGGCAATGGCTGCAGAGTCATAAGCTCAGCCTGGCTCTAGTGGCTTCCCCTGTCCTGAGGTAGGGGACAAAGGCCCCGCCGACCTCTCCCGCTGCATCTCCCACAGGGCGTTTGCACGCACCTGCCCCCACCCCCGGCCACCCCGGTGACTGTGGATCACGGGCCGGTCTCACACGATGCTGCTTCCTCACAAGTGCTCCGGGCTCCTCCAGCCCGAGGAAGCTGCGCCTTCCCTGTCACCTGCCCGCGTCCTCCCCAGCTCCCGGCCTGTCTGGAGGTACGGAGCCCGGAAGGGCAGGGAGCAGCAACTTCTCCTGCCCCTGCGTCCCCAGTCGGAGCCGGGCCGAGGGCGCAGCACAGGGCGGGGAGCGGCGTGTGAAGGAGCCGGACTCGGGTGGCTCCTCCGAGGTCCCCACTGGCCCTGGGCCGCCCATCCTGCCTCAGAGAAATCACCCACCACCGGGGGCAAGGCCCAGCCCAGGGGCCAATTTCCAGCCGTCGACCACAGAAGAGACGGGCCCCTGGGCAGGGGCGGGGCGTCAGAACAAGGCACACGCAGGCGCTTCCAGATGCCTGCTCATCCGTCCTCGCACACTCCCCCTCCCGAGGGAACGTGACAGCCTCAAGACTGTGACATGACCTCCTGGGGACCTTACTCCAAGTTACAGATGGGAAGTGGCTGCCTGCAGAATCGGACAGAGCAAACCAGGGGCCCAGTTTCTGATCAAACGCTGGGGTTTCGCTTCACCCCCGGCTCTGCTCCGCAGGGGAGGATTCCTGCAGAGGCCTGATACTTAGGGCTGACCCCGGGCCTCCAAGAAACCAGGCCGAGGACAAGCTGCTCTGAAAGCCCAACGGCTGCATCCTGTGAGTGGCGAGAGACGGGCCACGGGGGAGGCGCGGGCTGGAGGGATGAGGGTGGAGGAGAGGCGGGCAGGGCCTCACTCCATTCCAGGACGAGACAAGCAGGCCTCCTGGTGCCCACCCGGGGAAACGCCGTGAAGCAGGGAGACGTGGAAACAACCCACCCGTGCTCACACAGGTGACAGCTGCCCGGGCTGCAGTCAGGTGAGTCAACTAGGACCCCGCCGGGGGCGCAGGTTCTGAAACGGAAGCAGCAAGGGCTCTAGCACCCCTGGGTCAGTGCGAGACCAAAAACGGAGCCACTGAAACCGCAGCAACGCCACCTCTGTTAGGGACACAACCTCAGGCAGGGAGAGTACAGGGACGCACGGGGAGGGGGCGTCACCTGTGGGAGAGCGGTGGGGCTCTCGCGTCGTCTGCAAGATTCTAGGGCTTGGGAGAGAGACAGAGAGACAGAGACGCTTGAGCATGTGAGGGGACATTCACGTCTGTTTGATCTTGCTGCTTTCAGGGGTGTCTCTTCTGTGCGGCCGAAGTTTTCCCAGGTTAAAAACAAAATCAAATACTGATTAAAAGAAAGAGAAAGAGGCACAGGGGACCCACCGGGGATAGGGTGAGAGCTGTCGTGTGGCCCTAGGTGCTGCCACCGCACACGCCGCCCGAGACAGGCCAGAGGCTCGCAGAGACTCCCCGCTGGGACCCCCTGGGAAACAGCACAGTGTCTGAGAGCCGTGATGGAGAAGCAGTGAGCGCCGTGGGGACATGGACGGGCGGACCTCGGCCAGGGTCAGGGCAGGGAAAGAGGATACGCCTCAGCCCCTGGTTCCTCGTGCTGGAACTAGGTCGCAGGCCCGCTAGGCACATGCCAATGGCCTCTTCCTGGGGGCCCTGCCCTCGCCGGGGCCGCGGGGAGGCCCTGGCACGGCCCATGTGGATGACAAGGGACCATGCCCAGGGTGAGGCTGGTCGGCAGATGGTTTCTGTACACTGTGCCATGTTTATGTTAATTGCAGATATTTTTAACGTATTGTGTTACTCCATCCGTCTTGGTGAACGGTCCGTCTTGTAAAATTCTTTTAATGATGTTATTTTTTCTTGCCTATCTTCATCATCTACAATTATTTATAATATCATTGTCTTTGTTTCAAATACTGGGTATAAACATTGTTGTAACAGTTCTTCGATGGGGTTCATATAATTTTTACAATTGCTTTGAAATGCTTCAATGGCCAAAGGGGAGGAGGGTTGGCCATTCTTTTTGGGGAGAAAAGACACCCCAAGTGCTCCCTGCGCTTGGTGAAGGTCCCCCTCCATCAGGCTGGCTTCCAGGAGAGGCAGCGGTGGGTGGCTGGCAGCCGGAGCTGGCTCTGCACTGGGTTTCAGAGCTGCTTACCCACGGACGGGGTGGGGTGAAAGCCACAAAGGCCACTGTCGGGTGAGACGCCAGTGAGAGAGACGGATGGTCTGTTTTCATTTTATAGAGATTTTCTGAAACCTCGACTTTCACCCCTCAACTCTCTCCAACCCGCTTTTCTCCCAACCAAGCTGCTTTCCGGAGTCTCTGTGGACAGCCGGTGACAGGACCTAGGGGGAGGCCATTGACCGCCTGGGGAGGGTCCCCTCACCTCAGGGTCGCTGCCCCGACAGAGCTGGCTTCAGGCCCCCGTGGGGCTGAAGTGGGCCGGGCTGTCCGGGCAGAAGGCAGCCGTCGGAGTGAGCCGGCCCGCAGCTGGGTGGCAGCCGGCCCGGGGCTGGGGACAGAGGGCAGCCCGAGGCTCCCGCCCCGCCTGCTCTCCGGAGCCCGCTGTGAACTCTCCGGGGCTCCACGGGGGGTTTGCAGCCTCCCTGGACCACCGTCCACACATGCCTCAGATCCCGGCCTCCTCTGCCCAAACCCCCTCAGTGCCCCCGGCCTGCAGCGAGCCCGGCCAGCCCCTCCCCGGCCTCTCACTGAGCTCCCTCGCTCCCCTCTGAGCCGCCCGCCGGCTGGGGTGCAGCCCACCTGCCTTCCTTGGACGGTGCCAGCCCTTGGACGGGGGGCGTGGGCCCAACACGGGCCCTGGCCTTGGGGCTCAGGGTGACCCGTCCTTTCAGGCCCGGCGAAGGCCTCCAAGCCTAGGCTCCCTCCCACGGTCTGTCAGATGGTGGTGGCCTGGGGGGGTCTGCCCCCGTGATACAGTTGGCCCGCCAGGGGACAGAGCAGCTGAGGGCGGCTGAGGGCAGCCGAGGGCGGCTGAAGGCGGGCCCTGGGTCTGGGCTTGGGTTTAGGACCCAGCCGGGGCCTGGCACCCGGGATCTGAGTAGGGCGGGGGAGTCTCCATGCCTTTGGCCCAGAGCTGTGGACGCACCAGGCTCATTCAATGAAATCTGCGTGTCAAGAGAAAACTAAAAAGGGAAAAGGTCTCCCACAGTCCCATCGTTAATGTTTTCACCTGGTTTCTTCTTTCTTTTCTCTGCAAAGCTTCTTTTTACGTGGTTGAGAGGACATGGCATGTACAACTTGGTGTTCTGATTCTTTTCAAAGATGACTTTGAACGTCAGCTGCGGCTGCCTTCACCTGCTCTCACCCACGTCCCCCACGCGGGGAAACTGGGGCTCTTCCAGGGGACACTACCACCAGATGCAGGGTGTCCTCCTCACCCCGAGTCCTCCTCCAGGGAAGGGCTCTGCAGGGCACTCCTGGGAGCGCCGGGGAAACCAGACTGGGTGGCTGGGGATGTGTGTGGGGACCACACATTTTACAGGAAAAGAAAACCAGTTTCATTTTAAACCTCAGAGGGAACATGCAGCCCAAATGCCCGTTGTCCAAAGGCCTATTTATGGGAACACGACAATACCCACAACCAGGACTCCTTGCGGCCCCTCCCTTTGGCACCAAGACGAGTTTACACTTTCCCTCCTCACTGGGTTTCCAGAAGCCTCTCAGTGGAGCAGCGCCCATGAGAAGCACCCACTTCCATATGGGGACCCCAGGGTCTGCTGGGCCAGGCGTCCAGATCCTCTGAGCCTCCGCGTACCCTTCAGGGAAGCGGGGCGAGGGCTGCAGCAGGAGGAAGAGGCAGCGCATCAAGGGCCTGGACCAACGGAGGCCAGATACGGGGCCCGACCTGATTCTATCGTGGCTGTGCTGTGTGGAGCTGAGTGTGGCCGACCGCAGGACCTGGTGGCCTCGGCCCGCAGCCCGTGGGCGCACACACGGCAGGCCATCAGGGTGGCTCTGTGCACTGGCCTGATCCTCACAGCCCCTCGCAACTGGACGACTACCCCCATTTCACCAGAGGGAAATGGAGGCTCTGAACGCAGTGAGCTGCCCTCCTGAGCGGGCTCGGAACATGGGAGGCCTGTGGGGAGGCGGCGCGGCCCGCAGGGTCCCCAGCTGAGCGACCACATCCAGGGACCACTGTCCACCACCCGGACAGCGGCTGTTGCTTAAACTCCTCTTTCTTAAAGATAAACCACAGGGACTTCCCTGGTGGCGCAGTGGTTAAGAATCCTACCAATGCAGGGGACACGGGTTCGAGCCCTGGTCCAGGAAGATCCCACATGCCGCGGAGCAACTAAGCCTGTGCGCCACAACTACTGAGCCCGCACGCCTAGAGCCCGTGCTCCACAACGAAAGAAGCCACTGTGGTGAGATGCCTGCGCACCGCAACGAAGAGTAGCCCCCGCTCACTGCAACTAGAGAAAAGCCCGGGCATAGCAACGAAGACCCAACGCAGCCAAATATAAATAAATAAATAAACAAACCACGGACAGCTTCCCCGGATCTTGTTTGCACGGCTGTCCACCCCGGCCTGCTGCAGACGAGCTGGAGACGGGACCAGGTGCGAAGCCTGAGAGGAGCCATAGCGGCCCAGCTCCAACTCCCACCTCCTCCAGAGCTCGCCTGGGCTGCGGCCACCTCCCGCGGGGGCTGGCCCTCGTGCTCCCGATGCCGCGAGGTACAGGGCAGGGCGTCTGCCCAAAGCACTGCTTCGCCGCACGCTGGACCAAGCGGGTACGAGGCCAGGCGGTGGTGGGCAGGGCTCCAGCCGCGCTGCTAAGCTTGTCTATGGGTCTTGTTCCCAAGGCTCAGTCTCCCTCCCTAAGACATGCGACGGGGACACAAGCGAACACCTGGTCCCGAGCCCTGGACGCCTGGCCAGCGCCGGCCCGGGGGTGCTGCAGTCTCATGGTGTCTCTGAGCTGGACCTGTGGAGACAGGACGGGGCTCTCCTTGTGGGTGTCGGGACCCAGGCTAGGGCCGGTGCAGGGCCGGCAGGACCCCGAGCAGCCCAGACCAGAGAGCTGCCCGTCTGCTGTGCAGAGCTGCGCATGTCCTCAGGGACACCGTGAGAACGGTGTGGTGACACCCGGTGGGGGCACTGAGAGCTGAGGCTGTGCTCCGCCCCGTGGGGAAGCTCAGGACCACGCTGGCTCCCGACTCGGTGACCCAGGCCCGGCCCTCATGCCCTCCGCAGCCCCCGCTTGCGGCCCTTCCCACTGCTCCTGCTGTGCTTCCCAAACACGCCCACACGCTCAGGCCTGGAGCGCGGCCTCCTCCTCGTGCTTGGCCTGAGGCGGTCCACGGATGGGGCAGGATTCTGACTGACTGTCCCCTCCTCCGGGAAGCCTTCCTGGGCTTCCGACGCACACGACACAGACCTCACAGTCACTTGTGCACTGCAGCAGACTTCTGCTGTCCCGCTTCCCCTCCAGCCTTCCTTAAACCATTCTCCAGGGGGTCGTTTAAAATCGCGAATCAAATGAAGTCAGCCTCTTACTCGAGACCTGCCTCTGGTGGACCCCCAGGCCCCGCTCCCCGAGCGGCCCCTGCCGCGTCTCCACGCCACCCCCTGCCCCCGCTTAGTTTGCTCACACCCTTCGGGGCGCTGGCCGCACAGTGCAGGCACTCTGGGTCGCTCAGAGGCAGCGGCCGAGGGCCACCCGACGCCAGCGGTGCGGTGCCGGGACAGGGGCAGGTCTGTCCGGAGGAGCCGTCCCTGCCCAGCAACATCCTCCCACCACCCTCGAGAACCAGCAGTGCTGCCCGGTGGGTCCCCAACTCGTCTCGTAGGGCTTCCGGCCCCCGGGGCTTACAAACGGAGAGAACCCTTTTGAAGGAGCAGTTGTGTGAACGTGGGGGCCTTCCAACCTTGAGGACTTTCTGGGAAGGCTCCCTGGGCGTCAGGATGGGGTCGTCCCTCTAGCCCATCTGGTTTCGAGGGTCAGGACCCTTGTCTCGGAAGCCAGCAGTGACGGCTCCATAAGACACTGCTCCCGTATTACGGCTCAGCTTGGACTCCTGACCCCGAGGCCCAAGTGTCCTTCCAGAAATCCAAGCAGGAGTCACAAGGCACTACGGCCAAACCCAGCCCAAAGGCAGGGTTCGTTTAGTTCAGACAGTTTTAGTTTTCAATCAGGAAATTTTCCATAAAAATTGAACCAGATGAAGTCTGATTCCTGGGCCTGCGTCCCATCGCATGGGAGCAGCGAGGCCCGAGCAGTGGTCCCTGTTTGCCACGCTGCCCCCACTCCCTACCGCCTGCCACCGGCCTCTGACACCCCGGCTTGGCCCTGTGGGCCTTGCCTCCGAGATGAGAGGCCCCAGTGCACCTGGGCCTGCGGGTGGGGCAGGGGAGGACACCCAGAGGGCTCCTCAGTCGCCGTTCTGGCCAGCTGTCCTGCAGAGCCAGCGGGAGGCCCGTACGCCACACTGAACGCCGCCCCGTCCACGGTCTGCGGGCCCCCAGACGCCCCCTGCTCCGGGGGCCGACAAGCGTGCAGCCCCAGAACCCCGGGCCCCCGACCTGGCTCGTCCCCAACCTGGGCCAAAAGTCCCGCCGCTGCGCCACCTGGCGCCGGACGCCCGGTTTACTGAAGATTCTTTCACAATTGGCGCTCCCCAAAGGTTAAAAGTAATGCTTTAGGGGAGGGGTGGCAGGAGAAGACAAGCAGCGGCGGTGCAGGGCGGGGAGGGCGGGAGTGGGAGTGGGTGCGATGAAGGGATCTGACCAGTTATATTTAATAAGCAGCTCAAGAGCCACAAACAGGAAGCAGACCTATTAACAGGCAACACTGACCTACGGCAGGAACGTGAACTCGAGTTGCCCGAAGCAGCGTCACCACGGCCCCTGCCCCACCCCAGAACCCAGGGCCCCAAACACGCCTCCTCCCACGTTCCTGCTCTGGGACGCCCAACTCTGAGTCCGCCTCGGGCTAGAGCAAGGGGAGCAGGGCAAGGTCGGCATGATGCCGTCCACCCCGGGAGAGGACACGGACGCCGCCCTCTGTGTGGACCAGCAGGGCCCCGAGGCCTGGTGGGCGGGCGCCCGGGGTGGGCCTCTCCCCTCAGGCAGCTTGGCTCTCACCCCCCAGTGCTCAGAGGGCCCCACATGTGCAGGCTGGGGCCCTGGGGACTGAGGTCTGGACACGGGCCTGCACGTGTTCCCTGGGGCCCAGTTTGGCTGAAGTGCCGAGCAGGAGTGGCCGAGGGACAGTGGGGAGGACAGGATGGGAGCCTGAAGCCCGGTGTTGTGGCTGGACTCCCACGGGTACCCCTGCCTGCCCGGGGTCCCTCATCCGTGACGGGGCTTCCGCCTCGGTAGAGGCCTCAGGGCACAGTCCCACAGCCCGGGCCGCAGGAAGCGGGCCTCTGCTGACCGCCGCCCTCCCTCGCGAGGGCCAGAGGGGGTCTCACGAGGCAACAGCTGGGCCAGGCTCTCAGGAGAGGACCCTGCTTCCCAGCCGGGCGGGCACCACCCCACACGGAGAGTCCGCCGGAGAAGCCGTGCTCCGAGGCCCCAGGCCCACCAGATGCAGCCCACCCGCAGCTTCCCATCCCCTAGTCCCGCAGCTCCAAGCAGCATAGCCACGTGCGGGTGTGAAGGCACGCGTGTGCACCCCACGGATCCGCTAACGGAAGCACCCCTCGGGCCCGTCCTCGCCTGCCCCGGGGCTCTGCAGGCCCCCCACTCCGTCCCCCGCCCCGTCCTCAGGGCCTCCGCGTCTCCCTCTCTGCGCGCCCCCCGCCCCCCGTGGCCAGGCCCTACTCAGCTGTCCCTCTTCCTGGGATCCCCCGGCCGTCCACGGCCCTCTCCTCGTGCTCAGCTCACAGTCCACACCTCCTACACGGGTTCGCTCTGCCCCGACCACGGCCACCACACCTGGCCAGCGGGACCTCAGGAAGCTGGGCTGCGAGGAGTGACAGGGGTGGAGCTGAGGACACCTGGGTGCTCTGTCCCAGCAGCAGACGCGCACTTCGACCCCACCGTAGACAAGTCCCACCTCAAACCGAGCGGGAGGCAGGAAAGGAGGTGGCAACGCACGTCCTGGGCAACGCTCTGGCTCCGGGGCCGCGTGCCAGCCCTGGTGGTCTCCCTCACCAAGCGTGTCCCTCGGAAACGCCTGTTTGAGCAGCACTGTCCCGTCCGTGCACAGGTCACGGGGTGGTGCAGTGGGCAGTCGGACCAGATGCCGGGTCCACACCAGGCTCCTCCAGGACGCACAATGGCTTTCCAGACACAGGTGGCGGGACCAGAAGCCATGATGCCACGCGGGCTGAGCCCGCAGTGCTGGCATGGGCGGGCCTAGACCCTGAGCCGAGGGCCAGCGTTTGGGCGCCGTCTCCACCTCCCCTGCACGGCTCCCGTGAGCAGAAAAAAACGACCACACTCACCAGGGATGTGGACCTTGAACTTGCCACTCTGGCCGAAGGCGCTGGCAATGACCCCCAGCTCCCCGGTGGACAGCTGCACCTTGAGCCCCACGAAGAGCTGGATGTTGGTCTCCTTCTTGAACAGCGAGCGGCCGATCACACTGTAGTCGTCCATCACCTGCGCCCACACCCAGCCCCGGAGAGAGCGTTAGTGCCTGGGAAAGGCTGGGCTGCCACACTGCCCAGGCGGTCCGCCTGTGTCACGGGTGGTGCCCGGGCCCGCTTGCCACTCCCCCCCACGGACACCAGATGGGCCTGGGCTGCACCAGGCCGGCTGTGGGCACTTGGTTGGCTGGACGCGCTCGGCTCGTCCACGTGGCACTTCCCACCTGACAGATGGGAGGGGGAGGCACTGCCCGTCCACGGCCACAGAGTCCACAGGCAGAGGTGACGAGAGTCCGCAGCTGCCCGCCTCTGCACGGCTGCCCGCCCACCTGTCCCCAAGCTGGCAGCGCTCCTCAGGAAAGCCTTCACGGCACTGCAGGCTGAGGGGATGGTGCCCACCCTCTCTCCAGCATCCCCCGCACCGAGGAGGCTCTAAGAACCCGGCCTCTGCCGTCCCGCCCGCCACACGCACGTGTGTCCCAGCCTAGGGCCCCCCTCCCTGGCCTGGTCCACATCCATCCCGCAGACCGCGGCCCCACCTCCGCAGTGCCCCCACGGCTCTCCCTGCTGGAGCCCCGTTTCCCCTGGCTCGCGGCTGTCCACGTGGAGGCCCAGGCTGAGTGGAGGCACACGTGTGTGTGAGGAAGCTGGCCTGGGGCAGCCCTGGCTTCGCCCCGAGCTGTGTTCCTCTGGAACCTTCTCCCAAGGGCTTGAGCTCGGGGCAGGCGATGCGTGAGTCCCGCCAGCCCTGGCCTCTGGCGGCTCAGGCGCAGGCCTCCCTGGACCTGCCAGGCTCCTCTCCAGGGCCTGTGCCAGGAAGGTGCCAGGCCTCTGTGCAGAGAGAAGGGGAGGGGGCGTGTGTGCACACGCATGTGTAAAGACCAGCTCTACCAGGCCTCAGAATGCCGGGTCCCACTAGGGGGCCACGGGAGAGACTGGGGAGGCTTCCTCCTGCCCTCCCGGCCCCGTGCGCCGGCCTGGGGCAGCTGCATGGAGTCCGACCAGGCAGCAGCTCGGGCAGCCGCGTGGAGGCCGGACGTACTGCCAGTGGTGGGACCTGCTCCTGGGGGCCCCCGGGGGCCAGGCTCAGAAACATCTTGCTTCTGCCCAAGATGCCACGATCCGGCCAAGGGCCAAATGGATGGATTGTTTTGAAAAGCAGAAACTGTCCCATTTACCCTCAAAACCTTTTGGAAAAACATATCCTATCCTGTTTGATTCATAGCGCTAGATGAAAGGTACGTGCATTCCTCCTCTCCCCAGTGATGGATGAATCGGATACGGGCAATGATAAGAATCATCGTTCCCACTTGCACAGCCCTTTGTAATTCAGTCTCGTCCCCACACGAGACCTCCTCCTTGTCCTCCAGACTCACAGGGCTCCCCTCGTGGCCGGACCCGGCTCGGCCCTCCGCACCGCACCGTCTGCGGGCGTCCCCGCTGCCGCTGCAGGGCATCCGGCAAGGCCGCAGGGTGAACTGAGCGGAGGCAGCTCCTCCGACCTCAGCACAGGGGAGTCGAGGCGAGCAGACGTCACCAGCGCCAATGGTGCAGGGTGGCCCCATCGCTTTCGCAGGATCCCCATCCGTACCCACCCCCTCCAGGACGGCCTGCACGTGGAACTCTGTCCCAGCCTCGTCAGGAGCCCAGCCTGGTCCGGCAGGTGCCAGGACTTTGGCTGAACCGACCCAATGGTTCTGAACCAGGCATTCCACGTTCCCCACAGCCAGAGGCTGGTCCCGAGGTCAGCCTGGCCGCTGAGACTGCCTGTCGCTGGGAGGAGAGCCCTCGGAGACCCCCGACCCCCAGCCCCTCGGAGACCCCAGCCTGTGCGGACTGAGGCACCAGTGGGTCACACTGAGCCCTCGCAGAGCCCTTGTCTGCAAGGGATTTCCACGGCCACTTTGCAGAGGTCAGAGCTGCGCTCAGGGATGAGATCTGAGCGGGTCGCGAATGCCAGAGCCAGGGGCACAGTGGAAACTCAAACCCCAGCCGGCCAGGCCTTTGCAATGTCCCCGCAGGAGCGTTCCGGACTGGCGGGAGTGGCAGGTGCACATTTCTGCGCCCCCAGAACACACCCCTCCAGTAGTTACAGGGGGTGGGGCCGTGAGAGGGGCTCAGCAAACGGCTGCGGCAGGAGCCCTCATTTCATGACGCTGGTCAGAGGGGAGGCCTCTGCAGTGCTGCAGGAAGACCAGAGGCGGCATCTGTCCGGGCTGCGGGAAATGGTGAACCTCAGCCCCTCCGTCTCTGGAACGTGCGTGCCCCTGAGGGCTGAGCTCCTCTCCAGATGACGCTTCCAGCCGAGGCAGGGACCTCAGAGATCAGACACACCAGCACATCCAACCAGGGAAGACCTTCTGAGACTAGCCAGAGGCTTTTCCTTCTGAACCCACCGCCGTGACGAGGAGCCAAAGGCAACGTGCGTGGAACCTGCGGGCGGCAGCTCCCCGGGAGCGACGCTGAGCCGCCACACGGTTACAGCCACAGCTCCCAGGGAAACGTGCACCGTCTGCGTGAGCTATCCGCTTCGTCTCTTGGCCTTTGGTGGCTGGAGGCCGAGCTCCCCAAGAGCAGTCACTGCCGCTCACAGAGCCCGGGCCCTCACCTCCACACCAGGCGAGTCCCCTCTGTCCCCGGCCTCTGAGCGGGGACTTGGCTGGCGGCGCACGTAATTATGTCATTACACGTGTGTGTCTCTCTCAGGGCCGGCTGCCGTGATGAGGCTTGGGAACTGCCCAAGTTCTGGAGCGACTATTCTAATTCAGACTGGAGAAGCGGCAGCAAGGAGACAGGGGCGGCTGGCCGTGAAGCGGAGCCCCGAGCAGAGAGGGCTGGCAAGGCTGGGGCCCTGGTCCATCTCCTCCAGCTCTGCAGTCCGGGGCATGGGGCTTCTCTGAACCTCAGTTCCTTCCTCTGGAAAAGGCTGTTGCTAGGATGAAGGGTGTTGGTGCTGGCAAGAACACCTGAGACCTGGTAGCAGGACAACTGCCCAGCGGCCAGAACCTCGATGACCAGAATATGAAGCTGGGAGAATGACAGAAGCAGTACCTGCGGCGGGGGCTCCTCTAGCCCACCCAGAACCTCGAGAGCGAGTTAGCCAACCCTCGGAGGACGGGAGCGGGGGAGACCTGTGCCGCGAATGGGCCCTCGGAGTCACCGGGAACGACAACTCCCGGGCCCCTGGACGACGACGCCCGGCCTCAGAAACCAGGGGCCAAGACTGCATCTCTTCCTCCCCCAGCGCAGGGCGAGGCGTGTCTGATGCCCAAGTACACTGGGGGGCAACGATTCACCCCTTGTTATCTCCTGGGGCAAACCCAGGAACGGACATTAGCCTTCAAGTTGTTTCACTTGGTCAAGCGAGTTCCACAGGCCCAGGCGGGGAGGCCTCGGGCGGCCAGGCTCTGGGCGTCACCCGAGGGGGACTGTGCCACGCCCGCTCCCAGGCCGATCAGGCCGTCTTCCTCAAAACTGGGCCTGCCCAGCACCGAACGGGCACCCGGCCTGGCAGTGACGAGCCTGGCGGCCCACGACCCCGACGCACGGAGCCTCCCTCCCTCTTTCTGTTCCCGTCACCAGGCACCAACGCAGGCAGAGTCCCTGCCGGTGCTGACGAGGAGGTACAAAGGCACCGTCCCCAGAGGCAGCTGCGTTCTCCTGGAGAGAAAGGGAGGCTAACTCTTTGCTGGGCGCTCGCTGCATGCCAGGCTCACGCTTCACGCCAGGCCCTTGCACGCGTGGTCGCGTCAGCTCCCCACCAACTCCGTTAAAGAAGCCACGGGTTCCGGGGGTGGGGGAGGGGTGTGACTGGTCTGCGGCCGGGCCGAGGCAGCAGCACCTGCTCAGTACATCAGATCCAGAGCCAGCTCTTTCCACCGCGTCCAGCTGCCTTGACCCTGCATCTATACAGCAACAAAAAGGCAATTTTCAAAGGGGGGCCAATAAGCATTTCGGCAGCTGAGGGAGAGTCTTGGCTATCAGACGCTGTTTAGACGGCAGGAGAGAGGCCTGGGTTTGGGTCAGCACACGTGGGCAGCCATCGGATTTCCCCAGGCGAGGGCCCGCTCGGCCTCTGCTGCAGGAAGAACCTCTGTTCCTTGAGCAGCCTGGGAGCGGAGTGGGGGGCAGGGGGCAGCAGAGCTGGCCGAGCGGCTGGCTGGACCGCAGCATTGCTTCCTCCAGGAGTTGGGGGGCCTAGCCTGCCGGATGGCGAGGAACCCGTGCTGACCAGAGGCAGTCGCAGGCCGGCCCGCACCTGGTGCCCCGGGCACGTCTAACAAGCCATCAGCAGTGGAGCGGGGAGAGCTGGGAGCCGGCAGGCAGTGCCGCTTCAGACTTCAAAGCCGGCCAGCGCTCCTGGTGGCGTCTGCGTGTTTACCCTTGGTTGGGCAGAGGCCACAGGCTCCTCTGGCCATGCCCTCAGGCCTTCCCTGTCCGGCGCCAGTGGATGCCAGGCCCAGGGTGGCCGGCACGCCCGGCCTGACCCCACCACGGGGGAGAGAAAGGTGCAGCCGTCTGGTAGCCTGGGCCGCCGCGCCGCGAGGGAAGTCCAAGTGAACAGCACCGAGCCCGGCGCTCTGCGCTAGCACTTCACACACAGCGGCCTCCCCTCCTTCTACCGCCCTGAGAGGTGGGGAGCACGGCCCCCATTTTTCCAGCAAGGAAACTGAGGGGAAGAGACTCACCCAACGCCTGGCCTGCAGGGGCCCGTCCAGCGGGCCTGGAGCCCATGCACACTGGGTCCCTGTGGCCTCTGCGGGAGACCTGCCATGCCCAGTCCTCTGCTCGCCCCCGCCTGGGTCCCCTGGCAGCCCCCGCCCAGCCCGCCGGCCTGCCTGTGCCCACCAGGCCTTGGGCCCACCATGCACGTGAGGGTGCAGTGCTGTCCTCATCCCGGTGGCCTGGAGAGGTGAGTGAGTGGGAGTTGGTGCAACACCTTTGTTTTCTAGTGATGTGGGTGGAACTACGCAAGCTGCCGTGGCCAGGGGGCGGGTGGGGCTGCTGGGCCCGGGCTGTGGCAGCAGTCGGAGGCGTGGGGCGGTGCAGGGCATTTACTATCCCAGGTATGAGCCCTCATTTGCCCACCTCCGTCCATGTGATTGAATGATTGATTTTTGTTTGTGTTGGGTCTTCGTTGCTGAGCGCAGGCTTTCTCTAGTTGTGGCGAGCGGGGGCTACTCTTTGTTGCGGTGCGCGGGCTTCTCATTGTCGTGGCTTCTCTTGTTGCGGAGCACGGGCTCTAGGTGTGCGGGCTTCAGTAGTTGTGGCTCGCGGGCTCAGTAGTTGCGGCACGTGGGTTCAGTAGTCGTGGCTCGTGGGCTTAGTCGCTCTGCGGCGTGTGGGACCTTCCCAGACCAGGGCTCGGACCCGTGTCCCCTGCACTGGCAGGCGGATTCTTAACCACTGCGCCACCAGGGAAGTCCCACGTCCATGTGATTTTTACAAATGAGGAAACAGGGGCCCACAGAGTGAGCAACTTAGCGGGGGGCAGCCGTGTGCACCAGCTCCAGGGTGTGCATGAGGCAACACAGGAGCC
The DNA here is from genome assembly GCF_937001465.1 of Orcinus orca. NCBI lineage: Eukaryota > Metazoa > Chordata > Mammalia > Artiodactyla > Delphinidae > Orcinus > Orcinus orca. Next base: position 1,599,605 of record NC_064568.1, on the reverse strand, counting down.
CTGGCTCTGCTGACTGGGCCGTAGGGCTATGCCCAAGCCCACGGGGCTGAGGATCCTGCATCTGGACCTGCGAGTGGGTAAGGAAGGGCGTCTTCTCATCTCCCCATGGGGCTGCAGAGGAAGGGGCGCAGGGCCTGAGCAGCCAGGGAGGATCCTGAGAAGGGAGGGGTGGGGTGGGAGGGGAACACCCGGGGGCCCAGGGGAGGGGCGAGACCAGAGGGCGTGAGCGATGGAAAACCCGGCACACCCACTGTCAGGCCCTGGACACCTCCTCCTGTCACCCGGCGCCCGCACTGACTCAGGGCTGGACCAGGAGGGGTGACCCTCCTCTGCTGCACGAGGATCAGAACCATAGCCTGCTGGGAGCCTCCAGGCAGACCCCACACGAACCTGGGCTCCCCGACACTGGGGTCTCAGCACTGCTGCCCTGAGTCAGCGGAACCCGGTCGAGTCCCAGGACCACCACTGCCATGCCTGACCCCCACGAGCATGCGCCACAGGGACACAGTGAGGCCTGCGTGTTCGTCCACCCATTCACCTGTGGCCTGGTAGGCATGGGCTCCTATGCAGGGCTGCAGGCACAGATGAGGGGGTCGGGGGGCGCCCAAGGAACCACCTGCACTGACCAGGCGGGCCCGGCGGGTTCATGGGCCCCGCCTGCGTGTCAGCCTGGCTCTAACTGGCGGAGAGGACGCAGGCCACTCCCGCCTGGCTCCCTGTCTGGAGACCACAGGCGCCGGAGCCAGGTCTCCGAGGCCGTCCTGGCTGTCAGACCCGGCAGGGCGGTGGGCGGGAGGGAGGGGGAGGCTGCTTACCCGCTCCACGATGCCGTGCTTGTGCTTCAGCTTGTATACTCGCAGCCTGGGCAGGGCGCTCTCGGCGTAGTTCTTATCTTCCAGCCCGTGCAGCAGGACGCCGTGGAAGGCCAGCCGGCACGTGTTGGCGTGGATGTCCGCGTCCAGCCTGGAGCCAATCACCAGGCACAGCCGTGGGCAGGTGACGGGCTTCTCGAACTCCACAAGGGCCCACTGCTGCCGGGGGCAGCGGCCTTCGGACGCCTGGCCCACCCTCCTGTCGGCCTCCCCACCGTCCGTCTCGGCCGGCACTGAGCCCGGGCACAGGTACTGCTCCTGGAAGAGGTACTCCTGGGAGAAGTCGAAGGAGTCCAGCACGGGCTCGTGGTCGAAGCCGTCGGGGGCAGGGCTGAAGAACATCACCCGGCCCATGACCGTCTCGTGGCCCACGGTGATGTGGAACTTGGCCTTGGTCTGCAGGGATCCCCGGAAATACGGGATCTTCTCCACGGACACGAGGGCTGCATGGACCGTGTGCAGAGACTCGGGGGCGCACACCAGGCCACGCTCCAGCAGCTTGGGGTCGAACTGGGTGACACAGATGCCCAGCCGGTCCCCCTGCACAGCAGAGGTGACGGGTGTGTGGAACATCTGCATGGACTTCACCTTCCTCACCACCTGGTCGGGAGGAAGAGAGGGAGAGCTGAGGCCGAGCCTCAAGGCTGGGGGGCTCCAGCTGGAGAAGCCCCCGTCCCGGCGCTACCAACACTCACCGGCACCCGGTCACACGCCCCTTGCACGGAGCAGGCTCCACCCTGCAAACGCGGCGCCAGGCTCGCAGGGCACCCAGGCCGGGACACAGGCAGCGGTCACTGCAGCCCATCCAGCACCACCGGGGTCCCCTCTGCTGCTCCACCCCCAGGCCCCATCCCACGCTTTCTTCCCCAGCCCTCTGTTTAGGTTTGCTTCCCTGCCAGCCCCACGCCTGCCAAGCCATGCCCGGCTGCCTGGAAAGCCCAGGACAAACACCCCCGCTCTGGAAAGTCTGCCCAGACCCCCGTGGGCAGGACTTGCTGCCTCTCCTCAGTGCTGCCCCAGCCCCTCCTGGCCCACACCGCCTGCTGTGCTGTCACTGCCTGCTCTGGACCTGCCCGCTGCCAGCCGGCGGGCTTCTCCAGGGCAGAGTGGCTCTTCATTGACCAGACACATGGTCCCCTGGGGCTGCTGTGTGGCAGGCACTGTTCCGGGAGTGGGACAGAGCCAGCTACGTTTTCAAAGAGCTTAGCGTCCAGAAACAGCAACAACATTACAAATATATTAACAAAATTTATATTAATATAAATAAAACTGACACATAACATTTTTGTGTATAGATACATGTAAGTAATACCACCATAATCTGTATACTGTTTATGAGACGCTCCAGAGGAAACGACACATGGTGACGCTGGAGGCGGCCCGGGGGTGGGGAGAGTCGGGCTCTTTGCCGTCAGAGGCCAGGGAGATCTCTGCGGAGCCCATGTCTGAGTCGAGACCCCATCGTAAGAACCAGCTGTGCGGAGGCCAGAGAAAGTCCACTCTAAATGGGGGGACCCGCAGGTGCAAAGGCGGGGGTAGGGGGAGGCCCTGCAGTCGGGGGAGCAGGCCGGACGTCACCAGGAGCGATGGCAAAGGAGCGCCCGATCTGTTTCCAAACCATCACACCGACCGGCACACCAGCACATTTCTGCACCCACGGTTGCTAAATCAGGAACAGACACAGAAAAGGCCCCAACAAACGTTCACAAAATGAACAAACGTCTACGCCAAGATCCACGTCGCAGTGATAAGATCAAATCTGTGCTGGGACCCCTGGTTAGCGCAGCAGAGAAACGTGAAATCGATTTCCGAAAACCTGCCGTCAAAAATCATCACACCAAAGACAGCTCTGACCTTCAGGTCGCGAGCACCCCGCCTACGAGGTCGGGCGTGCGGAGCCCCCGTTCTCTCCCCATAAAGGGGGTGCTGTGCTGACATAAGCCGCAGGAGCCCAGTCCAGCTCTGACCTTCAGGTCGCGAGCACCCCGCCTATGAAGTCGGGCGTGCGGAGCCCCCGTTCTCTCCCCATAAAGGGGGTGCTGTGCTGACATGAGCCGCAGGAGCCCAGTCCTTTCCTGGAGAGCCTGATACTTACGTGTTTGTTTAAAGACCATTAACGACCTGACCAGGAGGTCAGGGGGCAGAGAAAGTGAGAAGCACAGTGTCAAAAGCCACAGGCAAGATCAATCAAAGAGAAACATAAAACATCTCTGAAACGGTCCACAGGGGCAACGGGAAACTAAGCTTTTCAGGAATGCACCTCAGAGTAACCGGAGAACATTATCTTACACTAAGCGTCTGCCCAGCGAGGCAGGACCCAGTCATGCCTCCTCCCCCCGAGCCGGGAGCTGTCCCCTGGCCCTCAACCCCGGAGCCCCTCCAGGCCAGCTCCCTAACACGTCTGATGAAGCAATTCCTCGGCACCAGCCTCTACAAGGGTTCCCATCTCCTACAGCGTGACTTTCAAACCTTGTGGGTGGAACTGTCGTGATGAGGAAGCCCCTTTGACCAACTGAAATTCCACAGGGGATCGGTGCCACCACCCAGGGCACCCCCTCTGCTGCCCCACCAGGACTCCTGCTGGCCTGGCTCCCCCGCGAGCGCAAGCGGCCTTCCCTGGAACCTCCCGCCCCACGGCCCACTGGACAGCTCTTCGCAACGCTTAAGCCCCGGCCCGGCCCGGCCCGGCCCGGAGGCTTGACGTTTTCCCCCCCGCAGACACGCCTCTGAGCTTTGCCCCTGAGGCTCCTCTCCCTGGGACTACCTCCACCTGGCAAATTCCCATCCATCCCTAAACCCCAGCTCCCCAGGCACCTCCTCCCTGCCCACTCTGGACAGAGCTGGTTGTTCTCCTCGGCTGACTCTGAACCTGACTTTCTCTGTGGTCACTGCTGGCTGACAGCTCTGTCAGTCCCTGCCTCCGTGCATTTACTGACTTAAATTACAATACAAACCAAAACATTACCATCAACGGCTGTCTCGCCACGTGCTCCTCCCCCAGCCAGCTCTCCTGCCTGCCCCCCAGCCGGAGGGAACTGCTCTCTTGAATTTGGCGTGTAACATGTCTTTTCTTTTTATTGATACGTGTCTATAATTGTGTAGAGATTTACCACATATGTAGTACATGTGTCTAATCGATAACTTGCTTTGTTTTGTGAGATTCTGAACTTGGGAGTTGGTGCCCGTGCTGCCTGCACCTGCAGCTCACCTGTCGTGACACCGTGCATCTCACGGTGCACACAGGCCCCTGTCCAGTCTCCCAACCACGAGCCCCTGGGTCGTCTCCAGTTTTCTGCTGGGTGTGGTGTGACGGGTCCCCTCCTATGCAGGAGTCCTGAGGGTGCAGGTGTGGGGACAAGGCTGCAGGACCCAGGCCTGGACGAGAGCTGCTGGGTCACAGGAGAGTGAGCGCTTGCCTCCGCCAGGTAAACTGAGCACCAGTGCACGTCCACCCAGTGGATGTGTCCGCCCAGTGGATACACGTCTTCTACACCGTTCGGCACTGTCTGACTTCTCCATTTCTGTCCATCAAATGTGTCTGTCTCTCCTCCTAGACCCTGAAGGCAGGGCCAGGCTCCACCTGCTGCTGCACCCCCAGCGCCTGGCACGGAGGGCTGCTGACAGAGCCGGTCCATGGCAGCCCCTCAGGAGGGAGAAGAGACGCGCCCCTCATGGTGAGAGCACAGCTGGCAGAGCACGAGCTCGGAGTCCAGACCCGCAGGGGCCTGAGCGGGGCCCGCGTGTTCACGGGCCTCCCCTGAGGGTGACCAAGGCCTCGTGCCACCCGATGGTCCCCCCGGCCCCCAGGCCCAGGGTCAAGCAGGCGCCATGCAAAGCATGTTCTCTTCCCCACGGAGCTCACGTTCTTAGGACTGAAATAATACAGATGCCCTAAGAGGGCGCCGTGAAGAGCAGCAAGACAAATAACTGTGCAAATCAAGATTTTAGGGCCCAGACAGGAAGCTGGGAAACAGATCGACGGGGACGGGCAGCGGGGCACCACGCCATCGGCCGCCAAGCTGCCCCGGATCCACGTCAGGAACACAAGATCCCACCGAGGACACTAACGAGGAGATGTGGATAGTTTCACCAGCTTAAGGGCGGGAACAACAGGCTTTCTTGTCATTTTCTAGGCAACTTCGAGAGACACTCCTGCTCAACTCCCTCACCAAATCCTCACTAAGACCCACGTGGAGGGGCCGAGGCGCCACCCACACGCCCACTCACCACGTGTCACCCAGTTTCCCTCAAGCTCCGGCCCAGGCCCTGGAACGGCCCAGGGGCGGCGGACACAGTTTTGATCTTACGGAAACTGACCGCTTGCAGGTGAGGGGATGCTAATTAAACCATCAGCTAATAAAGGCAGAATCCTAAGACCACGGGGAGGTGCTGTGAGGGGGACTAACTGGGGACCTAATGACTCCTGGGTGGTCAGGGAGGGCTTCCCTGAGGAGGTGGCACTGAAGCTGAGACCAGATAGAGGAGAAGGGACCACCCGCAGGGGCTCCAGGCAGAGGAAGAGCGGAGCGGGCCCGAGGCCCCAAGGCGGGCAGGAAAAGAGGTGGCCAGGGGAGTGGGGCCAGCGCCTGCCCCATGAGGACAACAGACGTCCCGGCGGTGGTGGCCCGGGGCTGAGCAGAGGGAGGACGCACTCCGATGGCCACTTGGCTGCGTGGCGCGGGGGCGGGGGGGCAGGGAACAGGAAAGGAAGGCGGGAAGCCAGCAAGGAGGATACTCGGGTTCTTTCTGCAGCAGCAGAATGGGCGGCGGAGGCCGGGGTGACGGGCACGTCCAGCATCCAGCCTGAGGGCAGCCGAGAGCTCAGAGGGCAGGAGGCGTCGGGAGACACACGAGGGGAGGGCAGGCTGCGCGGAGGAGACACGTGCTAAGTTCCTCCTGGACTGCCCTGCAGCCCCGTCCTCCTCGGAAGCACCACTTCCGTGTTCCCTGACCCTGTGTGACCCTCGTCGCCGTGCCCGTCATCAGGAGACCCAGGAGGCTCTACCTCCCACACAGGCCCAGCACCCGGGCCCCTCCGCTGCGCCCACCGCCCCCCCGCCACCGGCCCCCCTGACTGTGAGGGTCGTCGTGCCCCGCACCCTCCCTGCCTTCCAGCTCGCTCTGTAAAAGCCCACGTCCGCACTCCGACTGGGCCTCACAGTCGGCCCCTGCTGTTGCCCTGGTTTTATTTGCTACGACTGCTCCACCCCCACCCACGTCATGTCAGTCACATGACCCTTCCTGCTCCCCAGACACGCCAGGCTCCTACCTCACGGCCTTTGCACTTGCCAGGGCCTCTGACCGGGACGCTCTTCCCCCAGAGAGCCACAATTCTCATTCCCTCATTTCCTTCCTGTCTCTGCTCAAATGTTTATCCATCCTTGACCCCCCCACCACCCTGCAACCCAGTAAGAGACAGGACCACCGCCCCCATTCCTCTGTCTTCTTTTGCTTGTTCCCTTTTATTCACAGTGCTCTCCACCCCCGACATATTACGTATCTGCTCACTGACTCTCTCTCCCGTATGGGATGTGGCCTCCACGAGGCAGGGGCTTTGTTTTTACTTTGTTTTTCCCATTCACATCTCTAGTGCCCAGCACAGCGCCTGACAGATAGGAGACCTCACCACACATGTGTGGTGTAAACAGATGCAGCACCGTCCCTGCCCCAGGGAGCTCCAGTCCTGGCCTGGGCCCTACACATCCTCAAAGGCCCGTGGAGCCCCACACCTGTGTGCGGGGCAAGACCGGCCCCGAGGCTGGATGGGCAGTTAGAGGTTCCAGACCTCCCCCAGGGTGAGAAGCCTTCCAAGCAGGGGAGAAGCAGGGCTGAGGCTCGCCAACAGTGACAACAGAGAAGGCGGGGGGCGGGGGGGAGGGATGCCGTCGAGTGGGACAGGAAGGCCTTCTGCTTGGGATCAGCAGGCCGGCCCCCCTGAGCTCGGCTCCCACGAGGGCTGGCTGTCTGCAGGGCCTCTTCCCGTCTCCCCGGCACCAGGCACTTCTGGGGAGGGAGGCTGGGCCCGAGGAGGAGGGAGGCAGGAATACATCAAGCAAGCAATGTTTCAAACTCCAGTTCGCGCTTGCTAAGCAGTTCAGCCCTTTCTGATTCACAAAGGGTGTGACCATCGTCTGGGCCGGTTATTCTTCATAAAAACGCAACGAGGTAGGTCAATATTTTCACATTCAATTTTATGGATGAAGAAAGAGGTTTTCGATGTCTCCAAGGTCACAGAGCAAACAGGTGAGACTTGGGACAGTAAGTGCTGGGACCGCGGGGCAGGCCTGACATCCCGGCCTGTCTCCCGACCACCGGACCACCCGAGCAGAAAGTGCACCACCCTGCAGAGCTGGGCGGAGCCAGGGGCGCGGGGTGGATGCCCCCCCCCCCCCACCAGGCGCAAACCCAGAAAGGCAGTTCCAGGGAAGGAGCCGGGAGGGCAGAGGCAGGGCGCCCAGCCCCTCTCTCCTGCCCTGGCCAGGCGCAGTGGACAGTTTCAGACCTGACTTCTCAGCTGCTCCGCCCCCTCTGGCCACCCTTGGCGCCTGTCTCTGGGTGGCAGGGCCCCAGCACAGGACAGGCCCTCCGTGGAGGTCTGTGACTGACCAGGAGGGAGAGCAAACAAATGCCCCATGTGCCCCCAGGCCTGACACGTGTCTTCCGAGCATCTGCACTGTGGTTTCCAGCACCTGGAGCGCTTGGCAGGATGCTGGGCTCACGATGACCGGGGCTCTTTCCGAGGCCAATGAACAGCGGTCTAGAAGTGACCCGAGGTGGGGTTCACCAGGCGTCCGTCTCGGCTCTCCAGAGCAGTGTGTGTGCAAGAGCGGGGACCCAGCCACGGGACGGAGACCTCACGATTTCACCATCGGCCAACACAGAAGGCAGAGGAGAGACACATCTGCCGAATGCTCACCAAGTGCTAAGCTGGTCCTTACCGTTCGCCCAACAACTGTCCAGGTGGTAACAGTGACCGCGGTTTACAGGCCAGGGAACTGAGGCCCAGAGGGCAAGGCACGTGCCCACCGCATCCGGATCTGCCCATCCTGAAAGCCCCTATTCTTACACCATATCACACGCATCGACCCCACCACGGAGTGCACGGTACAGTTCACCCCACGAGCGGGCTCTCTGGCAGCGTTCCTTCTGTAGGGTAAGAAATGGATGGGCCAACACCACTGCAGCCTCCTGCAAAGGAACAGCAGGTCTGGGGACCCCGGACATCCTCCAGCATCAACAGATGCTAGAAAGAAGGGGGCTTAGCAGTCTTTCTGATGTGCAGAGATTTCTGCAATAATGGTACTGGCTGTAATGAGATTGGACCCCATTATCCGTTTTCGTTCCATTATTGAGCCTGGAAGCTCCTGGCTGTGCCAAAGGCGAGGGTCGAGGCCTTGCAACTTCATCATTACTTAATAAAATGTAAATTGGAGAGGAAAAGAAACACACGAGGTTGACACTAATAAGCTTACACCAGGATCAGTTACTTCAATTCAAAGAGGTTCAGACCGGAGGGAAAAATGAAATCAGCTTTTAAAGACCCGTCTAGGTTTGGCTCCATCAGACCCAACCAATTTGGTTTAATAAGACCAACTTGGCTGCTCTCATTTCTCCCTCTTCTTTGCGCTGCGCCGGCTGCAGATAAGACGCCCCCGCCTGATGCGTTAATTGCATCTTGCGCAAAGAAGCCGAACTCGGGATGCCGCTCGGGGAGGAAGCGGCGTGAGCTGTGCAGGCGGCAGGAGTGGGGAGCAGATGGGCCCTGGGGACTCGGTTCCCACCCGCTTATTTTTTTAGAGAAATGACAACCATTCAGAAAGGTACAGGGAGTCAAGTGATGTGGTAACTACCTGTGTTCCCACCACTGGAATGGACCTCTGTGAGCCTGTCACTTGTACTTTGTCTTGATGTCCAGTTGAAGGCCCCAGTCCTGTCCCCGGCCTCACCTCACCTGGAGTAATCACCTTCATTGTGTCCTCATGTGTCCCACTGGACACATTTACAGCCACGTGTGCACCCTGGATAGGACCGATCGTTATTTTATACAACGGCGCCCTATTACTGTTTAATTCAAATACTCGTCTTCTTCCTCTGTACCGTGGTTTTGACATCTGTTCATATCGGGAGACATATCTGTACATAGATCTATCTCTGTATATTCGTCTGCATATTTACGTAGACACTGAGCTATCCGTTCGTACAATCTACCCAGGTCACTCTTTCTGGCTGCTGCATGGTACTTCTTTACATGAAAACGCCACCTTTTATTTATCTGCGCCCTTACTGATGGACACGTGGGCCGCTGTGAACGACGCCACGGTGGCCATTTCTGTAGCGTCAGCCCACACGCGCACACGGAGCGTCCCCGAGCAGGTGTCGGGACAGAAAACTGTGGTGTGCAGAGCACAGCTTCAGTCTCACTAGGGCTTCCCAGCTGCCAGCTCACAGCCTTCCAGCGGTGCTGGGAGAGGCCTCCTCTCGGACGGCCCCGGCCCCGGCCCCGGCACTGCAGGCCCCTTAACTGCTGCCCAGCCGTCAGATCACCAGGACGGCAGCTCCTCGGGGTCCTGCTGCCGCCACTTCACCCCAAGGCGGAGTGGTGAAAGCCCCTCCGCACCGCGACCCTGCCAGGCCCAGCGGCCTCCAGGGCGTGCTCCCGGGGGGTGACACACCGCACGAGGTCGGGCCAGGCCCCTCTCGGTCCTGGCTCTGCCCCTGGGCCCACTGCCCCCTGGGCACCAGGGCCAGGAACTGGGCCCTAGCAGCACGGGCCACTCTCCTCCCGCCCGGCCTTGTCTTGGGGGACGGTGCTGGCTGCTCAGAGGTGGGCTCTGTTCCACGCAAACATCCCATTGGGGCCTAACTAAAGCCGCCAACTACTCCCTGGGGAGGAGGAGAGCCGAGAAGACCTTCCTCTCCGGGGTCCCTGCGTAGAAATGAGAAACACCCCCTAAGAGAAGGAGGAGGGTCTTCAGAAGCCTGGGGACCCATAGACCGAGCTCCAGGGTCAGAGATGGCGTGGGGCTCTGCCTGGCTGCGTGTCTATCTTCTCTGGGAGGCCCGCCCTGCCCCAAGCGCCTGGCCAGGCTGCGTTTCCAGTGGTCAGTCACCCCTGGGCCCAGCGTGCACCTTGCCCACCTCCCCAGTCACGCCCCACACCAGTCCAGGCCCCTGCCCAGGGTCCCGGAGCCCCGACAGTGCTCCTCACGGCCTCATCGTCATTCCCACCACGTGCCCGCGCGTCTGGCTCCCTTCTGGGGGGCTCCCGCGCCAGGCGGACAGCGGCCCGTGGGCAGGCTGGGTCATTCTGCTCACCGCCGGCCCCCCTCTCGATACCTGCCATGTGGTGGGCACCCGGGGAGGAAGGGGACGGATTCAGTTTCTACCACTCGGCCCAGCGAAGGCCCCACCCCTCCACCGCGACCTCACAAACTAACCCTGGTTATTAACCACCCAGTCCTGCAACAATGAAAAACCGTAAAAGTGACAAGGGGCCTGCCAGGAAGCTTTACGTTCCTCCCCCAGCCGCCCTCCACGCATTTGTCATCCCATAAAACTTTAAATTGAATTACACCAATGCCTGATTCTTCTGTTCTCCATACGACTGGGGCTTTAATTGTTTTTAACGACATTCTTGGGCTTTTTGGGGGGTAAGGAATCCTTGGGAGGTGCGCCAAGGGGGCCAGCTCTGTCCCGGGGCTGAGCCCGGAGAAGCTGTGGCCGGAGCAGCAAACACGGCCACACCTGGGCCTCGGAGAACCAACCGGGCGGCCTGGATCCCAGGTGGACAGAAGGGGCCCGAGGTCCCAAGGGCTGGGCTCCTCGGCCCGTCCCCGCCGCGCCCCCCGGGCCCCGCTCCTGGGTGGGCGCCGCCTCTGCTCACGCGCTGAGCTGGGGGTGAGTTCTGTAAGTGTTTCTGAGCCTCAGTGTTGTCACCAGTAGAGCGGCTCATACCCCTGGCCCAGATGTCGTGGCAATGTAAGCAGCCTGTGTCCACATCTGCGGAGGTCCGGGGAGCGCAGGTCCTCGGGGGGCGCAGCGGCCCAAGCTCAGCCCCTGGCTCCATCCTCATCCTTCAAGGGCTTGCAGCCCGTCAGTGGCAAATCCCAGAGCATCTTCCCGTCCACTGGGCCTCACTTCTCGCTCAGATTCCCCAAGAGGGCCCCTTCCCCATGTTTCTGCCGGGCCACCCGCCTTGTACAGAGCCCGGGCGAGACGCCGCCGGTCTTCAGCCCATGGGGCTCCAGGGGTCCAGCGTCATCCCTCTGGCGCCCGGCCCAGCCTCCTCCCGCGTCAGTGCAGGGCTCTCCCAGCGCTCACCTGGGCCCGGCACCCTCCACCCTCTGCTCCCACAAGCGCGCCAGGCCACGTGCCTTCCTGTTCACCTCGCACGTGGGCATTCGTCAAGTCCCGTTTTCAAAGTCATCACCCACATTCCCTCAACTGGGTTTAACTCAACACATTCTTGTAGCACCTGCTCCGAGGCAGGCCTTACACTTGACCCTGGGAGCATGTGGGGCAGATATAAGTGCCACTTAGGACAGCTGTTATGCCGTGAGAGAGGGGTCAGGGGGCCAGGAGAGGAGGTGACATCTGAACTGGGTTTAAGGACAATGCCATGCAAATGAGACCAGGAGAGTGTCAGAAATGAAAGAGCAACTTCTCCTTCTGGGTCCCTCTCCCCCTTCCCCGGGCCTTCCTTCAGGGAAAGCTCCTGGTGTCACAGTGCAGGAAGGAGCCCAAACACCTACAGGAAACCTGCATTTTCCAACTGGTCCCGGAGCCCAGCTGTCCCGAAAGACATCAGGAAGTGCTCCCGCCTTTCCTGATGGCGGAGGAGAGCAGGTGCAGGATGCTGCCTGCCGGGAGCACAGAATTTCTTCCACGTCCCAAGTTTTAAGATTCATGGAAATCTTCGTGTTCTACACCACGACAGATCCATGTTTGTTTGAAAATAAAAATCGGGTTTGGAATTAACTGCCCTTTCGAAAACTGACACTGCAGGAAACTGACCTGCTGGCCCTGGGCTGCCAGTCCCTGGCGCGAGGTGGCATTCACCCTGAACCCCTGCCGCAGAAAACTGCACCCAGCAGGCGCGCTGGTTCCAGCGCTGCAGGTCGGTAACAAAGGTCAGGGGCGCTCATTCCTGCTTCCCACGCCCAGGCCAAGCTCTAAAGCCCCCAGCCACGCATAACCCCAGCCAGAGCCAGCAAAGCAGACAGGCTGGGCTGCGGCACAGAGAAGGCCCTGTGGCTCTGCTGAGCTCGGCCCTGGAGAAGCCACCTGCAGGGGAGAGCTCCGAGGAGCCAGGTGACCAGAGGTGCTCAAAGGAGACTCGGCCTCGGCCAGAAGATTGGCCTTCCACACCCCAGAGATCTTTCCAAAGGTACAGGCAAAGCTCGGGGCTGACTAACGTCTTCCTGGAAGTCTGGAGAGATTTCTCAAATATGAATTATTCCTGCGTGTGGGCCACCAACATATCTACCTGCTGTGTGGGGCTGAGAGGAGCTCTTCCCCAAAAGCTGTGAGGAATTTATAAGCTCTGGCCCAGAAAGGAGGTTGAGATGTCAATATTAATACTATCTGAAAAGTTCAGGAGTTGTAGTTGAGATTAATGAAAATGACTTTAGACATGTAAGCAAGAACTTCGAATGTGAAAAAGTGAAGGAAATAAGCGGCCCCAGCGTGGGTGGAGAGTCAGATGGAGCTTCCCGTCAAGGCGACAGCTGTAAGGACAGCTGTGGACAGGCAACGGACAAGCGGAGGTGGAGGCAGGGCGGAAGCGGGGTCCAAGCCCCACTCTGCCCGCTCCAGACCCAAGCCCCCCTCCGACCCCGCGGCCCAGCACCGCCTGCCCCGGCTCCAAACCGACCGCTGAGGTCCACTCCAGTCTCTGCCCCGCAGCTTGGCCACTGCGCTCTGTCTCAAGAGCCTGTGGTCTGCAGACACTCTAACGCGCTAACCAGTGGGCCGTCCACCAAGCCAAGCCATTCAGGCGACTGGGGACCTGCCACGTGCAACTGACGAGCGGCCCCCTCTTCGTGTCCTCAGGACCCCCACTGCTCTGCCCGCTGACTCCGCAGCCTCAGCTGAGGCTCCACTGCCCTGGGCCGCCTTCCAAGACTGCCCAGGCTCCCAGGGCCTCTTGTGCCTACTCCGCCACCGTCACCATCATCACCTCCACGCCCCGCCCCCCAGCGCTGACACGCAGGGAGCACCTACTGTACACCCTGGGCAGTGTTCCAACAGGCTCACGTACATCAGCCAGCTCACTCCCCGCAGTGCCCCTGAGGGTCCGTCCTACTGTGACCCGCGCTGTCCAGGGGACCTGACTGGGGCCCAAGGTCACCCAGCTCAGCAGTGGTGGGGCCGGGATGCAGACCCTGCCGGGGGAGCTCTGGGCCAGGGCTCTCTGAGAACACGCAGCTCTTGATTCTTTGTATCCTGCCCCCAGGGGAGGGGACCTGGTACATCCTCGGTGGCAAAAACCGCTGAACGAACGTGTGACTGAGGGCAAGGGGGCGCGCCTCTGTGTGGCGCAGCGGTTACAAAGCAGGTCCTGGAGTCAGACTTCCTGGTTCAAATCCCTCGAGTTATCCTGCGACCTTGGGCAAGGGCCTTAACCTCTCTCTCTTTCCTCAAATGGAAAACGCCCCTGCCTCACCAGGCAGTTGCGAGGATTACGCTGGGTAATCTGTGTGGAACAGTTTGCATGGCATCAAAACGCTAGAAACTGTTCAATAAAGATTAGTGATCAACACGATTACTGTTACTATTTCATCATCAACAGAAAGGAGACGCGCATCCTGGCCCCATCAGGGTTACCGCGACAATGAGATTATGAGGAGTGCGGGCACCCAGCCAGTGCCCGGCGTGAGAAGAGGCTTGAAGGCCCAGCTTCCCCAAAGGTGAGGGACGAGGGGTTGCAAACTTTTCTGTAAAAGGCCAGACAGCAACTGCTTCAGGCTCTGCAGGCCCTACAGCCTCTGTTGCCAGCTACTCAGCTTTGCTGTCGTGGCATGAAAGAAGCTGCGGACATACAGCTTCATGTAGAAAAACAGCCTGCGGGCAGCAGCTTGCCGAACCTGCTGAGCTCCGAGGCCCGGCTCCTGTGAGCTGAGCCGCCTGGAACAGAAACAGCAGCCCCGTGGCTGCAGCAGCCAGACCCGCCTCGGTCAGATCAATCCGTGCCCGATCCGGGCCGCCAGGCACCGCGGGTGCTGCCTGAGCCGCCGCGGCGGCACGGCTGAATGCCCCGCGGAGCAGGCTGCCGTCCACAGGCCTCCCGTGGCGGTCGCCTCTGAGCACCTTCTCAGCTTGGGCACACGGCACAGGCAAGACCTGGCCCTGCAGCCCGGGGGGAGGACCGCCGTGCGAGCAGAACAGGGTGTGACCTGCAGGTCCAGTCTCCTCATCTGTACCCTGGACACAAGAATAACACCACGTCTTGTAAAGCGGAGAGAGAAGAACGCACGCGCAGGCCCTGGTTGGGTGCTGCAGTGATTACTATTCCTACCGGTCTCCTAGGAAGCAGAAGCGGAGGGAAATCCACTTGAGATGACTTTCAGAAGCTTAAGGGCATAAGCTTCGTGCAAAGTCTGTTTGGGGTAGAACGGGTAACACACAGGCCAACGTGAGTCATGTTATATCGCAAATAAAAATCGGCCCATGAATATACATAATCCTCAAGGTAATTCTCCCAATCTCGCGACGGTAATGGAGCCACCCTCGCTCACTGAGGCATGAATATTTACCGTCCTCTGGCTTTACTGCTCTCGATCTGGGTTCAATTTTGCAAATTAAAATGAGGGCTGTGTGGATAGAGAGATTACAGGAGAGCCCCCTGAAGCCTGCTGTCCCCGGAGAGGGAGCCAGGCGGGGGAGTTGCTCCTTCCCGCTGGCCTGGTACCTCTGCCTGGAGGGTCAGGAGCAAGAGAAAATGGGGCGAGGGGTCGCGGGGCGGTCAGGACCCTGGGAAACACACGGTGCGGCAGTCCCAACGGCGCTGAAGACAGAAGCATGTTTCCGGGTGGGAAAGGTGTGCCAATGCCCAGAGGCCTCTCTTTTGGATGGCTGAGGAGTTTCCGAGCAGCCAAAGGAGCAAGGGCTTCAGGAGCTGACAGACCTAGGCTCACACCCTGGCCAGGGCCTGGAGCTGGGGCGTGTCATTTCACCTCTCTGGGCCTCAGCGGCTTCACCTGGAAAGTGGGGATAAATACTGCCTCCCTCCCAGGCCCATGTGAGAATCTGGAGCCGGGTAGGCAAGGTGCCTACAGGGCGGGACACGGGAGGGGTCTGCAGCTCCACAGGCAAGGACCAGGATGGCTTGACGGGGCAGTGATGCCGGCCAAGGGGCGACACAGACCTGCAGAGTGGGAGCGACTCCCGCTTGGGGCAATCCTGGTGCAGCCTGGCAACCGTCCAGCTGGGCTTACTAACTGTCTGTGGGGAGGCCAGGGGAGATCCTGACACTCTAGCCAGGTCTTGCTGGTAGAAGCGAGCACCCTTCTGCTGTCCTGGGTGACAGGGCAAGGGGAGCAGGAGACGGAGTGGACGGCGGGGATGAAGGGTGCTGTGACGGGTGGCTCAGGGACCCTGCTGGCGGCCTGCAAATGTGGGGCACCTGTCTGCCCGTCACAAACCCGGTTCCCTAGAAACCAAAAGCCAGAGATAGAGAGTCACTTAATCTGCCCTCGAGGCTCTAAAAAACCAGCTGGAACAAAATCTGTGTGAATTTGGTCCAAAACCCCTTTGCAAGGACAGCGCTACCACTGCTGGAGCACCCATTATAACTGGCGTCAGACGAGGCCTCCCAGCAGCCCTTGCCTCGCACGGTCCCGTACTGCCGAGGAACCTGAGGCTCTCAGACTCACACAGATGGGGCTGGGCCAGGACGGCGCACCAGGCCAGACCCTCCTGCGTGCCCTGCACTCTGCGGGGTCTGAGGAGACCAGGATGCGTCGGACACAAGCTCCACCCCCACCCCCAGAGCTTCCAGCCGCTGGACAGTCCGCCCCCTCCTGTGCACCAGGTGGCAAGGGCTGCCGCAGGGAGGCGAGGAGGGCGGGGCTTGAGGAAGCAGCCATGGCTCCCACTTGGCAGGCACTCGG
Source organism: Orcinus orca (assembly GCF_937001465.1). Classification (NCBI taxonomy): domain Eukaryota; kingdom Metazoa; phylum Chordata; class Mammalia; order Artiodactyla; family Delphinidae; genus Orcinus; species Orcinus orca. The sequence continues at coordinate 1,583,623 of NC_064568.1, read as the reverse complement.
CTGGGGCGGGAACCCAGACAGGAGGTGACGTTGGCGTGGGGCCTCGAGGAGGTGAGAGCAGCTCAGGCAGGAGAGGGGCAAAGGCCCGGAGGCCCAGGAGGACGCACGCAGGGCGGGGAGGAGCCTGTGGGCACCAGGGACTGCAGCCGAGGCCAGAGCCGGCGGTGTAGGGCCCGGAGGTCGGGCCAGGGCTGGAGCCTCCGTCTGCCGGCCGGAGGGGCCGTGAGATGCTGCCAAGAGGGCGACGGGTGCCGACCGCGCCGTCAGCAAGGCCCCTGGGGCAGCTTAGGTGGAGGAAAGGCTGACGGGAGAAAAGACCCAGGGCAAGACGGACCCAGCCGTAGCCTTGCTCACCCACTGCGCCCAGAGCGCCTGAGACGCGGCCGCACAGAGCAGGCCGCGGGGTCTGCGGAGTGAATGAAAGAACAAAAGGAGGGTCTAGACTCGGGGAAGCCTGGGTGGAGGGAAAGCTGGGAGCGCGAGGACCCCAGGCCGTGTGTGCAGGGCTTGAGCGGTGCCGGTGGGGCCTGGGACCAAAGGGTTACTTGCTGCGCTCGGAAAACCCTAACCCCCAGCCTGACTAGACGTCTTCTATTTTTCTTTCTGCTTTCTTTAAGACCCCAGATGTGTCCCTACACATCAAAAGAGAGCAACGTATAAAGTTAAACTAAATCAAGGGCTTTTGTTCTTAGGCATCGTTGCTGAACTAATTATTCCTGTATGTTGTTTAATGAAATAGTGGTGCCGTATATTAAACCAGTTAACAGGACGAGCACATGAGTTACAAGGGAGGTCAGGGCTGCGATTATAAATTTAACTTTTCCTTAAGAAGAGATGAAACAAACGACCCAGCTCCCCGCTGTCGAATGTCATGGAGGGAAAATGACGGCACCGAGGGCGCCGAGGGAGGGCCGGCCGGTTCACGGAGGCTGGCGGCACCGGGCCCAGCCCCGGCTCCCCGCCCTGCTCCTCTGCACCCAGCCTCCGCGCAGGCCCAGGGCTCGCTCCTCAGCCCCCGCGTCCCTCACCCCCTGACCGCCAGGACCACGTGACACCGCACACAGGACAACCAGCCATGTCAACAGCCATCCAGAAAGCTGGAAACAGCCCTGAAAAGGCGCTCAGGGAGAAGCCGTGCAGCCACCTCCCCACGGCCAGACACGTGGGACAGTCCAAGGGTCAGGCCCAGGGGACGGCAGGTAGTGTGGCGTCTCCCTCCTGTGGACCAGAACCACTGCACGTCAAGAGGAGACACTGACACAGCAAACAGGTCCATCAGGGAACCCACCGTGCTTTTATTCCTGAGCACGCGCGTGTACACGCGTGCCCGTGTGTGCGTGTGTGTACGTCAAAAAGGATGTGCACATGCTCTTAACGCTGGTTCTTTCTGGAGAGCGGAATTTTAGGCAGCTTTAACTTTCAGCTTTAGGTGACAGTGTATTAATTTTTCACAAGTATGCATTTCTATTATAATTGAATGAAGCAATAAGTAAATATCACTCTTCAAAGAACAGATCCACAAACAAGTGGCAATACCCCTGTGACAGAGACTAGAGGTGAGGGTGATCAGAAAGGGCTGTACCCTTCCTGGCCATGCGTGAGGTGCTACAGTAAAGGTGTACTTCGTGGATCACTCGCCTAATGGAAACTACTTTAGAAAAATTTAAGAAGGAAAGCATTTAACGTAAAGATAATGTTATGAAACAACACAAGAGCAACTAACCAAGCACTTCCAAAGATACGAGGACATACTTGGGAAACAGCGACGCTAAAGGCATCAGAACGAGTGACGCGATATTAAGTAAAAATTAAATAGGTGATCTCCACTATACACAGATATACAGCATATAATTAAGTGAATTAAAGGGAATTCATATAAAAGTGATTGACAGAATTATGGTCAATTTTTCCCTTTATACTTTTCTGTATTTTTCCCACTAGGTAGACACTGCTTTTATAATCAGAAAAAAAGATGTCACCAACAGAGAAGAAGAAAAGATTCCAAAGAAGTGTGTCCAAGTCAGGGCCTCCAATCCCGAGGCCCGGGGGGGCAGGAGAGGGCTGGGCCTCGGGCCGGAGGCACAGGCTGGCTGGGGTGGCACTGCAGCCCCAGGTGAGTGCCCAGCTTCCAGAGGTGGAGCCGCGCCCTCCCGCCGGCAGGACCGCGGGGACTTCGGGCCAAGGAGGACCTCTGTCAAGTGAGGCCCGCGGCCCCGCTGCCCTCGGGAGAACGTCCTGCCCTCTGGACGCACGGAGCAGAGGCTGCAGCAGCCTGAGCTTGGCCCGTGGCCCGGCTCTGCTCCCTATGACCTGCCAGCCCCGCGGCCCCGAGCACAGGCTGTTTCCTGAACGTATTCAGGATGAGCTCCACCCCCAGGATGGCAGCCAGCGTAAGCGCTGTCCCGACTGGCAGGCCCCGGCACAGGGCGCAGGTAATAGCAGGGACGCACCGACGAGCAGGGCGCAGGGACCACGGCCCGCTCTGTGCAGGGCGCCCCACGGGCACCCACGCATCCCCACAGCGCGGGGCGGCTGCCACCATCGCCGCACTTCGCAGCTGAGCAAAACGAGTCCCACTGATGTAAGTACGCCCCCCAAGTCCCACAGCTGGGAGGCGGTAGCATTTTACCCAGAATCTACGACGCACCAGGTCCCTCATCAGTTCGGTCGTCCTGTAGCAACGCCGTGACGGGGAAGTGATGCACAGACATGGGGACGAGACCCACGAGGCCACGTGACTTGACCAAGCCCGACTTCAACCAAGAGCCGCCCCAGTCCAAACTAATGCTCACCCCAGACCAGGCCACCTTCCCGGGGAACTCCCTCTTTGCAGAAGGGGTTAGAATTCCCTAGCAAACATGGTGAGCAGGAAAACTGTCTGAGTGTTCTTTACAGCTAAATGGTTAGGAGAGATGAGAAGGAAAGGGAAGAGAACCACCCCCCCCCCCAAACCCCCTTGGCCCAGAGCTCTTGCTGCGTCCTGTGACCAGAAGGCTGGGAGCCGCAGCCTCCCGCCCAGCCACGGCTGCACCTCGAGAAGTGGGGACCGCAGCGAGCTCTGCCCCAGGGATGGTGGCCCAGCTGTCTCTCAACTGCTCCTCATTAGCCGGCATTCCAGTTTTCAACAAGCAAGGACGCCCCGTCCTTCCTTGGAGGGCGCGGGCCGACCCTCTCCTAACACCGCCATTCTCCCGGTGGGTGCTCAACCAAACAAAGGCTTCCCTGTACCGGGCAGCCTGGGGACACACGGGCGGCAGGACCCCCTCCCCCGCCTTTGCGTGTGTCCGAGGCTGGCAGGTGGACAGGGCCAAACCCCAGAGAACAGAGCCTGGCCCAAGAAGGCGCGCCGCCAGGGCCCTGCCCGTCCGAGCCCACTGCAGCTCAGCGTTAAGACTCACTCCTCCGCACTTCGGTTCTCTCCTCCCAGAGGGAAAAGCTTTAGAACGGCACTGCTCTACAGGGCTGCCTGGGGTTAAATCAGAAGGAAAGATGGGCAGAAAATGCTTAGCCCCATACCTGCTGGGGAGCAGGCCTCCTTCCATCTTTTGAAAGTTCTGTCTCAGAATCTTCCCGACACAGGCCTCCTGACCGCCAGGACCGACCATCCGAGGTGGAAGCTCTCTGCACCTGCCGTGCTCCCCTTGGGGGCCGACGGCCACGCACGAGTGCGACTGCGGCCCTGGGCACCGTGCTTGGGGCTGGGACTCCAAGACGGAGCGGGCAGGGGCCTCTGGGCAAGAAGCAGAGCCAAGCAGGACAACTGGCTCTGACTTGGGCCTCGCCGGGCTCCGGCCCCCATGACGGACGCACCAACTGGAGTTTGAAGGATTTCAAAGAGTGTCACCAAGGGCTGGGGATGGAAAGAGCACCCGACACAGAAAAGCAGCTGCACTCAAGGGCTGGGACCAGCACCTTCTCAGAACCCTGTCCCAGGGGAGAGAGGCCCAGCAGGGGACACCCACCAAGGTCACACAGGAAGAGAGCTGCCCAAGCTGGGGGAGGGGGCTGCTGGACCCCCCGACCCCCCAGGGGCTGCCAGCCGCACACCTGAGGCCATGTGTCCTGAAGGTCATGGGAACACGGCTCTGAGCTAAACTACCCCCCTCCCCGAAGAAGCCCCAGTTCCCAGCCTTTTCCCAAGCTCACTCTTTGCTGACCACCCTCCAGACTCCCGCTCTGCAGGAGAGGGGCTGCAACGAGGCTGGGGGCGCCCAGAGAGGGAACCCTGGGCAGCGCAGAGGGAGAACCCATTGTACTCCCTACGTGCCAAATGCTGCCCGCTTTTGAAAACTGCAGAGACCAAATTTCTGTAAAAAACTACATTTTCAGTGAATGAAGGAAGCATGCAATTAAAAGGAATTGCATAGTTAATCCTTTTCTAAAACACATCACCATCCTCTTATGCGATTTTGATCTGAATCCAAGTTTTAATTTTTAAAATTTTCTTAGAGGGATATCTTCTGCGTTATAAATAATCTTTGTTCAGGTGTGTTTCCAGTTAGTTCACATTGTTGTGTAGTTGGTTTCCTTACCAGACACCTTTAAACATTTTTAAGCTTTACTGAGTGGGCTTTTGTCCACAAAGAGGGTTGCTTTCACGAGACCTCCCCCGGCCCCTGCCACACCGCGGGCAGCCCAGGCCAGGGGCACTGCTGCCCGGACAGGGCGAGGCACAGGGGGCACCACCCACGGCACATCTTCAGGAAAAGAAGCAGAATGAGTAGAGTAACGCAACCTCCGTGAAAGACACCAGGAGGGAAGGGCGTGCTCAGCGGGAAGACGCTGCACTCCTACTCCCGTGGGCCCACTGCCCTCCGGGCCCGGCTCCCCATCTGAGCCCCCAGGGAGCAGAGCACAGGGCAGGGTGGAGGCCAGGGCCCCAGGGGTCGTGCTAGCTGCAGCAGCATCCCTGTCCACGGCCTCCCGCTCAGCCCGGGGCTTCAGAGCCAGGGGGCGGCAGGAAATGGTTCTACACGGCCCCTTACTTGCCAGGGGAAAGAAGAGAAAACACGGGAAATCCTGCGACTTTCTCCCCGGCTTTAAATACACACACAACTCCGGTGGGTCCTTGTTCCCTAACCTTGCCGAGAGGCTCATCAGACACCGCGCCACAGGGCTGTTCTCGACTATGCCTCAGATGGTCTGAGAACACTGTGGCCAAAGGGCATCCAGGTGATAACGGTGACAGCTGCTTCTCCTCCTGGAAAGCTCAGATACCGAGCTCTGCCTTTGCTCCCGTTACGACTTCATTAAGCTGCACAAGGTGGACGTGGTTGGAAAACAACTGCTCCTTTGTGTTGCTTTTCAGTTTCCTTCCCGAAATGTGTCTATTTTAAATGGGTCAGTGGATGTGTCTATTTTAAATGGGTCAGTGGATGTTCAAGTAGGAAAAGGTGGCATTTGAATAAGATCCCAGAATGTGGCACCCAGCCTCCCAGCAGTCCAAGCCCAGCTGGCCAGCAGAGCCAGGACAGGGGAGCGGCCCGGCGCACTCGCCGGCACGTCTGGGACGCGCTTCTGCCCCTCCGGGGCGCGCTGGGCTGGCTGGAAGGGCGCCCTCAGGCGGCTCTGACCTTGCTGCTCGGCCTCAGCCGTAGATCTCTACCTTCACATCCAAAACCACAAGGATCTGTGGACAGACCGATGGTCTCTGGCAGCTAAAAGTCCAGATCTGAATCCTGGTTCTGCCACTTACTGGTTGTGTGATCCTGGTCCTGAGGTTCTTCTTTGTACCTGTTCCCCGTCTGAAAACTGGGGAAGGTGCCTGGGCACGTGTGTCGCCTGTGGGGGACCCAGCAAGCGCTCAGCAAACGGCAGCCCCCCTCCCTGTCCCCCGGGTGCTGAGCCCTCTCCGCCAGGAGGGTCTTGGCCCTTGACTTCCTGCCCCGAGGTTTCTCCGTCACGCTGCCCCACGCCTCCTCTGACTGACCCAGCCTTAGGACCCGCACCCTGGGCTCTTCCCTACGAGGACCTGCCTGCCCACCCTGCGCTGTGCAAATCCGTGTCTCTGGGCTGGATCTCGCCTTTTCTGCACCCGCCACTCACGATCACCTGCAGCTGGATGGACCCTACCCGTGGGAGAAACTCAGCACCAAACACATTCATCTTCCCCCGAAGGCCCTTGCCCTCCCCATCATGACGACAGGTACCTCTCTGTCAGGACCACCCAACAGCATGCGGTCATCTGCCCCAGGTCCTCCCACGACCACGGTCCACGGTCGAGAGAGGGAACATGTTCACGCATCTAGGGGGCGACCGGGCGCACGGTAGGCCCTCAACATCTCCCTTTCCAGCTCGAAAGAACAGAGCCGCTGCCACGAGGGGCAAAGCGTGGGCTGGAGGAGACGCTCCACGGGTTCTGACGCCAGCGCTGTGAGATGCAACGGCCCGGGCCTCCGTTGTTCGTTTGCAAAGCAGGAAGACTCTTTTGCGGGTGAGTGTGTGGAAAGCCTAGTTCAGCACACGGCACACAGCAGGAATTCAATAAAAATGTATCTTCTCCCAATTCATGCCTCTCCCACCCCCGGGACCCAGTCCAGCCTGGGGCACACTAAGCCAGAGTGAACCTGGCCCCGGAAGGGCTGAGGTCACAGCCCGGGTGCCTTCTGGGACGGACGGACAGCCTGGCTCCTGCGGCCTGAGCGGGCAGGACCCTGGGCCATCGCGTGCCACGAAGGCAGAGCCACGCTGGAGTCTGGCTTCCAGCCCCTTCTCCCGAAGCCCCGGGTCTGAACGGCAGAGGCCTGGGTCACTGTTCGGAACTCCGCTTTTCCAGTCGTGCTTATCTGCACATGCAAAACACGTCTGCAAACCACTGCAAGTTCCAACTCCTTGGCGCGCTCACCCTTACCTGCTGCTCGACTGCCAAGAGAGGCCGAGGTGGGCCCAGGGCACCACTGGCACCACAAGGGGTCTGGGCCCCACGGCTTAGGGACTGAGGAGAGATGCTCCCCCAGCACGCAGCGGGCACACCCGCAACCGTCTTCATGGCCCCCCAAACAGAACAGGGTCAGGGCCCAACTCTGCAGACAGAGGAGGCCCCGAGACCCAGCAATGGCCGCGTTCCCGCAGCTGCGAGTGGCGAGGCCGGGCTGCTCGCACCAGGGCCAGGCGTGCCCTGACTGTCCCCGCGCAGATAGAGCAGCTCAGTCAGTTCCTGTCCGGCCGTCCAGCCGACTGGAGTCAGGCCCTGAAGGAACAGACAGGGAGCACGGACAGCCCCTTGGGATGCTTCGTAAGGCCTTCCAGGCACCAGATTGGGCTTGTGGGGTTCAGGCCTTAACTCCCGGGAGCGTCTCCTTCTAGCTGGTCCCCGGAGCCCCTCTTCCTCACGGGTAGCCTGAGACATAATCCACCACCAGGACAGGGTGCAAGGAGGGCCCCTCACCTCCATGTCCCGCGCCAAGGAGCCAAGCCCCTCCCCCCACACCCAGCACCGAGGCCTCGGCCCCGGGAAACATGGACTCTGAACTGGGTGTCACTTTTCCCCAAGTCTCTGGCTCCATCTGCTGTCTCTGAATGTCACAAGGAGCTGAGGCTTGAAACAGTGTCCGGAGGGCGGCTGTGAGGCTGCACAGGCTCGGGGAGGGCCGGGCAGGGCAGGAGTGGCCCTGCGTGTGGCCAGGCCCCCATGCCCGCAGCAAAGCTGCCCTCCGTCTCGGAGAACGGGGCAGGGTAGGAGGGTGCTGGTGAGAAGACTGTTTGCTTGACCCTTGAGCCCACTGCGGTCTGGTTCCAATTAAGTACAAAAATGAGCCTAGTTACTAGGTTACCCTACTTGCTGAAACTCGTCTGAAAAGCCAGAAATCACTTCACACGGGGTGACCTGGGGTTTCATGCACGGTGCTGGGGCAGCTCTAAGGGCTGAGTAGAAAGAATGTGGGTTTTGGGATTAGAAAGTCTTGGATTGGGGGTGAATCACAGCTCACACGCTGGTCAATCGGGTAGCCCTGGAAAATCCACCTCCCTGGGTCCCACCTGGCTCGTCTATCAAAGGTTAGAAAAAGAAACACCTTGAAAGGATAGCATTATGCAGGTTAGCGACACAATGTGTGCAGCGAATAGCACAAACCTTGTCTTATTCAAACCTTTTGTAGTTGAAGAAAACTACCCGTTTTACAGATGGGGCAACTGAAGTCCAGAAAGCTCTGTGGGACTTTTAAACATTCATTTTGATTTTCAAAAGGCTACTGTGTGCTGTATTGTAAATAAGAATCACATCTAAAACAGAATGACTCAGAAAGGTTAAAAGTAAAAAAAGATAAAGATTACTACCCAAACAGAAAGAAAACTGGATTGGCGAATTTAAATCTACGAAGCCTGAATTCTGGGCGGAAAAAGGTGAAACGAGTCAAAGGGCCACCAGTGATGCATGAAGGTCCTAATCTACGACAAGAACGTGAGTCATAAACGGTCACATACCAAAGCGGAGCACATAATATAGAAAGCATAAGGGAAGGGAAAGGAAACACCAAAAACAACCAATTCACCCCAGTGAGCGTCTAACAGATCACACAGGAAGAACAACTAAGAATATTAGAGGAGCTGAACAAGAATAAGCGATTAGCTCACACTAAGCTCTACACATATACGACATACAAGGGGTGTGTGTGTGTATTTATCTCAAACTTGATAACAGATAAGTCTTTTTAAGAGTCCCTGGAACATGTACAAAATCATATATTAGGCCATGAAGAAAAACGCAATAAACTCCAGTCAACATGACACAGGCCACATTCTCCCCCCACAGGGCAATAAAAACTCTAAACGCACAACAAAACTAACAGGAAAAAACCCAACTTGGAAACAAAAAAGATTTTCTCACTAAACAACTCGAGACAAAGGAAGACTCAAAGTGGCAAAATATCTAGAAAGTAACAATAAAATATACAGTGGAACAGAGCTCAGAGGACATTCACAACCTCACACACCTAAAGAACTATGTGAGACCAATACCTTTAGCTTCTAAGTTAGGAAGCTAAAAAAAGAAAAAAAAAAAAAATCAACCCAAGGAGAGAGGTACAAAAACAAAAGCACAAATTATTCATTTAGTAAAGAAAATAGTAGGATTGAGAGATAAATGCAAAAGCAATTTCTTAAAAAATGGTAACGCACAGGGAGATCAGCTCGGTGCTTTGTGACCACCTAGAGGGGTGGGATGGGGGGGGTGGGAGGAGGCGCAAGAGGGAGAGGATATGAGGGTATACGTATGCATACAGCTGATTCCCTTTGTTATACAGCAGAAACTAACACAACATTGTAAAGCAATTATACTCCAATAAAGATGGTTAAAAAATAAAATAAAATAGGAAAACAAAAAACAAAACAAAACAAACCAAAAAAGAATATATGTATTACCAGGTATCCCATATAAGGTATACATCAGATCATTCTTAAAAATCATAGTAGAAATCATAACAATAACACACAAAAAACTGTAAAGCACAAACAAAATATTAGAGATAAAAATAGGAAATGACCATATGTAAACAAATTAAAAGAGGTTTACTTTCAAAACTCAATGCAAATAAATTTGAAAATATAACTTAAATAGACAATTTTCTAGGAAAGTATTTTACCAAAATTGTCCCTAGAAGAGATGGAAACCAAAAAGACTAATACAAAAGAAAAAAAATTAAAGTTATCAAAGTGCGAACCCCCAAAAAGTACCAAGTTCAGATGGTTTCAGAGACAAATTCCTTCTTCAGCGTTCTAAGGAACATACAACTATTTAAACTGTTTAAAAAGAATAAGGAAGGAAAGCTTCCAAATTCTTTCTGTGAAGCTAGCATTCTGATACCCAAACCTGACCTGACAAAAACAGGCTCTACCAGACATTTTGATTATGAATATTAATGTAAACGTGGTAACTACAACATCTGCAAATATCGTTCAGTGGAATATTAAAAGAATAATCTGCTACGACTAAGGAGGGTACACCCAGGACTGGAACACTAGAAAAACTACTGATATAAAAGCGCATATTAACAGGTCAAGAGACAGAAACCATAAATCACTCCAAAAGATGCCAAAGGGTTTTGACAAAATTCGACAGTAATAATTGACTTTAAAAAATTAGAATAGGGCTTCCCTGGTGGCGCAGTGGTTGAGAGTCCGCCTGCCGATGCAGGGGACACGGGTTCGTGCCCCGGGAGGATCCCACGCGCCGCGGAGCGGCTGGGCCCGAGAGCCATGGCCGCTGAGCCTGTGCGTCCGGAGCCTGTGCTCCGCAACGGGAGAGGCCACAACGGTGAGAGGCCCGCGAACCCAAAAAAAAAAAAATTAGAATAAATGAATATTTCCTTATCATGAGAAAAAAGATATATGAAACCAAAAGCTAGGTCTCCTTAGGTTAAAACATTAGCCACATTCTCATCAGAATTATAAACGAAAGGACCCCTGCCATTTAGCACTTCTCTGGAACCACTGGGCAATGTAATAAGACAAGAGGAGGAAAGTGAGGTCTAAATGTTGAAAAGGAAGAATGGAATTGTCCCTACTTGCAAAGGATGTAACTATACACCTAGCAGACTCAAGAGAATCCATGGGAAAAAATAAGAGAAACAATATTGAAGTCTGTTTCAGCAAAGTGGTACGTTATGCATTAATATTAAAAAGAATCAACAGCTTCTCTATACAAAGACAAATTAAAAATTACAATGAAAGAAAAGATCGCATTGATAAGAGCAACCAAAAAGATGAAATGCCTAGGTAAAAACTGAAGAAATGTGCAGGATCTATTTGAAGAAAACTCAAAAACTCTAAGTAAATGGAAAGACATAGAGTGCTCTCAGATAGGAAGACTAGAGATTATGAAGATGCAAACTCTCTTTGAATTAATCTATATTCAACTCAATTCCAATTACAATATCAAAATTACTTTTTGGCAATTGAAAAAATGATATTAAAGTTCATCTGAAAAATAAACACACAATAATAGCTACAAAGATACTGAGAAAAAAACAAAAGGAGACATGGGAGCGGGGAGAGGCAGGAACCAGCCTCACCAGATGAAGTCCATTATTATGAAGCTGGACTAACCAGAAAGAGAGAAGAGAAACAGTTTGACAGGAGGAAAAAGCGGACAAATCAATGAAACCACCACCACAACAATGTAACAGAGCTCAGAGACGGATTTAAACAACTGATTACCAAGGTGGCACTGCAAACGGTGCGGGTACCACCTTTCTCCTGTATCAAAACAAAGTCAAAGATTAAACGCAAACGAGTGAAAGAATATAAAAAACTTCAGAAGAAAGCGGGAGGGAACTTACCATGTTGGAGGCCATTCTAAAGGACAGAACGCACAGGAGTCCTGAAAGACTGATACCTTAGACCACGGAAACGTGTAGAAAAAGTCAAAGACGCACAAAAGGGAGGAGGGATCAGTTATTTACAACACAACTGACACAGCTAATTTCCTCATTTTACAGAGTTTACACTAATTAATGTGAGAAAGACAGCCCAGTACAAAAATGGGCAAAGGCTATTAACAGGTAATTTATTGACAATGAAACACAAATGGCCAATAAACATATGTAAAGATAACCTCATTCATAAATTAAGGAAATACTACCTTGCCAGGTCAGGTAAGGATTAAAATGACGGATAGTACTTGATTTGGGCAGAGGTCTGGGGATTTGGGCAATCTCACATAGCAAACAGTTCAAAGTGAGACAGATGTGAACACACATGCTGACAGACATCCCAAAGATTATAATAATAATAAAAAAAGCAAGTACTCTTCTGAGTATAATTATTAAAAGAATTTTATGTACATATACAGAGCTATGTATATGCTGGCATTGCCTAAAATTTTTTCTGAGAAAAATTTAGAAAAATCATGAACACTGGCTGGGGTGGGTCTAGGGTGGGGTGGGATGGACAGACCCGTCACTCTTCACTTGTAATTTTCGTGCCGTTTGAGGTTTTTAACCGGGTATGTTGTTTACCTAGAAAAGTCGAGGATTATCTCAGAAATGAGACATTGGACCATTTTCTCTTTTTTTATGTGCAAAACCCTTTTTTTTTCTTATAAGCCAAGGCCTTTTTTTCAAATAATTATTTTAGGATTTTAATTTTTTTAAATTTCATGGCCGGAAATGAGAACACTGCATCGTGTGGTCATCCTCTCCTGTTATCAGCGTCAACAGAGGGGGGTTAACTACCCACCACGTTCCTTTCCCTGCCTCGTGAATACGACCACTGGTTTTGTTCTGCTTTAAAGCCAGGCCCACGGTTACAGCTAAACGAACACTAATGTTGTAAGTGATAACAAAAGCCCAATGTTATTAAAAGAGCACGCTCCTGCCATAGAAGGGCCGGGGGTCATACGGCTCTGGGTACACCTCCCTGCTGCCCCCACTGCACCCCCCGACCTGGACCAGGATGATAAACGCTGCTCCAAGAAAGTCATCATTATAACCAACCCTGCAGGAAATGGAGGGACATGATTTAATTCTGACACAAAATGAGCTTAACTAACACTCTAGCCAACTTGCCCTGATAAAAATCAGGCAGTTTTTCCACTTCGATGTGAAAATTCATCTTCTTCACGTAGGACTTAGCAGCAGCCACCCAGGTCCTGGGGTCAGTGGCCGCTCCGCACAGGCCCACCTGCCCGCGGGGCCTGGCCGAACCTTGGCCCTTCCACCCGTGAAACGACCATGTGTCCGTACGTCACTCTGGGCACCGGTCCCTCACCACCCCACTCCCAACCCACCCAGTTCCTGTCCCCTCAGCCTGAAGGAGAAAAACGAGGTTGGGGAGGGAGAGGCGGGGGCCCGAAGAGGACCCTGGACCCGTGGGTGATGGGAGGAGGGGGCAGAGGAGCTCGGGGTCTGGAATCCAATCCCACTCCCTGCACGTTCGGACAACCTCTGGGTGGGGGGGCTCCCTGTAACTTCAACTGTCAGGTCCCAGCACTCCTTCCCCTCCTGCAGACGCCCGAGTCCAGCCAACGCTGAGCCCTCGCCCCCGGGCAGAGGGGCTGCCCGAGGACCTGCCAGGGCACGGCTCCCGGGCACACAACCTCCCAGGCTTCCTCGGCGGCTCCGAGTGGGCACAGTCCTGTTCACAGCGCGGCCCCGGGATGGGACACACGCCCGGCATGGTCTAGCCTCCTCGGAACCCCTGCAGCAACCCAGCAAGAGGAAACTAATATACTTGTCATTAATAACATAATAATATAATTCATTGCAGTAGCTTTTTATCATTATTCCAGCCTCTCAAGATCCAGGAATGAGAGAAAATGCCATATCCCTGCATACAGTGTTGGGTCAAGAACAGGGAATGAAAAGAAGACAAAGTTGAGGTGGGCAAATGCCTGGACAGGGAGGAAGGCGGCTGCGCAGTGGCCACTGTCCCGCCCAGGGGTCTCTCGACCAGCTCCAGGACCCCCAGACTCGGGGACAATAACAAGCTGGGGTCTGCTCTGCCGGGCAGCATTGCTTGGGGAGGACGGCCCAGCCGCGGGGAGCCGGGGTCCAGGCCACGGACTCGCGGAACACGGGGTGCACAAGGGGCCCCAAGGCCCCTGTCTTTTCTGACTGAAGCCTCACGGGACTCTACGGGGAGGACGGGAGGACAGCCATCTGTGACGCAGCCGCACGAGCCCCCCTCAGAGAGGAGGAAAGTAGAGCAGAGGGACCAACCCCGGCCACACGGGGAGCCACCGGCGGGACCTGGCCTTGACCCCAGGCCTGTGCCCAGTGTCCACGTCTTCTCAGAGCACGCAACAAACACAGCCCGAGCGCCTGTAACGTGCCGGACAGCTGTGGTGACACACAGGGAGCACACACCCTCTGTCCTGGGGTGACAGGTGACCCCCAGGAGGCCCCCTAAACACCGCTCCAGAGGGGAGGATTTTCCCACGCCCCGCACGCTGCGCTCCCTCTCCTGCGGTAGGGCCTCCCCACCGCGTCCAGCGAGCTCTCAGAGAAATCAGCAGGGCGGCCGGGAGCTCACGGACCAGGGTTTCCAGCGAAATGAGACAAGCACTGCTTTGAACCCAGCACGTGGGAGAGTGGTGGGACCAGCTCGAGAGAGCAGGCCGGAAGGACCTAGTTCATAACTGCACATGCCGTATGTCGGTATGTGGGTGTTTTCAAGTCTTTCAACGGCATGGGGGAGGCCCAGGGCCCAAGGCTCACAGCCTGCGCCAGAATCCAGGGCGGCCCGTGAAGCCCTCTGACGGGGAAAGCGGCCCATGAAGCCCTCTGACGGGGCAACACGAACCCCAGATCCCCTGGGGCCACAGCTGCTCTGCAAGCTCGCCAGCGCGAACTCTCTGCTGCCCGAGGCAGCCCCTCTTCACCGTGACTTCGGGAGGCTCTCCGCCCTCTCCTCCCAAGAAGGAAACCTGAGCAAGGAGCTCAACCCAAAGTCAGAGGCAGAGGCACTGCCGACACCAAGCCTCCAGGAAGTTATCACCAAACCAACAGTAACCAAGGGACGGCGAAGCGTCGACTCCTGTACGGAGACTCCCGACCTCAAGCTCAGCGAGCCTCGCGAGCTGCCCCACACGTCTCCCCAGCCAGCGCCCACACCCCGCTGCCCGCGGTGGCTGCTCGTCCCTGCCGTGCACTCTGGTCTCCCAGGGGTCACCAGGGGGTCACCATCACCGCAGGCATCACAGAGACTGCAGGCGCTCTGCCGAATCTCGGGGGCTCTGGGAGACGCCCTCACCTGGGGGCGCACAGCACGAGGTGCAGCTCGGTGGCGGGGATGTTGGAGAGGCTGCAAGTCCCCCCCACCAGGGGCCCTTCAGGCAACGCACACCTGCAGAGTCGCTCGGGCCGCTCAGGGTCACTGCACAAGGCTGCAGCAGGTCAGAGGCCGGGGAGCACAGGAGAAGTGGGGAAAGGAGAAGGCAGCCCCTCGAGCTGCTCCCGGCAGTGCTCTCGGCCCAGGGGTCCCGTGCACACGTGGAGGCGAACGAGGCTGAGGGAGCCGCGGAGCACAGGCCTGCACGCTGGACTCTGGGGCTGGGGACAGGAGACAAGGTCGAGGTCACGGGGGCGCGTGGCATGCCGGCTGCGCAGGGCGGTCCTCCTCCTCGCCTCTACCGCACCTGCTCCCTACCGAGGGCCAGGAGGCCTCATCCTGCTGGTCATGTTCCAAGATCCTGCGTGGCCTACACTTTCCAGGTGGGGCTTTCGGGGTCTCCAGACTCAGCACATCCCAGGGTGCCCACCGCAGCCTCAGCAAAGAGGGACGAGGTGCGAGCTGGCCCTGAGAGGAGAATCAGCCGCTCACGCTCCGCCAGGACCCTGCCCCCCAGAGGCAGCCAGGCTAGGCCAGTCCTAGGGACCAGGGCCAACCCCACCTCCTGCCGCCTGTCCTTCCTCCTGAGAGACACGCACTGCGGCTGCGCCGGACACGTTCCTTTGGGCTTGCTTACCCCCACTCCCCGTTCCCACACTTCCCACGGGGCTCTGTGGGCAGGAAGACAGCTGGGCTGAGGAAGGTGGAACTTCCTGGGGGTCCACCCCACGCCCCCCCCCCGGACCCCTGCATCGATGCGGAGGGCAGGGTGCACCCCAGGTGGCTCTGCCACATCGTGCGGCTGCCCGGGACCCCGCTAGTTAACGCTGTGACCCTGATGGGAATCAGCCTGGAGCCACGTGACTTCCCCCAAGTGTGGGTCCTTCTCCATCTCCCACCCCAACCCCAGCCCCGAGGAAGAGTCAAAAAAATTACAAAAGAGCAGTGACTGTAGGAAGGCCACGTTATGCAGTTTGGAATTGTTTACTTTGTAAACAAACCAATGGCAATAAATTATGCTGAACTTTTAATAAGATGCACATCATATTAGGTCTGTATTTTTGCCAAAAAGGAAAAAAAAGATGGGGGAAGTAGAGAGAGAGAAAAATGCCTTGAAGTAAAGATCACAAAAGGGGTTTCCTGTTATGAGATACGGATGCATTTCCTTGACCAAAACCAGACTGATCAAAATGCCAAATCAAAAATTATGAAAACTACAAACAGGTGACAGACTTGAACTTGCTTCCTCTGCTGCCAGCGCGGCTCCCGGAGTGGACAGCGCCCTATGTCAGGCCGCACCACGGGGCTGCCCCACTGCGGCCAGTGCTGGGCAGAAGGCATCCTGGGGCGCCTGGACCAGCTGCAGCTCTTTGAATCGGCCCCCTTTTGCTTCACTCCCATCTGGATGCCCAGATGAAACGCCCCATGACCGGGCATGTTCCAGCGCTGGGCCGACAGTGCACACACTGTAGCTGCAAAATGCCCCGGGCCGGCCCGTGGCTGAGGCGGTCACAGCTGTCCTCCCAGGTGCACGGGTACAGCCCTCCTGCTAGCACAGCACAGGCCTGGAGGTACAGCCCTCCTGCTGGCACAGCACAGGCCTGGAGGTACACGCAGGAGGCTGATTCTCGGTCAAAACGGCAGCAACATGCAACGGAGGGACTGGCTGTTTCTGTTTTTGTTCCGTAACAATTATGATACAAACAGAAAGGTCAAGTGTCCGAGAACAGAAATTGCTTTTCCATTCTTCACAGTCTTCGCAGATGCTGTTCCCTCTGATGGGAACGCCCTTCCCTCACCTCTCCACTTAGTAACGCCTGCTTGTCTGCTTGTGTCTTAGGAAGAGTCATCACGTCCCCCTCCTCGCAGAGCCCACCATGCCTTCCAGGGGGCCACCCAGTCTGTCCTCGGGGTCCCTCTCCACCCGAGCACGCTCCCCCCGACAGACCTGAGCGCCACAGCAGAGCTGGCATCAGACTCAGGTCCGGGTTCTGCCACTCACCGCAGCCGCTAACGCCTCACTCACCCTCTGTGCGTAGAAGAGGACGGACCTGCCATTTCGAGGGCCAACACTGGACTTGTTTTTAATGCTCAGACGTGACTGAGCTGATTCACTCTTCCCCTCTAAGCTCCCCTGCTGAGAACAAACTTTCAGGAAGACACGGGTCTTCCTGCCTGCCCTTCAAATGCCAGGTCCTGGTGGGTCAGCAACCTCTCTCCCAGGCAAGCTGCAGGGGCGGCAGGAGAGCAAGGGCTCCACGGCAAGGAGGACTGCTCAGCGGGCAGCTGGCCGAGGCCCCCAGCCCGGCTGCGGAAGGCCCTCCGCCCGTGCACCCCCACGAGCACTGGCACGGCCCGCCCAGAGGGGCCTGGTTCTGCTCGGCCATGTCCTCTGGATCCCTGGGCCGAGGGCACAGCCATGCGCACGGAGCAGCCTTCTCACCAGCATTAGAACAAGTGCTTCTGACAACAGACCCAATGGGAGAAGCGCCTACCTGTGTACGGAAGCCTTCCTAAATTCTCTGACAGTCGCTACTGCCATTTACAGAGCCTAGGACTATGAAGGGCATCAGATACGTTTGTCATTTAATCCTCCCGACAGCCCCACAGGGCATTCCCATCACAGTTTTAGAAAAGTTAACTGAGGCTCAGAAAGGTAAAGCCGCTTGCCCAGGGTCAGCAAGCCAGAAGGCGACAGGGGTGGCATCCTAAGGCAGCACTTCCTGACTGAGGCCCCGTGATCCTATAAGGGAAATGAAAAAGGAAGCAGCGAACGTGGACGTCTGCTAGGAGCAGACAGACACTGAGCCAGGGAAAGAAGGAGGGGATGCCTCCCAGGAACCCCCTCCACTGTGAGCTGGGCCCCGTGCACCGACAGCGACCCTCTCCGAGGCCACCAGAACTGCCGGCACCTGCCTGGCCACATTCCCAGAGTCCTCGGATAGGCCATAAAGGAATTATCAACAAACTTCAGAGGACTGAAACCATAAAAATTTTGCTCTCTGACCACAGTGGGATGAAAGTATAAATCAACAACAAAAATTAACTAGAAAATCCCCAAATGTTTGGAAATTAAGCAACGCATTTATAAATAACTTGTGGACCAACTAAGGAACTACCATAAGAAGTTTTAAATAATTTTAGCCAAATGATAAAAAAAAATGAAATATCATTGGGATGAAACTAAAACAGTACTTATAGGAAAATTTATAGTTCTAAATTACATATTAGAAAAAGAAATAAATTGATAATTAAGGGTCTAAGCCTTCATCTCAAGAAGCCAGATGGAGAACAGCATAGTAAACCCAAAGAAAGTAGAAAAAAGGAAATAATTAAGAGGAGAAACCAACGCAATAGAAGCAAATGAACAAGAGGGAAAATCAACAAAGCCAAAAGTTAGTTATTTTATAATACAAATGATAAACACCTAGCAAAACTGATCAAGAGAAAGAAAAAAACCCCACAAATTACCAATATCAGATATAAAACAGAGACATCACTACAGATTCCAAAAAAAAAAAAAGCTAATTATGATTAATTTTATGTCAACAGACAAAAATAGGCTAATTCCTTATAGAAACATAACAAAATTGATGTAGGAAGAAATAAAACTCTAAATAGTCATATATATATTGAGGTAGTTAAATTCATAACTAGAAGCCTTCTCAGAAAGAAAACTATAAGCCCTCATAGCTTCACTGGTGAATTAGTCCAAACTTTTAAAGGAGGAAATAATGGCAACTTTACACAAGATCTTCCAGAGGATAAAATGAGTAGGAACTTCTCACCTCTCTTTATGAGGCCAGAATAATGCTGATACTAAAATACGATACAGACATTATAAGAGCAGTATCTCATGAACACAGACATAAAAATGTTAAACAAAATGTTAGCAAATCAAATCCAGCAATATATAAACATAATATTCGGGACCAAACAGGATTAAATCTAGCAAGGAAGGTGGGCCTAGCATTCAAAAATCAGTAAATGTAACTCATCACATTAACAGAATAAAGGAGGAAAACCATATGATCATTTCAACAGAAGCAGAAAAAGCATTTTACAAAATTCAACACTCATTTATGACTAAAAAAAACCTTTCAGCAAAACTACGAATAGAAAGGTACCTCCTCACTCAATTCACAGGGAAAAGCCCATGGCTAACACAGTATTTACTGGGAGAGCAGCACACACTTTGTCCTGACGGCAGGGACAAGACAAAGCCATCCACTCTCCTCCCCTCTGGCGAACCCTGCACTGGAGTTCCAAGTGAGGGAATTAAGGCAAGAAAAAAATAAGGCAGAAAGGGTAGAAAAGGGTCATCTGCATTCCCAGATGTCATGACTGTTTACAAAGAAAGTCCTAAGGATTCCACAAAACAAGTACTAGATCTAGTGACTGACTTTAGCAAGGTTGCAGGATACATTATTAACATACATAAACCAATTTTGTTTCTATGTATTAGCAGCAAACAATTAGGAAATTTAAAAACATCATTTTAATAACATCAAATAAAATACTTGGTGAAAGATTTAATAAAATACATGCATAACTTTTCCCTTAACATTACAAAACACTGCTGAGAGAAAATAGGCACCTAAATCAATGGAAAGATATACCATGTTCATGGATTGGAATATTCAATATTTATAAAATGTCAATTGTCCCCAAAGCGTTCTATAGATTCCATAGAAATGACAATCAAAATTCCAATGCACATTTTTTAAAAAATAAATTAAGTTGATTTGAAAATCTACACGGATGCAAAGAACCTAGAAAGGTCAAAACAGTATCTGAAAAGAACAAAAAGAAAGACTCACTACCTGATTTCCAAATTCCCTGTAAAGCTACAGTAACCATGACAGAATAAGACTGGAATAAAAGTAGACCAACCAATAGTACAGAACAGAGCCCAGGCACAGACCCACACATATTCATCACTTGATTTTTTTTCCTACAAAGATGCCAAGGCAATTCAATGGGAAAGGCAAATCTTTTCAATAAATAGTACTGAAAGACACGTATGCAAAAGATAATAAATTTCAATCCCTTCTTCACACCATACAGAGAAATTAATCTGGGATGGAACACAGACCTAAACATAAAGCTAAGAGTATAAAGCTTCCAGAAGAAAAACACAGACTATCTTCCTAACCATGGGGTGGGCATAGGCAGAGGCTTCTCAGAGACAAAGGAAGGACAAGCCATATACTTAATAATTGATGAACTGAAGTTCTCAAAATTAAAAACCTTCAAAAGATCAAGAAGATGAAAAGGCGAACTACAGCCTGGGAGAAATCAACTCAGCACATGCTATCTGACAAAGGACGTGTGCCCAAATATATAAGAACTACAAATCCACAATGAGATAAACAACCAGACGTGGAAATGTGTCCAAGGACTGAGCAGTCATTTCGGAAGATGATTACTGATTGGCCAACAAGCGCATGAAGAAGGGAGCGTCCCGTTACTCCATCGCACGGCCCCAGAGCCACGTGGCAGGAAGCCCAGGGGGAGGGCGAGCACAGGCCCAAAGGCAGGGTCCAGGCGGCTCCATGCCAGCACTACCAGGCAGTCAGAGAAGAAAAGGCAGAGCTGTCTGTTCTCACTGTCTGTCTTCCAAGACAGACTTTTTGTGCGGGAAAAAAAACAAGGTACAAAACAATGTGTATACTAAGGTATTAATATAAAGAAAAAATCAGGCGGAGGGCGTGTACATGGATATGCCTGAAAGCACACAGACTCCTGGAAAGAAACTGAAAAGGTACAAGGGTGGGAAACACTCTACATCTTTGTGTAGTTTGGATTTTCCCCATCATGAAAATGTTATCACCTATTTTTTTAACTATTAAAAAATAAAGTTAACTACAGGCTGGAGCGGGCACGTCACCATCTTACCTGCCCAGTTAGCTCTCAGAGTTCACGCCAAATGTCTGCATGGACAGCAACCTTCCTGCTGCCACAGATCAGGGCTCAGGAACCGTGGGCGCCCACAGTCAAAAACAGCTCCCGGGGCGTGAGTTCACAATCCAGTACAAGTAGCTGAACAAATAAGGAGGTGGACGGAGGGAGGACGGTGGATGGCAGGGGCCGGGCTGGTCACTGTGGGAGTGGAGCTGCAGACAAGCCCGGCGGGAGGCTCCACTGAACTCACACATCAGTCTGGCTGCACGCGAGGCCCCGCGGAGACACAGACGGATGGATACGTGTGTGTCTGTGATCACAGATAGGTGCGCTCACTCGTACCTCCCAGCTCTGTCTGCTGAGAGGCCCAGAAGCAGGGACACCCCAGCTCCAGACCCTGGCTTCGGCACCACTCACTCTCCAAGGAAGGGACAGGGCTCCCTGGAGAAATGGCTGATTCCGGGGCTGGGGCAGGGATGACACCAGATGGGCCTGGAGCAGCATGGGGCCCCAGAAGTGAAGCAAGTGCTCAGAAGGCGAAAGGAGGGGGGCACGTCCAGGGGACACAGGAGAGCCTGAAAGGGCTCCCAGGGCCACGGCAGGGACGAGCGGAGAAGCAGGATGACGAGGTGGCAGGTTATAACCCAGCATGTAAAACGTACCCTGATTAAATAAACAGCAAGGAGAGACAACGCTCCCATAAATAAGAATTCCAGTAATTTACATAGGCACTCCTCCCCCAGGAGGTGCAGCCTCACTCCCTCTCCCACCCCCACCTTGACCGAGCGGCTTCCAGTGGGGAGGTGGAGGCGGGAGCAGACCCCAGACAGACACCACTGTGTGTGCAAGAGCTGCAGGGAAGGGTGCAAACATGCTACGGGAATTCCAAGAAGAAAAGCACGGATGAATGAACTGTGCCGAGTCCCAGCAGAACGGCACACGGCAGCTAAAACCTGGAGCTAAAACCATACCTACCAGCGAAGATAAACCTCAACACAAAATGCTGAATGAACATGAAAAGAGCAAGCCTGGAGTAGGAATACACAGGGTGTTATCGTTTACACGTAGCTTTAAATAAAACAATGTTACATATTATGAGTGAATACAAACCTATGTGGGAGAGGCATCTATATCACATTCCAGATAGAAAAAAAGGTAACTGGCAGAGCAAACTCATGAGTTCACAGGTATTATCGAGTTCCTGTTTTAAAGGTGTGCTGGCTAAGCTACCAGGAAGTACTTGGAGGCACAGGTAATGCACTGAAGCAGGACGGAGACTTGGGGACAGCCGTGAAAGGGGCAGGAGAATGGGCAGGGCCAGAGGAGCCGGGTGGTGTCCACAGCGAGGAGGCACCCTCCCCACAGGCCCCAGGTCTTCAAAAAGCGAAGCGTCGTCTTTAAGCTCCCCAGCTGGTGTCGCACCACCCACAACTCCGGGGACCAGGTATCGAGGACAGGATGCCTCGCGAGTCCTGCCCTGGACGCTGGAGCCCTGTGTCACCTCCAATGGCCCCCGCACCGCGTGCGCCACACCCGGTCTCCCTGCACCCTCAGCGCGACCACCCATCTTGTCACACAGGCCGGAAATCCCAGAGCCCCTGCCCCCCCAGCCCTGCACCCACTGCATCACTTGCTGGGCACGGCCTGTCCTCTCTGCCAGCGCCACCCTGGACCGAACCACCGCCATCCCTCGCCGAGACCCAGCCAGCTCCCCATACCCACTCTGGACCCCTCGGTCAGACGTCTACCCATCTACCCAGCCGGGGTGCCTACTCCCGCCCTCCCCCTCCTTCCTCCCCTGTTTACACCCCTCAGCGCTCCCCTTGCTCTCGGGGTAAAGGCAAATGGTAGGAGGGTTCTGCCCTCATCAGGCAACCCTAGGAGTGCCCAGAAGCCCACTTGGACCCTCCGCTCACACCTGGCCTCTGCAAGGCCCCATAACTAGGGAAGGAGCCCGTGGCCTGCACACCGCACAGTTCCCCCTGCTCCCCCAACAGGCTACCAGCGCCCACAGGGCTGTGTGCAGGGAGCCTTTCAGAGGAGCAAAAAGACCACACACTTCAACAGAGCCAACCCTATAACGTCCACTGGTTCATCAAAATGAGTTGAGTCATCACGAAAAGGTGAAATTCTAAGCAGTATTCTAGGAAGAACTGTGCAGTTTGACGAAAGAGGGGAGTGTAAAATACATGTTAGAGAGATTCCCAAGCTCAGGCGTGATTACTTTTGAGCTTGGCAGTCAGCTTCGTGACTATACGATCTCCCTTTACTGAAAAGGAACGACGTCCAGCTCGGGGGGTGGTGGGGATGGAGGGCACCCGGCTGCACGTGACACACAGCCTCACCGCGTTGCGCTGCCCCCGAGTGTCTGTGCTCACTCAAGCTCTCTGGGGGGCTGACAAAGGGTGACAGGGCTTCTCTCCAATGGGTGGGACTGGAAGTCATTTTTGCATCCTTTTCAGTAGTGTCACATTTTTAATGACAAGCACTTACTATTTTTTTAATCTGAAGAAAATGTTATTATAATAAAATGAGTCTCCCCGCTCCCATTTGGGGAGGAACGAAGCTTTCTCCAAACCCTCAACGTGGACCTTCGTTGGTTTAAGGCTGGAAATGGAAGCGGGGTCCCTGCAGGCCAGGGGTGGTGGCAGCGTCACACAGATGTCGCTCCTGGGATCCCCAGCTCAGCTAAAGGGAGACCGCACGTGTGCCCCGGGCCCGGCCTGCCCCGCTGGCCCAGCCACTGACGGCAGCCCCTGGGTCTGGGGACCTTGTGCAGCGCAGCCGGGAAGGAGGCTCCCAGGAGGACAGAGTCTGCCTGAGGCCAAGCCACACGGAGCAGAGTGAAGTCGAGTGACCTGGTCCTGACAGCCTGCAGGTCCTGACTCAGCCGTGCTCAGAGCAGAAGCGGGCTGACTGTCATGAAGGAGACGCAGTCCCTTGTCAGGTGTGCTCACCCGTGTGGGTCCCTGTCACAGGTCATCAAACACCCGCGAGCTAACACACCCACCCGCTCTGGGCACAGTGCACCCTCTCAGTACTGGTCCAGCTGCCGGCCTGGAGCAGGAAAGACGGTAACCCTAACCGTGTCCCTCTGCGTACGATGGGACCGGGCGGCAAGGATTGAGAGGGAGCTCCAGAAAGGCCTTTCTGAGCAGCCCCGCGTACACACACAGGTCCCGACGAGAGTGAGGTGCATCTTCAGAAGAAATTCACTACGGGCCCTCTGGCAGGGAGCACCCAAAGGTGCCCGCAGGAGAACGCCAGTCCCCTAAACTGGAGCCCCACACTCGTTCCCTCGCCCCTGTTGACTGCAGGCTGCCCTGTGTGCTCCCCAAGGATACAGCCACAGCCCGCGCGATGCTCCCCAAGGATACAGCCACAGCCCGCGCGATGCTCCCCGCGGGCCTTTGGGTGGGGCAAGCCTTGGACCGGAGCAGGCAGGTCACTCAGGCCCGCTGACCCCAAAGCTCCACCACACCCACCTGGCTGAGACTCCCAAGAGGCCGCAGCCCCCAGCTGCTCCCCACCTGAAATCCTGCCACTGCTGTCCCCTGGACGATGAAAACCTGCAAGCTGCCGCCCCAGACCCCACTCGTAAGCCGTGTATGTTCTAGGGCCCTGGACGGCCGTGCACAGAGCCTGTGCGCGCGCATGTGCGAGTGTGTGCATGTGCGCGGGCCGAGAGCAGCTCAGGCGCGTGTCAGCATGTGGGTCTGCTTTCAATCGCGCTGGAACAACTCTACCTGATAAACAAAAACAGATCCAAAATAACCTTTGGCAAGCAGCATGTTTTTAAAAGAAAGAGAAGGTCCGAAGGATCTGGCAAGAGCGATGCTGAAGCAAGCAAACTTGGCCGAGCCAAGCGTCCACGGTGCACATCAAAAAGCCCCTCGCAGGCTCCCCGTGACCCCAGGCCGCAGCCAGGAAGGGGGCTGGGGCTGAGGCTCCCCTGGCCCGAAGCGGACAGGCCGCTGGTCGCTACAGCGCATCCAGGTCACAGGAGCAGAGCCCGGGTGGGGAGCGGGAGGCCAGCAGGAGAGGGCAGAGCCCCTTGCTCGCCTCCGCACAGTCCCTTCCAGGGGGCCCTGCCGGGCAGGGGACAGCGAGGGGCAGCGGGCAGCCTCAGGGTCCCCCCTCAGGGAGGTGGTCAAGTTCACAAGGTTCTAAACCTCCAAAGGGGCCAGGATGGCATGGTCTCCCCTGCATCACAGCTCACGTCTGTCTGCCAGGTGCCTTTCTGGGGACATGGCTCTTACCAGAGCCGGGCTGCAGTCGCCCCGGGGCCCAGGCCGCATCACCCAAAACCCTCCTCTCTCAAGGCCCAGGTTAAGCTAAAACTGAGGAGGACACCGGAGGTCTGCAGAGCCTGAGGCCAGCACACTGGCAGAGGCAGGGTCACTCCCGAGCACCCCACAGCAGCCTAGAAAAGTGGGCACATAACGGGAGGCTCAAATCAGGGACGGTGGACCCGGGACAGGCCACGGGAGAGGCACGCAGGTCTACACCCGAAACACGGGAGCCTGGGGGACGACTCAGCTCCTCTGGGCCCTGGCTTCTCCTCGTGTCCCTGGGGGGTCGTGGAGAAGGGGGGGCGAGAACCACGGTGGCTCTGAGGTGGGGGCAGGCTCTCGATAAGCAGAGGCACGCGCTCAGCATGGCACGAGGGCGAGGGCAAGGAGAGTGGCGCCCGGCCTTCCCGGGGATAAAACGGGAAAGACGGCTGCTACTGCTAAAGGGACAAGAGTATCACCGGGCCACCCCACAGGGCAGGGGGCAATGGCCAGCAAACAAGGGCTTTTGTGAAGCTCTGGGGGGAGAGACACGAGGGAGACAGGAGAGGAAAGGCTGGGAGCCTGGGAGGGGTGAGGGAGAACAGCTTGGGAGGGCGAGCGGGCAGTGGCCCGGACACCGCAGCCAGAGGGCAGGCCGGGAATCCACGCAGGGGGCCAAGTGACTGCAGGGCCGGGAACGGAGGCCCCTCGGGCTTCCTGAGAGGAGGTGGCCCCCAACACAGCACGCCGGGCCCCCGGGGGCCTCCCCAGCGGAGAGTGGCTGTCCAGGGCGAGGCAGGTGAGGCCACAGGGAGGTGAGAGAGGAGAGGGAAGGGCAGAACAGAAGCTGCTCTTTCTCTAATTCTTTCTGTGTTTTCTTCCCTAAAAGCCACACAAGAAACAGATGAATCCAAGCTCGTTGTAAAAGATCTGAACACCAATTACATGGACTAAAACATGAAAGCTCTCCCTCAGCCCTGAATTCCGCCTTCCCTCCCTCCCCCAAGATGGAAACGCTATTCACAGTTTGCTGTGTCTCCTTTCAGATCTCTTTTGACGCATTTATACACAAACATATGCACATATGCACGGCTTTCCTGAACGGGTGGGACCAAGCTGTACGCGTGCGGAGACGGGCTTGTGCGTCCCCTTTATCCACAGACACTCACTGAGGGCCCAGAGCAGGCTCGTGGGCCTGGCGGTTCCAGCGTGCTCTCTCCACCCACATTTACGTCACCCTGTCGGGGCCGCAATGAGCCTGTCAGTCCACTCACAGCACGGAAAACCCGCGCACTGCTTGGCTGCTGGGCTCGGAGAGGGCAAGGAAAACAGACACGGGGCCGGTCCCCCCAGGAAGCTAGGAAGGCGCAGGCTCCACAGCCCCCAAGGCAACCAGAGACACTGATCAGGCCGAGGGTCCCGGGGTCCCACCCCAGCTCACCTCCCAGCAGCCACGTAACCCCGGGCAAGCCACCCCTCCCCTTGGACCCTGCTGCCACCTCCTTCCTGAGAAAATGTCGCCCACGCACTCGGCCCCAGTCAGTGTCCGGGGAAGGCCCCCTGAAGGGTGCGGGTCGGCAGCCGAGTGACCGGAGACCCTGGTCTCCACGGCTGCGGAGGGCGAGCTCCTGTCACCTGCAGCTGCTGACCATCTCAGGACGCGCCTGGGACCGAGTCAGGGGCCGACATCAGCGCGCTGAGGGCTGAGGCCTGCGGGCGGCCAGCACCCAAAGGGTTAACGGCCTGCTGCCGGGCCTTCCTGCCGCCAGGACTGCATTAGGGGCGGGAGATGGGCTGCGTCTGGATCGCATTAGGAGCTCTGTTGGCAGCGTTCCCTCTGGCGGGCTGCCTCCCCTCCTGCCCCGACCACTCTCCCCACAGCTCAAAGAAAATACCAGGATCCACACATAACCCCGCGCACTCCCCTCCTGTCTCTTACCCCCGTCTTGAATGAAACAAGCTCTTAAACTCCTGACCTTCCGCCCAGTCACCCCGTTCGTTTCTGGCGCGGCAGCGTCGTGGAGCCCGGGGCACGGCTGCCCTCCCCGCGGACGCACGCTGCGCAGTCGGGCATGGGCTCCGGCAGGCCGGGGCAGCTCCTCCCGAGGCTGGCCCGGGGCATCTGTCATCCGAAAGAGCGCAAACACCCCCAGAAAGACCCTCCCCCTGTATCCTGAGATGCCAACACCAGGGCCACTCAGACCCTCACCGTGCACAACTGGGAAGGCTCCCAAGCCAACAGGAGGAGGGTTGGCAGCCTTCAAGCCCCAGAAATAAAGCCTTAGGAGAAACAGCTGAAGCGCGCTTTTTAACTTTCCTCATCTTTCCCTGCCAGAGGCCCCGAGGCAGCGGCTGGATTCGCCAACAGCGCACAAATTCACGTCTTCCCTGGCGTCTGAGCTTCAGCCCCATACACCTCCCCTGCAACTGGATGCCCCAAATACCTCCATCTTGCTAAAACCCAACCCACGCTCCCCTCTGCCTCCGCCCTCAGCCCCAGACCTCTCCCGGCTCCCCCGCAGCAGCGGCTCCACCACCCCACCTGCTACTCAAGCCAGAGACCTGGGGGCTGTCTCGGACGTGGCTCCCCCCCGCACCTGGCCCAAACCCACTGCCTCACCAGCCTTGCTCAGGCCACCTCCTAAACAGCCGTAAGCCCTACTGCACTGCCGCCAGCTTGATCCACGTCCCCTCCATCTGCCTGGACTACACAACGGCCTTCTAATGGTCCCCAGAAAGGCACTCTGGCCCCCTTGCACCCATTCTCCACACGGTCGGCCTCTCTAGCACACCAGGAAGCGCATATGCACACACACAGCCACGCTCCCTTCTCCACCCTTCGAAACCACCTGCGTGTCTCAGTGGCTGCTGGACGGAGACCTCTGGACCCTAGGGCTCCGCTCCCGCCTCTAGCCCCACAGCCCCTCTTCCTCGGTGCCTGTTCTCTGAGCACCAGCCCCAGCGACCTTCTCTCAGGCCGTCAGGTCACTAGGCTGCCTCCCCGCCAGGCCGCTGCACGGTGCCCGCTGCCAGAGCACCCCTCCACGCCCAGCCCCACTCCTCTCCTTCACACCAGGGACCTGCCACCCGCTTTCAGAGGACGCTGCCCTGTCGCGGAGAGGCCCTGCCTCGGGCTGCAATTCCACCCGAGCACGCGTGCAGGGCGAGGAAAGGTGCCTGCGGGCAGGCAGATGCAATTATCCGGCGGGACATGTCCTAATCCACACACCCCTGTGTGTGTCCTCACAAACACTGGTCACCAACAGCAAGCCAAGGACGCGGCTGGCGGTCGGACGGAAGCCAGCTCAGTCCCATAAGGCTGGCTCAGACTCTGGACTTCCCTTGCCCAGAATCATCTCATTTAAATACTTTTGAAAAGACCGAAAAAAAAAAAGAACCTCTAGTGGCCGGCATTTATTTTTAAACAAGAACACGTTATAATAAAGCATTTTAACAAAACTTCAAACAAAAGCAGGCAAGTGCCTTTACTTTAAAAAGACGTCTCACTGCCCTTTCCCCATGATTATTACAAGTTGAAGCCTGTGAATAATTAAAGCAATGTTTATGGTATTTTTATTACTGTTTTATTCTTAAAAGAAAGAATGATAAATATTCAGTTTAAGTGGTACACTTGCTCTCTGTGTACTCAGGAAACACTCAACTTTCCTTTAACGAGAAAAATAAAACCAAGAAGGTCACAGCAGCGCCCGCAAAGACGGCAGGGCAGTAGGGACCACAGCCGCTCACCACAGGCCGCAGGTGGCCCTCCTCTCCCCGCGGTGCCAGTCAGAGGGGCTGGCGGGGCTGGGACAGGTGGCCTGGCCAGCCTGGCGCTGCTTCCTTCCTGATGAATCTTCTGTAACAGGAAACGGCTAGGGATGAAGATGGGCGAGCTACACTTCTAGACACAAAGCACTGAAGCAGAGGGGCTCAGTCTTGAGAGAAAGGTGGCTCGAGAAGCCAGCTCTGCGGCCCTGGGCGCCTGACTTACAGTCATTCTCCGAAAAATAAGCCAGCGCTGGGCCTCCAGCTGGTGAGGCACCGAGACACAAGCCTTGAAGGGGAGTGGCCGCTGTCCGCTCCACTCCTGCTTCCGGGCCCACGGGGAGCAGCTGCTACAAACACAGCCCTCTACGGTCATCAACTGCACACTCTGAATCAAAATCCTACTCAGAAACAAAATGCTTATTGGCTTTTTCCTACTGTTTTGTTCACTAAATAATTTCTGGGGCCTCGTCTGGGCCAAGCTCCGGGTCAGGTGCTGAGGGCACGGAGCCGGACGGGTGCAGCCTCTGTCCTCAAGGAGATTCTGCAGTGGGTCGCATGGCAGAGACACACATGGGGGCGAGCGGCCAGCCACCCAGGGCGGGGCCGTGGGAGCTGCAAGGAGAGACCCCCTCTGGGCGGGGAGCCGGCCCACGAAGGCCGCAGGTGAGGAACCAGGGCAAGAGGCAGAGGTCGCTGGAGGTGGGGCAGGAGGGGCTGGGCCGCGGGCTTGTTGGGGCAGGAAAGCAGCCTCCTTGCCGAGTCCCAGTCTCACCTCACCCCTGTACAACAGCTTCCAAGAGCGGAGGCAAAGGGAAGAGGAACAACGCCAAATACTGGTTCGCATTTTCTTTCTCCTTTCTGGGGGTTTTTAGTAATGAGGTAAGGAAACCTGAATATGGACTCGATTTGGAGGAATATGCTATCAAATTCTGAACTTTCTCTAAAACTTTTATCAACTAAATAGGTATCCACACACCCCTGAGGATGCCCCCTTACTATCAAGAACCGACGTGGGTTCTGCTTCAGAAACCCATTTAGTAGCCCTGCAAAGACCTGTTTCCTCACAACCGGGAAAGGACCCCACCATTTACTACTTGTGGAACCCACAACAGGAGTTCCATGTGACAGTATTACTGAACGACGAAAGTGTCCTCCCAGGTGCTGGGCACTCTACGGCCATCACCCCTAGTGGGCAGCGCCCCACACCGCCCTCTGCCAGAGGCGGGGACAGAGGGGGCTCTCGGGGTCTGAGCCGTGATGGCCAGTGAAGCGCAGGAGAGGGGAGCCTGCCTGTGGCTGGTCCTGGGTCCCTGCCTCTCCTTCTGCACCATCTGCGTCTCCGACAGTTCCTGACATTACAACCCTGATGGCCAATCACTGCCGGAAACATCACTAGCCTAGAATCCCCAGATCAGATCTTACCGACGGGTTCCCCCTGCTGAGGATGGAAGGAGCCAAAGAGCCTGAGGAGAAGGCTGGCGAGCCGCAGGATGTCTGCGTTTAAAGCAGTCTGGGTCTAAGTGGGCTTTGGTTTTTCTCCTTCACTCCCTGGGCCCCAACATTCCCCCCCTCAGCTAATGGGCCCCAGCTGGACGGACGTGGCAGCAGAGACAGGGCCAGGGTCTGACAGGCTCCGGCGGGCAGCCTGGCCGGGAGGGGACACAACTATTTATTTGTAGGGGCCGCACTGTGCCCCTGGGGGAGTTCAAGCGGTCAGATGTGCCCAAGTGGACTAGTGAAACCTGCCTGGGGTGTCACTGGCCTTGGGGGCGAGCTGCCCTGCGGTGCCCCAGTGTCCGACAGGCCCCGGGCACGTTACGGTGAGTGGAGAGCCCGGGGGGACTCCGTGGGGGCTCCCGGGGCAGTGGGCATGATGCCCAGAGCCAGTCTCTGGTGCCGGCCAAATGGCTTCAAATGCGGGCTCCGCTGTCTAGGTCTTCTCCCCGGTCAGATGGGGTCACGGGGAAGAAAGGAAGAGCAGAGCTGGCCGTCAGCAAGCGACGGACCCACCCGCAAAGTGCTGAAAGCCAACGTCACCCGTACGACAACCCCAGAGGGTGAGCCGGGGCTGCGATTCCTCAGAAGAAAGTCAGAGCTCAGAGGCGTTAAGGGACCTGCCCAAGATTCCAGGGGACTGGAAGCTCTTCCTGACTTCAGTCCTTTCTTCCAAAATCTCTATTCGCTTCCTGGGGCCACCACAACACGTCACCACAAACTTGACAGCTTCAAACAACAGAAGTGTAACCTCTAGCAGTTCTGGAGGCCACAAGTCCAAAGCCGATGTGTCAGCTGGGTTGACCCCCTCTAGAGTCTCTAAAAGAACCCCTTCCATCCCCTCTCCTAGCTTCAGGCCATGCGGGCAACCATGGACATTGCTTAGCTCCAGGCTGCAGAACCCCAGTCCCAGCCTCTAGCTTCATATGCCCTCCTCCCCAAGAGCCTCTGTGTCACAGGACTTGTCATTGGATAAAGAGCCCACCCTGCTCAGGATGGTCTCATCTAGAGATCCTTATCTTAATTACATCTGCAAAGACTCTCATTCCAAATAAGGTCATATTCTGAGGTTCTGGGTGGACACATCTTCTGTGGGACATAATTCAACCCACTACAGTCCACCCTCTGGTCCCCAAAACGTCACATCCATCTCACGTGCAAAATACTTTCACCCCATCCCAATATCCCAGATTCTCACCCCATTACAGCATTAACTCTAATTAGGTCCAAAATCTCATCTAAATATCATCAGCTCAAAAGTATCATCAGCTAAGTCACCTAACTAGGCATGAGTGATCTGGAATGATCTATTCTGGGGCAAGATGCCTCTCTATCTGTGGACCTGTAATACTGGAAAACAAGTTATCTGTCTTTAAAATACAAGGATAGGGAGAAAATGGAAGGAACTCAGAGGTCACTGGTCCCAAGCAAGTTTGAAACCCAGCAAAACAAATTCCACTGGGTGTCCAGGCCTGCGAATGACCCTCTGTGGCTTGAGCCTTTGCCCTCTGGGCCCATGGAAGCTCCACTGGCCCTGGCCTCCGGGCCTGCCTCTCTAGCCTCTGCCTTTGTGTCCAGAGCTCTGCCCTTGGAGTCATGCCTCCTTTACCTTGAAGGATAACACATGTTGTGGCTGAGTCCTTCTACCTGTTACTTCCTGCATGTACAATCCCAGAAGTCCAATTGCTTTTTTTTTTTTTTTAATTTTGTCGGGTCTCTGTCCCTTTACATCCTGGTTGGCAGTGTTTTTGATGATATCAACAGCCTCAAAAACCTGTGGGTCTCTCATGTACATGAAGGGGATCTATGCCATTCAGCAAGAGGGTTCTCCACAGATCCCTCCTGGAGAAGCCCAGCTCGTTCCTGGCTTCTGCCAGATAACTGATGGCACCCGTGAGACACACACGCAAGCTCTTCAGCAAAGGCTGTCCAGCCTCACCTGCGGCCTTGCTCCAGGGCACGCACTCTCAGAAGTGAATCTCCTGCTTTCAGCGTCCTTCGGGGTCTGCACAAGGCAAGAATTTCCCACGCCATCAGGAGCTGGTTCCCTTTGCGAATCACAGCTCCTTCCTCAGTTCACTCCTCTCCTCTCACATTTTATTATAAGCAGCAAAGGAGAAGCCAGGCTGCACCTTCCACACTTTGCCTAGAGAACCCCTCGGCCAAATCCAAGTTCATTGCTACAAGTTCTGCTTCTCCCGACTCGTAAATTAGAGGCTTGCACAGCAACAGATACCAAGAGGGTTGGAAAGTAGGCTGGGGGAGAACAGGCGCCCCAAAGCAAGAGGACAATGCACTTTATATTTGCCGAGCAACTCCATGTGCCCCAGCACCACAGTCAGCACCTGGGACTCCGAGAGACAAGTTCATCTTTATAAGTACGAAAACAGTAGCCAAAGCTCTCAGAAGCCCCCACGCGCACCCCTGAGAGCTTAAGGTGGCCACTGGCCCTGCTCTGCCTCCTCCAGGCCCTGGGCCCCAGCGCCGCGGCCACTGACTGACCCGGTCATCAGACGCCTCTCCCTCCCTCCAGAGCCTCCAGCACCCAAGTCTGCCCTCTTCTGCTCCTCACCGCCTCCCAGCTGCTCGCCCAGGGCAGAGGGGCACTGGGGCCAGGGGACCCCGAGGGGTCTGCCCCAGCTGGGAATTAAAACACAGCCACCAGTATAAGCTTAGTTTTGTTAAATGTAAGTCGAGTTTGTTTTCATAATTCTGTGCTTTATTTTTTAAGATTTGCACTTTTAGTGCTTTTGGTGCAACACGGATTTGAGCTGACTAGTCTTTCTATCCAGGACTGACGGTCTTCACGCGAGGCTCCACGACAGCCAGTGGAGGAGGGGATCACGCCTCACAGTGTCAGGGGACCCTCGCCCTCCAACTCCTGCTGCCTCCCAGGCAGCCCTCAGGTTGGCCCACCCTGGTCACGAGACTCTTCCCTACGACCCCCGGCTCTGCAGGAGGAATGGGTGGAGGGGAGAGACCTCAAGCTGACGTTTCCGTCACCTGCGGAGGCACTGGTCACTCCTCTCACTCCTGAGATGCCCCTCTCCTGCCTCAGGCTGCCCCGCCCAGGAACGGCCAGGGCCAGGCACAGGGTCAGCAGTGCTCCGGCCTTCCCCTCGCTCAGGGCAGGCCCTGCAGGCACAGACCTCCCCCCAGGGTGACGGTGAGTTTCATGTGCCCACTTGGCTGGGCCAGCGGCCCAGATATTTGCCGAAAGCACTATTCTGATTTCTGTGAAGGCGTTTTCTGGATGAGACTAACATTTAGATGAGCAGACCTGGAGTACAGCAGATGACACTCCATAAAGATGGTGGACGAGGCCTGAACAGGAAAAGACTGTCCTCCCGGGAAGAAGAGGAAATTCTGCAGCCAACAGCCTTCGGATTTGAATTGCGACTCTGCCCTGGGTCTCCAGGCCGCTGGCCTCACAATCATACCAGCCAGTTCCTTAAAATCGCTCTCTTTGTACGCACACACACGCACACCCTGTCAGTTCTGTTTCTCTGGAGGTCGGTGACTAATACACCCAGTGAGCCAGACAACCACACAGCCCGTCTCCTCACAGGCGCCCGGACTCCAGGCACCTGGGCTGTGAGCACCTCCAGTGGCCGGCACCGTCCCTGGCCTCGGACACAGGCCGAGAGCAAGCCTCCACTCCCCTGCACTGTAGCCTCCTCTGAGGACCAGGGACCTTCCCTGGACGCCTGAATTCCTGGGAGCTTTCCGAGTTCTAGCCAGCCCTTGTTCTCCACTCTGGATTCCCCTTGGAGGAGAAGGGTGGTTAGGGAGCTGTAAGTTTTTCTTTTCCAGTAAACAGAAACCTTAAGCCAAACCCACTGAAGGGAAGTATCAAGGCCACTGGACACCTTTTAAATCAGAGCCAGGCCAGGAGTTACCAGGAGTCGGGGGTGACGGGGAGACCCCAGCTGCCACCCTTCTCACAGGTCTTCCACAGATGACGTGGCAGCTGCCAGTGTCACTAGGAATGTGACACTCATCTGGGTGGTGTCCAGACTGTACGGCTCTGAGCAACACAAGGTTCTAATTGTGTTTAATTTGAAATCCTTGTGGTTAAGCAAAAGGGACCCAGAAATGAGTCCACACGTACTTGCCACCCTGACCTGGGGGGTTTGTAGGAAGGGGGAGGGGTTCCACCCCGCGCCCTCACTCCTGGGCCGCATGCGCCTGAGCCCACACACCCTCTGGGGGCTCCATTTCTTCATAAAGAATGCCTGCCTGAGAGTCTCCCAACGACCTGCTGCTGCTCCGGGAATCGGGGCGAGCAATAGTTCCAGCGCGGGGGCAGGGCAGGAGAGAAGGAGGAGCAGGCCCCGCAGCTGGAGAGGCACAGGGACTGTCCCCCGCCCTTCCCGCTAGAGGGAGGGCCCAGAGGAAGGGCAAGGCAAGACTGACCTTGAGGGTGGGGATCTCCACACTGTCCCCGAGGCTGACGGAGCCTGAGAGGATGGTCCCTGTCATCACAGTGCCTTGGCCTTTGATGGAGAAGCAGTGGTCCACAGACATGAGGAACGGTCCCGAGGGGTCTCTCCTTGGGATGGAAATCTGGGACGTCAGGAGCTAGAAAAGAGATGCTGGTGCCACACCCTGTCGGGAGAGGAGCTGGATGGGGCAGCGCAGAGAAGAGCAGGGGGGTGTGACCAGGGCTCGGGCAAGCTGGCCCCGGAGCTCCGAGCGGACCGCCTCCGACTGCACCCCGAGCCTCCGCCAAGGCCCCACTCCCGCTCTCAGCGCAGAGGGAAGGGCCCGTGGAGGACGCTCCTTTACCCTCTCCCACTGGGATGCCCACAGCGGCGTCCCCACGGGCTGGGCTACAGGCCCGCACACAGCCACGGAGGCAGCCCACCGAGGGCACCCGTGGGCACATCGCTCCCCAGCCTCACGTGCCCGCTCACACTGGGCATCGGCCACCGGCCAGCCCCGGCAGCTCGCCAGCCAGTGCGGCCTCCCCCTCCCCCTGGTGATGCTGCCTCTAGAAAGGCTCTTGCGCTGGCTGTGTCGCCAGGTAACATGCAGCTGGGATTGTCTGTTTGTCCACGCCCCCACCAGGCCGTGAGCACCCCAAGCAGCCCCAGCAGCTGCATCGGGGTGCCTGAAGGGAACCTGAAGGACATCCCCAGGGCAGCAGCCTCTGTCTGGCAGGGCAGCGGTGAAGGCCCCTTCCCCAAGCCCCGGCGGGGACAGAGGGACTGGCCCTCCGCGGTGGGTCTGCTTTTCCTGTTCTGCACGCTCTCCCACGTGCTTCCGCCTCAGCCAGCCCACTGCCCTTGTGCTCCGCAGTGCTGTCGGAGCTGATTACCAAGAAACAAATGGAAATCAAGGCCACGTCAGTCCTCTTGCTTCTTTCTGATTTCGTTAGGGAAGAGACTGTCAGGAAAGTATTTGGTAGTGAATGTCCCACACTCCTAGTCTCATGATAACTCCTCTTGTGGAAAAGGCTGGAGTCGCAAGGCAGGCCTGGCCTGAGGTGTGCGCAGAGGCTGCTCAAAGGGACACACGAACGACTTCAACAGCCGGCATTTCTGTGGATTTTGCTTTAACAGAAACAACTGTCCCAGGCTCCTAGACCAGTGCTGTCTGGAGCTGATGAAAAAGAACAAAAGCTTCACCCAGAAAATGTTTGTTTTGCTAAGTTAGCAAGGTCAGCACCGTGTAATCACAGAAACAGCAGCCGTGCACGTGGTCACACCTGACCCTGGCTCTGCGGACCCAGGGCAGGTGGACCCCAACACAATCAACCTGGATCTGAATCCCAGCTCCACCTCATGCTTACTGTGAGACACCGGGCAAGTCACTTAACATCTCTGAGTCTCAGGCTCTTTCTTAGCAAAATGCGGATAAATACCTTAAATCTCTCAAGTCTTGTTGACAATCATGTAAGCATGGACGTTAATAATCACATACGAAAAGAACTCAGGGTGGTGCCTGGTACGTGATAACCAACCTCACCGTCAGAGTAAGCTCTGACACGGCACCATTTCAGCATGTGACACGCGTGAACACGAACTCCACACGCCAAGTGGTGGTACCATCTCCCTGACTTTATAAGTGACGGAACCGAGGCCAGAGAGAGCAGGTCTAGCGCGGAAGGTCACAGAGATGTGGTGAGGCCAGTGCTCTAATGCGCCGTCCAGGGCCAGGGTCAAAACACCTCACCCCCGCAGCCTCTGAGCTGCCCGGGGGCTCAGCAGAGGGACTCCACTCTCGCCCTGCCCGCTGGGTGCCCCGGGCCCTCCCAATGGCTGGGCTCCGCCTCTGTCCGTGATCCCCAAGCCTGGCGGAAGGGACGAGGATGGAAGCCACGCTGGACCCGCCTGGGAGGGGCCCACTGGAGGGGCTGGCACAGCCCTAGGTGCTGGAATGGGTGACGCAGCCCCAGAGCCCCAGTCTGGCGGGAGCTGCCTCGTGGACGAGTTTGACGGGGAAAGGAAGAGGAGGCTCACGAGGACGTGGACAGCTCTGCAGGGCCGGGGCTGCCCACTGGACGCCTGCAGCTCTGCTCTGATTGAACTCCGTGAGGAAGGCGAGGGAGGTGGCGCCGAGGGGTCAGTGTGGAGAGTCCCCTCGCTGGGCCCCCCCGGAGTGAGCCGGAGCCCCGATGCGGATCAAGCTGGCGGTACCTCAATGAGCTCTGGGATGCCCTGTGGAGCTTCCGTTTCAGGGGCGTCCGGTCCCCCAGGCCTGGCTGCCACGGGTATGATGGGTGCACCTCGGAACCTGGAACAGAAAGACAAGTCCCACCACGGTCACTGACGAGCACGATGGGAGGTCTCTGCTCTCACCCCGTCGAAGGCGCCGAGGGGGGCGGCGTGGCTGTGCTCCCACCTGGCAGACCAGGGCGTGGAGGCCCGAAGGGAACACCTCGTGTTGAACAAAAGAAGTTAGAAGGGGGCTCCTAGGTGTAGCCGCTACTCCAAACCCTCCCTGAGGAGAAGCGGTGAAGCCCAGGCCCCAGGCCCCTGAATAAAGATGCCCTTGGGGAGGACCATGGGGCACAGCCCGGCCTCCTGCAGAGACTCGGGAAGCACAGGTACGGAGAAGTCCCTGCCAGACCTGCCCGGAGGCCCCTCCACAGCCTCCCGGCCTCCTGGAGAGCCTGCCGCTTGAAGAAAAGCCTCTAACTATGAGTATACCTTTACCTCTTCCACTGCAGAGCAAAAAAACAAAAAACAGAAAAGAGAAAATATACAGCCCATGATCCCATCACTGTCGTGTGCTTTCTTCCAACCTCGGTTCCTCCGTGCACTGCCAAGGAGTTATTTTTTTCATATTTTGGTTACAATATTCATACAATTTCATATCCTTCTAGTTTATTTACCATTGTATCGGAAAGAATTTTCTATTGAAAAATAACAACAGCGGTGATAATAAGAAGACTCACTTGACCAAGCCAAGAACACGACCTGGACGCTTCCATTGAAACCCCACAAAACCACCATGGAACTGGCACCGTTTTACAGATGAGAAAGTGAGGCTTAGAGAGGTGAGCCAACCTCCACCCCATCCGACTCCAGAACCAGGGCTCACAACCACCACGTTGCACTCCTGCCTCCCCGCCCCCCGGCCACCTCCTCTTTCATTCTTAACAGCTGCGTAACAGTGCAACTCAGAATTCACAAGCTTTCCCCCCATGTGACTCATTTAGAACATCCCAATTGTTCACCATTGTGATAAATATGTTGGTGGATATGACTTTTCCTTTTTTTTCTTTTCTTGGCCTTGATTTGGGATAAATTCATGAGGTACAGGTCAAAGACTCAACAAACTGAAAAATCAGCAAAATGTGGAGTGAGGACATTCGAAAAGGCTCTTCTCCATAAGGCAATAAGAACACGGGGAAAAATGATCAGAAACAACCTTTTCAGAACTCTGCAAATTAACCAAAGCCTTGCAGCAATCTATGGAATGTTTAGTCAAGGAAAACAGCTGAATCTCAGTAAGAATAAGGGAACTTGGTGGCATTTTTACTTGCTTTATTCCTATCCACCCCTCCCCAGCTCCGCAGTAGCCTTAATAACTGGAGTCTGTATTCAGAGTGGAAACAGCGGCTTGACAGCCACTGAAAGCGGCAGAATGTGTCTGAGCTCCATCAAAGCCCCTTTCCCAGAGAAATGTCATTTTTTTTCCTCTCTGGCATTTCCCTGGAAGAGCCCACCCTTAGACTGAAGCGGGGGCTCAGGCCTCGGAGTCAGTGAGCCAGGACCCGCCCTGAGCCAAGGCCCGTCCCACGCGCACGTCTCTGCCTGCCCTCTGAGCCCCAGGCCCAGGGCCGCAGAAGGGGAAAAGCGTGCGCTGAGAATTCCAGCGATTAACCATAAAGCTTTCGGAAATTCAATTATTGTTTATCCAAACCCTTTTGGGCAACGTATTGTAACAAAACATAAATGCGTTTCGGGCTGGGTGTCTGGCCCTTTCCCAGGCTCCAGAGAAGCTGGCCTTGTTGGTTTCCTGAGCACGCCACACAATGGGGCATCCTGGCTGCTGGCAGCCCCCGGGGGACAAGAGGCCCCTCCTGCCTGGGTTCCAGACCTAGGCTGCTGTCTGGGCTCTAGGAACACAAGGGGCTCCAGCCAGAGATGTCAGGAAGAGCGCTGAGCACAGCCCCACAGCCCAGGTGGGGGCTGACCCAGAGCACAGCCGAGGGCGCCTCCTGTTCCCAGAGCCCCTCCCCGCCCAACCCACCCCACTCCCTGCGCAGCTGTGGTACCTTATGGCGCGAGCCGGGCCCAGACCTGCTGACTGTGCATGCAGGCTGACCTTCATCAACATACAAAAACAACTCACATCAGTAAAAAAAAAAAAAAAAAAAAAAAAAAAGTGCACGTGAATCTCTGTGTGTGTGTGTGTGTGTAACTCGTGTAAAAGATGTAAACAAAGAGAGTCTATGTTTTAGGTTTGGAAGAGAATTCAAAATAGTGATACTAAAAAAAACCAGCGATACTTATTATGCCTTATTTTTCTCACCAGTCAAGCCAGATACAAAAGCCTGGGGTAACTGTGAGCATCTGACTGATTGCACTCAGGAAAGCCCTAGTACAGGGCCACGCACACAGTAGGTGCTCCGCACGTTACAGCTGTTGTTACTAAGCCCCTACAATGTGCCAGGCCCCAATGTCAAACGCTCCCTCATAATAAACACCGTGAGGCTGGACTTACCAGCTCCCACTTTACAGAGGAAGAAATACCAACGCTGAGAGAGAAAGTGAGTCAGCCGTAGAGCAGGTACGGAATGCACACCTTGTAGGAGCCCGCTGGCAGGAGCCAGGTCACGTGGATTTGGCATCCCACCCAGTCCCGGGGAGAAGGTGGGCACTAAGCAGACGGCCGTGGCTAAAACATAAACAAGGGAAAAGAAAGGGTTTAAAGGCAGGAGGAGACACAGAGGGAGTCTGGGAGAAAGATGCACCCAGGGTGCTGTGAGACAATAACGTTTAGTGGAAAGATAAACAAAAAAGCCTAGAACACAGAACAACGTCAAGGCTGTAATAACAACTACCTCAAGCTACACACAGGTGGGAAAGACTGACAGGGCTCCGAGGGAAAACACACTTTAATTCGCCGCGTTGGGAAGACTGTGGGTACCTTTTTATCTTCTCTTTTTATTTCTGTTAACATGGATAAATGCTTATGCAAGAGTAATTTTAAATGCTTTCAGAGATAAATCACAAAGAAAACCAAAGAACTTGACTACATAAAAATTGGAAACTTCTGCATGTTAAAAAAAAAAAAACTAAAACAGAAAGACAAACAACAAATGCAAAAGACTTATTTGTAGGAAATATGATAGACAAAGGGTTAATTAATAACAACATCCTTATTAATATTAAACACTCCTGAATACCAAAAAGAGAAGCATTAAAAATCACGAGGCAAATAGACAAAACACATGGGCGCAAATTAAACACACAAAAACACAACTACTTAATACACTTAAGGAAAAATGTTCAGTCTTACCAGTAATTAAAGAATCACATATTATAACAAGAGTAAAACAACATTCTATCCTAAATGTTTCAAATATGTGTTTTTTTAAATATTTTTTTAAAGTCTTCATTGAATTTGTTACAATACTGCTTCTGTTCTATCTTTTGGTTTTCTGGCCGTGAGGCATGTGGGATCTTAGCTCCCCAACCAGGGATTGAACCCGCACCCCCTGCATTGGAAGGCAAAGTCCTAATCACTGGACCGCGAGGGAAGTCCCCATATATATTTTTAAATTAGATACTAGAGCTCACCGCTGGCACCTGTGTAAAATGGAAAAGAACACAGAGATGCACAGAAGGTTCTGAAGGGCTCCTTCCCTTTGACCTAGTGACCCCATACCTGGGGCTCTCTCAAGAGGAAAAACCGAAAATACAGACAAAGTTTAATGATGGTCAAAGATGTTCACCCAGGACTATTTATTTACAAGAAGGAAAACTTAAGCCATTTCAAAGGGTCAGGAACAGGGTGATGGTTACATGAAGAACTGCTCTATATAATGTTAAGTAACAAAAGCAGAAATCAAAAATGTAAATACTTCATGATTACAATTATACGTTTAAAGAGGGGGAATTGAATTCAGCAAAGTTGACCTTATAATAGCATCTAAAAGAATTAAACACTTAGGAATAAATTTAACCAAGGACATGTAAGGTTTGTACACCAAAAACTACAAAACCTGTATAAAAGAAATTTTTAAAAATCTAAATAAATAGAAAGACATCTGTGTCAATGAATCGGAAGACTTACTCCTGTTACGATGTCCATGCTACCTAAAACCATCTACAGATTCAATGCAGTCCCTATTAAAATTCCAACCGTCACTTTCTAAGCTGGAATGGAAAAGCAGATCCTCACATTCCAATGGGAGGGAACTGCAAGGAGCCCAAATGGCCAAAATAATCTTGAAAAAGAAGCAGAAAGTTGGAGGACTCAGCTTCCCAATGGAAACTTTCCCCAAAGGGACAGTAAGTGAAACAGCGCAGTACTGGCATAAGGACAGACAGAGACCAGTGGAACCCACGTATATTTGGTCAATTGATTTTTGACAAGGACAAAAGGGAAAAGGACAGTCTTCCACAAATGGTGCTAGGAAAACTGGATATCCTCAGATGAATGGAGGTGGGCCTTTAACATATACCATACATAAAAAATAACTAAAAATGGATCAAAGACCTAAACTTAAGAGCTAACACAGTAAAATTCTTAGGAAAAAAATTGGGGAAAATCTTCACGACGTTGAATTTGGCAATAATTTCAGGACTATGACACCAAAAGCACAGGCAAAAAAAGAAAAGAAAAGAAAGAAACAAAAGAAAAAAGATTGGATTTTATCAAAATTTAAAACTTTTGTGCATCAAGGAATACTGTCAAGAAAGTGAAAAGACAACGTACAGAATGGAAGAAAACATTTGCAAATCTGACAAGGGATTAATGTCCAGAATAGATAAAGAACTCCTTCAGCTCAAGAACAAAAACAACGTGACTAAAAAATGGGCAAAGGACTTGATAGCCGTTTCTCCAAAGAAGACATGCGGTAGCCAATAAGCACATGAAGAGATGCTCAACATCAGTCACTAGGGAAACGCACCCAGACCACAATGAGGTACCACCTCATACCTACTAGGATGGCTATGAGAAAAAAGGAAAACAACAAGTGCTGGCGAGGATGCAGAGAAATCGGAGCCCTGAGGCACTGCTGATGGGGACAGAAAACGGTGCGGCCACCATGGAAAACAGTATGGAGGCTCCTCCAAAGTTCAACGTAGAACCACCATGTGATCCAGGAATCCCACTCCTAGGTACACACCCAAAGGAACTGGAGCAGGGACTGGGATAGATATTTGTACACCAATGTTCATAGAAGCATCATTCACAACAGCCAAAAGAAAACAACCCAAGTGTCCATCAAGAGATGGATGGATAAGCAAAATACGGCCTATACACACAATAGAATACTATCGGGCTATAAAAAGGAGTGAGATTCTGACACACGCTACAACACGGATGCATTACGCTAAGTGAAACAAACCAGACACAGAAGGCCAAATACTGCATGATTCCATTTATATGAGGTCCCCAGAACAGTCAAATTCACAGAGACAGAAAGCAGAACAGAGGTCACCAGGGCCTGGGGGAGGGGGAGGGGGGGAGGAGTGACTGGTCAGTGGGGACAGAGTTTATGTTGGGGATCATGAAAAAGGATTAGCTTACAGACAGTGGTGATGGGTACACAGCTTTGTGAAGGTATTTAATGCCACTTAATTGTAACTTTACAGATGGATAAAATAATAAACATTATGTTATGTATATTTTACTACGATTTTTTGAATGTGGAGGAAAGGGTGGGGGTGATACTATGCACGGTGAAAAGACAGGAATGGAGTAAACCAAAAGGTCAGCAGCTGCTCTTCTGAGAAACCTTTGGGTGGTCTCCACTTTCTTTTAACTCCTTTTCTCTATTTTCCAAAGGTTCTTTCGATGACTCTTTGGATAGGAAAAAAAAAAGTTTTGTTTTTTTAACACTTCTTAGGTTTTGATACGTACATAGCTCAGCAGTCTAAATTTCTCCTTTCTAGATAGAAAGTTTCTTCACATTTGGACCAGCATTTACAAAGGATTTACCTAACAAGGCACCATAAGTAAAGGAAATCGTCACTTTTAAAATGATTTAAAGAAGTTCTCGCTGCACAGAGGCAACAGCTAAGTTCTCCTAAGAGGTGACTGCCTTGGCTGGCCCGGGCCCATCGGCCCACTAAGCTTTCCTTACTGGAGCTTTTCCAGCCCGGTACGCGCTGAATGAGGAGAGCAGAGGTGTCAAAGGCCCTTCAGTGGCCCATATCCTCTGGATGTGTGAGAAACGCTGTGATTTGACCTTCAACCAATAAATTAAAATAGGAATAGTAATTTAAACACGTAAGTGAGAATTTTCCTTAAATTTAACTAATCGAAGTAGTTGATATTAATTTACCCTTAATAGTATCCTAAGCCCTTCCCAGAAGGTCTCGTTTATAGCAAATGACACTGACATTGTGCTGGGCTTTTATGCAGGAGTCCAA
Source organism: Orcinus orca (assembly GCF_937001465.1). NCBI lineage: Eukaryota > Metazoa > Chordata > Mammalia > Artiodactyla > Delphinidae > Orcinus > Orcinus orca. The sequence continues at coordinate 1,540,359 of NC_064568.1, read as the reverse complement.
AGGACCTGGTCTCCCCTTTCTGACAAGTAAATAAAACGGCAGGGAGATCAAATAACTCACTAAAAAGAAGATATAATTTTTTATCTTCCTTTTTACAGTCTCATATCCACTTCCGCTGGGAATAACAAAGTCTGAATTCTTATGCAACACTTATCTAAATGTGTCGATTTTATCAGATTGATGAATTTTGCTAACAAAAGCAGCACTAGGAAATCTTTTATGACATATTTGGCCCATTCTCAGGGCTGAAGCTTTAATTTAACCAACTTGAGAATTCTGAGGGAGAGCTGCAGGTGTTAGATCTGAAAAAAAAATCATAAATGGGAAGGCATATCAATCTTTATGACGGGGAAACAAAACCATTTCCACTTGCGTGCCCTCCACAGGCAGGAGAAGGAGAGGTGGCCGAGGCAGGATATTGTCTCGGGCTGCGGAGCAAAGAGGAAGCAGCCCTGTCGCCCAGTGACTGCTATTTAGTATCGATCAAAAGGCGCTGGCCCGGGGGGAGGAGAGGAGCCGATAAAGCAAGGTTTGCCGACACCGTGTGCTCAGCAGAGTGCCTTCTCGTTTTCCTGACCACGTGGGAACAAGTCATGCCCATGGCCGCCCGAGTGCCCAGGTGGTTTTCTGCCCCGCGGTCCCCACACCCCTCCCCCACGCCCTGCCCGGGAGCACCGTCACCCTCCTGCCCCCGCAGACCTCCACGGTAAGCGGCAGGAGCTCGACAGGGCTGGAGGGCCTCCTGCTCTAGACCTCCCGGGCCGCCCTGCTGTCCTCTCCCTGTCGGCTCCCTGCTGCCCCCTGGACTCCCCCCACCCCCCCGCCCCTACTTCCCACAAGATGAAATCATAACCCCTTGGCATGAAATACTACAGGCCATGTGATCTGGCCTGTCTCTGTGTCCTCTCCATCCGTCCATCCACCGGTCCATCCATCCGTCCGACTTTATAAGCCTCTGGGACAGATATCCACTCATCACCCAAACGCACCTCTCCCTTTCGATAACCGAGGTGCAGCTAAGTGGGTGGTAAGCAGGCAGGACTGAGTCCTCACCGACAGGATGCGGAGGGGTGCGGGGGGCGTGGGGCTGACACCTGGACCTGTCTGGGCGGTGCCCGGCTCTGACTGCTCCCGCAGGATACACCCCACGGCGGCGAGCCGGCAAGACACCGGCAGCCTGGGATTCCGAACGCGGTGCAGAGCTGGACCGCCCTTCCTATGACCCACTTGTGGCTTCTTTGTGCTCCTGGCTCTTCTGGCCTCTTGCAACAGCACTGCAGCCTCCACCCGGGATGCGAGCAAGCGCCCGGCGGGACCCTGCCTGCCCCATCCGGGTCGGCGGAAGCAGGTGCGCCCCGACGCCCTCTCATCAGCAAACCTACTTGGTGTTCTCTAGGGTCTTCTGCATCTTCTTGGTCATCTTATCAATGGCCGCCTGTCTCTTCCCTTCGGGTAGGAGGTCTGTCTTGTTCAGCACCACGACCAGCTTCTGGCAGGCGATCTGCCCAATCACAAGGCACTCAGCCGACTGGGTCTGCATCCCCTTGGTCACGTCAATGACCAGCATCATCAGATCGATGATCTGGGCCCCTGGGAGAAGAGAGGACAAGGTTAGGGAGGAAACAGGGCAGCTGACTCTGCAGAAAGTTGCCCGATGCCCTAGGTCCAGCAAAACAAGCCAAGATAAAGTCGGGGGTGTCGGGCTGTGAACGACAACCATGACCTCCCAGCACCAGGCAGGGGAGTCTCTCGACCGTGAACGCTGGCCCCCTCCCAGTTCTGTGACCTGATGCCCCTCATCTCTACATGGGCAGCCCGGCAGGCTTGCTAGGGGCTCCAGGAGCCCGTGCGTGTAATGGGGCTGGCAGCGCGAGGACTCCCTGCGCAGAAGCTCCTTTCCTGTGTCCAGTGCCATTTTGTCAGCCCGCTAGGTGAAAACCAGGTCTCGGTGTAGTCTCAAGTTGCCTCCTGCTGTGGGCGAGGAGGGCACTCACGCTGCCTCTTGCTGTGGGCGAGGAGGGCACTCACGCTGCCTCTTGCTGTGGGCGAGGAGGGCACTCACGCTGCCTCTTGCTGTGGGCGAGGAGGGCACTCACGCTGCCTCTTGCTGTGGGCGAGGAGGGCATCTCGCTCTGATGTGAGTTGCTTGCTTCCTGTCTGACGCCCCCCAGCCACCTGGCCGCCCTGTTGGTCCTTGGACCCCTGCCACCCTGCAAGGTCTCTGCCCCAGCCCCTCCCCCTGCCCGGCCCGCTTGTCCAGGGGTTAACTGCCGGCCCTCTCTGAGTCCTGGCTCAAATATCTCCTCTCAGTGAGGCCCATCCGGACAGCTCGATCACGACTGCAGCCCGCCCGCCTCCCATACGTTCTGAGCCTTCTTTTCCTGCCCTGTTTCCCCAGGACACTTAGCACCCTCCACCTGTCCGTGAAACTCACGCACCGTGCACTGTTTGCTTCTGACCTGGCCTCCTCGACTGCCCTGCAAGGGTGGGATGGAGGCCAGAGGGTTGCCATTGATACTGCTTTCCCTTCTGACGGGATTGTTGCTCGTTGTTGCCAACTTAACGAAGCCAAGAGTAGGTGCTGAGGGTGCGTGCATGGGCACTGTTAATACCATGTCTCCTTCCAAGTGGATTGTTGCTCTTTGTTGCCAATTTATTTATTTATTCATCTAATCTATTTTTTCCATATTCTATTTATTTATTTGGCTGCGCCAGGTCTTTAGCGGCGGCATGCGTGCGCGATCTAGTTCCCTGACCAGGGATCGAACTGGGGCCCCCTGCATCGGGAGTACGGCGTCTAAGCCGCTGGACCACAGGGGGAAGTCCCTGTTGCCAATTTACAGAAACTTTTTAAACGCTGAGGAGCCAAGAGGAGGTGCTGGGGTGTTGCATGGGCACTGCTGCTACTGCTTCCCACTCCCACTGCCGTGTTGCTCTTTGTTGCCAATCTAAAGGAACTTTTTAAACATTGAGGAGCACATCCTCTGAGGGGAAGGCGCATGTTAGGCTTCTCTCCCCACTTATCTTTGGTTTTTATGACTTCTTTTTCCCATGCAGAAATGTCTGACTTTTATGTTGAAATGGTCAGTCTTTCTCTCTTGTTTCTGGGTTTGGTATCTGACCTAGGTATTTTTTTACTTTTAAGATTATATATATTTTTTCATGTGCTTTCTTCCAGTACTTTTACAGTTTTAAATGTCTATGTTTCCAACCTTAATCCATTTAGACTGGATTTTGATGTAAAGTGCAAGATGGAGATCTAACTTGAGCTTTATCTGGACGGCTACCCCTCATCGTCCCTGAGTCACAGTGACGTGCTTTCGCCCGTTTACAGACCCGGACAGGGTGGGTACCCAGGACTCTGGACCACGCACCCTGCGCTCTCGGCCAGCCCCCTCCCCACTCAGCGCTGCGGGTGTTCTGTTGCACGTCTCCGGCACTTCTTGGGTTTGGGCTTTTCTTCCTTTCGGCAGGGCTGCAGCACGTCTCTGTCTCCTGTCCTGTCCTCGGCTGCTTAGTTTTTCCTTGTGTCTGACACGGCTCTCTTTGTTGTTCTCCTGTCCCTCCTCTGCCGACACTGCCCTGTTGTCCTGGGCTCTCCGGGTGGTGGTGAGGGGCTGTGCCCGGGCTCAGGGCTGTCCTGAGGACACTGGCCGTTTGCCTTTGCACCTTGTCCACTCCCCTTCCTCTTCCCGTCCTCGGGCCCTTTCCCACCTGCTCTTCGGGACGCCGTAGGGTCCCCAGAGACTCAGGAATGCAGGATTCCGGCCAAGAGGCAGCTGGCAATAGAAAAAGCAGACATTTGAATTCAGACAGCTCCGAGTTCTAGCCCTGCCTTTGCTGCTCACTGTCGTGTGACCTGACCTCAGAGTTCTCTCTATTAGCACGGGAGGGTCTCCTCCTCGCGGGGTTGTGGTGAGGGTCAGAGCTGACGCACATCAGGCAGAAGTCACGAGCTGACCTGCTGTCAGGAGCCAGGCGGGCAGTACAAATGCCAGAGGAGGGGCAACGGGGAGCTGCGGGGCCCCGGGCGAAAGTGCTCCGCGGCCACGTCAGGTGCAGGCCCGGTGTTGCCACATCTGCCGACCTGTAAAGAATTTTTACACGACCCCTCCCGGTTGTGAGTGTGGGCAGTTCGTGCAGGCTGCGCAGCGCCCCTTCCAGGGCCCACCTGTCTGCAGCCGGCCGTGTGCAGTCCCGAGCCCGGGCTCGGCTCCCGACCCGTGTGCCGGCCACTTGGGTTAGGCAGCCACTTTGGGGTTCCCTGCCAGTGGGGCGGCACGCTGGTCCTGCTGGATGCTGGGTCAGCTCGTCACCTACGGGATCCGGGGCGCCTGAAGCTTGCTCTCCTCCTGGTCCGTTTGGTGTAGCTCCTCATTCTCCCAGAGAAGAGGAAGCCAGGCTTCGCAGCTAGTGCCTCGTGGCACCTGGGTGACCAGGGGAGATGTCCAGTCCTGCCCAGGTGGTCCCGCTCAGGCGGCTCACTGCTGGTCTGGGGGAATTCAGCAGGATGCTTGTGGGGGAGCCCCCTTTGCAGGATCGCCTGCGTACTGGGGGACACAGTGCTCCAGGCCACTGGCTGGCACTTCCCAAGGTCCCTGTGGGGGCCTCCTGGGTCTGCTGGATTTGGGGGCTGGCAGTGTTTGTTCCATGTGGCGGTAACTCCTCTCCCTCCTCCGCCAGGAAGAACTATCCCAGCAGCGCACTTCCTGGAGGCCCCTGTGCCCGAGGCGCTTCCCACAGCCCTGCATGTGTCCCCTCCGGCGACTCCGCCCGCGAGTCCCCACGCACAGACTGAGGAGGCCACCGCACTCGGGGAGTCGGTGTACTGGGAAATGGCCGTGATGATAGCAGGATATCAATTTCCACTGCAGTTTACGTTGTCGATAACGGTGCATTTGCACCGCTCAGTGAATACTTAATGTCACCAGTTAAATTTCTTTTTTTCTTTATTTTAAATTTGATATTATTTCCCCTTTTTTAGGATGCCCATAGCTTCTGATTAAAAATCAAATTTGGGTTAAATATCTGATTTGCTAAAATGTTTAAAGTTTTATATTCAGTCTCTCCAGCAGAAAACTTCTTTTCCCTGAACACATTTTTCCCCCTTTAGTCCCAGAAGGAAAGTTGCATCTCACAGATAACTTGTTAAATGCTGACCTTTCTAAGTTTTCCTTTATTTTTATTTCTGAAATGATTAAGATATATAATCTACAGAATTGGAAATTGTAATTTTTTAAAGTACTGAGAAACTCTAACCCTGTTATAATTATTCTGCAAACCTTTAAAGGATTCTGTAGTCAGTACAACTAGATGAAAAGCTCTGATAGACTGAGAAATATAGAGGGTCATTTGTGAGCTACAAGTTGTTGCCTTGTGTTTCCCACCCACTCGCTCACTCTGCCCCTCTAGTCTCAGAATGATTTCCTACCCTGGGTTCGTGGGAATCGGGAAGGACACTGTTTGATTCATTCTGGGGAAATACTAGGGATTCTGAAAAAGACAAGACGGGCCAGTTATGTCACTTCCTGTCGCCTGATCAAAGTCTGATGGAGAAACAGACTGACCGAGGGTTACTGCCAGGCGCTGGTGGTGCCTGGAGCTGACCCGGGTCTCCAGTGGGGTCAGTCGCGGGTGGTGCCTGGTGCTGACCCGGTTCCCAGTGGGTCAGTCGAGTCGCCGTGACCTCTGGACCCCTCAGAAGTCCCTGATGTCAGCTGCGCGGCAGCGGGGCTCCTGTGGCAGAGGTAGCATGTGGGCGCCAGACTGAGGCTGCAGATGAAGCCCCACGGCCCCTGAGTGTTTGGGTCCCGTCTGCATGCATCGTTCTGGGCCTGTTAGTTCAGTTTTATCTCCCATTCCCGGGATCCCAGCAGGCATCACAAGTGAGTGGGCAGATGGGGAGAGAACACAAGCCTTCCCCTCCAGCTTGCGGGCCAAGACAAGGCACTCAGGTAGTTCTATACACCAGCAGGGACTGGAATCTCAGCGTCAGGACTGGACTCTTGGTCCACCAAGTGGAGGAGGTGGGGAAGCTACAGTCTGCTCACTCGGTCCAACAGAGATCAATGACGCTGTGCCCGAGCTGTGTCTTGTGCTGGAGGCTGCGAACACAGACCGAAAACCCAGGCCTTGGTCTGTGAGCCGCAGTGTGTGTGTGTGGGGGTCTCAGTGGAGGAGCGGGAGTCAGCGCACGGCGGGGAGGGGTGCGAGATGCCACGGCCAGCCCCGATGCTGGCGTCTGGCGGAGCGGGGTGACGACTGTGCGGGTGGAGGCTGGGCAGCGGCTGGGGCCCCGTTCGGAAGGACGGGCCATGTGGCCGACGTGGTCTTGAATGGAAGCATGAAGGACTTTGGCTGGATCTTTACGACAACCTCCTGAGAGGCAGGGCAGGTAAAGATGGGGCTGGATGGCTGGAGCTCTCCGCCGGGGGTCTGGGGAGCTGGTGTGTCCTACTTCAGGGAGGGAGTCCGAGTTACCCGGATCCCCACCCGTGGACCTGCCACGCCCATGGACACTACTACTACCACTGCTGAGTTACGTGTGTTTAAATCAGGCCCTTTTTTGAACTCAAATGCATTTACGTTAAAAAGAACTTTACATGACAGTAAATGCATTAAATGTGCTGTAAGGAGAAGTTAACAGAGAAGATAAATAAAACAACAAAGCAAAACAACGGAACGCACTGCTGTCGATGTTAACTCGAGTTGAAACTGAGCCCCAGGCCTGCTCTGATATTAAGGGATCAGCCAGAGCCGGTAAAAGGCACACTAGCCCTAAATCGAGTCTCTCTCTTCGACAAAATAGGGGGATTGGATGAGAACTGGGAAAGGCATGACCTTTGACCCCACCAGGGAGGAGTGTTACCGGGCGCCAGGCATGGCCTCACACCATCTCTCCTGGCCGCCCTGGAAGCACCGGACAGAGTACATACACCGCTCACAGCGGCCTCCTCGGAGGGGCGCACAGGAAGAGCAGAGGTGTCCACGCTTCCTCAGGGCAGAGGGGCCGAAGCGGGTCAGCCGCCACTCCTTCCCGGACGGAGGAGATGGAGGTGTACGTGTGGGCTCCAGGGCCACGGGCTCTCACGAGCCAGGGAGTCCTGCCCCTGCTTCCTTAAGCTACTGTGTCGTAGTCTATCTGGGGTAATCTTTTTAGCTGACTTTGCACAACAGTACAACTCCTGTTCAAGAGCAGCGAAAAGGAGCAGAAAATGGAATTTGAAATGTAGAAATAAAATAATTGTGGCCCATGAGCTATAATTTGATTTCATGCTTTACAGGGAAATGAAAGAAGCCTTCCTTAAAATGTACGGTTTCTGCTCTCTCCCCCATCCCCCTCCCCCCTTTAACCATTTTAGGATTTCCTCTAGCTCCGAAGAGAAAATAGGATTGTGGAAAACGTTCAGCTCTCAAGTGTCACTGCCACTCAGGGGCCAGCTCGGTTTAATGTGAACTTCCCATTCTGGGTAAGAGGAAATTCTTCAATTAATAAACCGGGTGTGCGGAGGCCAGTCTTTAAGGTTTAATCAATTTCATCTGTACTTAGGATAAAAAGACTGACTATTCTTTTTTTTTTTTTCGTTTTCCTTCTTTAAAAAAATAATAAAATGAATGTTTTATTTTAAATTCTTTGAGGCTCGTATCTCCTGTCTCAGGAAATATTGTCTATTTCATGCAGTGAGTATGAAAACTCCCCCCCCCTTTTTTTACCTTTGCTAAGAATCTTTTTTCAAAAATAACTAAATTATTCTCTGTCCTCATATACTATAACAGCTTGGGAGATGATACGAATTATACAGGGTTTTGGCAGACACCTTGTAGGGGGCTGGGGAGAGAGACAGATCACCAAATATGGATGCAGGAGCTCCTTCTGGACAAACACTGAGAGGAGGGTGCGGGAACGTGCGCCCGCAGCCCCTTCACCACCAGGGACGTCTGGGGCCCTGACAACCTCACCCTGGAGGCCTACCCTGTGGTCATCTGCGGGCACGAGGACCTCAGAACAGAACCAGGGCGTCTCCCCAGCAGGACCGAGTAAACATTCGGACTTGCCGACCAACCAGGACCGACAGGACTTCCCGGGACAGAGAACTCCTGAATCTCTGTCACGTGGTCCCTGGACACGCGGTGTCCGGTCAGATTCGGGGACAGAGGCCGTGGTCAGGCCCCACGGTGGCGAGTCTGCGCCTCGGCTCCATGGAGCAGCTAAGCACTCTGGGCCATTTCTTCATCTACAGAATGGAGATAAAGCCACTACGAACCTTTTCCAAGGCTGTGTGGTGGGCCTCGCACAGCCTTGGGACCCACAGGGCAGGAGGTCCCGTCCGACCCAGGTCCTCCCCATGCTTTCACAAGGCGCCTGGGTGAAAATGCTACTTTTAAGTCAGTGTTTTTCACTAAAACGCTGCAAGCCCAGGGCCCTGTCAGTGTGAGCTCCATTGTGAGAATGAGCACGAAAGCCTCACCGCTCTGAACAGCGGCTGCAATGATCAAGGGTCTCAACGTGGCTGGTCAAGGTGCAGCCAACAGCCCATCTCTGCAAGAGCCACCTGGGGCTCAGAACAGCACCTAACAGTACTCAGTACACAGTCAGCACTCACTAAGTGAGAGGGGAGGGAGAGGGGAGCGGAGAGGGAGAGGGGACGGGGAAGGGGAGGCATCCAGGAGGCACAACTGCCGCAGCAGCTGGACCAACGTAGTGGAGCCGGGAGCAGAGCCAGGCTCCGCCTGACCTGAGGCCCCTTGTCCTTCCACCAGGCCTCCTCCCTGAAGTGGCACCAAAGAGGATTCTCCTGAAGGCAGCAGCCCGTGATCCCAAGGAGGAACCGTGCCCTGGGTTCAGGGCCCACATGCCTTCGCTCCCCGTGCAGAGGTGTGAGGGGAAACGCCTACAGACACAGGCCACGTGAGAACAGGGACGGGATGTGGGGGGGACACACTGCCTCCCACCTCAGCCCCCCGCCCTGCCTGTCCGGGGAGAGCGGGTCTCTGAGCCTCACCCTCACCCGTCTGCAAACAAGATCCCCTGCCACCTACAGGGCAGCGTGGGGCTCCCAGATCCCACGTGCAAACCTCACGGCCCAGGACCTGGCCCAGCAGGTGCTCATCCACGGTCGTGACTGAACCTGTCCTGAGGCGGGGGTGGTGGGCAGACGTGAACACCCGCAGGACCTGGTGGGTCCTCAACTGAGCGGCACGCCTGGCGCGAGACAAGGCGCAAGTCTAGACGCCGCAGCCGTTCCTGGGCCCTGGCTGGAGGGGACAGTCCCCCCTCAGCTCCAGCCCACATAGCCAGAAAGGAATGTGGTCCTGGAGTTGTCAGATCTTCTGGTTTTTCAAGAGAAGCCAAAAATCTGGACCACTGTATGAAATTTGCCAATTTTTAAATGTTGACAACCAATTCAAAACAAAATGTTTAAACTGTATGGCCCAAACAAAACATGTCCATTGGCCAAAACCGGCCTGCAGCTCCCAGTGTGAGGTCTCTGGAGGGAGTTTTCTCGAGAAAGAGAGGTTGGAGGAACCAGAACAAACAACCACCTCTTTGGCCTCGTGAATCAGGAAAGCACTTAGGGACCCATCTGTTGAGCTCCGGCCCCTCCTGCCCCCATGACCCACACTGGGCCTCAGTGAGGACAGGAAAGTTCATCCTGGAGGGAAAGGGTGGCAGGCTCTCCGCTGTCACCAGGTCCCACTGGGCTACAGCAGGGGACACGAAGCCACGGGTCTGTGGTCAGACGAACCTCAGCTTGGACCCGGTCCCTGTAGGCCACAAGGGGCAAGCCGCCCCTCCCCGGCGCCTCGTGTAGGGCTCCCCAGGCCCCCACGCTCTGAACCGAGGCTGTGGCTGTCACAGCCTGTCTACCAGGATGGGAGGGGCTGACACACGGCTGCTCTCTGGTGGTCTTCTCACTACAGCTTCAAGCACCGGTTCTCACACCGAGTCTCAAAACGCTCCCACTAGGTAGAAAGTCTGAGATGACCTAAGACGGTGATTTTCCTGGAAGGGTGAAGCAGGAAAGCCTCAGTGGCACCAGGCCGGAATGTCCTCTAGGACAGACGCTCTCCTCATCTCGGCCCTGGGACGAGCCCTTTCCACGAGCGCCGCGCGTTGTCTTCACAGCTAACGACGTCTAGCGGCAGCAGGTACCACTATCAACACCACGTTCTGCAGATGGACACGTGGAGGCCCAGAGAAGCTACATCACACCCAAGGTAAAGAGCCAGTCGGTGGCAGGCGCTCAGCCCAGAGACCTGGATCCACAAGCACCACGTTACCCTGCGTGGGGAAGAGCTCAGAGCTCCCCCGAGGAGCAGAGAGAAGGGCAGCCCCCCGCCATGTGCCCCGCAGCTCCCGGTCAGCCCTGCTGTCTCCCCCTGGGACCTGGGCACAAGCCCACGCACCGAAGCGCTCCTGCCATCTCGTCCCTTCTCCTGGCACCTCCGACTTTGAACTGCAGCTCAGATGTCACCTCCCAGGGATCTTCCCGACTCTCCGTGGTCTGGATGAGGCGGCCCTCCCTTGGGGTGCCGTGGTCCCCACGCTGCCCAGGACAGCCCTGTTCTGTGACTCGTCCGTGCCCCTGCAGCCTACCCCCAGGGACAGAGGCCCCAACGGGCAGCAGCACAGAGCCGGTGGTCAGCGAGTGCCCCTACAGGGAATGAACAGAGCTGGGACGCAGTTAAAGCACTGAGCAGGGCCCTCCACCAGCCATGCACGGATTCCTCTCTGTTCTGTAGTGGTGACGTCCTCCTACACTGCAAAGAGGCACGTGTGCTTGTCCAGAAGCAGAGACAGAAGGAAGAAGGGAGCACGGACAGGACCACACGCTGTGAATACCAGGGGGCTGGGACCTGCAGACAGAGTGCCCAGGGGCCTCCAAGGGCTGCATTCCCCCGGGAGAAGACCCCCAGCGATGGGGAGGAGGGGCCCTCACAAGTCCCCCTGAGAGACGAAGAAGCTGAGACTCAGGGTGGGGACGCAGATCCTGACCCCTCTGAACCCCGCTCCCAACCACCACCACCGTAGAGGTGGGTCCACCACTCACGAGGCACCGAGACAGGAACACCACACTCTGCTTGTTCTGAGGGACGATGGCTGCCGTGGCCTTGGACACAGACAGGCTCTTCTAGAGACAGGGCCCCAGGCCACGGCGAGCCCCTCGTCTGAGGCAGAGAAACCACGGCAGGCGTCCCTGCCTGGCCCAGGCCAAAGGGGCTGGAAAGCCCGCCGGGCTCCTCCGACTGAGACGGTCTGAGAGCTCAGGGTCGCAGAGCCTGAGAGCGTGGCCTCAGGAAACTGTTTACTGGAGAAACAGGGGAAAAAAAAGAAGAAAAGAGGGGGGAAATCTACCATAAAAAGTAAGTAAAATCAGCAGAATTCCTTCGTGAAAAGGGTGGAATTAGCATATGGCCTCAGCTGCCAAGTGAGGCCACTGAGGCAAGCAACGAAAATGAGTTCAAGACACAATTAGACGTTTTTCTGGACGGAGACAGAGGGCACTGAGCAGGCGGCCGCGTTTCAGAGGGAGCGGCAGGGCACGTTCAGGGCAGGGCCACCGTGCGAGCGCCCTGAGCACTGGCTGGGGGGTGGGGGGCATCACCTGGGACCTCTCCCCCCGCGTTACACTGCCACGATGCCTCCTGCAGAACCTGCAGCCGCCCGGAGCCCGAAATAACAGTCTGGTTCCATCCCCCTCGGCCTCTGCTGCTGCGCCCGGGGCCGAGTGCCGCCTTCAGGGACTAGCGTGGCCGAGTCCCTGCCCTCAAGGAGCTCACGGTCTGGTGGGGGAGACGCACACAAACCCACAAGGTCAACACAGTGAAGTACATCAAAGTAAGACGTGAAGTTCCTGCTGAGCAAGCACAGAAGAGGGGAATTTAGCAACCGGAGGGAGGGAGGAGGCCGGAAAGCAGAGGGAAGGGCCTTTCAGGGCCGAGCACACAGCAGGAGGCCACGGAGGCCCAGCCACCAGCACCTCAGAGGATGCCGACCACTCGGTTCCCCTGGACCCTCGGGGACGGGGCCAGATCTCCTCGGAATGACCAGAGGTGCCAACCGCTGGCTCAGGGACCAGATATGACTCAATGGCCACAACTCGGGACAGCTGTTCCCAATCTTCCCAAGAGTGCGGCACACGCGGCCACCCAAGGCACGGGAGACGCTGGGTCCTCGTGGGCGACACAGTCTGTTAGGCCCTCTCTAGCCCAGTGGGTTCCAGTGTCCTCCTTCGGGCGGCTCCCTGACGATGGTCTAGCTTCGTCAGGTTCCCTGGGCCCCGTCTCCTTCAAGGTGGAGTGAATGGTTACCCTGAAAGGACCTCGAACCTCTCCTCTGTGCTCACGGCAGGCTCGCTGGGGCACGGCATCTCCACGGCCCCTGGGCCCCCGGCCCGACCCTGAGTGGGGTCCCACCTCCTTCACACCCACGAGTCAGAACCAGCTCTGCCGGCCTCTTGCGTCCACACAGCGGGCCTCTCAGATTGAAGCTGGGAGTGATGGAGATACTGAGAAGAAAACGAGGCCTGGCCCCTGCACCCAGCACCCTACATACAGAACAGGGGAAGGAGTGACAAGTGCTTGGCACTCGTCCTTTCAAAGCCCCATCAGGCTGTCTGCCGGCCGCCAACCAGCTTCCATGGCGGCAGGGGTAGGGGAGGGGGCATGGGGTCTTCAGCAGGGCAGGGCAGGCACTGACTCCACATGCCCCGTTCTCCCCCCAGGCAGACAGCAATGGCCTTAAGCTCCCACTTATGACGAGCACTGTGTGCCCAGCACCGCATGCAGACGCTCACAGCTCCGCTCCACCATCCCCACGACAGCCCAGCCGTGACTCCATCTTCCAAAGGCAGCAGCTCAGTCAGGGACGTCCGTCCACAGGCCCAAACACACAGTGAGCAGGCGGCAGGGCCCAGCTCCTCCACCACCCACCAGAGTGCTCTCATAGCCACGTGACCTCAGCTTCCGGGGCCTTGCCCCCACTCCTGCCCCCGCCCCAGGAGGAGGTCCTTGAGGAGAGACGCCAAACCAAAGAAGAAACCACACCTACAGAACTCAGGAAAGCACTGCACTTACGATTCCAGCTCTATTATAAAGGATACAAATCAGGACCAGCCAAAGGAAGAGACACAGGGCACGACCTGGGCGGGCACAAACACAGGCCTCTACTGCGGAATCGGGGCTCATCACCCTCCTGGCACATCCATCTCTTCGCCAACCACGAAGTCCCACTGAGCCCCTGGGTCCAGAGTTTTTATTGTGGTTTCATTACTTAGGCACGAATGACTGAATCACTGGTCGTGAGACTGAACTCAACTGATCCGCTCTGCCCTCCTCAGAGGTCAAGAGGTCAGGCTGGTGTCTCTGGCCCAAAGCCCCAGCCCACTAGTCACATGGCTGGTCTCTAGTCTTCCTCTAGCATAAACTCAGGTGTGGTCCAGGGGACCACCAGGAACAGTAAGGACACTCCGGTCACTAGGGAAATTCCAAGGTTTCAGAAGCTCTGTCCCAAGATCCCAGGACAAAAGCCAGATTCCTTATTATATTAATACAGCAGTAAGGCTAAAACACGCTCACACACCACTGCCCTCCATCCGTCCCCCACTCGCTGCTGCTGAATGCGTTGCGTTGTGACAGCTGCTCTGAGGGACAGTCTGAAAGGCAGCAGAAGCCCCCGGAGTGCTGCTAGAGCGGAAGACACCGTCCACGGCACGTCGGTTCCTCGAGGAGGGAGGGATGGGCACTGCGGTGGGACAAGCCGGGGGCGCCGCGGGGCCAGTAAACACGCTGTCAAAGAGCGCTTAATGACACAGGGCAGGCTCATGGCTCAGCGCCTAAAACGTTACATGCAGTGGGATCCCTCCTAGGAAAGGGGTTATGTCAGAATACTAAGAGGAGTTATCCTGAGTAACTAGATTCTTATTTCTCCCTCATACTTTCCTCTATTTTCCACATTCTCAATAGGCATAAATTATTATACATTCAGGGGAAAAAGGGCTTTTAAAAAATAACACGTGACGAATAACATTACATACACTAACTCCCATGAAGCAGTAATAAGCTACTTAATCTGAAAGTACATGGCAGTGACTGTATTTTCAATATTTAGAATTTCTTTTTGGTTCTTTTTCATCATGTCCTAAGCTCACTATGTGTCCCATTTCTTCATTTACATTTCAAACATTCTTATTTTAAAGCCCCTTGCAGATTTGTTTCATGGTTTCTGGTTCCTAGGACGGGGATGTCCGCACTTGTGCCTATGGGATTTCTTCTGCACGGTGGTAACTTTCCTCATACGCCCTGTGACTGGTCCTCAGCCAGGGCTGTTTTCCGTGGGAGGTCCCAGTGTGTAACTGGAGTGTGCCCGGGGGCTGGCCGGACTGTGGGGCCAGGGCCACGTGCGACACCAGCGCTTCCATAACACAGATGACGCGGACGCGAGTGCACTTGGTCTCAGGGAGGACGTCCTGTCTTCTCCTGGGGCAGCCATTTAACCTTGACCTTCTGGAGGAGACCTTTCCTAGTTCCTTGTCTCCGTTTATGAGGGATCCTCTACATCTCCAGTGTGGACACCCCTGAGAACCAGCTGGCGTCCAGGCCTGTTAGCTGCTGTGCCTCTGACGCCTTTCCACGTCCAGCCCTTGAAGACGCTCCTTCCTGGCTTCTGCACCTCAACCTCCTCGTGCTTCCTCACTTCACCCAGCCTGTCAACGTCTGTGCGACCCAAGGCTCCCAGGGGCCACGCAGCCCCCACTGTGTCACCCACACGTCTGAAGCGACGGGGCAATTATAAAGGGTCAAGGGGGCACACAGCGAGGGACACTCGACCTCACGCCCCTCTCACCACCTGACAACAATGATGGAAACTAAATGTACTGGAGGTAACTAGACATCATTTTAGTGAACAGAGAACTACTATAACCAGAGTTGCGTTGTCGACTCTGAGTCACAAAGACCTGGATTTGAACCCTGGTTCTGCCAGCTCTGCAATCTGGGGCCTCTCACCCCCAGCCCTCCACTCACAGGGACATGGTGAGAACTGGCCTGCTGGGGCCCGTCCCTGGGGAGCTGATCTTTGCTGCACCTGGTGACACAGCTCACACTGAAGAACAGGCTAGGAGAGCTCTGTACCAGCTCCAGGCAGAGCCTCAGGACAGCGATTGTGAAGCAGGGACCAGGGGGGACTGGGAATGGCCGGGGAGCTTCTAGCACCTGGAAGGATCCTTAGACTGCGGCTAGCAACAGCCCCAGCTGCACATCCCCACGGGGACTCTGGGAAACCTGGCCACTGGCGTCCCTGCCTGAGGGCTGACTGTGTGCACCCCCTTCCCGAACGGCCCCAGCCCCCTGCAACAGCTCCAGGAACCACACAGAGAGCTCCGCGAGTGGGAGCCATGACCACGGCGCCTGGACCACCTCTAGAGAGGGGACGTGTCTGATCATTCACCTCCGAGGCTGCTCCCTGAAAGGAGCTCGGGCACCTTCGGATGACGGCCCAGGCCACGGAGCCAGAGTCAGCCCTGCCGCTTCCAGGCCCACTGCCGCAGTGACGTCACCCTTTGTCCTCGGCTTCCTCATCCACAACACGGGGTGGGTGGAGGGAAACAAGTTACTACAACACCGCGCCTGGCACACAGTAGGTGCCGTGGAAGGCGCGGCTGCTGGCCACCAGGGGTCGTCTCTGTGCTCCCGAGTGCTACGGGCAGCAAAGCTGCGTTCCCGGGACACGCGCCAGGGTGATGGCGGCAGCTGCGGCCGAAGGCCCAGCCAGCAGGGATGTACCGGACGAGCACCCGCTCAGGACTCACCGGGCAGTGCACTTGGCTCCAGCTCCACCATGGGCCCAGCACTAGTCTGAGGGGACACCGCAGTTCCCCAAGGCAAGCAAGGCCCTGCCCTCACAGAGTGAACGTTCCAGCACCAGCCACTGACACGCTCACGCAGAGACGACAGTCGGGAAGTACGACGGGACTGGGGCCCGGGGTGGAGGGTGCAGCAGGCAACACTCTGAGAGGGGAGGTGGGAGACTCCCTGGGAGACAGAGGGGGACGGGTTTCCTGCAGCGGGAGCAGTGGGCAGAGGCCCTGGTGAGGGTGCGTCTGTGCCGCGGACCCCACCCGCCAAGGCAGGGCCTGGACTTCCTCGCACTGGTAACTGAGGGCCAGCGGCCGAGTGTTAGGTGGGGAGTCCACGGCGGTGCCCGGGGATGGTGATTACTCAAGGCAGTGGCCAGGGAGGCCGGCGGCGGGAGGCCGGGCCGGGGGAGGGCGTGCGAATACAGACCCTCCACCCTGTCAGCGGCCTCCCTCCTCCCGCTGCCTGCTCCCACCGTCTGTGAGCTTCTCGGCAGAGGCCCGGGGCCCCCCTGGCTGCGGAGGCTCCCAGAACCCCGTGACTGCAGCTGAGGCCGGCGACAGGAAGGGGAGGGAGTCCCGTCCTCCTTAGGAGGAAGGCCGCAGAGAAGGTCCAAAACCAAGAAAAACTAAAAGTACGTAACGAAGTTACAGAAGAAATCATCAGCTAGAGAGCCAGGACGGCTGTGGCTGGAAAGAGACAGGCTCTGCCCTTGCACCCGCCTCTGCTCCCCACCTCCCGCAGGCCGGGCCCCGCACAGCCCCTGGGCAGCCAACGCCCAGCCCAGAACCGCCCTTCTCAACCCAAGCCCAAGCCTCCGGAAGCACAGGCAAAGGAGGACCGAAGGCACAGAACGAGGCGCGGTGAGGACAGGGGCGCCACACTCAGCCCAGGAGGCCACCCATCTGTTGGCTAAAAGCAACTAAACCAGAAACTGTTTTAAGCTACAGCTGGTGTCTGGGCCACTTTATCAAGCACTTGAGACACAGAGCTGATTATTTTTCTGGCAACAGCGAAAACAGAAAGGCTGAAAGCACAGAGTCTGTCACCAGCTGTTTCCGGAGCGGTTCTTACAGTCACGTCTGGGTTGGGGCCAGAGACGGCAGAGAGGTCCACTCGGGAGGCCGGCTGCGGTTGGTCCTGTTCTCATTCCCCGCTTGCGTTTCGCTGCCTTGAGTCACGCACAGTAAAACCCCTCGCACAGCATCTTTCGCTGCTTTAGATGCTATTTGCAAAGAGCCCCTTACACAGGGACTTGGGTTACAAGAAACGTGCGTGCGCTGTGGTCTTGACTCACGGTCGCTCCCCCTTACTGGGATCTGGGTTCCCACACCAGCTCTCTCCTCACCGGCCTGCCGCGTGGCTGCGGCCAAGCTCTTCAGCCCATCCCGAGCCCCAGTTCCTCACCTGTGACACCCGAGGGGCTGTGGAGCTTTCCAAGCGTCGAGCACAGAGCCCGGCACGTAGAAGATGCCCAACAAACGGGACATGATTAAGATCTGACTGGTTCTCCTGGCTCACACCACCCTTGCCCTAACATCATCAACACCCATGGATGTGGGGTCATGGGTGATTTTTGTTTTCTTCTTCCCGTGCTGTTTTCCAAAATCGGGACAAGAAAATTCACTTCGCAATAACTATAAATACTTTATAACAAAAATCATTACCTACTAAAATGTTAGGGGGAAAATGCTTGGGCTATTCTTATATGATAAGAGTCCATCCCAGGACCAGAGGTCTCCCTCTGCTACGTCAGGGATCTGAAAACAGTTTTCAGGACCACTGCCAAAGCCAGCCGGACAAAGGCTGCCCCCACCCGCCTCTCCTGTCAAAGGATTCCAACCTCAGTCCCCATTCCTATGGTCCCCATTGCCCTAAACCAGGACCACACGGGGCCCCGTTCTGAGAGTGGCCTGGCGAGAAACCGGCCAGTGACCTGTGGCTTCTGCCAGCTGGGCTAATAGGGCTCCTGGGGGTCTTGTGAGTGATTCACTGGGAGACGGGGCGAGTGAGTTGGGTGCTGAGGAGTGAGAGGGTATGAGATACAGCCCGTGTAGAGGCAGCTGCCAGAGGCCGGTGCAGGCCTGAGGGGGCTGGTCGAGGGGTGGAAGCGGGGGCGGGCAGGCAGGGCCCCGGGCTGGGGCAGGAAGAAGGCAGGTACAGACCACCAGCTGCTCCAGCGTGGGCTCAGCACGTCCAGCCCGAGCACAGCCGTGTGGAGCTGGTTTCCAGCCCCAGGTCTGCAGACCTGAGGGTGGACACAACGCGCCCCAGTCCAAGTAGGGCCTGGTGACTGGCCAACCTTTGATGTCCCTCCAGGCCACAACTGGCCAGGTCCTCAGATTGGTTTATTTTTCCTGCATAACTTTTGCAATGCTTCAACTAAACAGAAACTTTTTATCAACCATTCCCAGAGCAAGAAAAATAGCCGAATGCTTGGTTTGTAACGGAAGCTGGTAGCTGTGCTGGGCTGGGGGACACATGAGAACAGCTCCCACTTTGAGGGATTCGGAACCCACGAGGGAACTACACCTGCTGCCGATACGGGGACCCTGTGCCCCGTCCACCAACTGCTCACAGAGCCGCTCTCCTCCGAGGTCCTCGTCCCCCGGCTCCGTCTCTCTGTTTACTTGGCAGGAACCCCAGGCCAAGCGCCAGGCACAGGCTGGGCCCAGATCCAGCCGCTCAGTCTCTGCTGCGTCTTCTGCCGGGGGCACTGACTCGGCAGCAGAAAGCTGAGCCCAGAGCCACAGGCAGGTCCGCAGCCTTGCAGGAGGCAGCCGGCCTGAGAAACAAGCGGGCACGGGGGACCTGGCCCGAGAGATGGGGGGCCCTGGATCCAGGGGTGCCTAAACGCAGCCCACAAACCATGCTGGTTGTAAGAAGCAGTTTGGGATGAATTTCTGTCCTTTACTAATGAAGATTACGTACTAACGTGCTTTAACAATTCTTCTCAACTCAGGTGTCCTGATTTTAGTGCCTTCATGGCATTTTCCAAGCAACTAAACTGACTGCTTACACACATGATCTCAGTCGAACCACCGACGCTGTGCAGTGCGCATCATGGCTACCCTTACTTCACAGACAAGGCCGAGGAATTATTCACTTCCGCCGTCGCTGTCGCAATCATCATCGCTTCACCCAAAGTCACACAGATATTAGGCTGTGCAGCCGGGATCCAGATTCACATCCTCTGAATCCAAAACCTACACTCCTCCCCCCTAGGAAGGCCCCGCTGCCTCGGTGTGCACAGTCCTGTCCTAAATGCAGGCAGAGACACGAAGGCCGTGGGCCTCACCCCTCTCATCAAGGGCTTGCAGTCACCTGGAAACTGGACATAAGACCACGAGCCCACTAAGGATGCAGAACGCCAGAACACAGCTAAGAGTCCAAGCGTGAGGTCCAGGCACCATCCACAGGGCAGGGAGCTGAGATGGCGCAGAGGCCACACGTCAGAGTTGCAGGCTGGTGCAGAGTCTCCCCATCGCCGTGACCTCAGCGACCCAGGGCTGCACCTTCAGATTCAGTCCTCCACCAGCCGCCGGGACTCCCCCACTCCCCCTTCAGCCAAGGTTTCCTCAGCTGTGTGACTGTGCTGTCGCAGCCCACCCCCAAGACTGTGGAAGTGCTCCCTCTTACCCACACTCCTTCTTCAAAAGCACCTTAATTACAGCTCTCAGGTGACACAGAGCACGGCAATTTCCAGTTTCCCTCCTGGAAACAAAGAGACCTCAGGAATTCTACAATCCTGCATCACTTAGTTAATACTCTGGTGTCAACTGATGGCCTCTGGGTCTGTACTAGGTCACTTTCCATTGAGTAACTATCTTCTGCAAATAGTCACTGAAGGAACTGTGCCTCGCTGACTGAGACAAAACTTTTAGTTCAGTTTTAGTTCAGTTCCGTTCAATTTTAGTCTTATTTTATGTAACTGAGGAAAGTGAAACTTTAAAAGTCTCATATCGTATTTCGAACCGACTTGCATTGTATTAGTGACGTGTCACTGAATGATTTTCCTTAGTTCAACACTTTTTCTTTTGAAATCATAATATAATATTAAAGACGCTCCAGAAAAGAAAAGTCAGCAAGGACTCCAAAAGGACCTGAAGGCAAGTCCCGCCACACAGCGGCTCCTCCAATGTTGCTCACTCCCGTGCCGCCGTCACAAAGGCTGCTGCACCCACCACACGTCCTGGCCGCACTGTCATCTCTTGAGGCCTCTGCCCAAGGAGCTCATTTCTAGCGAGAGGACAAAGGCAACACACCCCAGAGACGTGCTTCCACAGAACCTTCCCCAAGCTGCCACCCACTTTCCAGGGAAATTGAGGTGAAATGACAGTTGAGTCCTACATTGCAAGAAGGCGGGAGGGAGCTGGAGGAAGGAAAATGGAGGGAGGAGGTGGGGGGAGGGATGGGAGGAGGGGCCACCCTCCTGTAGGTACTGTTTTCTAAGGCTCTTACTCAGGTTGAACAAGTTGGAGGTTTTAAAACGAAGCAAGAAACTCTGAATTATAGAAATAAATGTACTCTACTCTCATGCTATGTTCAAAGATGCCATTTTCTCTGAACATTTTCTTTCGCAGAGGAGGGCCCTCTGCAATGTGGGAAGAGCCCAGGCTGCTGGTGCAGGCTCCTGGCTGCCCGCCCTCCACCCTCCCTCCAACCCCAGCTGCCTCCTGTGGGTGGGCTTCCGGGGAGGCAGGAAAAGCCTTCTCTAGAGCTGACTCCCCTCTGTCCGCTGAACAGGCACCGGGGTGTGGCAGGCAATGCTGCGCGCCCAGTCCCCGCTCTGCTCCTGGTGCCTCGGCTCCTGGCCTGTCACCCAGAGATCACCCCTTCCTCTGATGCCTGACAAAGGCAAGGATAATTTTTCAAGGTTGGTGGCTGGTCAAATGAGTCCAAGCAAGCCGACTGCATGGGGAACGTCCGCCTCCCTGGAGCCCGAGGGGACCGCTGACACAGGTTTACAGATACCACCTGGGGACCAGACGGAAAAGAAGACTCTGCCTCGGCTCTCCAGGCAGCACCTTCCAGAGAGCTGCTCCAGAACGCATCCCACGACCCAGCTGCACATCCTGAGAGGAACACAGGACATGACACCAAGCACCAGAGTGCCCTGTGCTCTGCATGTGCCCCTACGTCTCCAGCAGGGTTCTGAACACCAACATGCTTGGCACCGTAAGACACGTGGAATCACTATGTTAACTTGAAAACGAGGACAAAGGTATGGTCCAAGTGGGTGGGTACCCTTGGCACCCCGCACCCAGAGTGTCCCAAGGTCGGTACATTCACAAGCAGAACGGTTTTTAAGAGGCGTGTGACTGTCATGCAGCTCATCTCCCAACTCCAGGAAGGCCCTGCCTACAGACGGTCATCCCAGTTGCACAAATTAAACCAGATCTGTGGGATGAGACTCAGAGTAAATCAGGTCCCAGAATAAGCCTCTGGAAAAGCAAGAGTTTCATAAAAATGGCAACATATGCTCCGCCTTCTCTGGCATTAGTGAACGTGGGAGAGGCTGAAGGCCACTTAATGGTCTAATAAAATGTTTACAGGCAAAGGTTCTTACAGACAAAGACTGCCTGAGACCAGCACGCCCTGTGCTGGGGTCTGGCGACCCTTTCGTCAGGGAGATTTCACTGCAATGGCAGGAACGCACCCCACCCGCAACCCGTCAGCAGGGGTCCCGCCTCTGCTCTCCCCTCTCTGGGCCCGCAGCCCTGAGGAGGGGGCTTTGCGTCTGTCCCCGCGGCCGGGAGCTCCCACGGGGCAGGGGTCTCTCCTGGCCCATAGGAGGGAGGGCCCACATGCTGGGTGCAGACAAGTGCACGGACCAGTGACCAGGTCAGCAAATGAACAGACAGGGACAAACGCTGAACTGGAACCGCTGAAGAGTCCTGTGAACAAGGTCAACAAAGGTCAGGTGGACGCCAGCTCATGGTAGATACAAATACTACTAACTTAGGTGGATCGAAGGCCTCAATATAAGAGCTAAAGCCATAAAGCTTTTAGAAGGAAACAGAGCAGGATGCCTTCATGACTTGGAACAGGCAAAGATCTCTTAAGCAGGGCACAGAAAGTGAAAACCATTAGAGAAAAAAATGAACAATGAGGCTTCATCAAAATTGAAAACGTCTGCTGGACTTCCCTGGCACTCCAGTGGTTAGCACTCTGAGCTTCCACGGGGGGGCGGCGGGGGCACAGGTCCTGGGCGGGGAGCTAAGATCCTGCTTGCTGCACAGCACAGCCAAGATACAAAACAAGACAAAAAGCTAAAACGTCTGCTCATCAAAAGACATCAAGAAAACAAACAGGCAGAGCCACAGATCGGGACAGAATACTTACAAAACATACATCTGACAAAGAACTGGTAAACAGATTCACAGAGAACTTCTATAATTTTTTAAAAACTCTAAACCCAATTAAAAATGGGCAAAAGAGGGACTTCCCTGGTGGCCCCGTGGCTAAGACTCCATGTTCCCAAGGCAGGGGCCCTGGGTTCAATCCCTGGTTGGGGAACTAGTGCCACATGCCGCAACTAAAGATCCTGCATGCGGCAACGAAGATCCCGCGTGCCTCAACTAAGACGCGGTGTGGCCAAAGAAACATATATATATTTTTAAATGGGCAAAAGATTTGAAAGATGCTACATAGAAAAAGATATACAGATAGCAATAAACGTATTAAAGAGTAGTCAACATTATTACAGGCATACCTCAGAGATATTGCAGGTTTGGTTCCAGAACACTTCAATAAAGCAAATATCACAATAAAGTGAATCACATGAATTCTTTGGTTTCCCAGTGTGTAAAAGGTTATGTTTACACTATACGATAGTCTATTATGTGTGCAGTCGCGTTACGTCTAAAAAGACAATGTACGACCTTAATTTAAAAATATGCTAAAAAACCCTGACCATCACCTGCGCGTCAGCCAGTTGTAGCCCTTCTGCTGGCGCAGGGTCTCGCCTCCGGTGCTGCCGGCCGCTGACTGATCAGGATGGAGGCTGCTGAAGCTGGGATGGCTGCGGCCATTTCTGAGAACAAAGCCAGCATGAAGTTCGCTACACTGATGGCCTCTTCCTTTCATGAATGATTTCCCTGGAGCAGCAGTGCTGCTTGGCAGTATTTTACCCACAGAACTTCCTTCAAAACTGAAGTCAATCCTCTCAAGCCCGCAGCTCCTTTATCAACGAAGTTTGTGTCACATCCTAAGGCCTTTGCTGTCGTTTCAACTATCTTCACAGCCTCTTCACCAGGAGTAGATTCCGTGTTAAGAAACCACTCTCTTTGCTCATCCATAAGAAGCGGCCCCTCATCCGTTCCCAAGTTTCATCGCAAGATGGCAGCAATTCAGTCCCATCTTCAGGCTCCACTTCTAGTTCTGGTTCCCCTGCCGTTCCCACCACGTCTGCAGTCCTTCCTCCATGAAGTCTCGAACCCCTCAAAGTCATCCAGGAGGGCTGGAATCAGCTTCTTCCAAACTCCTCTTCATTTGGATATTCTGACCTCTTCCCATGAATCACAAGTGTTCTCTTTTTTTTTTCCTCTTAATTTTTATTGGCCACGCCATGCGCGTGAGGCACGTGGGATCTTAGTTCCCCGACAAAGGATGGAACCGCGCCCCCTGCACTGGAAGCACGCAGTCCTAACCACCAGACCGCCAGGGAAGTCCCGCAAATGTTCTTAATGGCATCTAGAATGGTGAATCCTTTCCAGAAGGTTTTCAATTTACTTTGCCCAAATCCATCAGAGGAAGCACTGTCTATGGCAGCTACAACCTAACAAAGTGTATTTCTTAAATAATAAGACTTGAAAATCCAAATTACTTCTTGATCTATGGGCTGCAGAAAGGATGTTGTGTTGTCAGGCATGAAAACAACATTAATCCCATTGTCCATCTCCATCAGAGCTCTTGGGTGACCAAGTGCGTTGTCAGTGAGCAGTAACATTTTGAAAGGGATCTTTTTTTCAGAACGCTAGGTCTCAACAGTGGGCTTAAAATATTCAGTAAACCATGTAAACAGACGTGCTGTCACCCAAGCTCTGTTGTTCCGTTAACAGAGCATAAGCAGAGTCGATCTAGCGTAATTCTTAGGGGTCCTAGGATTTTTGGAATGATAACTCAGTACTAGGGTCAACTTGAAGTCACCAGCTGCATTAGCCCCTAACAAGAGAGTCAGCCTGTCCTCTGAGGCGCTGAAGCCGGGCACTGACTTCTCCTCTCTCGCTATGAGAGTCCTAGGTGGCCTCTTCTTCCCATGAAGGCTGTTTCATCCACATTGAAAATCACCAATTATCTCAGCTAGACCTTCTGGGTAACTTGCTGCAGCTTCTACATCAGCACTGGCTGCTTCCCCTTCCACTTTGATGCTATGGAGACGGCTTCCCTCCCTAATCCTCACGAGCCAAGTCTGCTACCTTCACACGTTTCCTCTGCAGCCTCCGCCCCTCTCTCAGCCTTTACAGAATTGCAGAGAGCTGGGGCCTTGCTTTGGATGAGGCTCTGGCTGAAGGGAATGTTGTGGCTGGTTTGATCTTCTATCCAGACCACTGAAACTTTCTGCACATCAGCAATAAGCCTGTTTTGCTTTCTTACCATTCGTGTGTTCACTGGAGGAGCACCGGTAATTTCCTCCAGAACTTGTCCTTTGCCTTCACGGCGTGGCTGACTGCTCGCACAAGAAGCCCAGCTTTCGGCCCAGCTGGGCTTTCGACAGGCCTTCCTCGCTAAGCTTCATCATGTCTAGCTTCTGATTTAAAGTGAGAGATGTACAAGTCTTCCTTTCACTTGAACGCTTAGAGGCCACTGTAGGGTGATTAACTGGCCCAATTTCAATATTG
This sequence comes from Orcinus orca, assembly GCF_937001465.1. Taxonomy (NCBI): domain Eukaryota; kingdom Metazoa; phylum Chordata; class Mammalia; order Artiodactyla; family Delphinidae; genus Orcinus; species Orcinus orca. Next base: position 1,515,661 of record NC_064568.1, on the reverse strand, counting down.
TTCTGCCCCGGGGAAGAGGGACAATTCCACTTACATCAAGTCCTAGAACAGGGAGGCTAATCTATGTGGAAAAAAAATCACACCCGTGATTATCTCCAGGGAGAGAGGAGGGGAAACGGAAACTTTTTAGAGCAGTAATTCCCAAACTCGTCTACCCATGAGAATCCCCTAGAAAAGCTCCCAGCACAAGCCCACAGCCGGCTGACCCCACAAGCAGATCAGCATCCCAGGCAGCCTTCCCCGGGGATTCCAACCAGCAACACAGCCGCTCTGCGTCGACCGCAATGTTCTCCGTCCTGGTCGGCATTTGGGGTGCATGGGTATGAGTCTGTCAAAACTCCAGGAATCATACAAGTAAGATTTGTGTTACATTTTACATATAATGAATTCTCAGAAAACAAACGTACAAAAGGAAACATCACAAAACAACGAACAGAAACACCCAGAGCCCGCAGCGCTTCACTCTCTCTGAAGTAACTTGACACTCCTTCCCTGGGCCTCCCCCCACCCCGAGGCGCTTCCCCAGCCTGGGTCAGCGTCCACCCCAAGTCAGCCGGGTGGCCATCTGCACAGGAGCCGGGCAAGTCCAGGAACAGAGAAGTCATCCTCGGCCCCAGGGCCTGTCCGGTGTCTGCTCAGGCCCTGCGGGTGCTCCAGTCTCTGGCCCATCACCCTGCCCCTCCAAGTCCCAGGGACCTGGACCCTGCAGGCCTCTCCCCACTCACAGACCCCAGCTCCTCACAGCATCTCTGCTCTCCAGAATCTTCCTTTTCCCTCTTGAGCACACCCACAGCTTGGGTTCGGAGACGTCTCACCTCCCGCCCCTGCCGCCACACCTACCAGTACAGACCCCACGTCCCAGGCAGGGAAGAGGGTGCAGAGCAACTATGCCAGGACACGGTGCTTCCCGAAGTAGATGACACACCCCATCAGATTTTTACTGTAATAGTTACGTATTTATTTTCATATGCATTGCAGGAGAAGGTAACTAGCACTTTAAACCCATATCTCAAGGATAATGTTACTTAGGAGAAGGTTAAATAAAAGAAATGAGTCAATTTAAAGGAAAATAATAACAATAACAGTACTAGTCGCAGTATGTGGACAAGATGAAAACTGCAAGGGTGAATAGTGAACAACTCAAGTCTGGGATCACCAGTACCATGGGTCACCAGCAGCTGACAAAATACTCAACAGCAAACTGTCCCGTCCCAGGAGAAACTCTAACTTCTCTCGTCCCTGAGCCCCTCCACTCCACCCTAAGGTGCCACGTTCACCCAGTCGGGGCGGTATAAAGACCAAAACCCTGACCACGCACAACAAAGGTGTATTCCACAACAGCTCTGTGGTGGTCGTTTTGTATGAAACCTGCGTCCCGTTTATTTTTGCACAATTATGTGCTGCCATGGTTTCAACCCATACTCTTTCCCTCCTGCCCCAAGGTGTGGCAAGAGAGCTGTAAAAACGTGGCCGCCAAGAAAGGTTCCCGTTAGCGCTCAGAGAGGGAACGTCTTCCGTGTTTCTCGATGCGGGGTCAGAAGCTGGCTCACAGTAGGCACGCAGTAAAAACAGGATGAAGAGAGGAAGGCGACTAAGCTTGGAGCCTGGCTTTTCAAATTCAAGTTTGCAAACCCAGGTGTGTGACGGTGTGCACAGAAAGTCGTGAAATAAATACAGTCCTGAGAGTTTAGACACAGCCTACATTTTCTTGATGCCCTGATGGTAACTCACTTAAAATATTATTTTTATAAAACTAAGATAAAGAGTACATGGGGTGCGTGTGGCATATCTATTAAAATGTAATTGCCCCAACAATCGCTACTTCTAAGACAGAAACTCATAGAAACACTTGCACGAGGTGCAAAAAGGTATGCTCGAGCAGAGCCAGGAGACACCCGGGACAGCCAGCGCTCAAAGACTAGGTGCGCTGTGCCCCACACGGGGGAACCCCGCACACAGGGGCGTGTCCTGCACACAGGGGACTCCTGCAGCCACTAACACGCTGGGTCTGAATGGTCTGAGGGTACGTGGAAAAACCTAGGCACTGTTAAGTGGAGAAAGCAAAGTGCAGAAGAGCAGGTATGGCACAGCCCTACTAGGAAATTTAAAAACGACAATATGAATACATTAATTAACATGGGTGTTAATATAGATCCACGTGGAAAAAGCCACATGACTATGCACCAGCCCATCTGTTAACCTCTGACGGGTGGGGAGACTCTCTAAAGCATTTATGATCTGCTGGGATGCTACGAACAGTCTGCAGTCAAACAAGGCGTGTTTGCAGGTGAGAACGCATACACTTGTTAGGAAGACTTGGAAAGACCATCTCCTTCCCCTCGGCCTCACTCAGACAGGCCCCTCCACGTGCAGCGCCTTTGGCCGGGCCCTGGGAGGACAGGCAGCTCGGAGGACACGGCGCTGCAGCCACAGGAGGGGGGCCTTCTTGGGCCAGAACCTGCGCAGCCCCACCTCCCATGTGTGCCCGTGTCTGCGGCCAGGGCTCAGCCCTGCCCCCATTTCCACATCAACACCCGGTCCACGCTGCTGCCAGGACAGCGCCTTCCTGACCCTGAAGACACATCTGTCCGGCTGTGTGCTTCTGGCTGTTTTGGGAGGCCTAGGGTTACTACTGAAGATCCTTTCTTGGGACTCTTGCTTTTATTTAAATATCACAAATGTAATTCAACCACAAGAACTATTCCCCAGGAGGAAATGCGAAGAGGCCACAGGAAGATGTAAACTTTATTAAGACTAAGCGACTCCGAGTCAGGAGGGGTCTCTACCGAATTTGAATCTGGGGAGAGGATGGGACTGGGCACTGGCTCCAGAGCTACATAAAACCGAAACAGCTTGTGCAAAGTCCCAGGGGCCACTGGGGGCGAGAGCACCAGCCTCCCCTCCCGTGTGCAGCCCCCCAGCCTGAAACAGCATCGCTCAGGGCCACCACCATCTGCAGCTGCCGGGAGAGGCGCCGCACATTCAGAAGCTCCTGGACCCACACATCCCTAGCTCGGAACTGCACAAACAAAAGGTTAGGGGAAGGGGGTGGGGGAGAGGGAATAAAGGCTTAAAGATTAAAGTCACAGGCAGAGACAGCCGGCTCCGTTTGTTAATAACTGAAAACACGAGTTGGGCCTGAATGTGCTCATTGTTCAGTAGAGGGGCGTCTACACAGGCAGGACTGGCTGGCGACAGCACGGCCTTCCCATCACGAGTCAGAGTCACCAAGGGGGAGGAGGCCCGGGCTCCAGTTAGTGAGGGTGGCGTGGGGCACAGCAGCCAGTGGGCCACGGGGAGGAAGGGCTGGAGAAGGACACAGTCACGTGAACTCGGGGAGCCGGCGACACAGGGCGTCCTTCACACCACGCTCAGGAGCACAGACTGGTACAGCCTCCTAAGAGGAACTGGCCAGTGTGGATCAGAGGCGTGAAAACGCACGTGCCCTTGGGCTCAGTAATTCCACTCCCGGTGTTCAAGCCCCGGGAAATGATCCAACCCAGGAGGACCTGGTACACAAAGATACTCTGCGCAGCATCACTTACAAGAGCAAGAAATCAGAAACAATATAACGTCCAGCGCTGGAGGAAATGGTCAAGTGTTTGTGCGTTTCTACCTGCCTTACTGCAAAGAGGATGGAAGGCAGGTTACATAAATACACAGGACAAAGGGGCAAGTGCAAGAGAAGGAATCACAGCGAGAGAAAAAAGAATGTGTTTAAAAAATGAGGCCAGAGCTGGGCTGCTTTTTCTTAATGCGCTGCGGAGGCCCACGTTCACACCGCCGCCATCCACCGTGACAGCAGTGGCCACCTGCGTGGACCTGCTGAGCACCCAGCAGCCCACGTCCACTTTCACAGAGCCCTCTCAGCAAGCCCACCAGGGACCGATTCTGTCCCCAGTTCACAGATAAGGAGCCCAGGCTCCAGAGGTCACCAGGGAGAGGAAGTCACGGCAAGGTTCTGAACACAGGTTTTCTCTAAGCCGAGCGTGTCTGCTTTCCCCAACACCACGCGCTTAAAGAAGCTGTGTATTCATACAATGGAGCGCCTGCAGGCATGAAAACACGACGTTTAGAGAAAGGGACTAATGGTGTGGAGAAAACTGCCTAGGATATAATGTTAAATTTTTTAAAGCCGCAGAAAAACGTACAGAAAATTCATAATTTCAACCATGTAAACTAGATGATTATTTTCTTCCTTATAACTTTGCCTATTATCCATATTTTCTAAAATAGGTCTGTATTAGTTTTATAATCAGAAAAAAATGACTTTGTATTTAAAAACTATATAAAGGGCCTCTGTGTTCTTGTATCACAGCACACATCCCACGCATGCGCACACCAACCCACTTCTGCTTTCCATAAAAATTCTACATATGCAGTAGAATCAGAAAGTCCACATCAGCGAAGGAACATCTTGTGTTTGTGTCCATCGTTCTGTTAATCATAAAGGAACAATTTCATTTTGCTCAGAACTTTGTCTTTACAAACCATTTGGGGTTATGCATGTCAGAAGACAATTACTATAAATGAGTTGTTTCCTTTTTCTTTTTCTCCTCAGGCGGAGACTCTCACACAAGGCAGCAGAGAGGCACAGACGTACATTCTGAGGCCTCCCTCCTAACTACAGCGGGGAGGGCTGCCCACACTCCAGGCCCTCCCAGAAAGGCAGCAAGGACAACCCTCACCCAGGGCGGCCTGTTGCCCGAGTCCAGCCAGGCCAGAGCTGCCTCCTGAAGGCCTGGCATCGGACACCTCCTGCAACAGTTTTGTACCTTTTCCTTGGGACATGGGCCAGAGTCACCCCCACCCACCCAGCTGCTCAAAGGGCTCTCCGGTCACTGTCTAGACGTGCCGTCCCAGACCTCAGAGCAAGTCGTCACAGCAAACCCCTTGGCTTTGCCCTCTGCCCAAACCCCAAGCTACCTTCTGGGGACACAGGGAAGGCTTAGCCGTCTTCAAAAAATGAGACGCCTCCAGCACCTCCACCTGTGCCTGAGAGGCGCTTTTCTGCCCATCGTGGAGGTGAGGAGACCGACCGAGGCTCAGAGAGGGTCTCACAGCCAGGACCTGCCCACACCCCACTAGACAGGACAGGTCTGGCAGATGACAACAGCTCCAAGGTGGACTTTGGGATGTTCTTCTCCTGCCGGTCACCAAACACTGTGCTCAACAAGACACAGGCCTTGTTTTCTATCATGAGACAAAAGAATAACAAGTTCCCAAGAGCTTTTAAATTATTTCTTTAAAATTTGCCCTCTCCACTACCAGGGAGTTAACCACTGGGGGCTAGCTTCCAGCACTGCATGGCAGTGGACAGTCAGCTGTGTTCTGGGTATCTGAAAGGAGGAAAAATAATATTTTAAATGCTTTAATTGTTAAACCAATACAAGGAAGGCAGACTTTCTTCATGTTTCCTCAACAAAAGCCACAGAACAGCCTGGCCCCTCAACTTTAAAATTAGTTTAGGTTAAAGGAAGAACCCCAAACTGCCAACAGACTTCACGCAAAGACTGTGTGAAGTACGCGTCACAGGGCGGCTCCTCAGAAGGAGCAGAGGGGCGGCAACAGCTGACGCCTGGCCACCTCCCTGGACAGGAACGAGCTCTGAGGCCAGAGCTCTGGTTTGATTTTTATGTAATTGGGGGGAAGCGAGGACTATTAAACTAATAATGCTCGTTGCAGACATTTTGGGAAATCACATGGGGAAAGAAAAAACCTTGGAAAAAAATACCTCCTTTATAAATGAAAACTAAGAGTGACCTTAGGGCTTCCCTGGTGGCGCAGTGGTTGAGAATCTGCCTGCCAATGCAGGGAACATGGGCTCGAGCCCTGGTCTGGGAAGATCCCATATGCCGCAGAGCAACCAAGCCCGTGAGCCACAACTACTGAGCCTGCGCGTCTGGAGCCTGTGCTCCCGAATGGGAGAGGCCGCGATAGTAAGAGGCCCACGCACCGCGATGAAGAGTGGCCCCCGTTCACCGCAACTGGAGAAAGCCCTCGCACAGAAACGAAGACCCAACACAGCCCAAAATAAATAAATTAAAAAAAAAAAAAGTGGCCTTATATTCCCATCCCCTAAAGTCGGCTGTTAAACTGACATTTCTTAAAATTAATTAATTTATTTATTTATTCTGGGCTGTGTTGGGTCTTCGTTGCTGCACGTGGGCTTTCTCTAGTTGTGTCAAGCGGGGGCACGGGCTTCTCATTGGGGTGGCGTCTCTTGTTGCGGAGCACGGGCTCTAGGCGTGCGGGCTTCAGTAATTGCGGCACGCGAGCTTCAGTAGTTGTGGCTTGCAGGCTCTAGAGCTCAGGCTCAGTAGTTGTAGCGCACGGGCTCCGTTGCTGCGCAGCATGTGGACCAGGGATCTTCCCGGACCAGGGATCGAACCCGTGTCCCCTGCACTGGCAGGCAGATTCTTAACCACTGCGCCAGGGAAGTCCCTAGATTGACACGTGATGTCTGTCTTTCTAGTGTTTCTCCTGTGCCTGCGGATTTCGTGCGTTACTGAACTAGGCTGAAATGGAATTCCTTGCCCTGCTTTTTCACTTAACATTATATTTAACGTGATTTTTCATGTTTTTAAATTTCTCCATAAGAATCATCTTCAGGAAGGGTGGCACAAAGCGCCTTAATTTGTTCACCTGCTGCTGTAAGTGATGGATGCTGAGAACATCTCTGAGCAGAAAGCTCTGGCTCATCTTGATAATTTCCTAGAAGATGGATTATGAAATCACAAATAGAATTTATTTAAGGCTCTAGAGACACGTCCCACAATTAGTCCCCAGAAAGGCCGGACGAAGCCAAAACTTTCCAGTAACTGCCGCTGAACTGGCCGTTGTGCTCCCGCCAGCCCACGGTCCCTGCTGCCCCAAAGGTGTCTGAAGCGCAGGCACCCCCGAGATGCTGTTTCCATCCTGAAGAGAGCAAAGGCCACCAACCAGGACAGGTGCTGCGTGGGTGGGAGGGGCCGGGGAGGCACGCAGGGCAGCTCTGCGGGGCTCGGAGCAGCCGTCCACCCCGGGGGCAGCGGCTGCCCTCCCGCCCGGTGGACAGTGCCTGCCCCACCACCACTCCGCTCGTCCAGAGGAGAAACCTTCCTCCTTCAGAGAAACTGCTCTGGAGTTGGGCAAGCTCCATTCACATCCCAGCCCACCAGGGAGAGCTGTCGTGGGGTTGTACAAGGTAACCGTGCAAAGACTGGTGGCCGGGACCAGTCGAGGAAGTTAAAGCCTTTTAAAGTCATTATTACCACCCAGACGACCAGGTGGGTCATCCTCTAAGTCAGGCACTAAAAGACCCAGGCTGGGGGCGGGGAGAGGGGTCCCCTCCTGCAGCACCAGCAGCTGTCACGGCCCGCCAGCACGGATGACTGGAGGCTGGCCTCCTCTGCTTCCTTTCGGGGGCTGCTCTCTCTGGAGGGGGCTCCGTGGCCACGGCACAGCACCTGGTGGGGGACCCGAACTGCAGCACCGTTCAGTGACTTGGGAGGACAGAGCGAGCGGCCTGGGGGGCATAGCAACTAACCACCCTGCGGGCTCCTTGCACACACCTGGACTCAGCTCAAACTCAAACCTAGACTCTGAGACCCATCTTGTTTCCTATAACGCCACGGAGCCCCTCACTTAGGACAAGCAAGCGCCCTGTGCCTTGGTGGGGGGCAGCCTCCAGAAGGAAGGAAAATGGCTGCGACACGTGATTACTGCCCCCTGACGATGGCGACCATCCCTCTCTTTTCTATCTACGGAGACTGGGGGTACTGGGAGCAGGAAAGGCGTCTCCACCTCGGTGCCCCCCCAGCAGAACAGGTGCTCAATAATATTGGGGAAAGGTTATCAGTTAAATGACAAAAGGAGTCAAAAGACAGATTCAATAGGAGGGAGAAGAAAAAACCAAGCCAGAGAGAAAATCGGCCCACGGTGGAGCACTGTTTACACGTGTGAAGCTGGGCAGATCCCCAAGTGTCTCGGGTTCCAGTCTAGGTGTCAGAGCAGGAGGCGGCCAGGGGGGAACGTGGTCCCGGACAGCAGGACTCAGGCTCGGAACCCTGCTCGCACACTCGCCAGTGAGCCTGCCCAGCGCCGTGGGGCCCGAGCAGGGGGAGAGCAACAGGGTGGGGCGCCAGCAGCCGGGCGCCCCCGACGATGGAATCATCACGACCTGCAGGGAAATGAAGGGTCCTCCCCATTCTACAGGTTGTCGGGCTGAGGCTCAGAGGTGGGGTAACAGCCCAAGGCCAACAGATGATGCTGGAGCAGCCAGAAGCCCACCCCAGACGCTCCTTAAAGGAAAATTCATCTCATTCTACCCAACAATTCTACGCTTAGCTAGATCCCCAAAGTAACTGAATGCAGAGAGTCAAACAGAGACTTGTGCGCCACGGTCACAGCGGCACCATTCACAACAGGCAAAGGTGGGACCAGCCCAAGTGTCCCTCAACGGGAGATGGAGCAACAAAACGCGGTGTACACGTACAGGGAAGGCTGTTCAGCCTTAAAAGGGGAGGAAACGCTCACGACTGCTACAACATGGAGAAGCCTTGAAAACCTTATGCCCAGTGAAGTAAGCCAGACACAAAAGGACAAGTATTGTACGATTCCACTCGCAGGAAGTACCTGGAAGTACCATGGAGACAGAGGTAGGACGGTGGCTGCCGGGGCTGGCGACGGGGCTAGGGAGCTAGTGCTTCATGGGGACAGAGTCTCAGTTTGAGGTGACGGAAAGTTTTGGAAATAGAGGTGATGGCGGCACAACATGGTGGCTATATTTAATGTTATTTAATCACACACTGAAAATGGTCATAATGGTAAATTTTATGTCACGTATGTATGTTATGTATATTTTACCCCAATAAAAAAAACAATAGGAAAGTTTGTATGGCTGCCATAAATGGAAAACAGTGACAAGCCACAAGGGGACGGCGACCATCAAAAACAAATGAAACGCTGCTGCTCCGCCTGGGCCTTCTGCGAGCTGCCTGCCCTGGGCACACGGCGCGGTGGGCAGTGTCCAGAGCCAGCACCTCGGCCCCTCGCCCTTGGGTGGTCAGGGTGTGCCAGCACTGAGAAGGGAAGGGCTGGGCCAGCAGGCATTGCAGGTCACCTGACACCATTCCCCTGCACTGGCGTGGGTGACCCACCTCGGGGGGCACTGCTCCCCTCCACTGCCGTCCGGCTCCCCACAGACCCATGGGCACGGGAGGCCATCCTGGGGGCTGAAGCCGTCCTCCCCCCACGACAGTCCCTCCTCCAACCCCAGCTGAGGAGGGCCCAGGACACAGGTGGGCGAGGCTAGAGAGGGGCAAGGTGCCTGGGCACGGAGGAGCTGGGAGCCCGGGGAAGGGGGCGGTACCAACAACCTCTGCCAGGAAGGCAGCCGGAGCAGAGAGGGGCTGCTGGCAACCTACCCTGCTCTACAGTCAAAACGTACAAGGATGTTTGGAAACAGTCAATTAGATGTGATTCTGTGGAATAGTAATACCAAAGGTCGGGGTGGAACGCATTAGCTATGCATTCCAAATACCTGATCCCAGGGCCTGGTCTGCAAGGCAGATACTTTCCCCATCCAGTACAAAGGGTCAACAACAGCAAGGCTGCCAAACTCTTGCCTGGGGGCCACGTGGCAGCTCGCCAGGAACCCAAGAGCTGCACCTGATTGGCATAAGGCAAAGTCAAATGGAGCCCCTTTCATCTAGCCCACAAGAGAGGGGCCCTGAGGCTGCCTGCAGGCCTCACCCCCCACGCCCACACCTCACACCACTCTGCTCCGAGCACCCTCGCTCCTCCCCTCCCCCTGGCTAAGCGGGAGCCAGTCGCCCAGTGCGGCCAGCGCCCAGCGCCCGCCCCCCAACCTGGGTTCCGTTCTCCCTCCTTCGCACCCCTGCCACCTCCCTGACCCAGGGCCCTGCATGCCGGCCTCTCCCTCCACCCCGCGGTCGCGGTGAGCTCTGTAACCCACTGATCTTCACGTCCCGGCTCACAACCCCACAAGGGGCCTGCAGCCCCCAGAACAAAGTCTACATGTCTTGGCCCAAGACGCAAAGCCCTCCGTGACCTGCTTCCCACCTGCTTTAGCTGCTGCTCACACCTGTGACCTGATCACACAGTCGCTGAGGGGCCCAAACCCACCCAACCCTTCACGCTCCTGAGCCCCTGCACAGACAGTGCCCTTCTCCTGGAACTCCCAATCTCTCATTTGCCACCAGGCAGACTCCAGCTCATCCGTCAGGACCCCACATAAGGTCACCTCCTCTGGGGAGCCTTCCTTCACTCTCCTGCCTCTCAACCCCTATGGCGCTTCTCTTGGTCCCTGACTATAGTACATGTATCTCATATTCGCCACATCTGCTTACACGCCCACCCCCTATCCTCCAACACAACGAACAGCGGGTCCCTTTATCTTCCAGGGCACTTCTCAGGGTCTCAGCCTTCAGAATGCCCTGCTCCCGGCAGGTGTGAAATGCATATTTGTTAAAAAAAAAAAAAAATGACATCCACCCTTCACCACGCAGGCCCACTCACTAAGGTACTGATGAAGAATCTTTCCTCACAAGCAACAGAAACTAACTTTAAGCAAAAAGGAGGATTTACAAGAAGTATCCTGGGTACCTCACAGCAGCTCTGGGGACCTCGGTAGCTTTCTCTCTCTACTGTTTGCATCCAATGCCGATTCCGGGACTCACGGGTCTCTGCCTCTTTCCCTGAGACTCAAGTCCCTAGAGGAGAACATCTGTTTAGGTATCTCCCCCTGGACCAGTTAAGTATGGATGGGGTTGGGGGTGGCCAGGGTCACAAAGCTCAGACACGGTCCCTGGGCGCCCACACCTGCAGAGCAGAGTGTTTGGAGATGGGGGACTCGTGGGCTGTCAACCTTCCAGCTGGTGCCTACAACAACTCCCATTTATGTTGACGCCTGCATTCTGAAAGTAACGGCATTATCACACTGACCCAGCGGCAGTGTGGACGCCCTGCTCACGGGTTGCAGAGTGCGCCATGGAGATCACCTAGTGAGACAGACAAGAGAGGGAAGTGTAATGGTGTCTGCGGAGCTGAAAAAACAGTACCCTCCCCAAGGGTCAACAGCAAGCTAATATTATTATCTAGTCCCTAAAACTCTGGGGGTGAATGTGTTTCAGAATTCAGAACTTTTAAAAAAGTAATTTAGAATAAGGACATATAGATCAATGGAATAGAACTGAGCTGCAGGAACAGACTCTCACATTTCCACTCAATTGATTTTTTGGTTTTTTTTGTTGTTTTTTCTTTTTTGCGGTACGCGGGCCCCTCACTGTTGTGGCCTCTCCCGTTGCGGAGCGCAGGCTCTGGACGCGCAGACTCAGCGGCCATGGCTCACGGGCCCAGCTGCTCCGCGGCATGTGGGGTCTTCCCGGACCAGGGCACGAACCCGTGTCCCCTGCATCGGCAGGAGGACTCTCAACCACTGCGCCACCAGGGAAGCCCCACTCAATTGATTTTTGACAAGAGTGCCAACACAATTCTTTGGGGGAAAGAACAGTCTTTCCAACAAATGTTACTGGAACAACTGGATATCCGCAATGCAAAAGGATGAATCTGGACCCCTACCTCATACCATACACAAAAATTAACTCCAATCGATGAAAGACCTAAATATAAGAGCTAAAACTGTAAAACTCTTAGATGAAAACAGGCATACTTCTTCATAACCTGGGATTAGGCAAGGGTTTCTTAGCATAAGCAACAAAAGAAAAATAAGTTGGACTGCATCAAAATTAAAAACTTTCACACAACATTGTAAATCAACTATACTCCAATAAAAATTTTTTTAAAAAATTGAAAACTTTCGTGTTTCAAAGAACACCATCAAGGGCTTCCCTGGTGGCACAGTGGTTGAGAGTCCACCTGCTGATGCGGGGGACACGGGTTCGTGCCCCGGTCCGGGAAGATCCCACATGCTGCGGCGCGGCTGGGCCCGTGAGCCATGGCCGCTGAGCCTGCGCGTCCAGAGCCTGTGCTCCGCAACGGGAGGAGGCCACAACAGTGAGGGGCCCGCGTACCGCAAAAACAAAAACAAAAACAAAGAACACCATCAAGAAAGTGAAAAGACAATATAATGGGAGAAAATATTTGCAAATCATATATGTGATAAGGGATTATCTAGAATACAGTAAAAGTTCTTATAACTCAACAATAAAAAGATAAATAACCCAGTTTTAAAATGAGCGAAGAGCTGAACAGACATTTCTCCAAAGGAGGTACATTAATGGCCACGTGAAAGGATGCCCCACATCACTAGCCATCAGGGAAACACAAATCAAAACTGCAATGAGATATCACATCACACACACCAGAACAGATACAATCAAAAAGACAGACAGCAACAAGTGCTGGCAGGGCAGTGAAGACAGCAGACCCTCCGACACTGCTGGTGGGAAGCAAAGCAGTGCAGCTGCTGTGGAAAACAGGCTGGCAGTTCCTCAAAAAGCAGACACAGAGCTACCCTCTGACCCACCAATTCCACCCCTAGGTATAAACCTAAGAGAAAGAAAACATCCGTCCACACTGAGACTTGAACACAAACGTCCACGGCAGGATTGTTCACAGTAGTCAAAAAGTGAAAACAACCCAAATGTCCTTCAACTGATTAATAAACAAAATGTGACCTATCCACACTACGGAATATTATTTGGCCACGAAAAGGAATGAAGTAAGACTCTGTGGAAGGTGGACAGCCCTTAAAACCATGATGCTCAGAGAAACAAGCCAGCACAAGAGCCCACACACTATCTACGGCTCCACTTATACAGAGTGTCCAGAGTAGGCACATCTATGGACACAGGAGGCGTATTAGCGGTTGCCTAGGGCGAAGGGAAGGGGGAGAGGCGGAGTGACTGCTCTTGGGGACGGGGTCTCTTTCTGGGGTGATGAAATACTCTAAAATTGACTGTGCTGATGGTTACACAATTCTGTGAATACCAAAAGCCGTTAAATGGATACTTTAAATGGCTGAGTTGTATGGTATATGAATTGTATCTCAATAAAGCTGTTATAAAAACAGTTTGGGTTTTTTTTTTTTTTAATTTTTTTTTTTTTTTTTGCGGCACGCGGGCCTCTCACTGTTGTGGCCTCTTGCGCCGCGAAGCACAGGCTCCGGATGCGCAGGCCCAGCGGCCATGGCCCGTGGGCCCAGCGGCTCTGCGGCATGTGGGATCCTCCCGGACCGGGACACGAAGCCGCGTCCCCTGCATCGGCAGGCGGACTCCCAACCACCGTGCCACCAGGGAAGCCCATAAAAACAGTTTTACAAAAATATATACTTACTGTACAAAGGAATGTTCTATTATAAATTAACGTCATAGAAAGATGTCCACATTGTATCATTAAGCAAAAAGAAGTTACATGTGAAGTACTTCAATTATGAAATTATGAATAAATTTTAAAATATTACCCCTAAAAAGGGAATTCTATACATATAAAAATATACCACATGTTATGTAATGCATTAGCAGGAATGGGGCATTCCCTGTAAGTATTCACACTAAATGGGAAAACTGAAAAGTTTATAAATAAAAGTTTATAAAAAGTTATAAACAGCCTCAGTTAGTTCATATCAGGCTTACATCCAAACTCCCAAAAGAACACTTTCAATTTCTAGAGGTTTTGGAATTATGGATCAGATATGGGAGACCCGTATTTCTTACCGTGTCCAGGTAAGGTACAAAATACAGCCATTGCTGCTCACCCACGCCAAAGAGTTCACAATGCAACCAAGAATCTCACAGAGAGAGTGAGGCAGAGCAGACCGCAAACTTCCCAGTGTCCCCAAGAAATGTTGCTAACTTTAGAAATATGCAATGAGTTCAGTACAACTAACTCTGTAAGAGATAAGGAAAATAAATAGCTCATTCTAAACAGAATCCAACACTATGTTGTCACTAACAATAATATTAACAAAGATCAAGTAATAATACAGAAAAGATAACATTTTAAGTCAGAGCAAAATACAAAACTACAAAGATGGTTGTAAATAAATACACTGGCAAGTACAGGTGTGTGTTTATGTACTTAACCTATGCTTTAGAAACCTGGAAGAATATACAGACAATGGAATATTATTCAAGCCTTAAAAAGGAAGGAAGTTCTGATACACACTGCAACCTGGATGAACCCTGAGGACACTGTGCTCAGTGAAACGAGCCTGTCACAAAGGACAAACACTGTAGGGCTCTACTATGTGAGGTCCCTAGAGGAGTCAGAGTCACAGAGACACGCAGCACAGACAGCATGTCCGCGGAGCAGCAAGGCTGCCCCCGTGCCCCAGCACTCCGGCCCATCACTGCCAGGGGAACAAAGAACCGAAAGCAACTTCGTGTTGAGCCGCTCCGTGGACATCCGCAGAACTCCAGATTTCTCTCCAGTAGTCTTATGAATTGGCCAAATAAGAAGAAAGAGGAGCCAACACATTAACGCAGGACCTCCTGCCTGCCAGGCACCACGAGAAGATGAAGTGCTGCTACGCCGTTTTACAGACGTGGAAACAGGTGCAGGCAGATGGCTCATCCCGTTCCAGGTCACATTCCTTAGAAGCAGAACTCCAAGAGCTTTCCTCAGGAAGAGATGACCCTCTCTGGCACGAACGTGCAAGAAAAGAGCTTCAGCTTCACCAGAAGCAGAATTCACTGAGTGGCGCATCATTCAGTGTGTACAGTCCACTCTGGCCACATCCACAGGAGGCCAGCACAGCCTAGTGGTCAAGACTGTGGGCTCTGGAGGGACAAGGTGGCATCAGAAGTCTACTCCACCACTATTAGATGACGGCCCTCAGCAGGGGACCTCACTTAAGTCACTTAGCAGGATAGGACGGGGTGGGGGGGCGGGCGGGGGGTGGTTTATCAAGATTAGATGAGATAACACAGGTCAGAGGATTTACGACAGTGTCAGACACGAGCTCAGTAAAGCTAACCAGCTACTGAAGGTGCGAGCTGGATCATTTATCCTATTTTCTCACAGCAACTCTCACCGGCAGGTACTAGGAGCACCACTTTTCCCTACGATAGATCTGAAGCTCAGAAAGGTTAAGTAGTAGCCTAAGGTCACTCAGCTAGTAGTACAACAGCAGAACCAGAATTTAAGCCTGGGTCGGTGGGATTGCAAAGAAGGTCGAGATTACAGAGCACACACAGAGGGTGGATGGAAAGAAAGGCCTCTTGCTCCTCCTTCTCTCGGGCAAGGCCACCGACCCGAGACACCACCCCTGCGAGGCGGGCTGGGACAGGCCAGGAGCCAGAGCAGAAGCCGGCAGCAGGCTTCTGCTGGCCTCTGTGGGCAAGGACAGCACTAACCCAGGAGAGGAGAGTGGGCAGGGGCATCTGCACAGGCCTGGAGGGACGTCACCAGGCAGGGCTGTCTCGGGATCCACCCTTTAACCTACGTGCACCAACGCAGCAGAGGAAACCACCAAGTCCACGCAGTACGGTGTGAAACAGCAGTGGTGTCCCCAGGGCAGCTCCCAGACACAACCGGCAATGAGGCGCCGGCTGGGGGACTGGAGGACGACAGACTGCCACTGTGCGTGTTCCAGCCCCGGGTGCGCTTCCCACCACGGGCATGTGGCATCTAAAGGAATACAGAATACTTTTCATAAAAACTCTGTATCAGTCACTTTCCCGCTATGCAGTTTGGGGTACCCTCTGAGCTACCTTTCCTTCACTTATTAAAAAGGAAAACACAAAACGAACTTTCCTCCCAGAAACTGTGGAGGGTTAGAGGAGACAACGCAGAGTAACAGGGACCCAAGCCTGCAGGTCTGTGACCCTCAGTTGCCGTCCACAGACTTAGTCCGGGGGCTTTCTCCCACTGAGGAAGGCCAACAACCCACAAAGGGGCCACATCTCAGTCCAAAGGTAAGGAAACCCAGCCTGCGGGTGAGGCGGAGCCCGCCCACCCCAGCTGCCGCCCGACGAGCCCACTCCTCCAGCAAGGGAGACCTTTCCGAGGAGAGACGCTTCCAACCGTTATCACAATCTCGCTGGCCACTGCCAAGTTCTACTTCCATTTTACACCAAGCCTCCTTTTTTTGTTTTGTTTTGTGTTTGTTTTTTTTTTCTTTTCCTAAATCTGAAATTACGATGGAGGCTGGCAGGAGGATCCCTTGAGAACTAAGGACTGTGGCTGAAAACACAAAAAAAGTGCTCAGAAAGCCCACCCGTTTGCCAAGCGCATGTGATCTGCTCGGAAGAATGTCGGCTGGGCCATGAGTCTTGATGGAGGACAGCGAACAAGCAGACAAACTCAGAATGCTCTCCACACACAGAAAGGACTTGGGAATGGGAACAATGACAGCCATTCTCCCAAGCATTTTATCCTTCATCTGCAGTAGAAAAGGGGCTGCACTGGATGGAAAAGGCCCCATAGGAAACCCTGGAGGCCCTTTGCCAGGGAACCGGGCCACACACCCACTCGCGCCCAGGCTGCGTCCCCGTGTCACCTGCCCAGAGGACGCGGTCTGTCGGCCACGTGTTCCAGGGTCGTGTCCTGAAATGCCCCCACACAGCCAGGGCCGCAAGCTTTTCAGGGGCGCTCAGGCCCTGGCAAAAGGAAGGATGACCTTCTTCCGAGTCAGGCGGTTCAAATCAAAGCTTCCGGAAGGAAAGGGTCTCCATAGAAAATACAGAAATAAAGGCTTTCACCACTCCATGAGCCATCATTTTCTTATTTTTCATTTTTAAGGCAAATGTGATTTTCAAAGACTAAAGCTTCCGGCTGTACCAAGTGTCCCTGCCCGCAGGAGTAAAGGAAATCCTTTTCAGTTTTGTCTGTTCACGCACTCAATCTGACGGGACAAAACAACTTCATGTGCTTGGATCACTTCAGTGAATGTTTTTTTCAACAAAGAAAATTAAGTTTTCTCTTATGAGCAAGTTTGCTCTATATGAGTTTGCTCTATATGAGCAAAAAAAAAGAACATGAGGAAAGAACTCAGGGTTTCCTCTATGTTAAGCACAGTGCAGATGAAAGATCAACCTTCCTTTTCCTTAACGCAGTTATTCCATCTTGTGTGCTTTAGTGGTTAAAATCTGGCAGTTTGAGGTGGTCACTCTCAAACAGGAACCTCAAAGAACGGGTTTTATCCACCTCCTAAAAAGGATGGATCTTGGGGAAAGAAATTTTTTTTTTTTTTTTTTTTTTTGCCCTGATAAGACAGTAATCTCCTACCTTGCTGACTCAAATGTACTTGCATATTAATTGCTTCAGACCCCCAAATCCCTGCTGAACTGGCTAAACTGTGGGCCAAATTCAATAATCCAGCAACCTCCCATTCAATGCCTCACCAAGATAACTCTGCATGTTTAATTTAAAAGTACCGATCGCTTTCAAATGAAGTGCTAATGCCAGCCAGCCCTGCTGCCACAGTCCAAGGCTCTGACGGACACACCGTGAGTTGGAGAGTCCAGTCTGAGCGCTTCGGATGACGAGGTGAACTGCCTGCATCTCTTCCGAACGGTATCTGTTCGCCCAAATCAGCCCTTTAAAACACGCCCCTCTTGGTTAATTTCCCTGATACAGAGGCGGTGAGATCGAGCCTCAGATAGTCAAATATTATCTGCGCCGATTGTATCTGATTAGCAAGAAGTACTCAACCCTCCAGCCAATGTGAATGCCTAGCTACTCAGCTGAACTGACCTAAGGCACTTTTTCCTTTCTCTTCTGCAACTGTGTTCCATGTTTGACCCCTCAAATTTATTTTAAGTAGTTTTACAAACAGCTTCCTCTCCCCCTTCCTCCCCCGTGCTGCCAGCATCTCACGTTTCTCGTGCACAGAACATGTTTTGTCCACCCTGGGAAGTGGCACTTAGGGAAACGGAGAAATCGCCTCAGTCAAATCGGAATCAGAAATAGGTCCCATTCATTCAAGAGATTAAAACAGTATCAAGGGCTAATTTTCCTTTTACTAGAACAAGTCGGCATGAAAGCTGGGATTCCCAAGTGCTAGAATTCACGGCAACCTTTCTAGGCTGTGAAAACAGGTCTTACTCCCGGCCTCACAGTGAAAACGCCCTAAAATACATTCGAACTCCTGGCGTGGCTTCACATGCACTGAATCAAAACGCATGACTGCATCTTTTCACACTGAAATCCAGACTTGTTCAATAATAGTGACAACGATATTTTTTACAGTAAAATAACAATTACAATAATAACAACAGGGATCTGGAGATTTAACAGAACAAGGCAGAGCTATCAGTGAGAAGTGGTTTTTGATCCGTGGTAAAGTAATAAGGTCCTGACAGCCGGCACAGGAAAGGAACAGGAGGTCAGACTAACTCAGTTTGGGTTCTGGGCTTCTGGAATCACAAATGTTCCGTGGTAAAGATTCAATATGGACCCTGGAAGGTCACACAGTAAGCGAGCTTAATGGGAAAATACAATGTGCCACGTTGAACTTGGATCCTGTGCACTGCTTCTACCAATTTGTCGGCCCCCAAATGCACCGACCTCTAGAAAGTTTCACTTAGAAATATCACTATTAAACTAAGTTTGAGTCTGAATACAACAGAAGTAAACTTTGGTTCTGGCTTAGAAAATATTCACCCGACAGTTCGTCTGGAAGCTGCTGATTTCCCGTGAAGAATGATCTTCGGAAGCCGAATTTTTAGTGCTTCTCCTCGGCCCCCAAAATATAAGTTACTTATTGAAACCACTTCCAGTTTCACTTCATATGCTGAAAAATATCATGGGGAAAAAGTATTTAAATGTTTCACTTGTAGGAAAATAAGATGGTTTCCACACTTCAAATTTGCCCAAGAGACTCTCTTTTAAAACAACTAGAAAGTCTAGTCCCTCAATAACAAAGCCTCTGGTGCACGAGTTTCACTACGTCCCTGATGACCCCGACGCTGCGTTCTTTGCTGTACTTGCACTGACTACAACACGCTGTTTTGCCGTGAGTTTTCCACACAGGCACCGACCCATCCCGAACCTGAAACCCGCCCAAGTGCCATGTGTCTGTATCAACAGCATCTTTGGAGACCCGGACACCGACCGTTTACACAAAGAACGTCTACACATTGTTCATGGTGTGACGCCTCCAAACAAGCCCTAAAGGTGCCACGTGCCACCTCCTGTCTGGAGTCCTCATTCACCTCCTCGCAAATCAACTTTCCTGTTTATAAAAACAAACTGGATCCTGCTTCTCGAAGACACATTTGACAAAAATGAGTATCTCTATATTGTAAGAAACCCCCTTGGTTTAAGCCATCTGCATGCGCCACAGCAAAATGAAAGCATGCAGGAGGGTCCCTAGAGTTTGCTGTAATGAGACTGGCTGGACGTGGATCTCTTTACCATCTCTAAACAGAGGTGTTTTCTGCTTGGCTAGAGAGGCAAAGCTTCCAAAAATTTCAGTCATGCAAATCTGGGGGAAACTAAAAATCAGCAAGACCTTTTAAAAACTCCCGTAAAGTTTTATTGTTAGTTTAGAAACTTTAAAATACATCATTATTATGTATTATATTTGATATATTTGGAAAGATGCATGCCCCCCAAATAAACAGTAAATTCAGGGGGAAGAATTGTTTCCCCAATTTAAAGAAGGGCACCCCATCCAGTCTTTAGAAAAACTAACATTTTCTGAATTTTTCCCCGGGTCTATACACAGGCCAAGTTCAGGCTTCAAAAATATTAAGCTATGAAGGGCCCTCTTCTGTCCTGGTATTAAAATAAGGAGTTAACAAAAAAGAGCTTTCCAAAGCTTAGTCATGTAAACTCACCTATAAACCTCCCACGACACTGAATCGACGGTCCAGGACGTTCGTTTATACGACAGAAGGAACTAGTAGAGCGTTTCAGAGAAGCCCACGTTTACAACTGCAACATCGTGTCCCAGCAGAGACTGGGGGCCTTGTTGTCAGGAGGAAAGTAACGGTCACAACAGTTACACCAGTTTATTAAAAGCTCATCATGCACCAGATATATTTCTTCTAATCCTTAAGACGATTCTTTCCTATTTTGCAGACCGGGAAGTTCAGGCACCGGGAAGTTAGGGAATCTACCCAAGAACATACAGCTAACAGATGCTGAAGCCAGACTCAAATTCAGCTTCTCAGACTCTAAACTTCAAGGTTTTTAAGTTGTGCCATGTTTGCATTTATGCTGTTCTGTGGGTGCGTTTTTTTCCTGTAATACGGATGCATAAATCACTTCAAGAAAAGCTCTGTTCCTGCATCACATATTTTGGGCTCGCTTGCATTCAGCAGTGACTGGGCACCTCTCCGCTTCCAAACACAAAATAAGCCAAGGCCTCCTGCAGCCCGACCTCTCCTGGTAGACAAAACACGCTGCTTTCTAACAAACGTCCACTTCTCTCCTCTGGTTTTCATCCCGTCTTTCCCCACTGTGGGCCTTCCTCCTTCCAACTCCAACTGCCTCACAGTTTTACAGCCAAATCAACATAATTAAGCACTTGTACTTCAATTGTGTCAATTTAGTTTCTCCCCAATGACATTACCACCAATTTAAAAGCAGAGACAAAACTCATACATTCACGTGGTAGCGGTCACCATCCATCTGGCCTTCCTTCCCCACCAAACACAAGAGAGACTTCTGACAAACGACTTATTCATTTATTTAATTTTTTAAAAATAAATAAATAAATTTATTTATTTATTTTTGGCTGCGTTGGGTCTTCGCTGCTGCACAAGGGCTTTCTCTAGTTGCAGGGAGCGGGGGCTACTCTTCGTTGCGGTGCGCGGGCTTCTCATTGCAGTAGCTTCTCTTTGTTGCGGAGCACAGGCTCTAGGCACGCGGGTTTCAGTAGTTGTGGCACGTGGGCTCAGTAGTTACGGCTCATGGCCTTAGTTGCTCCGTGGTATGTGGGATCCTCCCGGCCCAGGGCTCGAACCCGTGTCCCCTGCATTGGCAGGCGGATTCTCAACCACTGCGCCACCAGGGAAGTCCCAAACGATTTATTTTTATATGAACAGTCTCTTAAAGATTAAAAAGCCAAATCATACGATCACGATCACAACAGTTAACACCATTTACTGAGAACTTTGTAGGCTGCAGGCACTGAGGCAAGCACTATCCACAGCTTATCTCATGGATTCTCACAAAAACCCACCAGCTGGTGGTTCTCCCCAGCTTGACAACGAGAAAACTGACGTTCCAAGCAGCTCACCATACCCAGCTGGGGTTCAAACCTGGGCCAGCATGCGAGCCCGGCTCTTTCCACTACTCCATATACGGAAGCACAGCTATGGCGTCACACACCGCCGTCAGGGAGAGAAGGACGCCTGCAGACCCAGGCCCTGGCGGGGAAGACGCACCACACGGAGCGGAGCAGTGACTGGGGCCCAACCAAGGCACTCGCGACCCAAGCCGCTTCAGGTCTGAAAGAGAAGCCAGGCAAGCTTCTCTGCACTGAGCTTCCCCAAAGCAGGGCCCTTGTCTTTCCCGTTTGGCCTTTGCTAAGCCTGCCCTGTGCTGCGCTGGCAGAGCCCAAACTGCTGGTCCATACTGAATGGTGAGGTGGCGCTGGGTTTTATCAGCCCTCCCAGACAACTTCCCCCAGCGCCTGCCAGCCTCCACAGGCCTGAGACCCCAGGCCCGCTTGACCCAGCGGTCCGCCTGCAGTTTCCATCCACGTCCATTTCCCTCCAACTCTGGCTCAGGCCGAGCTCAGCCTGTCACCATCCCACTGACTTGGCTGGACGACAAAGGGACAGCACAGCACACTCCCCAGAACCGGGAGCCACAGCCCCTCTTTACCACCTCCTCACAAGACCCAAAACTAGCCACGGGGCCAGGCCCTGGCCCCTCCCTTCGAACGAAACAGGAAACGCTGACCAGGAGCCCAGAGACCACAAAAGAGGAAACAGTCCCAGCCTTACAGCATCTCCACAGCATGAGACTTAATCCCAGGTCAGAACCTGAGCCCGACTTGGAGAAAAGGGGGGTTTTGTTGCAGAACAAGTAGGAAGGGGGGAGGTGGAGGAGGGGGAAAAGAAAAAGAGGAAGAGAAAGAAAGAAGGCCGATGATGCCATTAGACAGGAGGGAGGCCACCTTTGTCTCGCATCCTGTGGACCAGCCAAGGAAAACAATGAATCTATTTTTTCCCTCCCCTTATTTGCCTTAAAAAATTCAAGAATTTCATTCCCTTCTTTGAAACATAGCTCTTGAATAATTTCAGTGCTTGCTCCTGCTGTCTGCAACGCTGAGGGAAGGGGGCGTTCGCCCCTCCTGAGCCCTGAGAAGCGGGACATCCTGTGCAGACTCTCAGTGCTGGTCTCCGGGCACCCGGGCCGCCGCTGACCACATCACCGTTACCACTGCGGATCCCAACGGCAAACCCCATAGAAAAGGTGTTACTCCTTTTTTAAACAGGTGAGGAAACTAAGGTTCAGAAAGGCAAAGCATCCGCAGTCATGCAATAAGCTACTAGAAGAGCCGAAACTCCCACTTCAGTCTCTCCAAGCCCAGAGCCGGGGCCCACTGCCTGCAGCCTCTCGACTCTGAGGGAAGTCCCGCAGGGCAAAGTCGAAACCAGCTCTAGACTTCCCAAAGGCACCATTAATCAGACATGACAAGCAAAGTACTGAAGTTTAAAGTGTTTGCAAACTTAAAAGGTTTACTGGCTCCAAAATACAAACATAAAACTGCAAAAACTGGAATTATTCAAAGCTGAATTGAAAGTCTACTAAGATATAAGAGAAGGCCGCCTAGTATACTTGGGCTGCAACGTGGAGGTAAGAGTCATAAACGTATTTTAGGGGGGACGTCAGCACACTCTGCTCCCGTGTGTCTGCCTTCTAGGCCGTGGGGTGGCCTCAGGCCCATGTGGTCTCAGAGCAGCCCTTCCCACCCAGGCCACCCACACCAGGCACGCTGGGTAGTCCCCAGGAAAGAGAGGGGAGGGCCTCGGAGAGCAGAGGCCAGAGCGGGCATTTCCTACTGGCGTCGGGAATGGCTTTCCCAACCTCCTCTGAGTCCCCGGGGCCACACAACCCCTCACCCACCTGAGAGGCGGCGGGTGGGCGCCCGGGGAAGGCCCTGTGCCCCCTGCACATGTGGGCACACACCTCCCCGCGCCTCTGCGTCTGGGGCCACGCTTCAGCAGCATACCCTCCCTCTCCAGCCCTTCCCCAGTATTGGTAAATATTGATAATTGCCTCCAAAGGCAGAAGCGAAGCAGCAGTTTGTGTTTTGAAATGCGGATCATAATTCAAATTGGAGGCTGACACTAATCATTTGATGTTCACTTGAAAAGACCAGATAGGCTGTGCAGGAACATTTCAGTAAGGGGACTGATAAGGAGAGGGAAATAAAAATTATTAGTATTTACTCAGCCTGCAATGCTTGTGGAAGGAACTCTTTTAAAAGGGAGCACTTCAGAATGGTTATTCAATCTGAATTTTACAGATAGCACAGGAAATATTTTCTTACAGAATGCCCCTATCTGCACCATCATATCTCTCCGGTGTGCCGTTCACGTCTCTCATTGCAGGAATTCTCGCTCAATCTTGCTCCATTATGAGCTGACGGTGACCCAGAGTATACGAGGCATTCAAGAATCTGCCTGGAAATTACTACCAAGGAACATCTGTCCCGTGCCCCGCTTGCCAACCCTGCCTCGGGGAGTGAAGATGGAAAACAACTCAGAATCCACACGCAGAAACAACTTTTCATTCCCCTTACAAACCAGGCTCCTTTGGAAATTGAGGGTTCTGGCATTTTTCAGAAATTACGTTCCTGGAAAAACATGGCATGAGCGTCTTTTGAAAGCCTCAGCTCAGGCTTCCTTTCCTACGCAGACCCTTCTAATAAAAGCCAGGACAGGGGCTTCACAGGGAAGCAAACGAGAAGGCCACCCATGGCTCTCCGCACTGGTAGTGTTAAACTCAAATTCTGTATCAGACGCCACTGTTCAATTAATGACGGCGAGGGTGTCACACGTGCTAACATACCCACCGCGCACGCGGCGTCTATCTTGTAGATGCACTAACCTTGGAAGATTTGCGTTGCGACTAGGAAAGATTAGAAGACGTGTGGTCTCACACGGGCTCAGTCTCGGATCCCAGCTTTCCCCCTGGACGGCTGTCGGCCGCCGTCGTCGGAGGGCAGAGGACTGGGCGGCGGCGTGGCATTCCCCGCCCAGACTCCACCCCCGCCGCACGTGCTCAGAGGGGCCGAGCGGCACATCACCGAACAGCCGTCCGCGTCCGCGCCTCTGGCCTCACGTCAACAACCTGCACCCCGTATGCTTCTCACGGTCGGGGCACAGGGGTCAACGTCATCACAACCATCCCAAGCGTGTGCCGGAAGCTCTGCAGACGGCTCCTCTGATACAGCCACCTGAGTGAGGTAATCACCTGCGGTTCAGGTGTAACAGGCTCAGTTAGAAAAGTGGCCTTGCGCTGGGCTGCCCAGAGCCAGGTTGGGCCACGCCTGAGCTCCACCTCCACCTGCTGCCTTGGGGTGCTGGGCCTTGCTTGGGGTGTTCACATCCTGGAGGCACCCAAAACCAGTGCTTCCAGGTCGGGCGGGAACAAAGAGGGTTTGAGATCCCGAGTCTGGGGTGGGGGATATGGTGGGGGGAGGGGCCGTGCACCAATACGTGACTTTCAGCCTTTGAAAGCCGCTCCCGGAAAACACCACCTAAGAGCTGGAAACAGGCAAGTCCTCATACAAGCGCAGAAACGGTTCCGCTCGGTGGGACCCTGTCCCTCCGGGAGGCGGGGGGCCCCCTTCTTCTCCTGGAGACCCCCTGCTTTGGTTAGCACCATGGGCTCACAAAGCGAGAGCAAACTGAGTGGAGAGGGCTGACAGCCGGGCCCACATCTTCAGACGCTTTCAAAGTTAAGTCACATAATCTGATGATGTGAAAAGGGGAGAATGCACATTTGACCCCTTGCTTCAAACAGAAATCTTCCCGTATGGTTTTTAATTGGAAGGCAGTTGTTTTGCGTTCGCAACACTCTTTAACCTCTGCCACTGTAGGTACAAGGCTGCAAACGATACTTCCATTGATTAAAAAAATAAAAAACAAACACTGAAAGAAACAATATTTTTCTTTTTAAGGAAAAAAAAAAGAGAGCGAGCAGCTCTTTTCTGGAGGGGTCACCACTTAAAGGCGTATATGGGACGCCACCCTGGCTGCAGCTTATGGTTTATTTTGTCTTGGAAAAGCCCGAGGTCATTCTAACTCTGTTGACCTGTTACCCTCCACAGTGATCATCTCCATCCAGGACCGCAAGCAAACACTGCCCTCTTGTGCACTGAACAGTGCCGAGTCGGCGCGGAGACGTTTCCACCCAGCACCCGTGGACGGCTCGCAGGCAGGCGTACAGCTGCCTCTCCGCGGCCCGGAGGGGTGTTGGGAAAGGATGACACACATCTGTGTCCAGGGTGCTTGCCACAGTGTCCCCAGACTGCCTTCCGGGACAGACCGTGAGGTAAGAGGAAGAGGGAAAGATTCAGCTGAAGAAATCAGACCCAAAATAACTGACTCTTATCTTTCCTAGAAAAGATTCATTCCTCAGGACTTCCCTGGCAGTCCAGCGGGTAAGACTCCGCCCTCCCAATGCAGGGGGCCCAGGTTCGAGCCCCAGTCGGGGAACTAGATCCTGCATGCATGCCGCAACTAAGAATCCACATGCCGCAACTAAGACCTGGTGCAGCCAAAATAAAAACAAATAGTTAATTAAAAAAACTTTACTGGTTACCATGGCAAGTTTTCTTTTCGCCTACTTTAAAAAACTTTTAGAATTGACTAATAAATCTACAATAACAGTATACAGTACTTTTTTTTATCTAGGAAATATTTGCCAGGAGAAGATTCCATTTGATTTCAGAAGGAGAAAAAAAAAGGCAGAGGGAACCCACGTTGCTGTTTCTCAGAGGAACACCGAAAGATCAGGCGTGGTTCCTCTTCTTTCTGAGGAGCCCCGAACTGCAGGGTTACCTGCAACCTGGGGACAGGGCTCCATGCCCAGAAGACCAACCTGGCATCGCAAGAGAGCCTCAAAGGATGTAAAATGACAAGAGCAAAGGCAAAGATCCAG
Organism: Orcinus orca; assembly: GCF_937001465.1. Lineage (NCBI taxonomy): Eukaryota > Metazoa > Chordata > Mammalia > Artiodactyla > Delphinidae > Orcinus > Orcinus orca. Next base: position 1,489,624 of record NC_064568.1, on the reverse strand, counting down.
TCCAGTCTGAGGCCAGGCCTACTTGGCAGGAACCTCCAGGGGAAGCCCTGGCCTTCTCTGAGTGAGTCTTCCAGTTCTGTTCCGAACTATGAGCCACCCAGATGCTGCACCCACTCTTCCACCCTTCCGGGCACAAGCCAGGATGGGCCAAATATCACGCCAAACTCATTTCTGGGCAAGAAAAGGCAAAATCTGCCCCCAGTGCATTACCTTCAACCCAGTGGGCACCCCGGAAGGAACGGGGACGAGAGAATGTTTCGGGAGTGTCTGCATGCCTGCGGCCAGGAGTCAGGAGGTGGGCTGGGTGCCAGCGACTTCAGCTCCTTTACATACCAGCTGTGACGCCCAGAGCTTGGCTCAGTGGTTCGGGAACGTGTGAACCACAGGTGGTCAAAGGGCCAGTGTTAAACGGCCAGCCACGGCCCCAGAGTCGTGACAGCTGTCCAGCTCACGTTATGCCAGGGTTACCTGCCGCCTCCTGTTTCCACGTCAGCCCCTTCCTCTAGCACGGGAAGAAAACGGGGGTCCAAGACCAGAAGCAGGGCTCAGGTGCATGAAGCCAACAGGACGGCCTTGCAGAGGCCAGACAGGAGGCTGGCTGCAGCCCTCCCTCCCGTTCTCTGTCTCCCTATCAGAACCACAGGGCATGCGGCTGCTTTAACCTCCAGCAAAGCCAAGATGGACAGACTCTACATATATATATCCGTCCAGACACGCCAGCCCCACGGCAGATTCCTTCTGTGGACCCTGGCTCTGACACGGTCAGCCAGACTGAGCCTCTCATGTGTGGAGCAGCCTGACCATCTCCTACCTCAAACCCCTGCCACGTGCTACTCCCTCTGCGGGCGTCCCACCTTGTCCTTCCCAGCACGCTCACAACTGCGTGCTGCGTGCTGCTGCTCACTTCTGTAACACCCGCCTCCTCCACGATGCACACTGCGCTCCACTTCTGCCCGGCTCACCCACGTAAACCCTGCTCCTAGCGTGCAGTAGGTGGGTCAGGGTTTGCAGAATGAATGAATGAATGAATGCATCGACATGCCTTTCCTTCTGCAACGTCTGATCTTACAGAATTAGGTCACCTAGCCAGATTTCAGGGCACTAAGAATCCTGGGAAGAGAAGGGAAAGACAGCCAAGGAATCAGGCTAACCTATGCAAACAGCGCCCAACCTTACTGCAAAGAGCAGGTGGCAGAACGAACCAGGAGCCACCAGGAGACAGGTGTCAGGAGAGGGGTGGGCAGAGTCCATCTCAGACGCTACAGCACCCCTGATGCCAGGACCGTGGCATCACACACTTTCGGGGTCTCTGAGCTTTCCTTCGGGGAAACACATGGAGAACTCGATGGAGAAACTGGCAGGCCAGTGTCCAGCCTGTGCCCTCTGGCCTGGGGAGCCTGTTCTCTTTCCCCCGGAGCATCTCATCACACGAGGGCTCTGTAAGGGTGTGTGGACCCCGAGTTCATGTCCAGCCTCCCGGGTTCCAAAGAACTTGGTGCTCCAGGAAGTCTACATTCAGTAGGGACTCGGACCCCAGGCTTGGCCACCAGGGACAGCAGCCACTTCTGGTCATGTTGTCCGACAAGACCTGGCTGAGCTGGGTCACCTGCTGGAAGCTACCACGCCAGCCCGCCTCTGGAGGGCCTCCTCCCCTCAGCTTCACAGGCTGCTTGCAGGACACCGTGCCGGGCCACAGGCTCACATTATGCTCATTTCCCAGTCCCCAAGCTCCGGGGCAAGTTTAGAAGTCCTCGTCCTGTCTCAGATCAGGTCTGAATTAATACCCTTCCTCCAGAGAACTCCAGTAGCAAAGTGAAAACAGACGCGCTAAACAATGGCCTTTGAGAGCCCCAGCAGGGACGGCTGGTGACAATGCAGCCCCAGGCTCTGAAAGAAACCTTAAGGTTAAAGGTTCACAGAGGCAGAAGAATTACCAAAGTACAAGTTTGTTCAAATTTCCTCCGGCAGATTTAAACAACCAGGGTCAAGCTGAAGATTGCCTGCAAAAACCTATGAGACAACTCAGCCCCTTTGAACTGCGTGGAGAAAGGAAAATATACGGTCTGGGAGGGATCTATGTTATAGCTTTTAAAAATGCTCTTGAAAAGGTCACCCCTGTTAACTCAAAATCAGCCCACTGAAGGATGTTTGAAAACTGCTTCTCTAAAACAACAGGGCTGCGGGCCCTCGCCGTGTGCGGTGAGCTGCACGGGGTCGCCGTGTCCCCAGCATCAGTGTGCTGACCCTCTGTGGGCCATGAAATTAACCATCAGCACAGCAGAAATCTGCTCTGAGTTAAACTACTTTGCTACGCAAAGTGGCCTGAAAATGAAATATGAGGATTGAATTTCCACTGAAAGATTAACTTGTCTAACCTCCAGGCAGGCTTGCTCGGCTGTGAACCCTGTGTGGCCGGCCGGTGGCTTGAAGCCCCACAGGAGGCTGGATGCTGGCCGCGGGCAGAGGGAAACGACCTGTCACCCACTCATTCATTCATTCACTCACTCGTCCATGCTGCATGCCTGCACCGAGGCCCTGCCCTTGGTCCTGGAGTCGGATGACAGCAGGACCCCATCCTCAAAGGGATCAGGTCGAGTAAATGCAATGGCAACAGATGGGAGGACAAGGGGTCCGGGGGCCCCGCGGGATGGTACAGACCCTCACCTGGTCGAGGCTGGGGAGGGCCAACGGTGAGGCTTCCCAGAGACGTGGTGTAGCCAGAAGACACCATGAGAGACCCCGGTCCGTCTGTCCAGAGACCTGCAGGCAGCTCGTTAAGCCTGGAGTCCTGAGCGACACAGAGACACCGACCCATCAGGAAGTGCCCTGTCAGCCTATGCGGAGTTTAGCCTTTATGCCAACAGAGAGCAAAGGAAGACTTTTAGACAGGGGAGTCAAATAACCACATTAGCCGTTTAGAAAGAGTTCTGGGCCACAGAGGGGAGGGCAGTTTCAAGAGGGGGCTGGAATCGAGACACTGCAGGCAGGTCGTGCTCGCCCAGTGCAGAGTGGACAGAGGCCTGTCCAAGGAGCAGCTGTGGTGATGGGCAGAGGAGGCGAAGGACAGGCAAGAGTCTGTAAGGAGTCCGTGAGGGCGAAGGAGGACACGCTGGGGACCGCGTGGCTGGCCTGCCCCACTGTGGGCACTTACTGCCAAGCGGGGGTGGGGATGGGGTCTTGAAGCGTGGAGTCTGGGGGCCTGTGGGCTCACTGATGAAGAAGCCAGCCCAGCAGGCACTTGGATAGCGGGTCGAGAGCTGCCTACTGAAAGGTGACTTAACTGAAATCAAATTACAGTTTCAGTTCCTCGGTTATGTGGCTGCCACCCTGGGCTGCGCCGCTGGAAGACACTCCCACCAGAGCAGAGGATCCTTCTGCGTGGCGCTGGGAAAGCTCTGCACAGACTTTTCAAACACTGTCGCTCGCAGCCAGCGTGTGCCAGCCCTCCCCAGCCAGGTCGACGCCAGTGGTGACCCGCAGCTTTCTCCCAGCCTCCCGTGCTCTGCCCGTCCGCGGACTCCAAACACCAAGCGCTCAGGAAATGGAGCCCGGCTTACAGAAAGTCTTTTTCTCTAGAGCAGATGCTCTGAGGACCGTCTCTGAACAGATCATCATTTTAGAGAGCAGGGAACGCTGGGGACAGACACACACACGCACACCCATACACACACACACACACACACACACACACACACACACACACACACACGAGGGTCTTGATGCCTAGGGCATGAGGTCCTGAAATTCACCTGGAAATGACCCCGAGCAGAGTAAGTGCCACCCCGCAGTACAACCGGAAGGCAGAGCCCTCGTCCCAGCATCAGGTGACCAAGGCCGAGCCATCCACTCCTGGAGCTTTAAGCCACCTGCGTAACCCCACAGCAAAGTGTGGAGCCCCGTGGCCAAGCAAGGCCGGCTCCAGAGGCCAAGCAGGTCAATGCTGGCAATTCCAAGCACTGATTTTAAAAGGAAAAAGTCAGGTTTATCTTTAGGTAGCACCTGTGCATGCCACCAAATAAATATCCTCGGGAAGTAGGTTAGAGACAAAGGAAATTATTCTAGTCTTCTTGAAGGCCCCAAGACAAGAGAGGCATCGTCGTAACACAAGAGATACGGCAAGAGGGAAAGTCAACTTCTCTCTCAACAGCAAAACTTGTCTCTTCTCCTGCCAAGAGCGGATCACCCACGTTAACTAAGTCCCCTTCCCCATGCAGCCACAGCCACTTCAAAGCAGCAGAAGACTAATCACAAAGCGTAAGAAAATAAAAGACCCAATTAACAGAACACAAAACTCCAATAATCCAGGGGAGAAAGGAGGCGGAAGTCTCTGTGTTTGACAAACTGGCTTACACAGAAAGTGCTGCTCAGGAGCTGGGCTCCCACCAAAGCAGGTGCAGGCTGAGGCGCCACGGCAGCTTGGGCAGCCAGGCCGCCGGCACGTGACCTGGGGCCGGCTCCTGGCCTCCGCAGCCTCCCTTCTGTGGGCGGTGCCCTGAGTGTAGAGGGAAACACGCCCCTCCTCCGGCCCTCCACGGGGCATTCCTGCATCGGCACCTCCAGAGCCACACTCCCTCCTGGCGGTGTCCCCCTCCTGCCTCCAGTGGCCCTAGACCTCTGTCCCAGGTCCTCTCCTCAGACTCTTTAAAAGCACCCGAAGGATCTCCCAGCTGAAAACGCACCCGCCCTCCCCTGACAGGAGGCTCCCCAAGCTCCTGGGCTCCGGGCCCCGCGGACTCTGCAGCTCAGCTGCTCACCTGCCCACACCCGAAGCACTGAACTTCTGGGTCGTTTTAGGAAATCTGCCAATTTTTAAACGCTGGCAATGAATTTTTAAAAAAAGACTTTTGGGCTTCCCTGGTGGCACAGTGGTTGAGAGTCCGCCTGCCAATGCAGGGGACACGGGTTCGAGCCCTTGTCCGGGAAGATCCCACATGCCGCGCTGCAACTAAGCCTGTGCGCTACAACTACTGAGCCTGCGCTCTGGAGCCCGTGAGCCACAACTACTGAGCCTGTGTGCTGCGGCCACTGAAGCCCGCACACCTAGAGCCCGTGCTCCGCAACAAGAGAAGCCACTGCAGTGAGAAGCCCGTGCACCGCAACAAAGAGTAGCCCTCGCTCGCCGCAACTAGAGAAAGCCCGTGCGCAGTAACGAAGACCCAATGCAGCCAAAAATAAATTAATTAAATCAATTTAAAAAATAAAATAAAATAAAAAGACTTTAGCATATGGGCCATCAAAACATATCTGCACAAGACCCTAGTGTGGGACGAGACCCTCCCAGGGGTGGACAGACAGGATGGGCCGCCTCCTGTCGGCACTAAGGACAGGAGTGGGCAGGTCTAGGAAGAGGTCAGGAGGTGCCCTAAAGGCCTTCCAGAAACAAGCAAATGGCGCCTCCTACACACCCACCACAGCCTAAATAATGTGTCGGGCACACCTAATCCTCTCAAAATGTGTTCATTTGTTTAATTCAACTATTACTGAGTAAAGATAATCCACAGAATGGGAGAAAATATTTGCAAATCATATACCTAATAAAGGACTGGTATTCAGAATACATAACGCACCCTTACAACTCAATAATAAAAGCCAAATAACCCAACTAAAAAAAAAGGCATAGGATCTGAATACACAGTTCTCCAAAGAAGATATACAAATGGCACAAGAAAATACCAAGGAAATGAAAGTTACAACGACAATGAGATATCACATCACACGCACCAGAGCAGGTACAAACAAAAAGACAGCAACAAGTGCTGGCAAGGCAGTGAAGACATCAGACCCTCCTACACTGCCGGTGGGAAGCAAAGCAGTGCAGCTGCTGTGGAAAACAGTCTGGCAGTTCCTCAAAAAGCAGACACAGCGTTACCCTCTGACCCACCAATTCCACTCCTACGGATAAACCCAAGAGAATGGAAACGTGCGTCCACACAGAGACCTGAACACAAACGTCCACGGCAGGATTATTCATAAGAGTCAAAAAGTGAAAACAACGCAAATGTCCTTCAACTGATAACGGATTTTAAAAAAGTGATCCATCCATATAATGGATACTCTTTGGCCATAAAAAAGGAATGATGGGGGAAGGGAAAGGGGAGTTTAATAGGCACAGAGTTTAGCTTTTGTAAGATAAAAAGAGTTCTAGAGATGGAGGCCACTGAACTATAAACTTAAAAATGGTTAAGATGGTACATTTTATGAAATATGTACTTTACCACAATTAAAAATAATAGATTTTTTAAAAAGGAATGAAGTATAGGTCACGCTATAACATGGATGAACCTTGGAAGCCAGACACAGAAGGCCACATATTGTATGATTCCATTTATACGAAATGTCCAGAATGGGCACATGGGCAGAGACACTGAGTAGATTAGAGGTTGCCAGGCCTGGGGTCAGGGAGAAGGTGCAGGACTGCTAATGGCTGTGGGGTTTCTTTTCGCAGTGATGGAGCTTAGACTGTGGCACTGGCTACACAACTCTGTGAAGAGGATGAAAACACTTAAGCGTGCACTTGAAATGGGCAAATTTTATGGAATGTGAATTATATCTCAATACAAATGTTTAAAAACAGCCTTGACTGTCCACTCTGTGTCTGGCCCTGGACTGGCCCTAGAGCCACACAGAGGCCTCCAGGCTAACGGGAACAACAGGTAGAACGCCTCCTGGTCACCTCAGGTGACCCAGAGCTCCAGAGACCGTCATCTCTGTCACCCCGCGCAGCACGGCCTCGAAGGCCTGCTGGTCAGACGGAGACTCGGGCCCAGCCTGGTCCAGGCCCTGGCCAATGCAAGGATGAGAGAGCGGGGAATAGATCTCAGGGCTTAATTTACCGGTTGGTTCCTGGGGCGCCTGCCCAAATCTTATTCCAACCTGGATGGAGTGATTCTGAAGAAAAACCCAAGAGCCACAAAGGCGATGCTAAGTGAAAAGTTTAAAAGCAATTAATTTTAAATGATTACAGCTTTACCGAAAGCTGTGGCTATGATTTCCTTCTGACTTTGATTATAACCTTCCAGCAAAATATTCGTCTCATCAAGGCAAGTCTGCATTATTTTCTATTCTTAGCATGACTGCAAAATATTCTTTGATTTAACATTTGATATGTTTTGTTCTCAAGGGCAAGCCCCACGAGAAGAAGAATGTACCCCAACAGAATGAAATATGACTACCTGCTTCCACTGTTCTTTCTTGTTGGTTCCTACTCAAATATTCTGCATTCATTTAAACTCAAGGCCGCGGCTCTGATGTTACGCTCCTCCCACACTGTCACCCAAACCCAAGCAGTCACCCACTATCCAGGGGCAGAGAAATTGCCGCAGACGGAGCTGGACTTGCATTTCCTGGAGACGCTGAGGGTGCTGAGCTTGGAAGGAGAGGGGGTCCTGGCCAGGTGCGCACTGAGGAAAAGGAAATGAAGACCCAACAGATTCTAGGAGCTAAAGACGCTAGGGCTAAAGAAGCGTTTCCACTTACATCAACGCCTTTAAATATGCCTCAATATTTTAGGACAAACGTACGATACCGTAACATAACACAATGCATTTCTGGTTTTGTTTTTGTTTTTGTGGTACGCGGGCCTCTCACTGTTGTGGCCTCTCCCGTTGCGGAGCACAGGCTCCGGACGCGCAGGCTCAGCGGCCATGGCTCACGGGCCCAGCCGCTCCGCGGCATGTGTGATCTTCCAGGACCGGGGCACGAACCCGTGTCCTCTGCATCGGCAGGCGGACTCTCAACCACTGCGCCACCAGGGAAGCCCAACACAATGCATTTCTGGACAGATTCATTAAAAGACTAGGGGCTAAGAAAACCAGAGTGTCTTGTTTGTTTGTTTGGTTGGTTTTGCATCAGAAAAACACCCATATTCCTGGGGTGGCCAGGCCTCCGGTTTGTCGTTTCTGCTTGGGCCACACCGCCTGCTGGGGCCTACGCGCAGACGCCCAAAGAGCAGTGTGAAAACCGGGTGGAAAACACACGGTCGTTCGCACATGAACCTGTCTCATGGGTCCAAAGAGAGCATCTCAGACAGACTGCAGGTGCACTCTTGGATAAAACGGCCAAAGGGACCGTGCTTCTCCATGCTGTCACACGCGCACAGAGAGTTGGAAAAACAGGGAAGGGGAAGTAGCTTAAGTGTCATAAAGAATGCTCCCTCCCAGGCCGCAGAGACAGGCACCCCCAGGGCTGCTGACTGACCTCCAAAGCTAGGAGCCCTGAGTCACACTTGCGAGGCTGTGGTAGATCAGCAGCTCCAGCCAGGGGGGTCCAGAGAGGGCTCAAACCTGGCAGGAAGCACCGCTTAAACGGAGGGGCGTGGGGGGGCGCACAGGAGGCTAGCGATCAGGGTGACAGTCGTGGCAAAAGAGCTGCTGTTCATTAACCACAGGAACAAAAGACGGGGAGACAATGCACTGTTAATCGTGGCAGCCACCAGAGGACTATAAATTGCCAAGCCAAGATACCAGCATTTTTCAGACCTCGTCCTTCCTGCCAGAGTGAGATTGAGGATGGGTCCAAGTCCCTCACCCCCACCCAAGTCTTTAAAACATACATTACTGAATCTTTTTGAAGTTCTAACCCTGAAAGATTTATACTCTAAAACACATCAGAGAAAAATACTGCCCAGAAACACTATCAGAGGGCCTGGAGCGGACGGGCCCCCTTGTCCACTCACACTGAGAATGCCACTGCTCCAAGGGCAGATCAGCGTGGGTTCAGACGAGCTCTGACCCTTCTGATCTGTGTTCCCTAACCTCCCTGAGCCTCTGCCTCTTCACCCGTCCCATGGGAGTATCACCTCTTACCTCCCAGGATTGCTATGAGGGTTAAACAAACAAAAAAAGTCACAATGCTGGCACTAAATACATGCTAAGTACTGTTGTCACTATTAACCCCCAGCACCACTTAGGAGTTTTACCTAAGGCCACAGGGATCAAGGAGATAAACCCCAATTTTCTCTAAGTTAAAAAATGATCTTTTTGTACATGAAAGTATTTTGGGGGAGCGATGGAATTAAAGAGAGCTGGCTTTAAGATACACTAAACTTTAGAGCTATCATCATGGAACTCAGACAGTCACTCTAATTTCCTTCTGCTTCGGACAGGGCATTTAGCAAGGGGTCTGAATCACTGCCAGTGAGCTGGGAACTGCAGCGGCAGCCCCGCCTCCCAGCAATCCGGGCACAGGTGCGCTGCCAGCTGGAGTCCCTGCTCAGCCACCTTGCCTCTTTCTAAAGCTCCGGCCTCATCACATCACAAACCTACTTTAAAAGCATCCCAAGGGCTTCCCTGGTGGCGCAGTGGTTGAGAGTCCGCCTGCCGATGCATGGCACATGGGTTCGTGCCCCGATCCGGGAAGATCCCACATGCCGCGGAGCGGCTGGGCCCGTGAGCCATGGCCGCTGGGCCTGCGCGTCCGGAGCCTGTGCTCCGCAACGGGAAAGGCCACAACACTGAGAGGACCGCGTACCGCAAAAAAAAAAAAAAAAAAAGCATCCCAAGGCCCTTAGAAGAAATCTGCACCGTGGGCCCGACCTAAGCCCCACCCACCTCTCTACACGAGCCCGCCCTCACCTTCCACACCTCTCCCCACTCACCTCTCTACACGATCCCGCCCTCACCTTCCACACCTCTCCCCACCCATCTCTCTACACGATCCCGCCCGCACCTTCCACACCTCTCCCCACTCACCAGGCCCATTTCCAGCTGCTAAATGCTGGCAGCTACCCCTGGCTCTGAACAGACAAGACGGCAGGCTCACGCCTCAGAGCCTCACCCAGGCTGTGCCGCCACTGGGCAAGCTTTTCTTTCTCCACCATGCCCCGCAAAGCAAGCCACCGCTGTGCAAAGAGTCCTAATGAGTCACTCTGCACACCGCACAGCACTCTCCCCCTGGCTCTGCTGTCAGCCCCCAGAAGGGCCCTGCTGGTGACTTTCGATCCACCCCCCCAACCCCAGCTTCATTCATTTGGGACTTCCGAGTGCCTCCTACATGCCAGGCTCTGGCCCAATTCCTGCTATGCTCTCGTGGAGGACAGAGGCCATCAACAAGCACATCACGCGTATCAGACAGCACCAAGGGCTAGCAGGAAACAAAACACGGACATGAGGAGGTATGACGGTAGAGAACTGGGGACACTTTAGGCCAGTAGGTCAGAGGAGGCCTCTCCGAGGAGGTGACACTCGAGCTGAGACTTAAATGAGGAGGGCACAGCAGGTGCAACACTGCCCCATCCAGTAAGTAGGAGGAGGCCAGTGTGACTGGAGGTCAGGAGCCATGGATGAGGCTCAGGAGAGGGCAGAGGCCAGATCGTGGGTCACTGGGGGGGGCAATGAGCGCCCGGACAGTCTTCAGCTGACGGCTGACCTGATCTGAAGACATCCATAAAAGGAGCAGACTGTCCACCGTGTGGGGGGTCAGCAGAGGGAGGAGGGGAGGGCCCACAGTCTGGAGAGGAAGGACAAGTGAAGACACACGTGGCCTCTGCAACATGAGGATAACAAAGGGGATTCACCAGACCCGGGTCAGGGGCGGCAGAGCAGGTCCCAACGCCTGCCCAGGGAACTTGACTTTCCAAGCTTCAGTTTTCTCATCAGAAGAGTGGGGCCCATGTCCCCCTACACCCCCATCACCCAGCATTATCGCACAGACGCAAGTTTGTAGCCACAGGCGTGGACCCTGGCAGACACTCAGATGTAGCTCCTTTCCCCCCCAAAGAAAAAAGCCACTTTTTCTTCTCACTTCCCTGAGTGGAGGGTGGGAATCTCATCTATTGAAGGAAGAAGAGTAGCAGCCCTGGTCCCACCACTGCAATGTGCTCAGGTCACATGTTAACACCTGTAAGAAGACAAGGAGAGTCTCCCCTCTCAGGGGCGAGAGAAGCGTAAGAGCCGCAATGTTCGTACGACAGGAGAGAAATCCCTCTTCATTTCTTCAACAATTTACAGTCTAAACCAAGGACTTGTCAAATGCTTGGAGGCGTTATAATTTGGTGCCTGAAACCTTCTGTCCCATGAAGAAACACCACGAACGTACACGTGGAAGGGGAGGGCAGAGTACAGTGACCCGGGAAGTGGCAGCTTTGGAGTCAAGCAGAGCCCTGGGTCGGCCACTTCCTAGCAGCCTCCCCGAGTCCCAAGCCCCTCGATGGCTGAGCAGTAACCACCACACTCCCTGCAGCGTTTGCCCGGGAAGTGGCAAACATGCAAGAAAAGCAAAGCCAGTTGAGATCTGCCAGAGTGTGGACAGTCCAGAATCACATCCGAGGTCAGAAGGTCAGTGAGGGAGAAAGCCAGGCCTCACCACAGACTCCAGAAGCATGTCCTTCACTCCCTACACCTGTCACAAGAAAAGACCACCAATCTGCCTTCCCATTTTTTAACCTCCAACCTACACTGGCTCAGAGAATGTGTCCTAAAATGTACCTGGACGTGACCAAACAGAAATCAGTGACAAGGGGAGGGGAGAGCAGAGAGGATCGCGTGCCCCTTCACATGCATCTGTGGCTAGAACACGGCGGAGTAGAAGATGTGAGGCGGGGGACCGGAGCAGGTTCCTGCTCCTCTACGAGTCTCCGGTTCCTCTCCTGAAAACAGGGAAATGATCTCAGACTGCCTGCAGCATGGACCAGACGGGAGGTGACAAGGTGAAAGTACTCAACACTCATCATACAGCAGGGCCCGCTATGCCCAGCGAGCAACCAGTGCAGCTGTCCACCAGCAGGCCGATAAAACCATCTGACCAAGAAGTGTTCCTATACGTACTCGCGGGTGCAGAGAATGCCACCGGAAGGGTCTGGAGGAAGTGGAAAGCAGGGAGGTACCAGGTCCCTGGGTCAGCAGTGAGGAGTCTCTGAACTATATATACACCCTTTGTGCCACGTGCTACCATTTTTCTATATAAACAAAACACCTGTCCATGGAGTCAAGTATACTGAAATGGGTGTGGAAAAGTAATCCACAGAGGTGTACTAGTGGCTTCCTCTGGCGAGATGGGAGGGGTAATTAGGGGCCTTCTGCCTGGTTTGTAACGTTCTATTTCTTCAGAAGTAGAATGTATTCATGTACTACTTGTATAATTTAAATTAATTAAATGGTACATCTCACGAAGGCTTTTGGGCAGTACCCACCACGACTCTCTGCCCCAGCATCTCAGTTCTAGGGTCTTTCCTTACAGACACACTAGCACACCCACCAAAGACGTCTGTTCTATAAAACTCACTGAAGCATCGTTAGCAAAAATGAGTAACGACATAAATGTCCATCATTAAGACATTCAGAAAACGGTGGTGCAAGTGTACAACGGAATTTCATGTGACCTTTAAAAAGAATGATGTTGCTTTATATGTACGAATGGGCAGGTCCGAGTATTGAGTGAAGTACTCAATAGAGTGGTGTTACCATTTTGTGGAAAAAAAAAAAAAGAACGAGAAAAAGAGGGGTCGACATATACACAGGAACGCTGCCTGCACACGGAGTTCCTCCGAAACGGCACAGGACGGGACAGCGGCTGACTCCGGAGATGGGCAGCAGGAGACCAAAAGACAGCGAGTGGACGCCTTCTGGGCACTTTCAGGGTCTCTGAGTTTCCCTAACCTGTTTGTGTATTACGAACGCAGTGTATTACGAACGCATGTGGTAAAAAACACTTTCGCTGTTTTGGGGGCGGCGCGAGAGACTTCCCGGCGGGCGCCCCCGCCCCGGCGCGTCCGAGCCCCGCACCCCCCGCCCGCGCTCACCGCCGATGATGGTCCGGATGAGGGAGGCGTGTCCGGGGCAGTCGACCAGCGTGACCTGCAGCCGCGGCTCGGCCCCGGGCTCAGGCTCGGGCTCGGCCCCCAGCGGCGCCGGCCGCAGGCGCGCGGGCAGCGGCACCGAGAAGCACGAGAAGCCCAGGTCGAGCGTGATGCCGCGCTCGCGGCTCTGCGGCTGCTTGTCGAAGGCGGCGGTGGACGCTGTGGTGCTGAGCGCGCGCGCCAGCGCCGTCTTGCCGCTGTCGATGTGGCCCAGGACGCCCACGTTCACGTTCACCCGCCGGCCCGCCATGCCGCCGCTGCGGTCCGCCCGCTAAGCCGGCCCCCGCCGCCCGCGCCCCGCTCGCACGTTCCGGCGCCGAAGCTTCCGGCCGCGCGGTCAGTCCGCCGAGCCGGGGAGCCAGGCGCCGGGGCCGACCTCCGTCAGTCCTCGCGTTCGTTCGTTCGTTTCCACGGGCTCTAGCTGAGCGCCCTCTGGGCACCCGGCGCCTTCTGTCCACCGCGCGGGGACAGGTCGCTTTCCCCGCAGGACATGGGGGACCCGGAGGTGGGGGGGAACAATAACCGGGAGTAAAGACGGAACCAGACCACTACGGACCCCGAGAAGCCCTGGGGAAATACAGCAGCGGTGGAAGCACCAGGCCCGGGGCAGGGAGGGCGGGCCGCGAAGCTGAGCCAGTCCTGCCTAAGAGCCAGCGCGGGAAACCTGGGAAGGCTGCTCGGAGAATCTCGGACCGGGCAGTCAGCCTGGCCTCAGGGGGCCGCCAAACTGTACGCAGAAGGTCGTGTGAGTGCGCGCGTGCTGGGGAGGGCCCGCAACGCTCATTCTCTTGAAATGTCACCCACAGAAAAGGTGTCGCCCACGGGCAACAACACGGATCACAAATTTAAAGGTCTGCCCTGGCCAGGCAGGTGACTCGCCAGAGAGTAATCAGCAGGGTTTAAGGTGCCCGGGGTGGTGGAGACTGCGGAGGTGGAGAGCACATGTCCTGTGGCCACAGATGGGGAGCCACGGCTCAGCTTTGGCCAAGTGACACCAGGCAAGAATGCTAGCCCAACATTGCCCCATCTTCCCGCTTTTCAAGAGACGAGAGTGTTTCATGTGAAATCTGAGAGACATTTTGCCTGGTGAGGCCGCCGAGCCTTGGGGCTGCGGGCTGTAGCTGTTACCCGGCCCGACTTACAGCTAAACGCTCACCAGCGGCAGGGCTGGGGCTTTAAGCCAGGTCTTACCGTGTCCAACTCACACCACAGCTGGCTCCAAGACAGGTGCTGCCCCAGCAGTAGCCTGGAGTCTAGCCCTGTCTCCACAAGTGCCAAGGAGACGGCAGCTCTGAGTTGTCTGAAAAGTCAGCCAGATTCAGACTGTATCCTGGGGTCAGCTGTGCCCCTGCACCAAGCAGAGAAATACAGACCTCTGCCTAGGCAGGTGTGAGTCATAAGCTCACTCCAAGAGCCAGGGAGAGTGTGAGGGACACCCTGTAGGAACTGGAGCCCTGTTGCCAGCAAAATGCAGGTCACATCATGCCCCCTCCTTTGTCCTTTGTCCCTATCCTGGCTTCTACCCCAGTGAGGCGAGTTTGCTTTAGACCAGGCTGGTGCCCTGGTGCTCTCCCCTGTCCCAGCAGGCTGAGGACCCCTTACACATCTTTGCTTCCCCTCGGCCTGGCACATCAAAGCCTCCATAACTGTTTCTTGAGTGGACCCACCTCCAAACCTCCAGCCCACAAAGACACCATCCTCTGCAGCAGACTCCTGGGTCCCAGCCTGGGTTCCAAGGCTGGGCCTTGTCTCTGGGAAATGACTGACAGGGAACGGCCTGCAGAACTGCGATTATTGGGGATTTGTTCTTAATGTTAATGCGATGCTGGTTCCTTTCTGTTTCTTTAATGCCATTTTGTACGAAGGTAGTTCAAAGTTCTTTACGAACAGCTAGTAATTAATTCAACTTCATTAAGGCCAATTAATCCAGGATTAATTATAAATTTGCTCAGAGGAAGTTATTATACTTTGCTCTTTGATTTGAGTTTGGCTTTAAAGATTCTTTTAGGAGTAAAATGGAAATTTCCTTTTTCTCTGAGGGTATCTACCTTGCCAGTGATTGTGTTAACCACGTACCTTCCTCGACATGTCCCATACTAACCTCACATGAGGTTGTCGCCCAGGCCACCACTGTGCTCCATGGCACTGCCAGTACTGAACAGATCTGCTAATGCCCCGTTAGCTGCAGGGTGGGAGCTGATGTCCTGGCAAGAACTGGCCCCACACAGGTTCAAATCACGGCCCTACCTCGTGCTGGCTGTGTGCCTGGGAGCACACTTTCCACCTGGATATGGATACAACTCTTTAAGGTCTACAGTGGTTGGCGACCCCTCCCTCTTCTTCTGTAAGACTCCTCAACTCTCCTTGGAGGTCTCACACTCCTTTCCTCCAGGTCACGATGGGGGCTGACTGAACGCTAGCTCTAGGGGTGGGCCTGAGACTCAGGTCCATTCCAGTAGGCATGACCATTGGCTTGGCAGTGAGCGTGTGACCCAAGTTAGCACAGTCGGAGAAAACCCTGGAATTTTTTCCAGGACAGGCAATAGAAAAGTGTGCTCTCTGATACTGGACTAAAGCCTGGGGAAATCAGTCTGGGCCCTAATGGGACCCCTGGAGGGAAGCCTGGCCGCAGCAGAACAGTGGCCTCCAAAGATGTCCGTGTCCTGGAACCTGTGATGGTGTTGCCCTCCATGGTAACGAGACTTGGCAGGTGTGATTCAGTTAAGGATCTTGCGATGGCGGGGATGGGGGAGGTGGGGAGCTCACCCTGGATTATCCTGCGGGCCTGATGTAGCCTCCAGGGCCGTTACAGGAGGGAGGCGGGAGGATCAGAACCAGGGATGGCGTCATGAGGAGACGCTGCTGGCCGTTACTGTTTTAAAGGCGGAAGCAGAACGTAAGTCCAGGAAGGTGGGCAGCCTGTAGAAGCTGGGAAAACCCAGGCTGTGGGTGCCCCCCCAGGGCCTCCAGACAGCAACGCAGCCCTGCCCACACCTTGACTTTAGCCCAGTGAGGCCCGTTTTGGACACTGGCCTGCAGAACTGCAAGAGGGCACCTGTGTGTCGTGTCATGCCATTAAGTTTGTAGCAATTTGTTACTGCAGCCATAGGAAACTAATACAAATATTTACTTGGAGTCTCTTCCCATTTACTAAATCGGTGAAGGGCTCCTAACTCCCTCCCACCTGGTCAGAGAATCAGAGTCTGACAGCGAAGACCTACACTGGAAATAGCCTCACGGCCTGTCCGCTGGTCAGACCTGCTGCTTTCGCCCAGGCTGCCCTGACCTCTGACCCCATTGCCATGTGACGCCAGTGGGACGCCAGTGGGACGATGGTCCAGATGGAGCCCAGGGGACCTGCAGGCTCCAGCTGCTTTCTCGGCATCTGCTGCCGGGTTTCCCCACGGCGGTGGGATGTGCCTGCTGAGACGGACGGAAACTGTTCCCCAGCAGAGAAGGTTGCAATCGGAGGCACAGGCCTCACCCTGGCTAACCTGACCCCGTCCCCAGCCCCACTTCCTGCCTCGGGCTCCAAAGCAATTCCAGTGAGTGCCCTCGGGTACTGTTTCCGTTTGAAAAGCATGACAAAATTACCACGAAGGGCAGGACACACACACAGCAGGCAGATATCCAAGGGAGAAATAGCCCATGTCTTTATGTTCCAAAGCTCTGATGCCATTTTCTGTGCCCCTCCCAGTGCTTGAGCCCATTGTAAAAGGTCTCACTGAATTCTTTTAATAATCCCAGGAGGTGCTGTTATCGCTACTTTACAGCAGAGGGAAGAGGGCCAGGAGAGGTGACTTGCTCAGGCCCTCTGCTCCCTGCCAGCTGATCCTTGTTTTATGTCAGGTTTTTTCCAACCTCAGTGATATGAACCATCTTCATAATTCATGCAATATCCAGGTACCACCTACAACTTCATATTTTTCTTTAAGTTTGACTCAAATAAATAAAAGTATCTCCCTTACACAGAAAAACATTATCACTTGCCATAAATAGCTGGGAACCACAACAACCTCAGAATCAGGATCCTTAATAAAAAGAGAGATTAGCAAGCGTTAGAAAGGGGTTAAAGTCACACTCCACCCCCTAAGACTCACTGAATTAGAATTAAAAAGGCAATAATGTTCTCACTATGTGGATCAACTTTATTTAATTTTATGCCTTTGTACCACCTCTAAGATGCCAGCAACATTATTTAATTTTATGTCTTGTACCACCTCTAAGGTGTTCCTTCTGTCCCCAGAAATCAGCCTGGGGCTGAAATAACAAGCATGCCAGTGAGGTTGGCAAGGATCAGAAAGGGGGGCGAGAATGTGGGAATACAAGACCAGGGACTAAGCCCATTAGCTTAAACAGGGGACTCCTTCAACAGGGACTTTCTTTGATTTTGATTCTGATTGGTTTGGATCTTGGGGATCATGGCTCTGAAGCGCACCCCAGACACTGGGCATTATCCTGCTCGTAATCATTGTAATAATCTTTGTCGTGCGTTGTATTCTCTCAAGAGCTTTAAATGCATGTTTGCAGCCACTAAGCACCAAGCAAATGATCTCCCTACGACTGAAACATCAGAAAAAGAACGAAAGAAAGACTGACAGAGAACGTGAACCCGACGTCATAACCTGTGAGCACCACACAGAGGGTCAGCAGAAGCTGCGAGGCCTCCAGAGTGGTGGCTGGGAATAGCGCTAATGCCTTCAATTTGTATTGCATCCCTCAGGCTGAGAGACTGGTCAAAAGGGGGAAATTGTTAAAAATAAGACAATGGGCCCAAAACGCAGTGGCTTATGCTAAGCCTCAAGTCACCAAATCAAGACTTAGTTACTGGACTTCCCTGGCGGTCCAGTGGTTAAGACTCCGCGCTTCCACTGCAGGGGACACAGGTTCGAACTAAGATCCCACATGCCACGTGGCATGGCCGACAAAAAAAAAAAAAAAAGAATTAAGTTTCAGCTCTTTCCCCTTTGAATGGTCTTGGCACTCTTGCTGATATACTGAGGGTTTATTTCTGGGCTGTCTATTCTATTCCATTAGTCTGTATGTCTGTCCTTGTGCCAGTGCCATGCTGTTTGATTACTGCAGACCATTATGCAATGTCCCATTAGTTAGGATACACTCTCGGCACTCAGCTGAGCCTGGAGACCACGACAACGTGTGGCTCCACGGGGCCCCTGGGTCACTGCCCCCCTCCACATGCAGCAGCCTTCTCAAGATGTTGGAGAAGGCAGAGGCAGGCTGGACCTGGGCTTGTGGGCTCAAAGGTCAGGTGTGAAAGAAGTCAAAGCAAGGAGCAAGCAGAAGCACTGGGAACCAGCGGCTGAGATGCTCAAGCTTGGACTGGGGAAAAGAGGGGTCAAGGCACTGGAGGTGAAAGAGCAAGGCTCATGGGAGTGAGAGTGAGAGAGCAGGCAGGTCTGGGGTTGTCACACAGCACAAGCTGGGATGCAGCTGTCCACTCCATTCCTTGTATGTGTGTCACTGCACAAACCCATGGGTGGAACCCTAACTCAAGTTATTTTAAGCCCCAACGTCAGTGTCATTTACACTGCCAAGTAGGGCAAAGCTGGATCTGGGAACGTAGAGGATTTCATCAGGAATCTGCCAGCTTTCCTTTCCTTTGTGCTGGCTTCATTCTCAGACAGAGTCTTCCCATGAAGTGGCCAAGATGACCTGGAAACCTAGGACCCAAGTCTCTTTCCCAATATTTCCAGTAAAAGTGCAGGTCTGAGTGTCATTGGACTGTCCGCTCACATCTCTGAACCAATCACCATTCTGGGGAGGAGGGGATACTTTGATAGGCCAGGCCAGGGTCCCGTGTCCATTCCTGAAATAAAGCTGGGGGTGGGGTCAACCCATCTAAACCACCTAGATGCCAAGTGGGGGAAGGGTGGTTCTCTACAGAAAATTAGAGTGAAGGTGGCCAGAAGAGGTAGGAAGGGTGCTGGGTGGCCATAATAACCCCTGTCCACCGCTATTGGCCTCACCTACCTTCATGCACCTTGTACACTTTGGACACTGGCCTGCCGCGTCATCTTCTGTTGAAATGAAAGGAACTGCCTGGCTCTGCAGCCAGGCCCAGATTCTTTGCACACTGGACCTGGGGTCTAGGCCTGGGAAAGGCATTTGCTCAATTTGCGACCTTGGACAAACTCCATCCCCTTTTAGGGCCTCAGTTTCCTCACCTGTAAAAAGAGAATGCTAGGCTGGATCAGATGTTTGAACTGTTCTTTAGCAGGAAAAACATGTTAACAGCTCTGGTGGAGGGGGAGGTGGGGGCCAAAAGTTTCCATTCACTGACAGAAACCATTATCAAGTCCCATAAGATCCGCTGTGTAAAATACCTCCAGCAAAACTGCATGATTTTGTGTGTATGTGAGTGTCCAGAGCCCTACTGAATTTATAAGAAGCCTTAACTGTGAGCCAGGCTGTGTGCCAGACACTGGAGTTAAAATGATGAACAACACAGACGTGGTCTACACTTTCATAATGCCTGCCATTTAGTGGGAGAGACTAACATTGACCTGATAGTCTTGCAAGTAATCAGAAACCTAGACTCAAAAGTTACGATGGAGAAGTACAAGGAGATGTGAGAGTCAGGAACTCCTGCACCTGGATTTGACTTCAGGTCTGTCTCAACCCTAATGCAAGCTCCCCTGAGCTCTGGGCCAGTCCCTCCCTTTCTCTGGACCTGAGTCCACTCAGGTGTGAAATGGTGACATAACGTCTGCTTCCGAGGATGTTATCCTTCTGTCAGGGATCGGTCCAGGCGTTACCACATCATGGCGCCTTCCTTGGCTCTCCAGCTTTTCCAGATGGCCCTGCTCTGGGCTTGCACACCACGTGGGGGTACCTGCTTTGGCACACCTCATGTTGCAAGTTTCCCAACTAAGGACTGAGCTTCTCAAGGCTGGAGATTTTGTATTTTATGTGTGCATCCTAGTGCATTGTACTGTCTGGCTCACAGCAGGTGCTAACAAATGTTTGTGGAATGACTGGGTGGATGGGAAGAGTACACTTTTGGGGGGAGTGTTAATATCATCATGGAACCGGACAGGACACAGCCACTGGCTAATTGTCTCACCTGAGGTCGTGGGATGGGATGAGGTTTACCCCGGCTGCAAGCCTGAAGTCCTCAGGCGGAGTTCCAACTCTTCTGATTACTTGCTGTGCCTTCTTCATAAGTTATTGGGCCTCTTTTAGCCCGCATCTTTATCTGCATTAGGAATTACACTAAACGTCATCCACAGCCAACTTAATCTAAGTAAAGGGAGAGGTGGAGGCGAGGAGAAGAGGAGGACAACCCCAAGGCGGATGCTGAGCACAGCCTCCCCAGGGAGATGAAAGGCGTGGGAGTCAGAAAACTGCTTAGTGGGCACAAGTCGAAGCTTAAGTTCTAAACCTGTCTCTCCATCTCCAACACCGAGGTCGAACTTGAGCTCCGCAAAAGGGCATCCATTCGAATGCGGTCACTGACGCGAAGGCGCCGTGAAGAGCGGAACTCAGGCCCTCACTGCGACGTAGCGGCTCTTTCGGGCCCACCCGGGCAGGAAGCGCCGGCTGCGGGGGAAGCCAACCTCGGGACACAGCCGGAAGTGAGTGGGCGGAACCTTCCCGGCAGCCGCGACGGGCAAAGCCAGGAGCCAATGGGGCGCTGAGGAGTTCCCGCCGCGGCCAATGGGGAGCTGACCGGGGCGGGGCCGGACCAGCCACCTGGTAACGGCCGCGTGGTAACCGGCTGCGCGCTGCTAGGGCTGAGCGGGCGCTCGGGCTCCAGGTGCGCAGGATGAAGATCGAGGAGGTGAAGAGCACCACCAAGACGCAGCGCATCGCGTCCCACAGCCACGTGAAGGGGCTGGGGCTGGACGAGAGCGGCCTGGCCAAGCAGGCGGCCTCGGGGCTCGTGGGCCAGGAGAACGCGCGCGAGGTGTGGCGGCGGGGCGGGAGCTGAGGCGGGGGGACTGAACTGAGGGGGAGACTGAGGCGGGGACGGGGCTGAGGTGGGCCCGGGCGGCGCGGACCTGGGGGTGGGGCGGGGGGAGGACGTCCCGGGGCGCGGCGACGACCCCGCGGCCTCGCTCCTGGCCGCGAGTCCTGACTGACCGCCAGTCCTGACTGACCACCGCTCGGGGCCAGGCCGTCCGCGCGGCACGGCGGTCGGCGGGGAGAGGATGGGCCAGGTCCCTGCTCTCTGGGAGCTCGCGTTTCAGACACAGACATTTAAACCGCTGAACAGAAGGGCCGTTATTAGACTTCGGGGATCAGTTCCTGCGGGGCTCTGCGGGCCCGGGCACGGCGTTTGAGTTGCTGTGAGCGCAGTGAGAGGCTCTGGGACTTTTATAGTCGGGAGGTGATCCGCCTGAGCAGGTGGCAGCTACAGAGGCCTTTCTGAACATTCCCGTTAAGCCCACTTCTGCTAAGTGATGCTGGTGCCAAGTGCCTTCGGCCGCATTATCATCACAAAACTGTTCAGGCTCTTTGTGTGTGTGTGTGTTTTTTTTTTTTTTTTTGATGAAAACATTGAGGGTGGGAAAGGTCACTTCACCCATCCACTTGCCACTCAGTTTAGTAATAGTAATGCTGGAGTTTGTGCCTGTGTGCCCCTGACTCCTGAAGCAGCGCGCTCTGTGGTAGGACCGCCCCCTCGGGCCCCTTCAGCCCTAACTTCAGCCCATTTTGCCCCTCTGCCCCTGCGGTGGCTCGGCAGCTGCAGAACTCCTGGGTAAGACTCTTGCCTCCTAGCCTGATTGTGCTAATAGAAGGGGCCAAAGAGAAGCCTCTGGTTTCCATTTGGAACATCAGGTTTCCAGAGAGGAAATAGTGACAGGGCCAAGGTGACTTTGAAATTTCTCTTTATCCAGCTTCTGCTCTCGGAGGGCCTGTCTCTGCGAGTAGCTGACGCTGTTGAGTGCTTTTCATGTGCCGAGCACTGTGCTAAGCAGCTCCGTTTCCATTGTCTTATTGTTCATCACCACCCTTATACCCGTCCCTCCTCCGCTATGTTATGACACTTTTCAGACATGCCAGAAAGTTGAAAGACTTGTGTAGTGTGTACCTGTGTGCTTGAATTCTACAAGTAACATTTTACTCTGTTGCTTTGTCTTCTGTCTGCTCATTTATCCATCTAACAATCTGCTTTTGCATTTCAAAGTAAGTTGTAGACATTAGCATACTTTACCATAAACCCGTTAGCCTTTGTGCCACTGTGCTGTGAACTCTGTTTTCAGATGAGGAAACTGTGGCTCCTAGAGGTTAGGTTATGGATCTGTGGTACTCGGCTGGTAATTGGTAGAGCCAGGATTTAAACCTAAGTCTGTCTGGCTCCAGAACCCATACTCTTGACTCTGACGCCGTGTGCCTCCATACGAATGTGAGCTTCCCAAGGATAGAGACCGGGTAGCATCATGTACCCAGAACCTGACTCATTATAGGGACTCAGAAGTTACGTACTGAGTTATTAGGCATCCCACCTCTGCTACCAGGTCCTTGTCTGAGTCTGGTCGCATCAGCAGCCTGTCCTCATCTGAACAATGAGAGTTAGACTAGGTCATCTTTTAAAGGCCCTTCCAGTTCATACTTTTTAAATTTTGGAATTCACTGGACATGTCTCACTGGAGAGAAGGAGCCTAAATGGAAGAAGATTAAATGGAAGGGGAAGTGTGTGAGTAAGAGTACGTAGCCAAGGTTGGCAAAGGCTCTTCTACCTCTTTTGAGTTGCCCAGAGAGTTCCAGTGCTGAGGATTATGATATCAGAGGTTACTGTGGAAAGACCATAATGGCTCTTCTGTCTTTTTAGAGATGCAGCATCTGAAGAATATCTTCTAGGCTCTGTTAAGTGTACTGTGCTTTTCCAGCTGAGCCAGAAGTGAAATAGGGCACATCCACATGCATTCCTTGAACCCACGTTTTTGAGGGGCTGTCTAAGTGTGGGACCAAGGTACGTCTCCACAGTCCATGGGGAAAGTGGGAGAGGAGATAAGATGTGCTCACAAGACCCTGTCCACAAGGTACCACCCAGGTAGAGGAGCTGTGGGCCTGCCCTGAGGCAAGGACGGTGCACCTTGGAGACAGTTGTGCTTTCGGTTTTTAGATCAGTGTGAGAAACCTTGAGATTAGGTGTTAAAGGAGTGTGATTTTCTCAGCCCTACTCCTTTAGAGTTAAATATTGTAAAATACATAAAACCAGGAACGCATTTATGGAATTTCTAAACACACGTATCAATATGCAGTCAACTCTTGAACAACATGGGTTTGAGCGGCATGGGTCCACTATTCACAGATTTTTTTCAATAAATACATATTAGGGTGCTACATGACCCCCAGTTGGTTGAACCCAGGGCTGCTGAACCACAGATATGGAGGGCTGACTGTATAGTTATGCACTGATTTTCGCCTGCGTGGAGGTTGGGTGCCCCTAACTTCAAGGGTTCATGGGTCAACTGTATATATGTGTATGTGTATGCGAAATACATGCTGTATGTATATAATGTCCATACCTGTCTATATATAATATAGATGCTGTAAATGGCTTAATACTCAGAATATTTAAAATACACGAACGAACAAGTAATTTAATCTTGAGGATTTGAAGGGCATTCCTTGGATCTTAGGATGCTGTAGGTTAAACCTCACGTGCAGCATTTGCTTACAGCATTCTGGGATAGTTAACTGATGGCCAACTAGTAGCATATGTCATTGATTCTTAGCCCTTAGTGGGTTAATTTGGGAATGTGATGAAAGCTGTGACCCCTCCCTGGAAGAATGCACATTTGAACATATACACAGAGTCTTGTTTCCAGTTTTGAGGTGTGTGGGCCCCTGGAGTATATGCCATTGCTCCCATTTGTACCCCTCCTGTCTGTTATCCACATAGCAGCCATCAAGATACTTTAAAAACAAAATTTCAGAACATGACATGCGGCCTAAGGCTTTTTCACTGGTTTCCCATTACACGTAGAATAAAATCCAAACTTTACTATGCACTGGAAGATTCTGTTCTGAGTGCTGCCCCTCCTGCCTCTACAACCTCATCTTCCCGGTCTGCTTGTTTTCTGAACTCTGGTCAGCACAGCTTTTCTGTCCCTTGGACATGCCAAGCTCATTCCTGTATTTTGAATTTATTGTTTCCTTTGCTTGGAACACTGACTCCTGCCCTGCCTGCAGCTTCGTATATCAAATATAATGTCAAAGAGGCCTTCCCAGATCACTCTTTATTATAGAGTAACCTCTGCCCCCAGCCGCCTGCTCTTTTCTTGCCCTTTTTTCTTCATAGTAGAGATTCTGTGTTTGTATGTCTCCTCCACTAGGACATGAGCTCCATGGCCCTCTACTGCCTCTGGCGCCTAGAACAGCGCCTGTGGTGTCCTGGCACTCGATGAGTCTGAGTTGTGTGGACCGGACACTGGACTTTTTCATCCTGTGAAACATTTTAATATTGATTTATTATTTCTTTCTATTGTGGTGTCTAGGCATGTGGTGTGATAGTGGAATTAATCAAAAGCAAGAAAATGGCTGGAAGAGCTGTCTTGTTGGCAGGGCCTCCTGGAACTGGCAAGGTACTCATTTTCTCTCATTTTTTAAAATCTACCCAAGAGGATGATCTTAATGTCTAAGCCAAATTCAATTTGTGTCTTAACTAGTCTTTGTTTAGCTAAATTGGTTATATGTATGTTTTTAAAACCAATGTGCAATAATACAGTTGAGTATCTAAAATCCATGCTTCTAAAATTCAAATTACCCTGGCTGACCTCCAGAGAAAAGAGAGTGAAGTCCTCAGAGGTGTCTCATTGTCTCTGTAATTTGTCTTTTATCTCTTTCAAGTCTCCTTTGCTTTGGAAATATATTTCTGTTGGCCTAGGGCTTCATAAAATCTTGGGAGTGACATCTTACTTGAGGGGGAAAGAAAACCAGTCAGCAAGCAATTTTCCAAATGCTCACTTGACCCAGCACTATTCTGGCTGTGTGAGAGATGGAAAGAAAAAGCAAAAAAGGGGGCTTCCCTGGTGGCGCAGTGGTTGAGAGTCTGCCTGCCGATGCAGGGGACACAGGTTCGTGCCCCAGTCCGGGAAGACCCCACATGCCGCGGAGCGGCTGGGCCCGTGAGCCATGGCCGCTGAGCCTGCGCGTCCGGAGCCTGTGCTCCGCAACGGGAGAGGCCACAACAGTGAGAGGCCCGTGTACCGCAAAAAAAACAGAAAAAGGAAAAAAGAATAAGAGACGTGATTTTTATCTCCAAGGGCCTTACAGTCTCTCCAGGGCAGCATGAAAAACTCCAGTTGAGCGCTAAGCTGCGAGGCATCGCCTGATCTTAAATGCAGCTGGAATTGCAGCGGGAGGTGACACTTGGGCTGGTGTGGCTGGAGGGGTTGAAGCTTGACATTTGACTTGGCAGGGAAGAAAAGGGCCTTCCAGGCCGAGGGTGCAGGACAACTTGTGGGATCTGTGACGGGCTTGGCTGGGCGCTTGAAACGCACTAGAGTCCCCAGTCTGGGCCCTGCTTGTTCTTCTGGAGGGCGCTTGGTGCAGGAGAGGAGGAGCCTGGGGGAGTCACTGTGTAAAGAAAGGGGTTCCAGCGCTGGTGCTGAGACCCCAGGCAGGTCCCTTAGCCTTTCTGAAGCGGTAGCACAGCCCTGCCTGTTGGAGGGAGCTATCAAAGTGGCGGTTGTAGGATGACGACTCTCATCATTTTGAAGTCATATGATTGAATTGATAGTATGTCTTTTACTGGTGTCTAACCATAGAGGAAGAAGTGCTATATTTGTGAACAGGTATAAACGTGAGCTTTAATTCCCTTTCTGCTTGTCACTGTATTTACCATTTATTTGCTTACTGTTCCTTCTCATATCTTAGACCTTTGCTCTCCCTCCATTTCCTTCCTAAAGTACATCATTAAGAAGGTCCTTCTAGAAGTTTGTTGGTGGCAAAGTCAGGTTTGTATTTATTGTGTTGCCCCTGTTTGGAAAGATAGTTGTGTTGGATATATAATTCAGTTGACAGATGTGTTCTGTCAGTACTGTTTCTCTCAGTGATATTTGCTACCTTTTGGCTTCTGGTGTTGCTTTTGAGAAGACTGGTTTTGAGGATTTTGTCTTTTCTCTCTGGATGTTTTTGGGATATTTTGGTTTTGGTGTTTCACTGTGACATGTCAAAGTGTGGATTTATTTTCATTTATCCTGCTTCATATGGATCTGAGTACATATTGTGTCTAATAAGTTCTGGGAACTGGTCAGCCTTTGTCTCTTCAGATGCTGCCTTTCCCTGTTCTCTGTCTTCTCTTCTGGAGCTCCAGCTAGGTGAGGTTCCACTGCAGAGGTCCTCCGCTTGGGCCGAGTTTGCCCCCCGGGGAACATTTGGCACTGTCCTGAGACGTTTTCGGTTGTCACACTTGGTTGGGCCGGGAGTGCTGCTGGCATCTTGTGGGTGGAGGCCGGGGGGTTTGCAGGGCACCCTGCAGAGCACAGAGCAGCCCCTGCCAGAGGAGTTCTCCAGCCCCAAATGCCCACGGTGCCAAGACTGGGAAATCCTGGGCTGGAGCTTCTCATTTTGTCTTCTTAGTCTTTGAACCTCTTTTATGTTTTCTGTTGTTTTGACTCTTCTGCGTTCTGGGTAGCTTCATTACACATGTCTTCCAGTCTGTCTTGTAAGCTGTGAGGAAGCTACTCTTTAATCCAGTCCATTGAATATTTTCCATTTTGAAAAATTTGAAACCTACAAAAGAGTGGAAAGAACAGTTTGATGAATCCCTCTGTACCCTACTCATAGGTAACTAAGTGTAAATATTTTGTGAGATTTGTGTTTTCTCTATGTTACTTCTGAACCATTTGAAAGTAAGTGCAAGGGACCTTCTCTGTCATTCCCATGATGCTGTCATCCACCCAAGAAATATAATGTTGCTAATAAAATTAGCTAATATCTAGTTTATATTAAAATATCTCCAAGTCATTTCAGTTTGTGGCTCTTTCATTTTTTTATATTTTTAAATTGAATTATAATCACATATCACACATTGCATTCATTATTGTCTCTTTAGTCTCTTTATCGAGAACGGTTCCTGTCCCCTGCATTTTTGGTTTCTTTTCTTTTATGACACTGACATTTTTGAAGAGCCCAGGACAGTTGTTTTGTAGAGTACCCTACAGCTGTCCTCCAGTGGTTGTCTGATTGTGTCTGAAACATTCAGCTCTTTGGCAGAACGCGATGCAGGTGATGTGTCTGGAACCTGCATCACAACAGGGGGCTGACGCCACGTTCTACTATGAGGGGACTGGTTCCCTCTGAAATTTATAATCATTTGGGAAGTGACACTTTGAGATGTCCTGAATATCCTTTTACCCTATGGCTGTAGCATTCATTGATGGTCATTGCTTTATCAGTTATCACATTGGTGGTTGCAAAATGGTGAATTTCTAAATCTGTCATATCCTCTACATATATTAGCTTGCTTTTTTTTTTTGTAATGAAGAAGCCCCTCCCTTCCCCACTCATTATTTTTAATTTCTTCAAAATCTGTTTTTTGCTTGTTTGTTTGTTTTGGCCGTGCCATGCAGCTTGCAGGATCTTAGTTCCCCGACCAGGGATCGAACCCATGCCCCCTGCAGTGGAAGCGTGGAGTCCTAACCACTGGGCCTCCCAGGAAGTCCCAAAATCTGGCTATTTTTGATAGCCTCTTGTTCCTTGTTCGTGAAATACTTTCTTGTTTATTTTGTATCCTGTATCTGCTTGTGGACTCATGTTTGATCAAATCTGAGGCTTCCCTGATCTCTTGATTAGGGCCAAGTGCTTCCTGAGAGGACTTGGGAGGGCCCCTGCTGGGCTGCCAGGACAGGGCACATGAAGGAAATTTTGTGGCTTGGGTTTTCTGGCCATCAGGCAGTGTAGAGACCAATCCTTAATCTGTTTGAGAGCCTGCTGGTGAGACTTCCTCAGCCAGAGCTGTGGTGAGACGGACAAGCCTGTCTTTGTCCCTTGGAGATTTTCTCTGTGGCCACCTTGTCTACTGACGTGTGCCCTTCAAGGCTCCTTTTTATCCAGGGGTTTCTGGCATCTGTCAAACGCCTGCCCAGCTTTTCAGAGTAGTAAACTACCTTGCAATGATAGTTTACTACTTTGGGTCTATCATGACTACTTACTTATTCTAGATGTTTTGTAACAGGAGGGAGTGGCTGTGGCTCTAGTGGCCGCTTTGCTGGAAGCATGGGTTTCTGGTGCTTTTGTAACATTGTACCCATGGACCTCAACGTTCAGACGACTTAACTGAGTGGCCGGCAGGAGTGTGGTGCTTGTTCAGAGTATGGCCATTCCCCTCCTGAGGCCTGCACACTCTTTTTTTTTTTTTTGCGATACCCGGGCCTCTCACTGTTGTGGCCTCTCCCATTGCGGAGCACAGGCTCCGGACGTGCAGGCTCAGCGACTGTGGCTCACGGGCCCAGCCACTCCGCAGCATGTGGGATCCTCCCGGACTGGGGCGCGGACTCTCAACCACTGCGCCACCAGGGAAGCCCTACACACGCTTAATAATAGGGCTTTATGTTTGGGTTTTAGAAAAAGGTGTTCGGATGAAGTTGAAAACAAAGTAGGTTTTTTAATCTTTTGGCAACAGCCTCTTTTTTGTGCCACTTGCATGGGGGGTGGGCACACAGAAATAGGTCTTGGAGATCGGGGTTTGCATCCTGACCCTTGTGCTTGCTAACTGTTTGACTTTGGGTGAGCTGGAAATTTCTGAGTTTCGGTTTCTAAATTCACAAAAGGTGAACTAGATTATCAAGTTCATAGGCCGCTTGGGAGGGTTCAGTGGGATCCCTCGTGCAAGTCACCCAGCCCTATATAGTAGGTGTAGGTATAGTCTGCACAGTAGCCACATCATATGCCAGCCTTCTGGGAGCCTTTAAATGGAGGAAACTAGACACACCTGAAGCATTTCTTAACCAAGCATTTATCATATTTTAATGGAATATGTCGATCATCTCTTCTGTATTTGGTGGTGGTGGGGGTCTGCATTGAATCAGATGCAGCACTGTCTTTGGAGTTCACAACTGAGGGAGGGGAGTTGGGGCCTGTAGCGACAGGGGAAGAGAAAGAGGAGTGACTGGAAAGGTGGCGGGGTTTGGATAGAAGGTGAGCGTGGCAGGCCTGAGGCTCCTGCTGGGAGTCCTGGTGTCATTGTGCTGCTACCTGCCCCGTTATGCTCCAGAGATTTTCCCTTCGCTCTTAGGATACAAGAGAATACAGCTTTAGAGGTATCAGCCTTGAGGGCACAGACCCAGATGCCTACTCAGACGGGCAGTGGGGCTGAGTGAAGCGCCCGGGAGCCCGCACGAGCCCTTGCTGGGGAGGCAGCTGCCCGCGTGTCCACTCCCAGTGCTGCCATGTGGTCATAGGGGCCCCTTGTGGCCAGACCTTCTTGCTTCTCAGAAGAAGCTAAATAATTGTATTTTTATGTGAAATTTCCCAACCTTAGAAAATGGGCAACAATTGAGTTTAAAAACACACATGAGGACTTCCCTGGTGGTGCAGTGGTTAAGAATCTGCCTGCCAATGCCGGGGACATGGGTTCAATCCCTGGTCTGGGAAGATCCCACATGTCACGGAGTAACTAAGCCCGTGCACCACAACTACTGAGCCTGTGCTCTAGAGCCCGTGCTCCACAGCAAGAGAAGCCACCGCAGTGAGAAGCCCGCGCACCACAATGAAATGTAGCCCCCACTCGCCGCAACTAGAGAAAGCCCGTGCACAGCAATGAAGACCCAGCACAGCCAAAAAAGAAAGAAAACACACATGAGACTCTGCAGGCCAAAACAGGAGTAGTCTGTGGGCAACCAGTTTGCTACCGGTGATCTAACCCAGGACTTTGATTTGACAGATGAGGAAGTCAGGCACCAGAGATTTGCCATGTACCCAGGGTCACGCTGAAGATTAAACTAGCACCAAACGGGCAGTGAACAGAAGAGGAACCTTTACTGAGCCAGTTTTAAAACTGTCTCGGATATCTGTGTCATCCTTCAGTAGCAACCTTGTTTTCTTCCTTAGCCTGTACGCCTTGGGGACCTTACCTGGGCTCTCGTGTCAAAGTTGAGGAAAGGTGAAAACAGTAGTAAAAGGCCGTGGTGTTTCCCCGTCCTGCACCAGCTTTAAGGCACTGGCTTTTCATACTTGCTCTTTGACCGTACATCTGTTAGTCTTCGTCTGTTCAGCATCTGCCTACGGTAGTTATCTTAGCAAAAGTAAATTTGTAGTTTATTAGGGCATGTTCAAGTGTAACTTCACCAGTTCATAGCTTCAGAATCCTAGCTTGTGTGTCATTCTTCATGGTTTGCGGGGCCACTCAGCATAAAGTGAACATCCTGTCATTTGTTCCTTGATTATTGATTTCTAATGGGTTGTAAGTTGGTGCCTTCCTGTGTCTGTAAAGACAGAAAGCAGTATCTCAAAGACCCAGTGGTGCTGTTCTACTGCGACGAGGTCAGAACCCTGTTTTGACACTGAGGGAACAGTTTTGGGAGACTATACTGACTATTCTGATGGGAATCTGATCTCTGGAACCCTGCTGTCAGACTTTAAGGTTCCACTGTGCCATTTTCTAGATTATGGTACCGAGGACATGTTATCTAATGTGTCTCAGCTTCCTCATTTTTGAAATGGGGAGAGTAGTGCTGTCCACTTCGTAGGGTGAGTGGAAGGGGCCTGTGAAACATCGGGAACTGGACTGGCCAAGTCTCAGTCGTGGCAAGTGTTGTGATGACAGGGCCCATTTTGCTAGAAATCGACTGTCCACAAAAGTCATGAAACGTTTATTGTGAAACACGCAAACCGTGTTAAAACTAAAGGGCTAGAGTCTCAGTTCCTAGTTAATAATTTTTTTATAGCATATGTTCCTGAATTGTATTTCAAGAATGTGAAACAAGTGCATTTCCTCTGTTTTCTTCTGTAGACAGCTCTAGCTCTGGCTATTGCTCAGGAGCTGGGTAGTAAGGTCCCTTTCTGCCCGATGGTGGGGAGTGAGGTTTACTCCACGGAGATCAAGAAGACAGAAGTGCTGATGGAGAACTTCCGCAGGGCCATTGGTGAGTACCCTGCCTGCGCCCAGTACCCATCTGCGCCTAATACCCTGTCCATGCCTGTCCGAGGCTTGTCCTCACCTGCCTCTTCCTTGTGAAAATGCCTCTAGGACTTGTATTCGTGGCACTGCTGTTTTTCTTTTGGTGCCATTAGAGTTATCTTTGCAAACGAAACGAAAACCCAGTTCTTCCAATGGAAGTGCTTTAGCAGCCAGCGAATGTGAGCCCAGCTGTGGGGCTGGGGCTCTTCATCTGACAAAGTAGATCTTCCTGGTGGCCTTACTGTGCTTTTAGAGATGACAGTCCCCTGAAAAAGTTCTGGATGTAAGCCAACAGCACTGTGTGTCGTGCTGTCAGAACGCCCGGCCTGCATGCTGAGCCGGTCAGCAGGCGAGGAAACCATGTGGGACAGTGGAGCTTCAAGGCTGTGGTGCCAACCGTGCAGGGCCTGGAGCTGCTGTACTGCCTGCCTGTGACGTGCCAGGCCTGCCACTGACTGTGGCCTTTCACTCCCCAAGAGGAAATTCTCAGTCTGCATTTTGCATCTGATGAAACGGAGTCTCATAAAGTTAAATAACTTGCCTACTGTGACCCAGCTAGTAAGTAGCAGCAGCCCTGCAGTCTGACCCTACACACCTGTCTGACTCTGGAGCCCGTGCTCTGACCATGTGCTGCGAGCAGAAAATGGCCGCTCTCCTGAATTTGTACCTCTTACCAGCCAGGACTTCTGGGGCGTTCTCCTGGCCTCATTCCTGCTGATCTAGTTCTGGGGAAATCTTAGTTTCCCTCAGACCTACTTGTAGACATAGCTTATTCCTGTTAAGCTATGAAAAAATATGTAATGCACACGTGAGTGTCTATATCTAGGATATACTTGCTGAGTTACAAGTATGAACACTTGTCAGAGTGCCTGTGTCATTTTACAGTCCCTTTGGTTGTCAAAACAAGGTAAGGGGCTTCCCTGGTGATGCAGTGGTTGAGAATCTGCCTGCCAATGCAGGGGACACGGCTTCGAGCCCTGGTCTGGGAAGATCCCACATGCCGCGGAGCATCTAAGCCCGTGCGCCACAACTACTGAACCTGCACTCTAGAGCCCGCAAGCCACAACTGCTGAGCCCGTGTGCCACAACTACTGAAGCCTGCACACCTAGAGCCCGTGCTCCCAACAAGAGAAGCCACCGCAATGAGAAGCCCGCGCACCGCAATGGAGAGTAGCCCCCCGCTCACCGCAACTAGAGAAAGCCCGCGCACAGCAACGAAGACCCAACGCAGCCAAAAATAAATAAAATAAATAAATTTATTAAAAAACAAACAAACAAAAAGCAAGGTAAGTATTCTCAAGAAGGAAACTTACTAGAAAACGTCAAGGAAATTATGAAAGTTTAAGAAAGAGTAGATTTGTCTAAGCCCAGAATTCTTTCCTCAGGAATGGTAGAGTCTAATTGAAGGGTATGGTCATGTAGGGCCTCAGAACATGGTAGGGCTTTGCGTGCTATGTGGTGCGAAATGAAGGGAGAAGCAATGGGAGAGTGGAGTCCCTGTGGCTGGGTGTGGAGAGTGAGGGCAGAAGCAGGGAGCCCACGAGGAGTCTGAGCAAGAGGTGGTGGTGCGTCGGCCGGCGCGGTGGAGCTGGGGGTGGGAGAAGCGGTTGGATTCTGGGTCTGGTGGGATGGTGGAGCTGATGGGATTTCCTGAGAGATTAGTTGTGGGGCTGGAAGAGAGAGAAGAGAGAGGAGGTGAGGATGAGTGCCAGGCGCTGCCGGGTTTGGAGGTGGGAGTATGGGGAGGAGCAGACTGGGCATCTGTTGAATGTCGCTGTGGGTGTAGTGGGCTGCGTTCATCAGTGTAGCCCCAGTTCCTGGCCCACGGTGGGTGCTCTGTGACGTTTTTCTGAATGAGAGAAGGGGTGCACTTTGAAGCAGGTAGAAGAAAACAGAGGCCTCTAGCCCTCAGTCTGTGTCTGGTCGATAGACAGATGTTGTTTGGTTTACACAGTGTTTTTTAATAACTTTTGAGTGAGTTGCCAGTATTTGGAAATTGGGAGATGTCCCATAGAATGAAAGAAGCTTTCATTCCCTGGCAGCCGTGGTGGTCCAGGCGAAGCAGGCACCCTCCCTAGCAGAGCGGCCTGCACCAGCTCGCCCCGGTCTCCTTGTGGCACTCGGTCTGCTGCCCTACAGTCCCTGCCAGGGCCCTGTGAGCACTGGACTTTGGGACTCTTGTTAGAGGTTGGTTTAGAAACCAGAAACTGTGCACTCTGTCCATAGGCTAAGTTCTGGATTTTTTAAACTGCAAAGTATTTCCTACTGGAAATATTTTTTACCTTGAAACACTGGATTTCTTTTTTTTGTGCCTATTTTAAAGTGACATATAACATGCACATAGAAAAGTGTAAACATACCTATAGTTTAACAATAATAAAGTAGACGCTCATGCAGTCACCACTCAGCTCAAGGAACAGAGCGCGGGCGGCACCACAGACATGGCTCGTGCCCTCACAGGTCATAGCCCCTCACCTTTCCTACACGTCCCCCACAGAGCGCAAGAGTGGTGTGGCAGTGGCTTGTGTGGCAGTCACAACCCTGTACACCCGGGTGTGTGTCCTAGGCAGTGTGGCTTAGTTTCGCCCCTTTTATAAACTTTATTGAGCGGAACCTACTTTAGGTGCTGTGCCCTGCTTCTTTACCAGCCTTTGCTTTGTGAGGTTCAGCTCGTGGTGTTGTATCTGGAGTACCAGTGGAAGCGGCTCACAGGACCCCCTTCCTAGTTTAAAATCTTCTGAGTACTTCTCGAAAACTTAATGAACATGTGACAGATTTTATTTAACTCATTAAGTAATGAGATAAAAAGTAAGGTGTTACAATTCGTTCAAATATCTGAGTACATTTTAAATGTATTTTTATTTATTAAAAAAAATATTTTTCTGGACTTCCCTGGTGGCGCAGTGGTTAAGAATCCGCCTGCCGATGCAGGGAACACGGGTTCAAGCCCTGGTCCGGGAAGATCCCACATGCCGTGGAGCAACTAAGCCCGTGTGCCACAGCTAGTGAGCCTGTGCTCTGGAGCCTGTGAACCACAACTACTGAGCCCACGTGCCACAACTACTGAAGCCCGCGTGACTGGAGCCCATGCTCCGCAACAAGAGAGGCCACTGCAGTGGGAGGCCCACGCACCGCGATGAAGGGGGGCCCCCCGCTCACTGCAACTAGAGAAAGCCCGCACGCAGCAGCGAAGACCCAACGCAGCCAAAAATTAAAACACACACACACACACGTATTTTTTTTTCTGACATTGATAAAAGATACAAAACGCACCTTTACATGAATGCATATGTTTGGGTTGCTTAAAGTTAACTTACATGCTTTAAAATTTGAAAAAATAGAGATAAATTTCCTGGGATTCTGTTTTGTGATTTGCCATTTTTGAGGGGACGAGATAATGCGGTTCTTTTGATGGCAGCAAGGTGAAGAGAAATTTCTTGATCCTGACACAGAGTAAAAAGACAGGCCATTGACTGTCTTCAAAAAGGAACCCTGCCCGTCTTCCTCTGCCTTTGAATTCCTGTGAAGTGGCGGAGGGGTTGGGGAGGAAGTGGTGAGCTGACCAGAAATGAAAAGCAAGGAGTCTGTGCTGTTTCCTTGGCGTGATGAAGGTCCCTGTCAGGGATGTAGAAACCTGAGCCAGCAGATGAAACCTGTGCTGTTCACGATGTCATTGCCGGAGATAGCGCCAGCCCGACCTGTTCCTGGCTAACAGCCGGTTTCATTGTCCATCACCCACATCCCCTGCCTGCTTGTCAGCACAGAGCAACTTCTAAACAAATATGGGGGCTAGTGAGAGACGGGAATGCCTTTCTTCCCCTACTCAAGGAATTTCATGTTACAGTCGTCTACCAGTAAATAGAGGGAAGCAATTCCATTTGAAGGAACTTATCTATGTGGGATATAAAAGTTTTGATTTAAAAATAAATCAAGTTAATTTTAAAAGTACAGAAATTTCCAATTTTGTCACAGTCTTCTGTTGTCACAATTCATGTTATTTGGAAAATTTTTGTCTTGATGTTCAGGAACTAAGCATTAGGTAAGGTAGAAATGAAATGCAGCCTCTCTTTTGGGACTATGCCAAGACTTCCATTTGTAGGTGATCAGATTAAAGGAAGGTGGAGTAAAACTTTAATATCTGAGAGTCTTTGCCCTGACTGGGTTTCTGGGGAAAGAAGGCAAACAACCCAGTGATAGGATAATGACCAGGTTTGAAGGTGGGAAGTGACCGAGAGGTCTGAACCATGGGCAGTGTTTCTGTGTGCCGCTGGGATATTTCCCTATTACGACAGAGGCGGCTTGGTGGTGAGGACACCCAAACCATTACGGGGCTTCCCACCCGCACAGTAGTGTACAGCTCCACGTCATGAGCAGAACAGAGTTCTTCACTCATTCTTTAGATGAGTGTCTCTCAGCTGGGGCTGTACATTGGAACATCTGGGGAGCTTTAAACTCATAAAGATGACAGGGTCCCACCCCTTGAGATTCGGAGGCAAATGGTCTGAGTGCAGTCGAGGAGGGAGGAATTGTAGGAGCTGTCAGGTGAGTGTGCAGGGTGAGAACTGTGAGTGGGTCCAGCAGAGGTTCGGAGCCGTGCTCCCTCAACTTAAGCCAGCAGTGGTCCTCTTTTGCCCGGGCCCACTGGTATTATTTACTTAGGTATTTCTTTTTAAAGTGACTTGGTAGTTTGGTGCACAAATACAGAAGAGTGCACGGAACATCAGTGTATACCTCGGTGGATTATTATACATTGAAAACCCATGAAAATAGCACCCAGTCAGGAAAGAGATTATTGCCAATACCCCAGAGCATCTGTATGGTTACATCTATCCTTCCATTTTTGAGATTCAGCCCTATGGCTGCGGGTAGCCATAATCGTTTCTCATTGCTCCATGATATTCTATTGTGCGAATACACCACAGTGCAGTTACCTCTCCCACTGCAGGTAGACATGGGACTTTTCCCAGTGTTTGGCAACTAAGAATGATGCTGTGTGACTGTGTCCCTTGGTGCACATGTGCACTCAGGCCTCTTGGGTATATACCTTGGAGTTGAATTGCAGGGTCACAGGTATTCATGTAGTCAACTTTAGGAGACAATAAGTACCATGTTCTTTACTTACACTCCCACCAGCAGTGTAAGCTTTCCTTTTGTTCGGCATCCTTACCAACTCTTGATATTGCCAGTCTTTTTAGTTTTAGTGATTCTGGAGGTTGTAGAGTAGTATTTTCTTGTTTTTTCTTTTTCCATTGTTAAAATTTTTATTTTGGAAAATATCAAGTACCCAAGAAGTGGTCAAGTGGTACGATGACCTCCCCCATGGTCCCATCTGATTGCAGAGCTGCTTTCATATCTATAAATATTTCAGTTATGTATCTCTGAAAAAGAAGGACTTAAAAAAATACCATTTTCATACCTAGGAAAAATTAACAGTAAATTCTTTAATATCATCACATATCTAGTTAATCTTCACATTTCAGGTTGTCCCGTGTCATAATATGTTTCTTTTATAGTATTATTATGCAAATCAGTATACAAATAAAGGTCTACATAGTAGATTGGTTGGGAAATGTCTTCTATCTTTTAAATCTGTGTTTCCCTTATGTTTCTGTTTTTACCTTTGGGCAAAATACAAACTAGATAGAGACTGGGGTCGTACTCAAGGGCTGGCAGAAAGTGGGTGGTGAGCACTGTGGGTACATGCTAACTGGAAGCGAAAGGACAGGGCGAGTTTCATGAGAAAGGCCCTGCGGTAGGATTGGAGGAAACGGGTCCTGGAGACTTGGACCCCAGTCCTGGGTCCACCCTGAAGAGGGATAGACTCTCCGCCTCACCGCTGGCGCTGACGGTTGCATCTGCGAAGCGGAGACAGAGTCCTTCCATGGCTGCTTCGGGGCTGACGGCCCTCCTGCTGTCTCCCGGCCCCAACCCTCTGGACCGGGTGGGGGGCTGCTTCTAAGGGCGAAGAGCTGCTGCAGCCTTGATTCTTAGTTTATTGTTGGTGTGGTCTGCCAGCTTTCCCCTAAGTTCAGGGGTGCCTTCTGTAGCCCATCTTCACCTGATCTGACCCAAGGATGCTTCCCTCCTCACCTTTGAACTGATGGCAGGCACAGTGAGTTAGAATGGCTTTCTTGTTGAAGTTTTTAGAATCCTCTGAAAATAGATTTAATAGCTGCTAACTTACCTGTGGCATGGCTGTGGTTTCGGAGGAAGCCATTTGTGTCTCTTGACCTGGACTTTGGGAATTAGAGTCTGTGCAGGAGTGTGTATGTGCTATGTGTGTTTTCAGACAAGCTGGGGTGGTGATGTGCATTTGTCTTCCTATTTTAAGAAAAACTTCAGTTACTAATGATTACCATTGCTTTGTTAGAAAAACCCAGTTTCCTTTTTTTCTCAAGTTACTGTAAATGTTATTGAAGCATAACGTGCATACATACAGAAAGGAGCATAAATCGTAACTGTGTAGCTCGATGAGTTTTCATAAAGTCAACACACTTATGTAACCAGCACCCGGATCAAGAAACAGACCTTACTAGAACTCCAGAAGCTGCTTATACCCTCTCTAGCTACTCTTCTTGTCCCCCGGGCCAGCAGGCAGAGACATGCGTGTATCGACTTTGAGGGGAAAAAACGTCTGATCCAGACAAGGCCTGGGTTTTCGTGCTGAGTTTGGGGGTGCCGCGGTGCAGGGGCTGTAGCATCCCGTGGCGCCCTCCTAAGAGATCGTGGGCCTTATACAGAACTTGCAGGCACATCTGCAGGCAGATTTCTTGGGTGTTGGATGGTCTGCCTGATAACACCCCCTCACCCCTAAGTGACTTCTTTGGCCCGTCCATTCACGTGTGCCTGCGGGGCTGAGCCTTCAGCCCGGGTGTTGACAGTCTCGCGGGGGCCGCTCGGCGCTGCAGGTCCCTGCACGGGGAGACGCAGGGTGCCAGGTGGTGACTGGAGGGTGAGGAAGAAGGAAGGGTTGTGTCAGGGCAGCTTTGTAGAGCCGGCAAGTCTCTACCTGGAAGTCTGTGAGACCAAAGGGAGGGAAGGATGCTTCCGGCAGCAAAAACATGGTACTTGAAAGCACTGAGGCCATCTTCTAAAAATTAACTTGACAACAAACATTTATTGAACAGCTAATGTGGGTGATGTTTAGAACAGGAGAGAGAAGTTTGCCTTCATTTACAGTATTCTAATCTAAGAATGGTAAATGCTTTATTATTGGGGGCGGTTTGCTTTGGAGATGAATTGCAAAGAGTTGTAGAACCACCTGCTACAAATCGTGAATGACAGCTGGGTGTTTCTTCTTGGGGTGTGCAGTGAGGAGCAGCCCGGGGCCCAGATGCCTGGCGGGGTGGCTGTCCCTTGCTCTCAGCACGGACCTCTCATTATTATCCTATGCCTTGCTCAGGCCTGATGATGTCAGAAGGGGTGTGGTGAGTTACTCCACTGGTTTTAAAAATTTCCTTCAAGAGTCAAAAGTGCAGGAAACAAAGGCCCATGTAGTTGCTGCTCCAGCGGAGTAGGATGGTTTGGGTTCAGAGACAGGATTAGAGACTTAAGCTAAGTTTCACCCCCTTGGAGGAGTAGCAGTTGTCTGAAACAATTTTGGGGAACGATGGCCTGTGTGTCTAGTTCTAGATCTGAACCTAGAAGGTCCCTTTGAGAAGGTGAAATAGAACAGTTCTCTGCGTTCCGAGCAGCTCCTCCACTACGTGTGTGTGGGCAGTGCTTCCCCACCCAGGGTTATGTACGGGTGAGGCTGACTTGTTGGTTCTTATGACGTGGAGGTTTTATGGCTAAAATGGCTGTTAAAAGAATGAGAGGGAGTCGTGCTTCTCACCAGGGCTCGTTCATCTGCCATGTTTCTCTTCCAGGGCTGCGGATAAAGGAGACCAAGGAGGTATACGAAGGCGAGGTCACGGAGCTCACCCCATGTGAGACGGAGAACCCCATGGGGGGCTACGGCAAGACCATCAGCCACGTGATCATAGGACTCAAGACAGCCAAGGGGACCAAGCAGCTGAAAGTGAGTGCCTGCTCGTGGGCCGTCGCTCTGCCCCAGGATCGCCCCATGCGGCGTGACCTGTCTGTGCACAGGGCCGACAGAGTCACATGTTGGGCAGGGCTGGCACACGGAGGACTCAGTAAAGACGTGGCTCTTCTTCTCTTCTTTTTATTTATTTATTCATTTATTTATTTTTGATTCCGTTGGGTCTTTGTTGCTGCGCGCGGGCTTTCTGTAGTTGCGCAGAGCAGGGACTACTCTTTGTTGAGGTGCACGGGCTTCTCACGGCGGTGGCTTCTCTTGCTGCGGAGCACGGGCTCTAGGCGTG
Source organism: Orcinus orca (assembly GCF_937001465.1). Classification (NCBI taxonomy): domain Eukaryota; kingdom Metazoa; phylum Chordata; class Mammalia; order Artiodactyla; family Delphinidae; genus Orcinus; species Orcinus orca. The sequence continues at coordinate 1,450,410 of NC_064568.1, read as the reverse complement.
CGGGCTTCAGTAGTTGCGGCTCGCGGGCTCTAGAGCACATGCTCAATAGTTGTGGCGCACGGGCGTAGCTGTTCCATGGCATGTGGGATCCTCCCGGACCGGGGCTCGAACCCATGTCCCCTGCATCGGCAGGCGGACTCTCAACCACCGCGCCACCAGGGAAGCCCTCTTCTTTTCTTGTTGACGAGGGAGCTGTGTATGTTAGGCCTGGGCTGTGTGGTGCCATCCTGCGTCCCACACAGTGACCGTGTGTCACAGGCCTGGGCATTGGCTGTTCAGTTCCAGTGCTCGTGCTCACAGGAAAAGCAGCACTGAGGGATCTGGTAAGAGTTGAAGAGTGATGACAGCAGACTCCCTAGTGGCCCAACACAGAGTCCCGGCTGCAGTCCCTTTTGTGTGTCGGGCCCTATTAACCCGAGGTGGCTTCAGTGGTCGGTTGTGCTCAGGCCAGGGTCCCGGAGACAGTGTGGCGGTGGCAGTCGGGGAGGCCCTGGGTGAGCCTCCCACTCCTGTCCTGTAAGCCTGGAGGAGGCGGGCAGCAGGGACGCCTGGCGGGGAGCGTGGGTTTGGAGTCTGCCGCTCACTGCAGTGTGGCCTTCTGCAGTGACTTCATCTCTGAGCGATGGTTTCTTTATCTGTTACATGGGAATAATAATTGCCTACCTCACAGAGTTATTGTGAGGATAAAAGTTGTAGCTTTGGGGGTGGTACCCAGTTACCTAAGAAGTGGTAGCTGTTGATGTTGTTGTGAGATGGGGCAGCCTTATTGTGGCTTTGCCTTATTGATAACAATGAATAACCTTTTCTTCACAGCTCTCACTTATTGTATGTGCCAGGCCTTGGGCCAAGTGCATCAACAAATCTTTGTGTGTGTGTGTGTGTGTGTGTGTGTGTGTGTAATTTCCCTCATTTTACAGATAAAAGAACTGAGGCTCATGAGGAGGTTAAGCAGTCATCCTCGGATCACACAGCTAGTTAGTGGCAGGGCGGACTCTCTGAGTCCTAACCACTATGCTGCCTGCCCTCCAACTTGCTGTGTGACCTTTAGACGTCAGTTGAGCTCTCTGGGCCTCCCTATCTAAACTGTGGTAGATTGACCATATAATTTCCCCATCTTTGCTCTCCTCTGCGATTTTATTGTTCTTTGATTCTGTAAGGTGGTCTCTTGGTCACTGCTTTATGGAGATCATAAAAATGTCACTTCTTCAAAGGACCATTTTTCTTTATCCTAACAGCGTTTCCCATCTCAGGAGCTTGCCTCTGCAAATACCTCTCTTAAACCCCTCCCCCTTCATCTCTCCCATTCTGTAGTAATTAGATTTCTTAGTAGTGTCTACCACCTTTCAGTAATTACATTTTCAGTCACTTCATTTGGGAAATTAACTGATACAAAAATGTTGGAGGCAAAAAAAAGAAGTGTACTCTCCAATATAGGATATATAAAGTAAGATATGCAGTTTAAATTTTAGCTACCCATAAAGCTGTTTTGCACAGTTTCTTTAAGAAAATAACAAAAGGGTGAATGTTTTGCTTCCAAAATGAGTACTTCCAGGCACTTTGAGCATATGTACAAGCTGTTTGGATAGATGGAGTTCAAATACTCGGTGAATATTTACGTGTGAAGGAGGAAGTACCGCCATTTATGGAGAGCCTCCCTCATCCCAGCCCTGCGGTAGGGGCCTGCCACCCCCGTCTTCATGCTCATGGCAGTGGTCCAGGAGCCGTCGGGCCCATCCCACCAGGGAGATAGAGCCCTGGGTTCCCTCTGGTTACTCTTTGTAACAACTTCATTGAGGTCTCATTTTTAGTAAAATTCACCCATTTTAAGTGTACAGCTCAAGGAATTTTAATCGGTTTACAGAGTTGTACAGCTATCATCACAATCCAATTTTAGAACATTTTCATTACTGCAAAAAGAAACCTCATGCCTAGTCTACTTTCTGTCTATATATTTGCCTTTTCTGAACATTTCATATAAATAGAATCATACAGTATGTGTTCTTTTATGTCTTGCTTTTTCTACTGAGTCCTGGGAAGGTTTTACTCTTTAATTTTGTTTGAGAGTTGAGCGTAATAGCTCCCCTTGAAATCTAACTGAGAGAAACATTTCTAAATACTGACTCTGTACAAAAGATGCTGTCCCACAACATTGATCACCTGAGGGGGCCTGAGTCTGGATGATCTGGAGAAGGCAACAGTTCCCAGAATGTGCTACTTGCCTTTTCTGGAGATGTAAACAGGTGGGCCCAAGGGAGCAAACACTGGAATTTGAATCGACTGGCTTGGGAAAGATCCTGCTTTTATGTTTTCTTTGAATTTTACACATCTATGGTGTGATCACAGCTGGGTGCTGTTGTATAGATGAGGAAACTGAAGCTCAGAGAGCCTTGTCTAAAACCATGGGCCCACAGAAGGGCAGCCATGGAGAGTAAGCAGGTTCTGTCCGTGCTTCCGGTGCAGAAACTGCCACCCCTGCCTGGTGTGGGGAGGGCAAAGGATTGAAGCAGGGAAAGCAATCTCAAAAGGGGGTGTTAGGGTCTCTGGTCCCATGGACAGTATGGGCCCCACCTGGAAGTGGTCAGAGCCATATTTGCCAGTTTGCGGCCTCTGGAGTAAAAGGAAGGAGGAGCTTAGGTCTCCCTTTGTGCCCCTCTCCTGCCTTCTCTTTGGGACACTCAAACCCCAAAGCCTGTCTCCCCCATACACACACACACACACACACACCACACACTCCCTCCCTCCCTCCCTCCCTCCCTCTCTCTCTCTCTCCCCCCCTCCCTCCCCCCCTCTCTCCCTCTCTCCCTCCATACGGTCATTAGCTACCTCAGCTCTCATAGAGGAAACTACCTTACAGTATATCAGAAATAAATACAACGTGGATTATAGTTCTCTGGTTCACTGTTTGTTTGTTTTTTTAAGCTGGACCCCAGCATTTTTGAAAGTTTGCAGAAAGAGCGAGTAGAAGCTGGAGATGTGATTTACATTGAAGCCAACAGTGGGGCCGTGAAGGTAATGCCACGAGGAGACCCAGGTGGCCGGGAAGTGGCTTGCTTTCTTCAGGGGGTCCGGGGTGCCTGGGAAGGGGCACTGTGTCTGCTGCGATGCTGCTGGAAGGGCAGCAGTTGCCCCTTTATGTTTAGTCAAGTTTGCTTTCCCTTTATCTGCATTCTTTAACCTTCTCATGATTAAAACAGACAGTCTGTTAGAAAAATACCAAAACCTGTTTAGAGGGGGAGAATGGTGAGGAAGCGAAACAACTGTAGTCATTTTCAAATTGAAATGTGCAGGGTATTTAATCTTCCTTTTATCTCTTTGGTATTTTCTTCCCAAGATATATGCATGTGGAAAGGAATGCTGCATTAGTTGGCATTCTTTTAATATCTGATTTCCAGTGTCCTGTACAGAGTTCCTCACTGTTTAATGGATGAGCATAATACTTCATATCATACAATAAATCACCCACCTACAAAAGAGTCTGAACAGCCCCTCCGTCTCCAGTTAATCTACTGGATTTGCCCTTTATCGGGAATTGTATACAGTTAAGAGAGAGGGGGAAGATTCTGGGAGAGAGTATCGGGTGTTTTCAGCCGGGTTTTGGAACCCAGCGATGGGCAGATAGCTCCTTCTCTTGGCAGCAGGGAAGCAGAGGCCATGTTTGCAGTTTGTCAAGGCGGCTGTCAGGCCGCAGTGGGACCTGAGACTTTTATCTCACCCTGTGCCGCTTGGGGACTTGGCAGTGGAGCTCGCCAGGCACTCAGGTTTCGCTCTCTCTGCAGAGGCAGGGCAGGTGTGATACCTACGCCACCGAATTCGACCTTGAAGCTGAAGAGTACGTCCCCTTGCCCAAGGGGGACGTGCACAAGAAGAAGGAAATCATCCAGGACGTGACCCTGCATGACTTGGACGTGGCCAACGCACGGCCCCAGGTACTGCCCCCAGCTACCGCCGGGAAGCTGGCCCTGCTGGCGGCCCTGCTGGCGCGGGAGCCTTTTGTGTGCTGGAGGCTCCGGGATGAACTGTCAGTCTTGCTGCTGCTTCTTAGGGCAGGCAGTCCTTTTCTGTCTGTAATGTTCAGCAATTAACATGGACAAGAGCTACGAGGGGCTCCTTTGTTGCATTTCAAACGCTCTAGTCACAGATGGTTTCCTGCGTATTGTTCCTTCTCCCAGCCCAGCCTCTGGCCCCCCCCTCCCCGAGCTGGCCAGCTTCTCCCTGGCTTCTCTCCAGCACGCGGCTCGGGCCTGGGCTGCTCTGGGTGTGAATGGCAGAGGGCAGGAGTGTTCTTTGAGCCCTTTGCAGGATTTCAGGGAGCCTGAGAAAGCTGTGTCTTCCCCCTGCTTAGCAGAATCCCCAGTTTTATAGCTTTGAGCTGGAACTGTCCCTGCTCCTTATGCGAGCAGAAGATGGATGCTTGTGTCCTGACTAATAAAATGTGGGGAAAGCACAGGATGATTTTATGCCATCTCTGGGAAATGTGCAATTCAGAGAAGCCGACTCTTCCCTGCTGGTGGTCTTTGGGTTTGGTTTCCTCTTCGTCCTAAAAGAGGCCACCTCTTCACTAACAAGGGAATAGGCTTTCTAACCTGAAATTTGATCCATGGGTGTTGTCCCTTGGAGCCTTGGCAGAGAGCTTGCTGAAGAATCTCCCCCCAGTTTGTGAAACCAGCCTGCTGGGAGCCACTCGCCTGACGAGTCTCACCAAAGTGGAGTCCGGGATTGTGGCTCCAACACTGTGGGCTCGGCCGACAGTCACTTCGGGTCTTCAGGTTTTTGTGATTTAGGGCTCTCTGATTTTGAGTTTACTCCTCTGTGAAGAGGGCATGATACTTCCTACCTGGCCCGGCAAGTATTTGGGAAACATTAGCTCCCTTTCACTGTTGAACATTCAGGGAGCGCCTGTGTCCCAGGGCCTGGAAACAGCAGGCGATCACGAAATGTTGACTGCTTGCTACCTGCACTGAGGGGCTGGCAGGTGGGTGCAGCAGCTGGTGAGCCTGCGCGGGGTCAGCCAGCTGCAGGGACAGGCCCTGGGCTCCGAGCAAGTCTGGTAGCCGGGCCTAGTTGGGGGGGGGGGGACACGAGTCCATGCGTCTGTCCCCAGGGGGCTGGAGCAGCAGGACAGTGTTGGGGTCAGACGCCCCACAGAGGGGCTTCCCAGGAAACAGACTGTGGTTCCTGACAGGTGGGCTCGAATTGAGTCCAGAAGAGCTGGATGCCCAGGGAAGAGTTGGCAGTCCTGTGGGGTGAAGCCGTCCGGGACTGGGAAGAGACACGGCCAGGGTGGGGGGGGCGGACCCACGGAGCTTGTTCTTCCCATAAAGGCATTTTGTTTAATTCTGGCCGCTCGGGGGAGCCTCTTAAAAACTCCTCTGTGTTGAGAAGCTCCTCAAGCTTCCAGTGCAGGTGCCCAGGGTCTCCACATCTCAGGACCCCTGTCGAGTTGACGAGCTGACGTGGGGCAATTGACGAGGGGCACGGGGCTTGGGGGGTGGCGATGAGGCATTTGCAGCTGCCTTAGGAAGCAGGACTGATTCCTGAGTCTTCTCCTCTGCAGGGGGGACAAGACATCCTGTCCATGATGGGCCAGCTCATGAAGCCAAAGAAGACGGAGATCACAGGTGAGAGAAGAAGCAGAGCTGGGGGCCTGGGGTCTGACGGACCCGGTCCCCAGCCTGGCGAGTGCGTCGGGAGGCGCACTTCTCCCCCCTGACAGTGTGTGGCTGTCCTCGGTGTCCTCGCGCTCATCCCACCGATGGAGGCGGTCACGGGTCACGTTGCTTCTGCAGCGCATGGAGTCCCCAGGCGAGGCGGGAGTGTGGCTGCCCCTCATGGGCCTGTAGTTTACCTGCTCCCCTTGCTAACTGGTACGCCCCTCTTTTTTCTAATTACCACCTATAGCTTTGTCACCTGAAAATGTTAAACATTAAAGCTCTGTTTTCTTTAAAGTTTCAGCCAGTGGCATGATCTGAGCCCTTTCTATTAGAGTTGCCTAGAGCAGCGTCCTTATCTTAACACAGCTTTGACCATCCCGCTTCATGGCTGTGGTAGAAGGTGCTGGTTTGTGGGCTGCTCCCTCCTGCTGTTAGTACAGGCGCTGGTTTGATCAATGAGAACTGTGACCTTGGACGGTTATTCAGCTTTTGAGAGGCTCTGTCCCTCTTAGAGCTCTGAGATGGTGCCTTTCCTCAGAACCTGTCATTCCTCACAGGTTTCCCTCCGGAGAGGATTCTGCACGCACCCTATTCCTTCCTCCAAGTACTTGATTGAAAGTGAATTAACGAAGCTTTGTCACACAGGGCCAAGAGAAAGGGTCATTCACCGAGTGCAGCACAGGGAAATTTGCATCTGAAAGCTCCCTTCTTCCTGGGTTGGGGGTGTGAGATAATAAGGCCTGGTGGGGAGTGTGACAGACATGCAGAATGTGGTAAAAGCCATTTACAAACTTAACAAAACACAACTCAGGGGAGGCAGCGAATTTTGTGACTTTTAGGTAAAGTTAGCCCTATTTTCAGATGAAACTGACGCCTGGAGTGGGGCTGTAGCCTGTTTGTGGGGTCACAGAGCTAGCAGTCAGACCCGGCCCTGGACTTAGGCTTGGATTGAGTTCGGGTGGAAGAGAAGAGAAAGGCGACAGCCTCCGCACCTGGCATTGACCCTGCTTGTCCATCCTTGCCGACTCCTAGATAAACTCCGAGGGGAGATTAACAAGGTGGTGAACAAGTACATCGACCAGGGCGTGGCAGAGCTGGTTCCGGGGGTGCTGTTCGTTGATGAGGTCCACATGCTGGACATCGAGTGCTTCACCTACCTGCACCGGGCGCTGGAGTCTTCCATTGCCCCCATCGTCATCTTTGCGTCCAACCGAGGCAACTGTGTCATCAGGTACCATGAGGCTTTTCCACCTTCTGCCCGGGCTCATGTGTTCCTCCAGGATCACTTTCATCCCGTAGTGTCGTGAGTCAGGATGAGGGTGAGGGGTGGTCGTGTTCATTTCGAGGGAAGCAGAGTGGCTTGACTTCACTCTGTCACGGTCACCAGCGCAGCAGCCATCCTGTTTCTGCATATGAGGGCCTCGTCGTGGTGACTGGGGTTCCACTGGGGTGTGTCTTGGTCATCCGGTTGGAGTGGGCAAAGGTAAGGTCAGATGGGCCAGCCCTTGGCGACATGGCCTGTGTTAACTTCCGACCTCCTCCAAGCTCCAGGAGGTGTGTGTCTTGCCTCCACTTTTCAGAGAGGAAACAGAATGACAACGTGGTGTGCCCCTGGTCATAAAGATAGGATGAGAACCCAGGCCTCTGACAGTGAAACCAGTCGTTTCTTTCTGGCCCAGACATTCTTGGAGCCACACTGGCACCTCCCCCCACCCAACCCCCTTAGGTCCACCTTCAAGAAGGGATCCCAGAGGACTCGCCCTCTTTTCAGCTCTCGAGCCTAAGCACCAGTGTGCCCAGTAGTTGGCTCACTGGTTTTCTGCACTCCCTTGAGTCTTGGGGCCTGGTATCAGCAGTGCTAGGGCATGAGGGGGTGGTACAGAGCCCTCTTTAAGCCTGCAGCACAGTAGTGAGGGCAGCAGAGCCCCGGAGGCCACATGCTTCTGGTAGCAGGGGGGTGCAGGAATCTGGAAAGAGACCCCAAGGCCCTTGAGGGTCTCAGCACAGAGCTGGAGCCAACGCTAGTGGGGAGCCTGGACTGCTGGTTCACCTAGACCTGCCTCGGAGGAGCTTTGTCTCTGCTGAGCTTATACAGAAGCCATGCTGCTGGCTGTGGGGCAGGCCCCCTGCTCAGGTGATCACTCTCGCTCAGAAAGAGGAATTGTGTGCACGATGCAAGTGCCTGTGGCGGCAGCGTCGTGCATCCCCTCTTTGAACCCCTGTGATGATGCCTTGACAAGACCCCCGCCTGTCATCATCACAGGCGTCTTCTGCAATCTTAAAGGGCCGGCAGCTTGTACCAGGTTCAGCCAGCGGGAGCCTGGCTACCTGGGCAGCATCTGGAAACTGGACGCGTGGCCTGGTGAGCCTGGTGTCCCTGCCGCACAGGCCCTGTCAGCTTCCTGGGCTTTGCTTTGGTCAGGCCTGCCTGGCTTCAGTCTGACAGCTGGCGGAAGGGCTCAGCCTGGGCGGATGGCGCCCCCTACCGAGCGAGCTCTGCTGATAGACGCCCCTCCCTCTCAGGCCCCGCAGAGCCAGGCAGCTTAGGGCAGGACCAAGATCTCTTAGGATCAGAGTCCTTCTCTTAGTCTCGTCCCATCTAGGGGGAAAAAAAGTGCATAGAAAGGTGGCTCTGATCTCAGCTCGCCCAGTGGGGCCTGGGAAACTTGACCCCATCCCCGTCCAGAGGAATGTGAGTTCCAGAAACTATTTTTCACTAACATGTTGTCTGAAAGGAACTGTGTACCTAAGGTTCATAGCTTGGACAAATTTCCAGTCTTTGGTCTTTAATTCCTGAAAAATGCTTAGCAGTCTTTAAGCAGAGTTTTTTTGTTTAAATTTTTACTTTTACGGACTCAAAACTATAAGAAAAAATTTTAACATTTTCTTATGAATTCTGTTCTTTTGTGTTTTTTCCTCTAATCTTTTCTTCTTTAGACTTTTTATATTTATTATGTCTGAATTGAAGTTAATTTATCGTGAGTGTTAGAGAGTTGGGGATATTTTAAGACAGCAAGTTGAGGTCTTTTAAACATTTCCCAAGAGAATTCCTAAATAGGACCTAAAACAAGGAGAGACATACGGCTTAAATAGCAGTAAATAACTAAAAATTAAATGTAGTTTTTAAAGGTTATTTTGTTTAATATGAAGATTACAGATATACCAAATATACTAAAATTTGAATCATGATAGAATTTCATCTTTAATAATTCTTTTTTTTTTTGCGGTACGCGGGCCTCTCACTGTTGTGGCCTCTCCCGTTGCGGAGCACAGGCTCCGGACGCACAGGCTCAGTGGCCATGGCTCACGTGCCCAGCCGCTCCGCGGCACGTGGGATCCTCCCGGACCGGGGCACGAACCCGCGTCCCCTGCATCGGCAGGCGGACTCTCAACCACTGCGCCACCAGGGAAGCCCCCATCTTAATAATTCTTTGTTATTAGTTTTAGAAATACTTGTTGATGGAAAAGATTTGTTTTCTCTAATGGTATCTTAATATTTTATATTTGCTACTATTTTCCTTTTTGTTTGGAAAGGTCTTACTTATTTTTAAATATTAGATTTAACAATTATTGATGAAGCATTTTATTCTTTTTTTGAATTTTTTCATTGTGGTAAAATGTATATAGCATAGAGTTTGCCATTTTAATTATTTTTATGTGTGTGGTTCAGTGACACTAATTACCTTCACAATGTTGTACAGCCATCACCACCATCCATCTCCAGAACTTTTCCTTCACCTCAAACAGAAACTGTGTCCCCATTAACCAGTGAGTTCCATATCCCTTCCCCCAGCCCCTGGTAATCTCAGATGTACTCTGCTTCTGTGAATTTGCCTTTTCTGCGTATTTCCTATGGGTGGAATCATACAGTATTTGCCCCTCTGTGACTGACCTCTTTCACTTAGCGTAACATTTTCAAGGGTCATCCTGTTGTAGCATGTGTCAGGACATTTTATTCTTGCAGCAATAAATATGCACTTACAGTTCAACTGACCGGATAGAGTTTCAACACATAGATTTTCTTTTACTGAAGTTATATTTCTAGAATGTTTACTTATTTTTGAAACTTACTGAAGGTTAGCTGCAAATGACCTGCCCTCGTTCTTTGACCGTAGACTGCAGGCTGGTCTCGCTGGGGAGGCCAGCCTCGGTGCTGATGGGCTCCTCAAGGCGGAGGCAGGCCCGGCTCAGCTCACTGAGCTTGTAGGCCCGCATGCCGCCAGGCTGGCCCAGCCCTCATCGCATCAGGAGCTGCCGCCCTGCGGCCCGGTGGGTTGGCGGGGTTCTACTCCCGGGCCGCTCTCCTCTGGTCTGGCTAAGGATTCAAGAGAACGACAGGCAAAGGACGTGACGGGACAGTTCCCAGAACGAAATGAAGTAACGGGGAAAGCATTCAAATGATTCATTAGTAATCAAGGAAATGCAAATTCAGACGATGTGTTATACTCTTCGTTTTTCTACACCTTTAAGCAGCAAACTTTTTTTTTTTAATAATTTTTTTTATTTTTATTTTGGCTGCGTTGGGTGTTCGTTGCTGCGTGCGGGCTTTTCTCTTTTTGTGGAGAGCGGGGTTTACTCTTCATTGCAGTGCGTGGGCTTCTCATTGCAGTGGCTTCTCTTATTGCGGAGCACGGGCTCTAGGCACGTGGGCTTCAGTAGTTGTGGCACGCAGGCTCGGTAATTGTGTCTCTCAGGCTCTAGAGTGCAAGCTCAGTAGTTGTGGCGCACGGGCTTAGTTGCTGTACGGCATGTGGGATCTTCCCTGAGCCTGTGTCCCCGGCATTGTCAGGCAGATTCTTAACCACTGTGCCACCAGGGAAGCCCACAAACTTTTTTTTTTTTTTTTTTTTTTTGCTGCGTTAGGTCTTTGTTGCTGCGCGCAGGCTTTCTCTAGTTGCGGTGAGCGGGGGCTACTCTTCCTTGTGGTGCTTAGGCTTCTCATTGCAGTGGCTTCTCTTGTTGCAGAGCATGGGCTCAAGGTGCGCGGCTTCAGTAGTTGCAGCATGCGGGCTCAGTAGTTGTGGCTTGAGGGCTCTAGAGCGCAGGCTCAGTAGTTGTGGCGCACAGGCCCAGTTGCTCCGCGGCATGTGGGATCTTCCCAGACCAGGGATTGAACCTGTGTCCCCTGCATTGGCAGGCGGATTCTTAACCACTGCACCACCAGGATGTCACAGCAAACTATTTAAGAATTAGAATACTCAGTACTGGCTACAGTGCAATGGGATCAGATCTCATGTAGCTGCGTAAATTAGGATATTCGTTCGTTCATTCACTCGTTTGATTAAGGAGATATTCACAGTAGTGTCATGCTCTGTGAGAGTTGCTGAGGAAATGTTCATGGCTGTATGCATACAATTATTTATCAAAACACCATGAATAATAATAGCAACAACTGGAAACTACCTAAATGCCCAACGGTTTGAATTAAGTAAAACACTTGATGGTCTGTTAAGACTGAAGCAACATGGACAAAAGCAAAAAAGAAAAAATCTACATGCATAGTGTAACTTACGAAACTTTGGCAAATACCTATATGAATATTTTTAATGTGATTTTAGGTTGCTTTTTTCTCCTCCCCAAATTTCCTGTGGTGTTGATATTTGCTAAAATAATGACGTTGTTTCTGACACCACCTGAGTTAGTAGTCTGTGTCGTCTGCGGTCCTGCCTCTGACTCTCAGGGCGAGAACTAGCTGCTTTGTCATCGTGAGGGCCTCAGCCTTGTTTCCAGTATCCAGTTTCTGGTCTCAGAGGGGCCTGAGCGATGCGGCACTTCTGGCCTTTCAGGGGCACGGAGGACATCGCCTCTCCCCACGGCATCCCTCTCGACCTTCTGGACCGAGTGATGATCATCCGGGCCACGCTGTACACCCCGCAGGAGATGAAGCAGGTGAGCGCCGCCCCCTTCTCCCCTCGTTTGCTCCCCGTGTCCCCGATGCCCAGCGGGAAGGCCCCCCACCTGAACGGCGTGTGAGCCAACTGCACGTGGCCCTGAAGTGGCACAAAACCTCAGCTGCCTGTGGCCTTGGCTGTTCTCTCTTCTACTCCATCCCTTCCTGTAAACTTAGGAAAGGGACAGTGAGAAAATCGCCTTGGTGACAGCCATTAGGGAGGCCACCAGCTCTAGGAAAGAGGCTGCAGAACATCATGTAGTGAGGGGCTCTAGCCTGGGCGCTGGCCCGCCAGGACCCACACAGGCACCTCTGGCAGGCGCAGAACCCAAGTCCTAGCGGAGGCTCTGCCCAGGCTGCTGCCGAGGCTGTGGAGATGGTAGTGAAACAGCATCACAAGTGTAGAGGGTGTGTGGAATGGAGGACACCAACCTAAGCTCACAGGAAGAGGCATGACGGTGCACAGGGGAGCATTTAGCTCAGCGCCCCACGTAGCGTGTGCTCAGCCCTGCATGAACTGAGTCTGGCTGAGGCTTGGGAGTGGGGGCTGGCGGGATGCATGGGATTGGCCTCGTCGACCCCATGTGTGCCCCACAGTGCCTCGGCACCCTTGGAAGCCCCAGTCCCCTTTCTGATGCTTCCAGGCAGTCGTTTCCCCCCTTTGACGGCTGAGTCACTGAGTGGCGAGTCCAGGACGCAAAGCCAGGCTGTGCCCTGCAGAGCCCAGCCATCTGCTCTGCCCACCCTTGCCCCAGACGGTCTTGCTGAGGCATAGGTCTCTCACTGTGGGGTCAGCATGTGGCCACAGCTGGGGCCGTGGAGTGGCCCAGGGCTGCACTGACATCTCGGTGAGCTCTGCCGGACCCTCTCCTCGCCAGAGCACAGGCAGTCTTTGTTAGACATTGTGCTGGGCCATTTGATCCCCCGTCACCTCGAGGTAGGGAGAACTGTTTTCACTGGCATTCTTAAAGAGGAGGACACTGAGACTTAGGCTGGTTAACCTGCCCAAGCTCATACAGCTCGTCAGTGGCTAGGTGGTGGCAGGACGTATAACTGGAATCCAGGCTGTCTGATCCTGAAGCCTGTGTTTTTGATCGCTTTGCCGCCAGCCTCCTCCCCGCTAGAGGTGTCTCATCTGGGAGTGGAGCCCCTGTGGTAGCTGGTCCGCTAGCCGCTCCTTTTGGAGCTCAGAGGGCCGCTCCTGGACACGTGCCAGCAGCTCCCTGCCTGCCTGCGGCCCGTCTGGCCTGGCCCCTGCTGGCATGTCTTGTTGACCAGCACGAGGAGCGCTGGTGGTGTGTGGAGCCAGAGATCTCCCTGCATAAGCAGCACAGACGGGACACCCATGCGGTTCTAGTTCACGGAAGCAGCTGGGTGTGTCAGTTAGGAGATGGCGTTCGTGGCTGGGGCCTTGTCACCAGGTGATGGTCTCTTGCTCTTGGATGAACGCTAGGTTGAAGCCAGGGCTTTCACTGCTGAGGAGCAGAAGCCAAAGCAGGGGAGAAACTGCCCCCTTCCCTACCCGGACTGTTGGACTGGAGCCCCAGCCTGTACCCCGCGGTGCTTCGCGGCCTCTGTTCACCAGGAGACGAGCTCCCTCGGCTCAAGGCTGTCGTGCGGACCGAGGGAGACAGTGACGGCCACTCGGGGGGGTGCGGCCATCACGGCTGCTGTTCACAAACCCAGAGCACGCGGTCCTAGCTCCCTGGCACGTGCGCTGTGCCCCAGAGTCTGGAGGCTCGGCCAGGGGGTCTCTTCTCGGGCTTTCTCTGGGGTTAGCAGAGGATAGACCAGCGGCCAGACGAGCACGGCTTTGTTCGTGCTGTTCAGGGGACAACATCAGCATTTTTACTGGAGCCCGGGGTGAGTTTTTTAAAAAGCAAAGTAAATGTAACTTGTGTACTCTGCCGTCAGCACCGACACCCTCATAAACTATCCCTGCAGGTTATTAAATGATTAAAGATCTAATTTATGAACTGTCCGTTTCCGAGCGGTCTGAAACAGGAGCTCCTGGGATTGCTCTGACCTGCTCTAGAGAGAATGAGAGCAGAGCATCCCTGACAGCCCTCCAGTGTCACCGTGGCTCGCCGAAGGCCAGACGCTCCGGGCTGGTGCTCTTCCCCAGACCAGGTTCCAGAACCCAGTGTTTGCGTCTCCTAGAGTTTCCAAAGGCCCCCAGGGGACTCCTTGGTCATCCCAGCTGTGGGTGAGAAGCTCTTTCTATTTGGGAGCACAGAGCTGCCCCGCTGTGACGGTCATGGCCGGAGGGGAGTCCTGTGGCTGGAGCCTTCTGCTCTCTCCTTTCCCTGCCGTCCTTGTGCCCGTCCAGTAACGTCTCTGCTCAGCTGCATTTCACTTTGGACCCCAGACAGTGGACGCCTCACGCACGTACTAAGATTCTTTTGACAGAGGTCACACCCGGCAGCCCCCTGGCTGAACAGATGTGGCCAGTGCAGTGTTTGTGAAATGTTTAAATAAGTTGACAACATTCAGCAGTCAGGACATTTCATGCAAAAATCTGAGTTCCAAGTCTCTCCTGACGAAATGAGAGCCTTTCCTGCCGGCACCCGGGCCTCAGCCCTGGCGGCGCTGGTTGCAGCAGCGGGGCTACCTTGCCTGGTACGTGCCGGCCCGTCCACCTCGGCCCCCCGTCCGCTCACTGCTGACATCTGCGGGACCTGGTTCCTACCGAGCCGGGCCTTTCTCATTGACAGCGGCTGCCACGCTGGGTCCCCTTAACCAGGGTCACCAGACGCTAACCTCCGTACCCCTGCAGCTCCTGCCCTCGGGGTCTCTGCCTGAGAGCCGAACGCCCATTTGAAGTGTCCACCTCCTAAACCTCTGGTCCCTCTCCCCTTGTGAGGCTTGGCTGGGGGCCCAGTCTTTCCCACTTCCACGCCTGTATCCCGGGTGTGTTTATGGCTTTAATTTAAACAGGGGCTTCTTGATAACTTGTTTACGAAGCTGCCAAAGTGAAGAATTCCTGTATTATATGAGGCTCGAAGCCCTCGAGTTATCTCAGCTCCACAACACACAGCATCATTATCCCGCTGCCCCTTATCACTCAGTGCTGTGCGCCTGCAGGATCCTGGTACCACTTGTGTTACCGTGTCCCCACGCCAGCCTGCTTCCCCTCCAACTTCACCAGGATCTCAGACCGCACAAGCGTCAGCCTCTTCTTTCTTGACAGATGAGATATCTCCCAGTGATGTTATGAGAGCTGGTAAATGTTTAAAAGTAACTTCTAAAATTTATTTAACCATCGCATTTGTCAAGCAAATAAGAAGTGTCTCTTCTTGCCTGAGTGCTTAGAGGTGGCGGTGCCCCTGCTGGGGAGGTTAGCTGCCGCTGAGGGAGCCGGGGCAGGCAGGGTGGGCGCAGGGGCAGCGCCGCCCTGGTGCACACCTCGGGGTACCAGCTGCCTTCCAGTCGGCGTGGGGCTGTGCCCCCGACTTGTGCGAGGACAGCAGCGCCCGCGGGGTCGGCTCTGCCCCACTGGCCCCGCTTGGGGCGTCTGTGCTATTAGGAGGTGGGATGGGAACACTTGAGGTCGGTCACTGTTGATCACAGTGTTTCTCCTCCAAAAGATCATTAAAATCCGAGCCCAGACAGAGGGAATCAACATCAGTGAGGAGGCGCTGAACCACCTGGGGGAGATCGGTACCAAGACCACTCTGAGGTGAGCTGGCCGTGCCCGGACCCCGCCAGCGCCTTCCCAGGGCGCGGGACCGTGCCTGCTCTTCCGGGGTGGTGGGTCTCATCCTGCGGCAGGTGCAGCACAGCTAGACAGTGGTGTTGAGAAAGCTGAGCGACAGGTTAAGTCCCCCCCGTCCTGTAGCAGACGGTC
The DNA here is from genome assembly GCF_937001465.1 of Orcinus orca. NCBI lineage: Eukaryota > Metazoa > Chordata > Mammalia > Artiodactyla > Delphinidae > Orcinus > Orcinus orca. The sequence continues at coordinate 1,435,022 of NC_064568.1, read as the reverse complement.
CTGCTGGTGGAGAGCGTGCTCTGCCTGGCGGCCCCCTGCGTGGAGGAGATGGACGGAACCGGAGACCGGGTGCAGGGCAGGCAGCCCCTCCGCTCCGGCCCTGTGCTGCAGCGTCTGCTGGGCGGGGAGGAGCACAGGCAGAGGTGGCTCTCCTGACTGCCCACCAGCGGCCGGAAGCCAGTTGCTTGGAGGGTGACCCTTCTCAGTGTCCTGACTGCTTATGAGTCATGACTTCACAGTGTTCGGCCTGGCCGTTTCCCTTTGAGTCAGTTCCTCGCTCCTAAGGTTGAAGCAGAATGCAGGCTGTTTTGTTTGGGTGGAGTGGTGCTTTCAGAAACTCCTGGACTTTTTGCCTTTGGTTGGGGCCTTTGCTTTCATGGGGCTGTGCGTTCATTTCTCCGCCATGGTCCCTGTCCCGATCTGGACCCTGGCGTTGCCTGCTTGCCGCTGTAGACATCCAGGTTTGTGGTCCCTTCCCAGCAGTGGTGGAGGGCCTCCTGCTGGAGGGGAGGACCTCTAGGCAGTGACAGGTTCCGGGAGCAGGGCTTATACGTCATGCCGGTGGCTTCTGGCCCCTCCCTGGTGAGGCTGTGACTCCAGGTCTCTGAAAAGTGCAACTCTCCCCTTGTCTGCTGTGTCTGCAGCAGCTGGCACAAGCTTCTGCAGCTCCCTCAGTGCACCTGCTGACTTGGGGAGGGGCTCCCATCCGTGGCCCTGCTTCACACCTGCCTTGGCCCCGGCCGCTCTAGGTACGCGGTGCAGCTGCTGACCCCGGCCAACCTGCTGGCCAAGATCAACGGGAAGGACGGCATTGAGAAGGAGCACGTCGAGGAGATCAGTGAGCTCTTCTACGACGCCAAGTCCTCAGCCAAAATCCTGGCCGACCAGCAGGACAAGTACATGAAGTGAGACGGCTGAGGTCTTCTGCACGGAGACTCCGGGTAGGCCCGCTCCCGCTCTGGCCTGTGGGTAGGCGGCTTGCCCCCGGGCTGGGCTTTTCCCACTCGGGCGGGTGACAGCGCTGTCAGTTAGTGTGGAAGAGTTTCTTTTTAAGTTATCGTGACTCATCCCGTGGTTGCTTTGAAGAAACCCTGCCTTATCTGGTGTGTTTTCTAATAAACCCTGATAGGTTATTTTGATGATACCTGTCTGACTTTTCTTTTAATTTTAAAGCAGTAAACTTTGTGTTTTAGAGCAGCTGGAAATGTACAGAATTGCTGTGAAGATGGTGCAGGGGTCCCTTGCTGTCAACATCTTACAGCCACGTGGCATGTTTGTCATGTGCGATGAGCCCGCAGCACGTGTCCTTGTGCTTTGTGCATGCTTTCTCAGTGATCCGCTGTCCTCTCTGTCACAGGGTCTGTCCAGGGCCCGCGTCACATTCAGTCGTCATGTCTCTTGTGGTTTCCTGGCTGTGACAGTTGCTCAGACGTTCCTTGTCTTTGATGACCTTGATGGTTTTGAGGAGTGCTGGTCAGGTACTCTGTCCGGTATCCCTTAGTGGGGCTTGTTTGATGTTTTTCTCATAATTAAACTGGGATTGAGGGTCACTGGGAGGAAGAGCACAGGGAAAGGGACATTTCCATCACGTCCTGTCAAAGGTGCGGCCGCCGGTAGGCTCACGGCTGTTGTGTTGACCTCGATCACCCGGCTGAGGATGTGCTGTTGGGTTTCTCCATCTCCCTTTCCTCACTGTCCTTCTGGGAAGGCGTCTCTAAGCACAGCCCTCACAGAGGGGAGGGGAGCTTGCTCCACCTCCGGGAGGGCTGAGGTCACCTGTTCTCCCCATTTGCTCATTTATTCAGTCATTTCTATCAGGATGGACTCACGGAAATTTATTATATATTTGGGTTATAACCCAATATGCCTTTATTTTGTTGCTCAAATTGTTCCAGCTTTGACCGTTGGGACCCCTGTCAGTTGGCTCCTGTGTCCCTCTGCTGGGCCCCCCTCACTGCGACTGGGAGGGAGGGGCAGTGGAGCTCCTGGCAGACTTCACAGTGTGCTGTGTGCCAGGCCCGGTCCTTGTCTCCAGCGCAGTGCTGCTCATTTGAGGCAGGGCTCAGCCCAGCAGCAGTGCCACACGGGCAGGGTCTTCCTGCTGTTACTGTGTGTGGGAGAGGGGACCAAACAAAGATGGTCATCTTGATCTAATCACCACCTTAATGCAAGCCGGCCAGCACCGCTGTTCCCCATGTAGTGACAATCACCTGAGCATGTGCAGGAGGCCGGGCAGGAGGGCTGAGGCCTGGGGATCCATCCAGCCCTTGGAGGGCCGCCAGGCCCTGAGAAGGCCCCAAGCGAATTCATGCTGCCAAAATGGATCTTCTGTGGGCCCCGCCCCTGAGGGAGATCCCAGCGTGGGGGTCTTGGGGGTGTGTGTGAGGCAACCAGGCACAGGGAGGGGTGGTGGGACGCTTCCTGAGGCCAGGGCTGTGCGCTCAGGCCTGACGTGGCTACCCGTCTCCTCCAAGGCTGCACCTGTGTCTCTGGTCTCCCAACTTAAGCCACATTGGAACAAAGGAAGAGTGATACCTAAGATGCAGCGAGAGCCCGTTGTGTACTAGGGCCTGTGTGATGCTGTGCATTTCCTTCCGCATTCTCTCAGTAGCCTCACGGGATTGGTACTGGTTAAGTCACTTGCGCAGCTAGTAAGGATGAATCAGCCGGTTGGTGTCTGTGCTCCTAAACCCTGTGGCTAACCTGCCTTCCTCAGTGTGCCAAGTTGTTGGAGGGGCCTTCGAGCCCTGACCTCTGTGCCGGGCAGGTGAGGCAGGCAGGGCTGGTGTGAGGAAAGTCATACCCTAGAGGACAGAACCAGGCTCTGCCCTGGCTGGACCTCCTCCTCCAGCCCAGCTTGGGCGGAGATCTTCCCAGCTGCACAGGGGCTGTGCCGTCCAGAGCAGTCCTGGGGAGGACGGCCATGTGTGGTCATGGCCCCCTATCCTGCTCCTCAGGTCTCCTGGCCTTGGTGGTGCCCAGAGAGACGGCCTCCTCGTTCGTCTTTGCTCCACAGTGAGGGAGATGGTTCTGGACAGGTAGGAAGGTTGGGTTATTTTAATTCCTCCTATTTTTTCCAGCAAAGCCTGTGATTATTACATTAATCTTCCAGGCGAAGTTTTTACGACCGATCCCTCGCCGACTATGAGAAGTTTCTCCATCCATTACCAAGGCGGAAACAGACCCTGGTGGGGAGGAAAATATTTGTTAAATCTTATCAGGCTGACACACAAGCTACCAACAATTACAGCAGCCCCATTTTTTGCACTATTTCAGCTCTGTCGTAAAGAATTGTAATATTAACGTGAGGCGGGGTGGGGGCTGGTTGTAGGAAGTGGCTGTTTTTCCAGGCTCTGGGCCTGGGCTCTCTTGGGTGCCTCCCAGCAAGCCAGTTGGGTGGCTGAGGAGGAGTGTTTGCATGAACCCCAGCTCCCTGTTCCTGTGCTAATGGCCAGGAATGCGAGCGGGCCGAAGGGGCTCTTGAAAGATGGGTCCCTGGCCCTCGCTGGGGAGCCACCTTGGCTTCTCCTTCATTTTCTCAGCCCTGGTGTCTTTTCACCACCACACCTCTTAGGTTACACCCCCTAGATTGGTTCTTAGAATATTTTGGTTTTTAGGATTAAACAGATGATGGTGACTTACTGGTTATTTTTCTAATAAAATGGAGCCGCACAGTGGTGGGGGGCACTCCCTGCTGGCCTCCATGTCTCAGACCCCAGCGGGCCTCTGCCAGGAAAGCACCAGATGCTGGGCACCCAACCCCGCATCTGGACCAGCCTGAGCAGCCCCTGCCCTGGAGGGATTCCAGGCAGAGGCGGCAGGTGGGAGAGGGGAGCAAAGGGGTCCAGGGGGCATGGCAGGCAGGGGCGCGGTTTGGATTGTTTGGCCCTTGATCCCTCTGGTCCTAGAGCTTTGGTTTCCTCTTCTGTAGGATGGGGGCAGTCATATCGCGTAGGTCTGTGTGCGGACTTGGTGGCGTGACATGTGGCTGCATCAGGCGCTCGAGATACTATGATTCAGAGAAGAGTTCCCGATCCCTGTCCCTCTTGGAAGAAGCGAAGGTCACACTTTATCCAACAGGAGCCGGAAGCCGTTAGGCTCTGCCCTTCCCGATCCCAGAGAGCAGGCCCTGGCAAGGCCTGGAGGTCCCCTGTGGCTGGACGCTTCTGTTAAGCCCAGCAGGATAAGGCCCAGCTCAGGGCCCACAGGCTCTGGAGCAGAGGGGAGAGAACGGGCGGAGGCGTGGGCTTTTGCCTCCGCGTCCACCACGTCCACGAATGATGTGCTGGGCCTCCCTGGGCCCCAGGCCCCCCATCCCCAGTGAGGCCCAGGCAGGGCTGGGCAACCAGAGGGGAGGAGTGGCTGTCCGCGTTGTCCCAGCCCAGCCCTCCCTTTGGTGTCTGGGAACAGGCCCACTGAGAGGTAGAACGGGGTCCACCCATCCAGTCGTCGTCTTGCCTCCTCCATTTATTGGGGATAGCAGGCCCCAGGGACAGGGTGCAGGGTGTCGGGGCGCGGGGAGGGCGGCCGCCGGGCTGGCTGTCGCCGGCTGGTCCTGTCGCCCTGGCCGTCACTCGCGGCAGGCGCAGTGATTAATGGCCGGGCCGCGCTGCCCGGGCCGCCGTCAGCGCGCGTCTGCGGCGATGGATTCGCTGTCAGGCTCCCGGCCCGCGCTGACCCCGGCCCGGCCGGCGCGATCAATGGGCGGCGCGCACTGCGGCTGGGCCGACGCGATAAGATGCGCCGATGGGCGCCCGCCGGCTGCCCGCTCGACACAGCCGTCGCCTAGTGATTAATGGGGATGCTGCGGTGCGGGGGGCGCGCGCACGCGCGCGCGGGACCGCCGGTCCCAGGACACGCATGCGCGGCCCCGCACGAGGGTTGGGCAGGGGGCCAGCTGTGAGACCTCCACCCGCGGGCCGCCAGCCTCGCCCACGGCCCGGCGTCTCTGAAAACCCCGGGTCTGGCCCGGTCGCCCGCACGCTCCCCCCGGCCCCGTGCGAGAGGGCGTACAGGCTCCGGACAGCTGCCGGCAGGCCGCAGGGAAGCAGTGTGAGCCGGTGCTTCGGGGGCGGACTGGAGGGCTTCCCCGAGGAGGTGACAGGGGCGAGCAGCAGCTGGGGTCGCGCCAGGCCCTCCTCCCCCTTTCCGAGGTCTCCGCAGCCTCCCGGCCGCGCGCCGCCCTTCCCGCCCCTCCTCAAGGGGGCGTGGGCAAGCCTGGCCAGGCCAGGGCCGGGCAGGGAGGGAGTGTGTGACCGAACGCGCACGTGGGAAGAGAGCAGTCAGGGAAAGCTTACTGAGCTGGGCTTTTAATTAATTAAAAAAAAAAAAAATATATATATATATATATATATATATGAACATGGATCAAAATGTAAAAAGTGCAAAGCGGTGTAGGTGAACAATCTCCTTCGCCCCCTGCCGTCAGCCAGCCTATGCTTCCCAGCATTTATTAGGAGAAATTTCAAAGATAAGGAAAGTTGCAGGGCTCTGGAGCAGAGAGGAGAGAATGGGCAGAGGCCCGGGCTTTACTACGTATCCACGACTTAGCAATACGCTGAGTGAAACAAATCAGACACAGAAAGCCAGATACCTGTGATCCCACTTATATGTGGAATCTAAAAAGCAAAACAAAAAAACCAAGTTCGCAGATACAGGGACAGGTCGGTAGTTGCCAGAGGCGGGAGGGAGGGGCTGGGTGAAATGGGTGAAGGGGTCAAATGGGTGAAGGTACAAACTTGCAGTTATAAAATAAATAAGTCCTGGGGATGTAATGTAGAGCATGGTGATGATAGTGAATAACACTGTATTGCATATTTGAAAGTTGCTGAGAGAGGTCTTAAAAAGTTTTCATCACAAGGGGAAACAAATGTGTAACTAACTGTGCGTGGTGTTGGATGTTAGTTAACTAGACTTATTGTGGTGATCATTTTGCAGTATATACAAATGTTGAATCATGTTGTACACCTGAAACTAATATAATGTATGTCAATTATATCTCAATTTTCAAAAGGAAAAAGCAGTTGCAGGAACCTGTGAATACCCGTATCCCTGTCACCTGGGTGCTCTCCGTCTTCCCTCCATCCTTCAGTCCATTTTTATCCTGTCTTAAGCATTTCACAGTCAGTTGCAGACATCAGGCCACATCATGCATATATGTACTTTTAATACTTCGGCATATGTACAGTTACCTAGAGTTGGATATTTGTTTGTTTGTTTTTTAAAAGGTTAAATGTGTACACAGTGAACTGCACTAACCCTAGGTGGACAATTCCATGAGTTTTGACAAATGAAACCCAGGTCGTGTCAAGCATGTTCCTGTCACCCCAGAAAGCTCCCTTAGGCCTCTGCCCAGTCAATCTCCAACACGCTAACCAGAGGCATCACTGTTCTGGTTTTTCCCACCACAGATCAGCTTTGCCTGCTCTGCAACATCATAAAAATGGGATCATAGCGTGTGGACATCTCTTTTGTGATTGGTTTCTTTCAACCGCCTTTGAATTGTGAGATCCCAGCCCTCGTGTCAGCAGTTGTTGTGACGTTGGAGCGTGATGCTGTGTGGGGTAGTGCTGTTTGTTCGTCTTTTTGTACGAGTCTCTGGGTGGCATCCCATCTTATTTCTCTGGGGTAAATACCCAGGAGTGGAATAGCTGAGCATAGGATACGTAGATGTTGAGTTTCATGAGAACTTGCTAGGCCTTTTCATGACGTACAGTCCATTTTTTATCCCTCCCCTGACTCTGCCTTTAAACACAAATAGTAGCGTACATTGTTCTGCTTCTTGTCTTTTTTTTCCCCCTCAACAGCACATCCTGGAGTTTCTTCTAACTCAGGATGTAAAGGCTATTCTCCTAGTTCCTTTACACAGAAAGGAGATGCTGTAATTTATTCTCTCCCCTTCTTACGGGCTTTTAGATGTTTCTCTCCTTATTGAGCTGGGCTTTGCAGGATGAACAGGAGTTTGGCAGGCAGACAGACAGAGGGAAACTGCGGCAAGTCCCAGAGGCTTGGTGGGCACCACAGAACTCCAACTGTTAGGACGTGGCTTTCTGAGGGCGGACGCAGCTCTCGCCCTGTGTACCCTGGGACCTGCTGTGTGCCGAGTGAAAGGAACGGGTGACATGGACGTGTGCTGGCCACAGGCTCGGGGCGGGGTGATGGCACGCCCCAGAAGTTTGGGGCAGGGGAGTGAGGGGGGGTACTGCCCAAGGGACAGTCCATCTGGGGCTCTCCAGAACCAGGCACTGGTGCGTGTTGCAGTGTGCGCCGAGGCTTCTGCTGACCCTTGGACGTTGTCACACGCCCATCTCCTGGCTCTCGTGTCAGGAAGCCAGCCTCTAACCTGGGCCATGGGCTGACCCCTCGGGTGGAGATGAGCAGCTCACCCGTTTCCCCTGCACGTGAGCTTGCTGAAGACTCAGCCTGGTGGGGACTCGGCCCAGGAAGGGCCTTCAGCAGGCAGGGGTGGGGTCAGCAGGTGGGGCCGGCGGTGGGACTGGAGTGGGGCCGGCTGACTGGAGTGGGGCGCGTTTCCCCGGGCCCCTCAGTCCTCATGCCGACGAGGCCCCTGGCAGAGGTGCCTGCAGGAGGGGCTGCGTGACCGTTGCCCGCGGTCTAGTTCCCGGGGCCTGGTTCTTCTCGGAAGCCGTGGGAGGATGAGCTCTCCTGTGGGCGGTGGCTGGTGCACGGCCCACCCCACAGCAGAGGAGAGCTGCCCCACGGCTCCCAGCACAGAGGCCACAGGCGGGCAGCGAGGGCCGAGGGGCCGCCCATGTCACCTGAGCCACGCACGCGGCTGCTCGCACGGGCTCTGCTCCTGGCCACGGGCACAGCCGGCCTGCCGGGCAGTGAGGGGGTGCATGCTTCCTGCGGGCAGGAGCTTTTCTGACTTGAGTTTCTGCAGGTCCGAACAGGGCCGCCTGCCTGCCTGCCTGCCTGCCTCGAGTTTCAGTGCCTGCTCACCTGGCTCCTGTGGCCGCGCGGCTTGCACAGGCCAGGCCCCAGGCCCTATCCCTCCAGGGCTCCCAGAGGACCTCCTGCCCTGGCTGCACAGCACCTCAGAGATCAGATTTCCAAGATGAGGTCTAAGGCTCTACGTGGAAACGCTGAGGCTGAGCCGGCTCAGGAGGAAGGCCGGCCACGTGTCCTCGGGCGCCACGGAGGAGAGGGTGGTGGTGGACGGCTCGGGGTGAGGCCTCGTCCGGATGGGCGCGTTGGCTTCACAACGTGGGCGAGCGGGAGGTTTTCTCTCACTTCACCCTGGAAACGCCTGCCATTCCGCTCGGTGGAAACAATCGGGAGCCTTTCTGCACAGCACATCCAAGGGAGCAGCCACTGCGCACGCCTCTGCCGTCCACAGGTGCTGGGGGCCCAGGGCGGGGCGGAGACCCTCCCAGGCCTACAGGTTTGGTGCGTAAGGTCCCTTGTCTCAGCCAAGCGCAGCAGTGCCTCCTAGCCTCGACTTGGAGGGCTGGAGGGCGCTGCGCTCACAGGACAGACATCGCCCCACTGTCCATTCCGGCGGGGGCTGGAATGGCCCATGCGCTCAGCACCTAACACCCGAGTGTGCAGCTGGCACCATTACCAGGACAAGGAAGCTTTCCAGGCACGTGCCTTTCTGAGGAGGGACTTCCATCAAGGGGGGCACCTGGGAACCCCGCACACCCCTGAAGGCACCCAAGGCCCCACCCTCCTCACTGGCCTCGGTAACACAGGAGAACTGAAAACCAAGAGAACACCACCAGGTGGCTTGTAAAAAGTTGGCTTTATTTGTCTCTTAGTCACCTTATCTCAGTTATGCCATTTTGGCGTCCACAGTGACAGTCCCCTGAAAGCTGGGGTCAGCCCCACCCCGCCCCCCGTGACCAGTGACTGCAGGGCAGGAGCCCGAGCCACGCAGTGGTCAGAGGCTGCAGCAGGGCTGCAGGGGCGTCAGGTCTCCGCTCGGGACTGGGTCGGACAAGGCCACGCGTGGTACGGTGGGAGCCCTGGCCTGGGGTCGATGGGCTGTGGGCCCATCTGGGCTCTGCCGCCAACTTGCCGGGTGGTGCTCGGCAAGTCTCTTCTTGTCCCTTGGTTGGCCTGTCTCCCGGGCAGCACAGCCAATGAGGTCTCAGAGCCCCTGTGGACTCAGGCGGGTGCCAAGCTGGCCACCTCGACTGGCTCTGTGCTTTGAAGGCCGCTGTGCACCGCTGCTGGTGGGGTCTGCTTTCTCCGCGGGGCAGGGAGAAGCCCTCAGGCTGCGGAGCTCACCTCTGCTGTCTCTGCAGCCAAGCGCTGCTGGCCCCCGAGAGGGGCCTCCCTAAAGGCCTTAGGGAAGGTTCTAATTCCTAAGGTCTAGGTCACCTGTTATTGCAAACAGTTTATCTTAGACATAATTGTGAGTCTTTTCATATCAAACATGGGTGAAACTTGGCAAAAAAAAAAAGCTCTCTGACCCTGATTTCACCATAGATCTAGGGCCTGGGCCCTCGTCTCTGCTGGGCAGTTTTGGTGAAAGCAGAGATCAGAGCCATCTTGTCATTTACTTCGCTTGCGTTTGGTCCTAAGCACAGTAAAAATGTTCTAAAAAAATACCAGTGGAAAGTCTTCAGCCTAGAAGGTAGCGTCTGAGGCCAGCCACAGCGGAAGGGACACACCATGGAGAGCAAGTTCAGTGACAGCGGGAGGAACTGGACAGCCAGCACCTCAGGGTCCTCCGCATGATGTCCACTAGCTCGGCCAGGCTCGACTATGCAAAGCTGTGGCATCGTGGCCCGGCTCCACCACTGAAGAAAGAGACGGCACAGCCAGGTCAGCCAACAGGCACAGGCAGAAAGATGCACAGATGGGCCAGGGGTCTTCTGGAAAATTCGTGCCTTTCTTTTGGAAGAAGCTCTGTCCTAAAAAACAACTTTTAAAAGGGAAAACAATTGTGTCTTCCAGAGAAACCGTTTTAAGCCAGATGTTCCCGCCTGACTGTGAAGGGGACATGCCAGGGAGCAGCCCACACGCACCGGAAAACACATGACCTGCTCCCGGGTGCTCGCCCTCCTGCCACCTGAGACGGAGACATTTCAACAATGTTTGTGCTTCTAACCAACAAGACATTCCCTTCGAGGGGGAGCAGCTGAGACCACTGCAGTCGCCGACAGCACTGAGAGGTGCAAAGGTTAACACAAAAGTGACGTGGACACCGGGGACAGTCACTTCTGGCGGTCAGCTGGGTAAGACCTCGCTTCTACAGTTCTGTTGCCAATGCCAGAAAGAAAAGCAAAATTGCAAATTGAAAAATTTCTAGCACTTTAGAAAGTGGAATGAAAGAATGGGAAATTCAAACAGGTTATTAAACCAAAGTCCTCAGGCCACAGCAGCACCCCCGAGACAGCGCCCACAGCGTGGCTTCCTTGTTCCCTTCTTGGCCATCGTGGAGCACGCCGCCTCTGCCTGGTCCAGGGGCCACGGCTCAGAACAGAAGGGCCCCCATGCTGCCGACCTCACTCTGCTCCTTGACGAAGATTTCAAAGTACTGGTAGATGATGGTAACCGCAAGCAGGATCCCGGTTCCAGACCCAATGGCACCCAGGAAGTCAGCCAGCACGGAGAGGGCCCCGATGCAAAGCCCACCGAAGGCCGCGGCCGTGGGGATGTACCTGGGGAGGGAGACGAGTCAGCCACGTGCCGCCAGCAGATCCCTCCAGCCTGGCCTCCCTCCCCCAGGCTACAGGAAGGGCCGGGCAGTTGACCTGTCTTACCTCTGAGTTAGGAACCGGACTCCTTTAGGGGTCACTCCGTGGCCCCCATGAAGTCTCGTCTACTCACACCTTAATGGTCTAGACTAAGCCTTGCTGTCCAGTAAGTGGCCACACGAGTCACATGTGGCTAGTGAAATGGGACCAGTCCAAAGCAGGTGTTGAAAACATCACACGAGATTTTGAAGACAGGAACATAAAATATCTCATTATGACTTTTCTTATGTCAATTTGAAATGAGAGTCTGGATATATTGGGTTTAAATACAATGTATTCTTAAAATTAATTTCACCTGCTTCTTTTTGCTTTCTTTTTTATTAAGAGATAACGGACATATAACATTTTGTTCATTTTAGGCGTATCTTTTTACCTTTTTAATGTGGCTACCAGAATGCTTAAAATTTCACATGCATCTTGCATTATATTTCTACTGAACAGCACTATAAATTCTCTCAGCTTCAGAGAATTCTTGAGGGAATGAACAAAATTGCCCAGCATCTCTGATAGGGATCAGAAAATGATCTGGCATTTGCCATACTGACTTGCGGTGGAGGCGAGCGAGCTATGGTCCCCAGGACAGACCTGGTCCTGATTACAAAACCTGATCCTGTAAACTGACTTCTACAGGAAACCATTCACGTTCATCCAGCAATGGTGGAAGAAATGAGTTGAAATAAGTTGGCTTAAAGTCTAAATAAGACACTCACTACGGCTAACCCAGCTGCCCAAGAGGCAGCCCCACTGTGAGGGGAGAGGCCTGCAGGCTGCAGTGCTCTCCTCACCCCCACCTTCCCCCAGCGGGTCACCAAGTGCCGGCGGCCTCTCCTGTGTCCCCAGGTTACTGCCCCACCTGGCCCCCAGCACCTCTGCCCAGACTCGCGATGTCCGCCCTGACCCCCCACCCTGACCGGTGGGTCTCAGCCTCCAGCACTGACCTTCCGAATACTGAGCCCTCCCTGCGCTCTCTGCCAGCCTCCCTAGGCTCACCTGAACTCGGACACCCCTGCAGAAGCCTGACGCTGCCCGCCTCCTCCTGGAGGGCCCCCGCAGGACCTGCCTGCGGGACGCTGCCCGCAGGAGGACGGCGAGGTCCCACGCGGTCAGCCGCCTCAGCAGCTGCCCCCGGGCGGCCACCTGGACACACGCTCTGTCTCCCCCTGTGTGGCTGCCTCTGAGGAGAGGTGCCGCGTGCGCTCATTTGCTCTGTCCAGCATCGATGAGCCTTATTAGCAAGCTCATTGATACTGGAAGGCCCGGGGAAATGTGTCAGCCGGCCAGCACTCACCGGTTGAGTTCGTGGACCATGGACGTCTCTCGGTGGCCCCTCATCACCATCTGCTGCTCCTTCAGCTGCTTTGCAACCTGCGTGATGCCCACCAAGGACAACGTTCAAGTTCAGACGTGGAGTTGAGGGCCAGGTAGACAGTTCACGGTGGTACCAGCCACAGACTCCCCTCCCCAGCACCCTAACAACAGTGGTGAAGGTAGCTTTAAAACTGCCACAAAGACGTCAGATGAGAAAGTCTAGTTTTAGTTTGGCTGCAGCTCTGCAGGCGAGCATGGATTCATTTACCCTGGGCTCCGTCCACGGCCACGAACGCTCTGGAACCGGCCCTAATGAGGACAAAGCGCTGCGTGCGTTCACAGGCCACCATCCCAGGAGGGGGGACAGGCCGAAAGCCCTGATGCCACTTGCAGGAGGGAAACGTCGGTCCCCAGCTGGCCCCCCCCAGAAGCGGTCGCTCACACTCACGTCTTTGGCAGAGGAGCCCGAGACTTCAATCCACGTCTTGGAGAAGAAGGCGCAGGAGCCCAGCATGAACACTATGTACACGACGGCATGGACGGGGTCTTCCAAGACGGAGCCGAAAGACTCGGGAGGAGACAGGTAATAGCAAAGGCCGCCAACGGGATAGGCGCGTGCTGGGCCGCCAGAAGAAGTGTCCTGGGAGGATTCGCGAGAGCCTGTGAGTGCCGTTCCCCACCTCAGCAGCAGGGCAAAGACACTTCTCAGCAGGTGGGAAAGAACAGCTTTGCCCAAGTGCCCACAGTGCAGGCTTCTTACAGAAAAGAAACCTTCCCGTGAGCTTGTAATAGGCACAATTCGAAAGCATCTCTGGGCGAAACATCTGGCTTCTGAAGCCGCTGTACTTACCGACCAGGTGCCCAGCAGGCTGACCAGCAGGTTGCCACTGAAGCGGGCGGACAGCATCTGGGAGATGACGTAGAGGTTGGATACGAGGGCGGACTGCAGGATGATGGGGATGTTGGAGGTGTAGAAGAGCTTGATGGGGTAGGTGTTGTACTGGCCTCGGTAGCGGGCCGACTTGATGGGCAGGTCCACACGGAAGCCCTGAGAAGCCAACAGAGCCAAACACCCTCACTGCCTCACTCCAGCCACGTGCCAGGCGTGCCCCCAGGGAGCTGCCCCGAGCGGCGGTGCCCAGGGCCTCACACCCCCTCCCCAGCCAGCACTGCACTTGGGGGCACACCGACAGAAGGGTCCCGACAGGCTGGCTTAAAATGCCCCTGAGCACAGCACAGTGTTTCTGTCAAAAACAAACAAAGCCCACCACGTGACAGCCACATCTACGGGGAATACGCCGGAAGTTCCGACGGGCGCTCCAGCGCCCTCCCCGTGCCCCGACCCCGTGCCCGGACCCCGTGCCCCGACCGAGGCCAGACAGGGCCTCCACGCCCTCGCCTCACAGCCAGCACGGCCACCTTCAGGGTGTTCTTTGTCATTACAGAAAACCTAAGCTCTTCTACTTTCCCATGAACATAACCGCTCCCTCTGAAACCCCTGGAGAAGAGAAACTGTTTCCTTTATGTACTTTTTACAATCCCCCAGTGCCTAGAACAGAGTTCAGAATATAGAAGATTTAAAATAAAATCTTAACGATCCGACCCCAAGCCCGGGAAGAGTTAGCCTGTCATTCACCAGGCGTCGGAGTAACAGTCTTGGCTGAAGGAACAGATGTGTTCGGGCCTCAGCACGTGGTGGTAGAAATACCTCTTCACAAGCATTAAACTGCTTCCTCAACTGCTTTCCCTTCTTTTCTTTTCAATAAATGTCACGATACAAAGCGGCTGATCAGAGAATACAAAGACCAATCCAACTACAGAAAAGCAACGGGCAGTTCAGGTCTCTTATTCAGAAGCAAGTTACACAGACTCACAACGTGAAAGGTAAGAGGTCTCAGGAGGATGAGGATACTGCCTAAAAGCACCTACAAACTTTGGGCAAGACAGCAGTGAGGTTTTAGGCTTTGATTACTTTTCACTTCTCTTGAGCTATAAGACCTTGAAAAAAAATCTTCTCTATTTGCTGACAGTCCCAACCCAAAGGAACATGGTTTCAGAAACGTTATATCTGCCTCAACTGTGTTAGTTCAGCCAAGTGCCCGTGATGCCATGGAACCTGCTCCTTCAAATGCCATTTCATCATTTCGGTGCGATACGATGGGTCACACTACCGCTGGGGTGTGGACGTGGGACACGCACACCAAGGCCTTCTGAACCTTAAATGCAGACGTCAAAACTCCCCAGGGTTGGATCTGAACGCACCTGGAAGTAGATGACCACAGCAAAGACAAAGATGGTGGCGATCAGATTCATGAGGTTGGGGAGATTCTGGCGGTAGAACGCCTCGCGAAGGGCTCGGACCTTGTCTGTGCGTGTGGCCAGCAGGTGGAACAGTGCAATGATGGCGCCCTCAAACTCCATTCCTGTTACAGGAGAAGGTAAAGGAACAAGCAACTCAATTTGGCTCTAAGCTTCCTAGTGGCCAAAACCGAGAGGAGATGGAATTAGTTCTGTGACTCACAGTGCCTGCTCCTGTAACCACAGGGACACAGTGAGGGCTCTCAGCCCTCGTTTGTTTCTTCTGTAGAGATTTCAACCTGCAGAAATAGGCTATTCTGCCTCTTTGAATTAACCGATCTTATTTTTTTGGCTTGTGAGTCAATGGCCACCAGACGTGTGGAACAATCAACTGCAAAGTCCTAAGAGCAGGGTCTGCTCACCTCCAGCCGAAGGGGTCCTGCCTGAGGAGGGGCTCAGAGCTGCCTAACCCACGTCCCTGGGGACTCCCGGGCAGCACAGCCCCCCAGCTCTGGGGTGTTGGCTGCCCGGACAAGGCGGGCTTGGGCTCTCTGCTCCTCACATCGACGGCCAAGCAGGAAGGACAACACGTGCGCCTACCACACAGCCGATCTCTAGGAGTTCACGCCCTACCACAAGAGGGTGCCCAGGGATGCAGGCCAGCAACAGAGCCAGGAAAACACGGCCAGGAAGCAGAGCGAGCTCGACAGAGGCCCAAGGAAAAGAGCAAGAATGGCCTTCTTTGGTCTGGGGACCTATTTTCAGTCTCACTAACGAGATTGTGTGGTCTCTGCAGGTCGGGGCCTCTGTTTCCAGCTTCACTTCGAAGAAAAATCGAATGTGCGTGAGTATTTCTCATGGGGCTCTTCTGAGTGAGTAACGTCTTTAGTTGTGTTGTATTTAGTAAGTCATGCGTCCCTGATGTTTAGAACTTTTCATTAAAGACATCCTCTGTAACAAGATTTCCTTGGCACTCTTTGTGGGCATTAAGATAGAATACGCACATTCGCCAAGCATCTACTGTGAGCCAGGCATCACACAATTTCATGTTATTTCTCATTGAATCCTGGCAACCAAGGGCACAGTCAGCATCTGAACCCGGCTCATGAGCACCAAAGTTCCTGCCTCTTTTACAAAGTTGCCCTTTACATGACCAAGTGTTTTGGTTCAGTGATTTCATTTTTAGAAACTTATTCGAGAGCAACTGTCAAAACATGTAAAGATGAACATATGAGGATGTTCACCATCTCACTGCTGTAATAACAGCAAAGGCTGGAAACAACCTAGACGTCCACCAGAGGAAGGCGTGTTGAAAGAACCTGCTTCATCTTTGCAGTGAAATCCACGCTGAACTCAGAAAAGTGAGGCAGGATAACGTACTCTGGCAGGGCGAACGTCTACGACATACTCTTAAGGTGAAAAATGCAAGTTACATACCATCATGAGCATAAACCTGTGTTTTAAAACACTTTACAGATGCACGGAGAAAAATCAGAAGAGATGTACCGATGGGACCCTGTCCCCAGGGTCTCACCTCGGCCGGTGTTGACAGTGGTGGGGCTGAACGCCTTCCACACGATGGTCTCGCAGATGTTTGTGGCAATGAAGAGGGAGATCCCAGAGCCCAGGCCATACCCCTTTTGCAGAAGTTCATCCAAAAGCAGGACAATTAGGCCAGCAACAAAGAGCTGTGAATGTTAAAAAACAGAGGTAAGGAAACGCAGAGACGCACTGCTGCTCCCCACGGCGTGGTGCTGTCCCTCCCCAGGAACTGGCTTCTCTGCTGAGGGCCCTGAAGGCTGAGGGGACACTGGCTGGTGGAGGCTCCTCTGTGAATTCAGAAGGGCAAACACAGGGCTCGGGCTTCTTCTCAGAAAGAGTTCCTGTTACGCTCGATTCAGATCTGTTGTTTGGCAAGTGTGGGTGTGAGGGCGCCTCAGAAGGGGGTGCTGGCCTAACCTTACCTGTATGGTGATCAACAGGCAGATCCCAGCACCCATTTCAGAAGGGTCTCCGTACATCCCTGTCATCACATACACGATGGACTGGCCGATGGTAATGATCATGCCAAACACTAGAAATGAGAAGAAAACTGTTCTCAGGCTGGGCCACCACACGGTCGTAGCGGAAACACTTCCCAGGCACCAGCTCCGTGCCGGGCACTGGGAGAACAAAGGTGAAGACGACTGACCCTGCCTCCAAGGGGCTCGTCCAGGAAACACTCAACCACCGCACGGTCAGAGTGACAATAATACACAATAACTGAAATGTGTGCAACAAAAGCGCGTGAGCTCTTTAATTCCACCTCCTCCTAAATTCACTTCCCTTCGGTGATGGGAAGAGGGAAAGAGTTGAAGCATGACAGACCTGCTTCTTATGACAGCTGCTGAAGACAACACTCAGAGGCACCCCAACCTGCAGCCCCCATGCTCAGGTCATCAGGTAGCTCGGGTTCTGGGAGAACCACTTGCCCAGGCCACCTGACAGGCTTGTGCTTCAGGTCTGAGTCCAGGGCACAGAACACTAGCTGGGATAAAGTAATCCCTTCCCAGTTTGTTTAACGTGTTAATTAAGGAAAGAACTCACAGTGCCACCAAATCACTTAGCCCACTTCTCCTGCCACAAAGCTCTCCTACGGGACGTTCTCTTTTTAGTAGATGGTCTTGTATCCTGTATCATTCACTGCACTTCATTGTGATGCACAATGGAATCGACTCATGTTTACCGAGTCCACGATGCTAGATGGATCTCTTAGTATGGGACTGGGCTTCCATTTCGGCTTTTCTGCTTAGTTTGCCAAAAAAATAAAATTTTACTCCAAAGTGCCTGTCAAATATAGTCCCTATTTGACTTCTTAAGAAGTGCTCAATAAGACTGAATTCTTAAGGCAGAAAAAACAGCAGAGAAAAGCTAAAAAAATTGTCCAAGACCAAAGAGGAAACAGCTGATTTTTACTTCTGACAAATAACACATATATATATTTAAAAATCCTGATTTGTGTCTGAAACTGACAAGTTTAAATTAGATTACTCTTTCTTACTCAACTCTTTAACCTACTAACTTAAGATGTGTAAAACATGCTGGTATGGAAGAAAATATGACTGGGTAGGAAACTGCAAATATCACTTCCTAATTAATATATGTCAGTTCACAGTCAGGCTGAACTTGGTGAATTCTGATGACTGGTCATTGTTACCAGTGCCGCTTATTATTTACTACTGTGCAAGTACCATTATTATCCCCATTTTTATAGATGAAGAAACTGGGACATAAGAACTGTCATCTAACTTTGCCCCAAAGTCACAGAGCTGGTAATTGGCAGAGCTAAGTTGAGAGGACCATCCTTCCCCTAAGGTGAATCCTTTTAAACTCCCAGAAAAAAGAAATACAACCCTTGCCAGGTAACTACTACATGCCAGGCACTCAATGATGTTTTACACACATTATTCAAATGAATTCTTCCAACAGCTCTGAAGGAGACATTATCTCCTTCTAAGTGCTAAGGAAACTATGGCGGTGGAAGGCGACCTCCCTGGACCACGCAGCCTCGGGGCACGACACCTGTCCCCTGCCTTGTCCAGCGGCCCCAAATGCTCTCTGGCTAACACAGGCCACGGAGCCAGGCCAGGCAGGGCTGGCGGGCCACGGAGGTTACAACCCCCTCCCCCGAAAACCAAAAGGACTTCTGATGCCCCAAACTTTGCAGCAAATTCAAATTCTCAACTACAGACATCTGAACATCATTCAAAATCTCACTTACACTTTTGGGCTCCGTTGAAGAGGGCTCGGTCTTTTGGGGTATCACCAACTTCAATTATTTTGGCGCCAGCCAAGAGCTGCATGATGAGGCCGGAGGTGACAATGGGAGAGATACCCAGCTCCATCAATGTGCCTTAAGGAAAGGGGGAGGCAAAGTACAACCGAAGTTAGCATGGAGAAGCAAGACATTATTAAGAAAATGAATGAGCGAAACTGGACTGTGTGCCCCTGATACAAACCCAGTGTTTCAGTTTGCCAGCAGTATTTAATCCAGAGAATAACCCCCCAATATCAGCAATCAGAGGGTAATTCAATTCATTCTGTTCAGTCTGCCCGGTAACATCTTATTCTGTTTAGGGAATCACATGGCATTTAAACTGATCGCTGCATTTAAATTCACCGTAAACAGATTCATGCTGTTGTACAGAGATAAGAAAGGTTCGTCTCTTCATCAGTTAATAAAAAAGGATAACACTCAAATAATTTCCAGAGTCTGGAAAGGAGGCCAGTACAATTCTATCTAGTTGTGAATAAACCTCTATTTCCATTATGCTAAAATGGGCTATACTTCCAACTGATTTGGAACTTAATTTGAAACGTATTTTAAAAATGAGTTAATCAAAAGCAGTTATCAGCATAAGCATTCAAAATCCCACCTCACCCCAAGGAGGTAACTGGTTGGAGTATACAATACACTGTTATATATTTATTTTTTTTGCACATGTATATGTAACCTGTAGATATGGAAAAGACGCAGCTGAGAAACAAATTACATATTCTAAAGAACGTTATCAAAACAGGAGACAGGTAGAAATGTCATCATTTCAGCTGTTTAAAAGGCATTCTGGTTTTTCCATGTTTTAAGAAATTCTCTATGATGTAGACTTATCTTGCTGTTACAGATTTTGTACTGCATTCAGAGCAATTCTGAATAGGACGACGTGCCTGGGTGCTGAAGCTGGCTTTTACTAAGGCTGTGTTTCAGCACAGCACGCTCTGAACCCTTTGTAAAGCCAAGGCCTGTACTTTAACTGAAGGAGGCCAGTGAAGCCCACACCGTACAGGGGATGCAGAGGGCCAGTCCTACCTCTGTTAGAGGCGAGGATCACTCTCATCCAATAGAAAGGGTCGGCTGAGTCTGAAGACATGATTCCAAACAGAGGGATCTGGAAACAAGCAGAGAGCAGCCTGCACACTTGTCTCCGGCCCCTCACACCCCCACCCCGACACTGGAACACCAAACGCGCGCTCACCTGGCAGCACACCAAGAAGATGAAGAGGGTGATGGCGGTCCATAACACTTTCTCCTTAAACTGAATCTACAGAAAAACAGAGCCAATTAAGGCAACAAGTTATCTTCATAAGTAAATTAACAGAAACAGCCTCTGATCAGACCCCTTTCTCTGCTCACCAGAGGAGCCCTCAACACTCCAAACCACGCACCAAGCGTAAGTACATGTATTGCGTGCTTTCTACGCACAAGGCACAGATGCAGAGACCTTCATGTGCATCATCTCATTTAATCCTCACACCACGGAACATTATCTTATTATTTTCCAACAAGAAAACTGAATCTTAGAAAAGCTAAGTAATTTGTCCCAAATCCCACAGCTGTAATGGGTTTGACTCCAAAGCCTGTGCTCTTAACCATCAGCATGAACAGTTTAGGATCAGACCCAAGATCAAAGAATGTTGCAATAGAAAGGGATTCCCAAATCACACCCCCCTTTATAACACATGAGCAATGACTTCTCATTTGAAAAGGTTTTGTACCTGACAAAATCTTGTTATTCTGGAGTCAACTAATTTGCAATCTGTGATTGTTTCTTTGTGTATTCTCCATGGATTTAGGGTAAAAGAATGTAATAAACACTAGAAGAGTGAAAGAGAGCTGCGTGTTCAACCTACTCACTAACTACTAGTAGCATCTGTTTAACTTTAGGATAGGTGACTATTCGGAGTCATCTTATAATGACCAATGAGCATCATTAGGGAAGTTGAGACCACCTGCCCAAGGCTCCTCTGCTCTAAAACCTAAGTGTCTTCACTAGCACCTGCTGCCTGCACAGCAAGAATGGCTTTAAAGGGCTTAAAAAAACACACAGCAATTATTGTGTGGACTAAGGATCTTAACATGGAAATACCTTGTGAGCAACGGTACTAAATGGACAAAATCGTGTTCTTAAAAAACACTCTTTTAAGCTGCAATCTGAATGAGCATGGAGTCGAAGTCCTGGCTCTGTGGTCAGCATGGGGCCGCAGTGCCTCCGTGTTGACCACTGTAGACAGGCCTCAACAAGACAAGCACACAAAGGCACAGATACTCTACGCGAAGTTGGGGTGAATTCACAGAACCCGTCCTCTGGTCATCTGATCCCACCAAGAAATCAGGAGGCCAAGGAGGGCAACACCACGTCAGGCTGACCAGTAACACAACAAACTTGTATGGAAATGACTCTTTATGGGAAAAGAGTGGACAATTTTTACAAGACTCCTCATTTTTAAATAACCAAGTCTCCTCTCCTGGATGCAGCCAAATTCAACAGCAAAACATCCAAAACTGTTTATCCAAGTCTTGTCACTCTACCTCTTACCAGCCCGCCATCCACCTCCATCTCCTAGGCCAGTCCCATAGTTCACTCTCGACAGCAGAAGCCCCTCCACCGCTCTCACCCTCTACGCTACCCCAGAGCAGTTTTCTAATCTGTCCGGCTCCTGGGGCTCCCACTGCTCCCCACCCATCCTTTCCAGTCTATCAACAGTGAAGCACATCTAACATCCCCCGCCCCACCTCAACTGGTTTTCTCTGCCTTAGCGCACACTATATTTCTTACCCTAGAATTCCTTTCCCTTCCTTCAAGGACACTTCTATTCCTCCTTCAAGGCCGCCATCAGACATCATGTCTTCCAGGGTTAATCCCTTCTGGAGCCACTGCTGTACCCTGCACATACTGCCACTGCTTCATGCACCACACTCAGTTACAAGGCCAAGGTCACACAGCTATCAAGAGGCTGTGTGAAGGGTGGGTGGGTCCCAGGCGCGCCTGCCTCCAGAGCCCCGCCATTTCTACCACACTGAGGGCACACACACACACAACTTTGCATATTAGCCCGTCAAAGGCAGCACGTATGTGGGGCAGATGCAACGAACGTGAGGACAGAAACGTATTCCTATTAATTCTCTGTAAGAACCCAATGAAACTTTTCTTCACGGTTTCATAGACTGACTTACACTGGCAACACTGTCTCGGCCTGAAACTGTGCAGCAGCAGAAATTCTGATAAAGATTCAACACAGCTCTACATCTCTACCTTTCCATGTTTTAATGCACCTGCTGTAAAAGCAGGGGTCACAAAATGCCCTTTTTCTCAGCAAGGTGACGGCCCACGGAAAAGGCACAAACTCGACCGTACAGAGTAAAGTGACTGCTCTTAGCTCCTGGTAGCAGCTGGATCCAAAAAGCATCTCCTAGAAGAAGGACCCGCCCACGATCAGCTTCTGCGGGAGCTGCAGCGGGAAGGGGGCGCCCAACCTGAGTACCTGAGGCTCTCGAGGCGTTACTCACTCAGGCCGGGATCCACCTCGGGACAGAGCAAACCCAAGGCTCTGCCCGCCCGAGTAACTTCCACGGAGGATGCTCCAATCGAAGCTCGGCGGCTCGGTGGAGGCTCCCACCAAGCAGGCCACCCGGACCACTCTCGGGGGAAGGAAGCGTCCACTCGGCGTGTTGGGGCCACTTTAACGGGGTGCAGGCAGTTTCCCCAATCCTTCCCCGGACTCACCTTCCGCTCCGGCTTCTGAATTTCGGGCAGGATGACACAGAAGGGCTTGATGACTTCCAGAAACTTGACTTTGGGGGGGAAGAGACAAGAGTCAAGTTAGGGCTGGAGGACGCCGCGCCGCCCCGGGAAGCCGTCCGCGGGGCCAGGTGGGGCAGGGGCGCGGGCCGGGTGGGCTTCACGGCCGGAAGAGCGAGGTCCCGCCCGCGCCGGCCGCGTCTGGGCTGCCCCGAGGGACTCACTCGCCATGGCGGCGGCTGCTCGGCTCCGGGTCGGGCTCCAGCTCCGGCTCCGCTACGCTCCGACCGCGGCTCCGAGGCCGCCCGTCCCGCTCTGGAGCGCCGCGCCTCGCCGAGAGACACGTCAGTGCTAGCGCCCCGGCGGCCGCTTCCGCTTCCGCTTCCTGCCACGCGCTTCAGCCGCGCGCGCCGCCCACGCCTAGACCACAACTCCCGGCCTGCAGCGGGGCCGCGCGGCCTGTCGGAGGGAGGGCCGGAGAAGCGGGGCGGGGCGGGGCGGGAGGGGCGCGGGGCACGCCGGGACGGGGTTATGCGCCTGCGCAGACTGAGCCGCGAGAGCAGGGCGGGGAAGCGGAGTGGGACGCAGGCTTCACCCAGTTCCTTTCACGGCACCGGTAACTTGTTGCGCAGGTGTAGACACTGAGCGCCTTGGGGCCGGCCTGTCCCGGCGCCACCTCGGTGCCCGGAGCCCAGCAGGTGCGCGGCGCGGGGCCGACGGACACCCCTTTGTGGGGTCCTTGAGCGAACCTGGGGCCGGTCGGGGCGCTGGCACCGCTGACAGGGGGAGGGGATGAGGTCGTGGTCAGGAGGCCCGGGGAGTCCAAGGAGGCCTCCCGGAGGAGACGTCCCGGGGGAGGAACTGTTGCGAGCACGGCAGGCGCTGTGCCTGCCCGAGATCTCTGGCGAGAGGATTCCTGCTTGGCTGGAGCCGGGGCTGTGTGAAGGGGAGGGATAAGACTTAACGTTCTTGGGGCCGGTGGGTGGGGCGAGGGGTGCCAGACGGGGCTTTTGAAGTTTATTTCCGAGGCACGTGTGATCACGGGTGGCACGTGATAGGTAATCTAAGGGAAGAGACCTCGTGCTGTCAGCATCTAGAGGAGGTGGGCGCCGCTGCCTGGGGTTAGGGGAGGTTCCTGGATCGCAGTCTGGAGCTGTACCAGTCGGAGTTGGAGATGCCCATGTGGCCAGATGCTTTGTGCAGTATTAATTTAGGGATTGCTGTTTCTGTTTTTCCTTTCCCTTCCATTTCTAGCAGGTAGCCAGGATTTGTAAATCTTTGCCTCAGGATTTTTTCTAAGACGGGAAGTCCTTTTGTTCAAACCTAACCTATGGGTGGAAAATTCAAATGACTGCAGGAGGCGGGCAGGAACTTCAGTGAAGTGACCCAGGTGTGGCATCGCTGGATATGCATTCCTCACATAAAAAGAAAGTAAGCACGACTACTGTCACAGGGCTGCTTCTGAGATGCAGCCCCATCTTGCCATCCAGGACCCGTTCTTAATCTCTTCTGGAGTTTTGACCAGAAGCTGAAACTGGCAGCCCTTGGACTCAATTCAGCAGGTAGATCAGAGCTGTTTAGCCCATATGCACCCTGCACGATACTGATGGTGAAAATATTGAAATGCTTCATGGTAAATAGTATCATAGTAACTGTACAGTCACAATTAGCTAATGTAAATTTTCATATAAACTCGGGTTTGTACTGACAGTCTCAGGACATTGGTACCATAGAAAAAGGGCCTTCTGTTGTAGCCACATCTGAGGAACATCTTGTGTCACTGAAGCGACGGTGGCTAAGTTGCATGTGTTAAAACAAATTGCTTTAGGAGAATCACTAAAAATAACTTTGTTAGCATAGTGTAATTCTTTTGAATTACAGTAGCAGGCGTGCAGTGTATTTATACTTATACACTTAAGATTTTATTATAAATATTAAGAACAAATACTAAAGTGAAGAGGCAACAAAACCTGGATAAATTTTTAATAGTTTCATATATAATAAGTGTGAGTCTTGTTAATCTGCAAAACAAAGAAGGAATTACAGTAGTGAGTCCCAGCCTGGAACTTGTTTTGATACTGTGCAAGAATCTGCACAAAATAAAACTTGTATTAAATACATTTTATTACATAAAATCTGTATTTCTGGAGTGAAAAATGACGATTTTTTTCAACCAGGAATTTGTGTTAGTGCTAATGACAAATTTTTGGCTATAAATAGTGCTCAAAAGTTATGTGTTAAAAGATCAAAGTGCTGGGCTTCCCTGGTGGCGCAGTGGTTGAGAGTCCGCCTGCCGATGCAGGGGACGCGGGTTCGTGCCCCGGTCCGGGAGGATCCCACATGCCGCGGAGCGGCTGGGCCCGTGAGCCATGGCCGCTGAGCCTGCGCATCCGGAGCCTGTGCTCTGCAACGGGAGAGGCCACAACAGTGAGAGGCCTGCGTACCGCAAAAAAAAAAAAAAAAAAAAAAGAACGAAGTGCTAAACATGTATATTTCATGAGGATGCTGTTAAAACGTATGGTTCAAGTGAAAAAAAAATTTGTGGTCATTAATGAGGAAGAAATTTAAAATATAATCAGTTTCATATATTAAACATTTGGAAACTTAAAACTCCCAAAATGTCATCATAGTGAGGATAAAGCAGTCAAAAAGATACAGAGGAACTGTCGAAATTTTTAGCACTGTATAATTGAGCATTTCCATGAAAATATTTAATAGAACTTCTAAAGGAATTGTATTGATATGGGGGTGGGTACTATGGACTAACTTGTTACAAAACAGATGTATCTAATGAGAAAACTTTTTGGAAAACAAAGCAGTGCATTTTAAATCATCTTCAAGGAAGTTTCATTTGCTTCACATAAAAGTGTTTTAATAGTTTGCTTAAAATACAAATTTCAGTATTTTGAAGATAATGGTTTTTGTTGATCTTATGACACTGGGAGCTGCATTTAATACAGTGTATTGAGCTTTGTTGGTGGGAAATATATATATATACAATGGAAAGATACTTTTGTAAAAATATCATTGCAATATTTTACAACTTTGAAAAGGTCATCGGATTTTGTACAAAAAGTGCCAGTGTAATAATGGTAGGAAGAGTCTGGAGTTTCAGCCAAAAGTTTAGAAAAAAATTTGGATATTTTAATTTGTCACTAAGTGATCAAATTTAATTTTGGATAAAGCAATACAAGATTTAAGTTAAGTAATTCTCATGTTTTTCTCAATAAATTGTATTTCTTACCATGCATCAAATAAATATCAGGAAGAACTGCAAATTAAGTACTGGAAATTGCACCTTGATGGACAGCTTGAAGTGCGAGAGCAGCAGAAGCAGTTTGGAAATCAGGAAGTTCTGTGTGTTCACTGTGATAGAAGCTGAAGTGCAGAGTTAGCCATCGAAGAATATAACTTTAAGAGTGTTTGTTGGCTTTAATAAAAGATGTTTTAATGGAAATAGCAATATTTTAGCTTTATGAGGAAAATGTCATAATTATTAGAGCTGACATTATTTCAGTGGACTCTGGAATGATTGAACATTATCTGTAACGTAATGTTCAATCGTAACGTAATGATTGAACAATAGTTGTAAATTACTGTAGTCTGGTTAGGCTTCTATAACAGAACACCACAGACTGGGTGACTTCCAAACAACAGAAATTTTATTTCTCATAGTTCTGGAGACTGGGAGGTCAGGGCGCCAGCACGCCTGGGTTGTGGTGAGAGCCTTCTTGCACGTTGCAGACTGCCGACCCCTTGTGGCAGACTGCTGCAGAGCAGAGGAAGCAAGCTCTCTTGGGACTCTTACAAGGGCTCTAAATCCTCATGACTTCCAATCTTATAACCTCATCTAACCCTAATTACCTCCCAAAGGCCCTACCTCCTAAAATCATCACATTGTGGGGGTAGGGGAGTAAGGCTTTATAACGTGAATTTTGGAGAGACACAACATTTGTTTATGTTTGCATAACATAAACAAGTAAAGGAAACTTTGAAACGGAAGATACAGATATGAAAAGAAAATAGGTACACTGAAACAAAATGAAGTATAAATTCCAAGAGAAAAACTATTGGATTGTCTAATCAATAATACAAAAAGGGTTCTGATGGAAAAATGAATGAACTTTTCAATTGAATCCTGAGATTTGGCTAACTGGTTTGTGAAGCTCCATGGATTGAGGTTGAATACAGTAGCAAATTCATGAAGTGATTTTTGTGACTTAGTTATAATAGAAATATTGAATATATAAAAGTCTCAGACTGTTTGACTTGCCTGGAGGTTCTCTGGAAGACCCCACTTGCAAAGCTGTCTTTATTTGACCTGACTTGGAGCTCAGAGTTCATCCAGTGCAAAAAGTCTTCTCCCCAGGGCATTTCTCAAAAACATGGAGAGGCAGTTGTTTAACTTCACAGCTGCCTGAGGCAGTGAATAATGCTTAGGACAAACAACAGGCTGGCCAAAAAGCTGAAAGGGAAAAACTGGGGAATGGGCATCCAGGGCAGCTTTGAGAAGCCCCAAAACATCCTGCTCTTCTAGAACGCCAGACGCACAGGTAGAGGAGTCACGTGCCCAAGGCTGTGACATGCTCGGGAAAGCCCTGGGAAGGCCCTGAGCTCTCATTGGGCCAACCTCCAGGCTCCCCACGGCAGGAAGTGAAGGCTTAGGCAGAGTTGTCCAGTGCTGGGCCCCTCAGCACACACTGGGAGACTTGCTGGGCCTAGAGGCTTAGGAAATGCCTGTCTTATCACTAGCTGACCACTAAGCTATCTCTGCAGAGACTTCAGTGGTCACATGTGCCTTTACAGAATCAGTTCAGATAAATCATGAAACGAACAGCAACGAAAATAAAAGGAAACCTTGGGGAGGGGAGAGAATCTGATTTCCAGAGTTGTTACATTATATTGCTTAGAATACCCAGTTTTCAACAAAATATTTTGAAACATGCAAAAAAAGAAAAAGAAAAGAGAATATGGTCCATACACAGGAAACAAAAGCAATCCATAGAAACTGTTCCTAAGGATGTGCAGACGTTGGACTTACTAGACAGAGACTTTAAGTCAGCTGTTTTAATTAAGCACAGAGTTAAAGTAAAGCATGTCTAGAGAATTAAAGTGTGAGAACACTGTCTCACCAAATAGAGAATATCAATAAAGATAAATTAATAAACAGGAATTTGGGAGTAAAAAAATATAATGAGTGGAAAATTCACTAGAGGGCTCAACAGCAGATTTCACTAGGCAGGGGAAAGAATCAGACCTTCAGGATCAATTGAGCTTACCTAGAGGAAAAGAAAAGAGAGCAAACAACGCAAAGCAAACAGGAAGTATATGACAATTGCTAGTATTGGTGAGCATGAGACCTACAAAAGGGGCTCAGTTTGGTGCAGTAGATAGTCTTTCTTGAAGGGGATCATGAGGTGTATTTTATATACACTTAGATTCCCATTATCCCAATGATAACAACAAAGTGTGTTATTGGTCATGGGCTAAACTCTGGACTCCAGAACATTCTGCTGGGATGTCTATTATTGGTAGCAGTTATATTGCAAACAGTCCTTCGAGTTGTGTGCAGTTACCTTCTTTGTCCTCTCTGTAAGACCTTCATTCCTTCCTAAGAAACCACATTTAAAGTCCAAATGGGTTCAATCTGATTTATATAAAAGCAAATCATTACTAACAGATTACTCACTGCACTTTACTGTAATCTAGTCACGTACATAATTTTGTTTTTTACAACATGACAGTTAAATCCTGTTGGTCTAGAAATATACTTACTAGAAAATATTCTTCCATGTTGAGGGAGAGATGAAGTGTTTCTTCAGGAGTGAACTATACTTCCAAATCTCTTTTGATGAACCCGGGGCCAACTTGTATGCGTCTTCTCGGGGTTCAGCTTGGATGGACAAAGAAGCTAGATGGCGGACATGACCAACACAACAGTCAATGAACATCGACTAAGACAGCAGTTAAAAACAGTATCACCGGTAGGGATTGAGGGTAGCAGGTAAGGTGGCAGATTCAGGCCCAGTTCGCAATTAAGCTCATGAAATGCAAGATTTGGTGGAGCAGTTGAACTGCAGGACGGATGGAGATGCTGCTGGGCCTTGGGACACCTAGAACCAGAGGCCAAGAGCCACTGTTCCTCACCATTGCATGTTTCTGCTCATAAAGTTCATTCTTTCCTATTGCATTGTCTTCCTTCATAAAGCAGGAAAAATGGATGTCCATAACTTAGGAGTTTCAAGTCTTCCTGTGGGGCTCACAAGTGCAAATGCTTTCTGGGGTCAGGGGAGTACCATAATTGAGTGAAGGAAGCTGGGTATGCAGTGCGGGGTGGGGGGGGCCCCATGGCAAACTGAATCCCAAATTCAGCCTTTGGATTTTTCCAAAGAGGCCTGGCATCTGTGTTCAGGTTTCCAGCCTGCATCTCCTCAAGACAGCCCCGCCTAGGAGAGCGGGAGTGCACCCGAAAGCCTGCGCCAGCTCCTGGTCTTGAAGTGTCTTCTCAGCCACAGTGGCCGCTGGGCGCAGAGCAAGGCCGGAAGGCGTCAGGTGTAGCCAGGCTTTAGGTCTCACCAGCAAGGAGGCAGAAGAGGGCGCAGCGATGTTTTCTCGCTGGTAGGAAGATGGGGGCGATTCCCTTCTTCTGATTAGAAAATAACTCAGGGCATTACAGAACATTAGAAGATACGTAAACGTACAGACAAGTGCTGTAAAAGCTCCGTAATCTCCTATCTGGAGAGAGTGTTGGTCGGTTTCCTTTGTCTTTCGTTCCTTACCTACTTTTAATATAACCGTGACCATGTATCATTTTGTATATTGCTTTTATATCAAATCATTTTTGATTTTGAAATATTTTAATATTTAAATAAGTATTCTAGGTATTATTAGGTATTGTTTTCCTACTGTCTAACATTTTTTTCCCTAAACCTCATTCTAATATATTCATGGGAGGTACATCCAGGGAGGCACCACGGTGTTCTGTAACGATTTCCCTGAAGTTAGGGGTTTAGATTGTTTACTGTTTTTTTCCTATTATAAATCACACTGGGATGAATATCTTCATGACCAAAATGTTGCCTACATATCCTGTTATTTACTCGGGATAGAATTCCAAAAGTGCGAATTTCCGGGTGGGTCCAAAGCAATAAACATTTTTAAAGTTCTTGGTGTGTATTGCCGTGTTTCTGAAGATGGACTGTATCTATTTTGACTCACAGTGTTTGGCAAATGATATTTTAAACCTGAAAGGCCCACGTTCTCAGGTGGGTCGAAAGAGGGCTGTGTGCAGGCATCTTTGGATCCAGGCTGACTTGGCCTGCAGGAACAGCTGCTGGACCTTCTAGAATGTTCCCACCCTTCCCCGCAGCCGCCTCCTTGTGCTTGGGGCGTGTGGTTTTCTGCAGGATGGTGTCGCTGCCAACTGATGCCAGCCGAGAAGCCCGTGCGCTGTCGGTGTTACCGACCTTTTCGAGTTGGTCCCCGGGAAGGGTCCTCCTGCCCCGAGTCACGGGAGCCGGCAAAATGAGAGCGAGTTCAGTTCAGAAGCAAAGGAAAGCTTTATCCTTCGACCTAAGAATGGAAGGGGTCAGCTCACGCCCCGGGACACGCTCTCCCTGAAAGGCCGGTGCGGCGCTGCTTTATAGGTTCCTGTAGTTCTCGCGGGGCTGGCGCAGATCGCGGGATCTGTGCTCCCGCGGCGTCTGTGCCGGCGGCCATTTCCCAGGAGGAGCTCTGACCTGAGGTGCCCGGTGTGAGGCCTATGCACGTGGCGTCCTGTGAGCGAGTGAAACTAGACTAAGCACAAAGGGAAAAAAACAGGTTAGACTTTATTTTCTTACCCAAATTCTCTCATTTCCCGGGAACTGGGCGACAGTTGCGGACTGCGGCCTGGGGCAGCCCAGAGCCGCCGGGCACTCTGCTGACTGCCAGGTGCACAGCGGCTGCTCTGAGCATCTTCCAGGCCTCACAGCCTCCGCAGACCAGCGGGTCCCACGTTTCCTCTCTGCTCCCAGCACCGCCTGCAGGGACGCTTGGCCGGCTCCCTTCAGGGGAGGGCTGGGCTCCGCGGGCCTCCGGCCCCAGGGGAGCGGAGCCCTGAGGCGCCGGGCTGAGCCTCCCGTATGTGCGCTGCCCCTGCTCTGCGCCGTTACCTCTGAGGGAGCAGGTGAGCCGCCTGCCTTCATGCTCGGGCTTCTAGCAAAGGGCGCCGGGGGCTGCTCGGCAGTGTTCGCTGAGCGAATGACGGCAGCACTGCTGGGGGTCGCAGGGTTAGAGGGACGCCCGGCGCCCTGGCTCCCGTGTCCCTCCGCCATCCTGAGTGACCAGGGTCGGGGCAGGACGGGAACGGGCCCGGGGGTCAGGCCTGGGGCCGTGGTAGCTGCTGTGTCTTTCCTGTCTCCTTTCCAAGCCCGGCTTCCTCCCCCGAGGAGGTCAGGGCTGCTGCGGGAAGTGGCCAAAGACAAGAGGCGGTGTGTCTGTGTTCTGATGTGCAAGAGGGACTTTGCTGTGACACCAGGGGCTTGAAAGACAGGTGCTCTGGAGCGAGAAAGGGTCTGCTGGGTGCGCTTAGCTCCAGTGTGGCGGATCTGGGCTGCTCCGTCAGGGGGACGCCTTCCATGTGCGAGGCAGGCCTGCATCTTCGTGCTCAGCCCAGGCTGCTTTGAAGAGCACTCTTGTCGAGATTCCGAGTTCAGGCTTCGGAGTGGGAAGGCCCGGCTTCAGACCCAGGGGTCTGATGAGCCCTGGCACTGCGGGCAGGTAGCCTAACCCGAGTCGTGATCTCCTGAACTGTGTCGCAGGGCTGAGAACTCAGTGAGCAAAAGTGTGTAAAGCACTTAGCATGCTGGTGCTTCCTAGAGGGGCGGGGGGGAGGGGGGTCCGTCAGAAGGTAGTTGACGATCGCCTTTGTGTCCACAAATCACTCCCCTGAGTTTTGTTAAAAGCAATTCTTTAGGGCTTCCCTGGTGGCGCAGTGGTTGGGAGTCCGCCTGCCGATGCAGGGGACGCGGGTTCGTGCCCCGGTCCGGGAAGATCCCACATGCCGCAGAGCTGCCGGGCCCGTGAGCCATGGCCGGTGAGCCTGCGCGTCCGGAGCCTGTGCTCCGCAACGGGAGAGGCCACAACAGTGAGAGGCCCGCGTACCGCAAGAAAGGAAAAAAAAAAAAAAAAAAAGCAATTCTTTATTAGTAAGCCCACTGGAAATTAGTGTGGGTCTAAAAGGACTCAGAAAATTAGTATATGAGCAAGAAGGGAAGATCAAGTCTGTCCCCTTGCTTTACAGACATTCTCCTTGCCTCGTTTCCTACTGTGTTTAACAGAGTCATCACTTTCCTAATTCCCAGACTCAGAAATTTGAGCCCATCTCACTGCTCTGTTGTGGTCATCACATCCACATCCAACACTCACCTCCTCCATGTCTTCTGGCCCATCCCCCGCCATCACCGCCCTTGTTTGGGCACAGCGTCCGCTGCCAGGACAAATGCATCACCCAGTAACTGTCCTTCCTCCCTCCTGGGAGGCCCTGTCCAGTCCACCCTCCACAGGCTTCTAAAGCGCTCCTGTCCGTTGCTCACTTGTCCTCCACGGTGTCTGTATCACTTACGATTACGTTTGGCTGCTTGTTACGGAAAATCCCAAATAACAACAGCTCAGACACTTCATTTCTCTAACTTTCTAGGAGTCTGGAAGTAGCCGTCCCAGGGCTGCTGCCAGTCTCCGTGGTCTCAGAGGCCCAGGCTCCTTCGATGTTATTGCCCTGCCACGTGTGACACCTCATAGTCCAGCATAGCTGCTCAAGTGCCAGCCATACATCTGCATTCCATCCAGCAGGAGGGAGGAAGGGAAAGTCACACTTCCTTCCTTTAAAGACCTTCTTTAGAAGTTGCATACACAACTTCCATGTATATCTCATAGGCCAGAATTTAGTCCATTGTCACACGTAGCTGCAAGGGAGGCTGGGGCATGTATAGCTCACCCTGACTAAAATACACAGCATGAGAAGTGTGCGCATGTGTCTCTACCTGGGTCACCATACCGAGGACCAAGACAGAGACCCTGAGTGCCTCTGTAGGCTCCCTGTGCAGCTCCCAGTTTCGAGACCTCCCCCAGGTGAGCACTATCCTGACCTCTGTTGCTGTCCATGACCTTTGCCTATTTTGGAACTTTGAGTACATTGAAGCGTTCAGCATGGGATCTTTTGTGTCTGGCACTCGACCTTATGTCTGTGAGAGTCATCCTTGTTTTGTGCAGTAATTTGTGTGCAGTAATTTGCTCTTTTTTTTTTTTTTTAAATGCTCTGTGGTTTTCCACCACAATCTATTTACCCCCGTTCTTGTTGATGAACATTTGGATTGTTTCCAGTTTGGGGCTATTTTTAATAGCGCTGCTTTGAATATTTGTGTACAGGTCTTTTCATGTCCCTTGGGTCTGTGTCTGGGAGCAGAATTGCTGAGTCTAGATGTCT
Organism: Orcinus orca; assembly: GCF_937001465.1. NCBI lineage: Eukaryota > Metazoa > Chordata > Mammalia > Artiodactyla > Delphinidae > Orcinus > Orcinus orca. Next base: position 1,402,668 of record NC_064568.1, on the reverse strand, counting down.
GATCGTTGTTTCACACGGCTGTGCATTCAGATGACATCCATAAACACAGTGCTCCGTCATTATGGAAGAAGAGAACAACAGGTACTGAGCATCACCAGCAGCTCTGAGGGGTACCACTGCCCACACGTGGAACCGAGCCCTCCTGGCGCTCAGACAGTAGCTCTCTGCAGAAGCTCCGCGCCTGTCTCCCCAGCCTGAGCCCTCGCCCCGCCCTGCCCACTGCTTTTCCTCACACCTACTCTGTCTGCTGGGATGCGTCCTCCTCCTCCTCTTCCCCTTCCCCAACCTGCAGCCCCCCTCTGCTCAGACAAAACCCACGCATCACAGCACAGGTGTTTCCACCTAACGCAGCCTGCCCTGCACCCCCCGGTTGGGCCCGATTTCTTCATGCCATCTGCTTCCGCTGTGTGTTGTACCTTGGCAGTCCTGGAGCACATTTGCCTTGTTATAATTATCTCGCGGCACCCCGGGATTTAGAGTTGGCAGGGTCCTTGGAGGTCCTGAAAGCCTACGGGAACTTGGAACTACTTCTGAGATGGCTGATCTACATCCCGGGGAGACATCCAGGCCTTTACTTTCCCATTAGTGCTCTCCTTTCTTCCCCCTTCCCTCCCTGACCCGGCATCTCAATAAGTAAGAACTGATGACCTAAGATCTAAAAGAATAGATCTGAAAAGTTCTCATCGCACACACACTCGAAGTTTGCAATGATATGGTGACAGATGTTAGCTAGCCTTACTGTGGTGATCGTTTCTCTACGTGTATAAATAGCACTAATGCCCTTGTGTCTGTCTTTTGAATTATGCGTCTGGCACAAGCTATGGATGAATCTGGCCATCTCCCTTCTCCTCGCTGGCCTGTGGAGCAGAGTGATACTGGCCAGACAGGACCCACCACAAATCCACCCAAGCTCAGACAGCCCCCAGGGTGTCTGCCTGTGTTTCCTTGGCCAGTTCACACTTCTACTCTCTGCACTAGCTTTTTGACCCCTTTTTTAAATATGAGAGCATAATTTACATACACTAAAATTTACCTTTTTTCCTGTACAGTTATGCAAATGTTCACAAATGCATACAGCCCTGGGACTGCCACCACACTCAAGACACAGAAGGGTTTTGTCATCCCAGCTTCCCACGCACCTCTGTGGTTGGCCTGTCCCCCACTCTCAGCTCCTGTCCACCACAGACGTGTTTTCTGTTCCCCGCAGTTTCACCTTCCCTTTGATGTCATAGAAACTGACCCACGTAGTGTGTCGGCTTCGTCATGGGCTCCTTCTGCTCAGGATACCTTTGAGAGTCACCCATGTTGTTGGAGTCCCCGTGGTTCGTTCCTCTTTATGGCAGAGTAGTGATCCATTCTCCAGGTGAAGGACATTTAGGGTGCTTCGGGTTATTATGAGAAAAACCACTTTAAACACTTGTGTGCAGGTTTGTGCGGGAAGCTAAGTTTTTATTTCTCTTGAGTAAATATCTGGGAGCAGGATTGCTGAGTCGTAGGCTTCACCGCGAAACTGTTTTCCAGGGTGGTGGTACCCTTCTGCGGTCCCACCAACGATGTGTGAGAATTCCAGTTGTTCTGCATACTCATCAGCAGTTGGTTGTGTCAGGTTTTTACAAAAATTTTAGTCATTCTCAGGAATTCCCTGGTGGTCCAGTGGTTAAGACTCGGTGCTTTCACTGCCGTAGTCCTGGGTTTGATCCCTGTTGGAGGAACTAGGATCCATGCAGCATGGCCAAACCACCCCCGCGCCCCCCCCCGCCAAATTTTAGTCATTCTGATGTGGTATCTTATTGTGCTTTTAAATTTATCTTTTCCTAATGACTAGTGATACTGAGCCTCTTTTCATGTGCATATTTGTGATCCAGAGATTTTTTTTTTTTTTGGTGAAGTATCTTTTCAAATATTCTGCCCATTAAAAAAAAATGAGCTGTTTGGATTTTCTTACTGTTGAGTTTTGAGAGTTCTTTACAAGTTCTGGCTAAAGATCTTTTATCAGATATATAATAATATAGCTATTTTCTCCTCGGCTTTGGCTCACCTTTTTACTCTCTAAACAGTGTCTTTCGAAGAGCATAAGTTCTTCAGTTTGACGAAGTCCAGTTTGCCAAGCTTTTCTTTTATGGACTGTGCTTTTGATGTCACATCTGAGAAATCTCCATCTAATGCAAGGTCCCAAAGATTTTCTCCTATGTTTGGTTCTAGAGCTTGTGTAGTGTCAGCAGTTACATTTAGGTCTATGATCCATCTTGAGTTAGTTTTTGATTATGTGTAAGGAAGTCAGTAGAAAACGTCTAAAGTTAAAAATCTGGAGTTATAAGTGCGTTACATGGAGGTAAACACCAGAAGAAACAATTAAATGATGCTCATCCTCAGGGAAATGAGCAAGTTAAACCACAATGAGATGCCAGTTCCCACAGATAGGGTAACTGTATTTAACAAGGCAGACGATTAATGTTGTCAGGGACGTGGAGAAATCAAAACCCTCACATGCTGCTGGTGGGAATTTAAAATGGTGGTGCCGCTTTGAAAAACAGTCTGGCTGTTCCTCAAATGATTGAATGACTAATGATTAAATGCTTAATGTCAAGTTTAGATGAATGACTTATTGCTTAACTATTAAATGTTCTTCCTGTGAGGTGCCCTACGACCCAGCAGTTCCACTGTTAAATATGTGCCTAGGGCTTCCCTGGTGGCGCAGTGGTTGAGAGTCCACCTGATGCAGGGCACACAGGTTCGTGCCCCGGTCCAGGAGGATCCCACATGCCGCGGAGCGGCTGGGCCCGTGAGCCATGGCCGCTGAGCCTGCGCATCCAGAGCCTGTGCTCCGCAGCGGGAGAGGCCACAGCAGTGAGGGGCCCGTGTACCCCAAAAAAGAAAAAAAAATGCCTAAAGGAATGGAAAAAGGATGTTCAAACAGACACTTGTACATAAATGTTCACAGCTGTGCTGTTCACGAGAGTCAAAAAGTGGCAACAACCCATCAAATGAGGAAGAGATAAGTAAAAATAAAAATAGATAAATAAAGGTGGTCCATCCATTCAATGGATAGCAAAAAGAAGTGAAGCACCGAGACCTGCTGCAACATAGGTGAGCCCCGAAAACATCGCAGTAAGTGAAAGAAGACAGTCCCAGGAGACCACGGGTTGTGCAGAGTGTCCAGAAGAGGCAGTCTGTCGAGACACAAGGCAGATTAGTGGCTGCCAGGGCTGGGGGTGGTGCAGGAAATGAGGGGGTGACTGCTAAAGGGCGTGAGGTTTCTTTTTTTCTAATGAGCACAAATAGGCTGGTTTCAGACAGTACCTGTTTGTATCAGAGAGTAACGAGGAGGAGCGGAGATGTGTGATCGGTGAAGTCTCTTCATCGTAACGCCCCAATCCCATTGTTTCCTTCTGTCCTCGGGATTTCTTTTTGGGGAGATAAAAATGTTCTAAAATTGGTTGTGGCGATGGTTGCACAGCTCTGAATACACTGACTCACCCAGTTGTACATTTTAAATGGGTGACCTTTATGATAAGTGAGTTTTATCTCAATAAAACTGTTACAAACTGTGCTTGCCTGTTTCTGTCTTCATTCGATGATCTGCTTGGCTGGTTAGCCAAGACATGTTTTCCTTCGCTGGAAATTCCGCCAGGGAATTCTTTTGATACCCATCGACCTGGCCTTGTCGGAAGGTGTTTCTGCAAGCTGAGGATGCAGTGTTTGGGCTGCACCAGCCCAGCCATGACTTCCATATCTGGGCCCCAAACCCCTCCTCCCGTTGTTGCTCAGAGGTGCCCCCGGCTGGCATCCCCAGGAACAATTCGTGCGACGCTGCGGCCGAGGCAGAACAGATTGATGAGACGGAGTAAAACGGGCAGGGTGGGGCTGGAAGGAGAAAAACGAACCACAGGAGGGAGGTGGTGAGCTGAGTGAGGGGAGGCCGACTGCCGGCCTGGGGGCGGCGGGATTTGCCTCTGCAGGCCGGTTATGGGCCAGGCCAGATAGGCCTGGGGCACGAGGTGACTGGACCTGGTCCCTGCCCCCAAGGAGCTCCAGGTCTGGAGGGCATGGGAGGCCCATACCAGGGTGACTCCAGCATCGTGGGCCTTCCTGGGGTCCCAGGGGACCGACGGGAGTGGCCACGGGGACAGCCTCTCCCTGCAGGAGAATCTGCCGGGGGGGGGGGGGGGGGGGCGGGAGTGTGTGGGGGGTGGAGTGAGAGGGAGGGTAGGGGTGGGGTGGAGAAGGAGGCAGCTTGCACAGGAAAATGCCTAGTCCCAGGCCTCCCCCTGGACTTCCTGACACAGAGCGTCTGGGATGGGGCCTAGGCCTCTGAGTTATACACCCTCCCGGTGGTCTCTGTAAAGCTACAGGCTTAAGTGCGAGAATTGCATTTTTAAAGGATGTGGGGAAAGCCCCAAAACAAAACCCAGCAAAGACTATGCGGTAGAGACCATCTGGCCCACGAAGCCTGAAATATTTACTGTCTGGCCCTTTACAGAGAAAGTTTGCCGACTTCTGCTCTAAACTCTGAGGTTTGGGAACCCCCCCAGCCCACGAGTGCTTCCTCAGGTTCTAGCCCCATCTGCCCGATTGTCTGAGAAAGGCCGGTCTTCCAGGTGTAAGGGGGGATTAGCTCATGCTGGAGAGATGTAAAGATGTCCTCACCCCATGGGGACCTGTCCTTGACACAGAAGGGAGGATGGTAAGGGAACCGAAAAGGAAACGTCGGGAGCGTCTGTGTCGGGGTGCACTTGACATTGCTGGCTGGCCTTGGGAGGGCCCCCCCTGGTGGGGCTCGGGTGAGCGGCCCCCAAGGCCTCCTGCACCCCATTTCTCTCCCTCCTGGCCGCCAGTCGCGGTCGGCGGAGTCCTTCCACCCAGCTTGTTACTCTTCTTCGACACACAGCTGGCTCTCTAAGTCAAACAGGGCGACCTTTCGTGTGTTTTAAGCCTGACGGCGTGGCGTAGTGCAGAATCGATGATTCACTGCTTGTCTTTGCTCGGTGCTGTGTCTCTGAGGTTCGTCCACACAGACGTGTGTTCTGGTTTGGTCTGCTTCACTTCCGCGGGGGGTTCCGAGCACAGCTGTACCTGGACTCTCGTCCTTTCTCCTGTCCAGGGCACTGGTTTGTTTCCTTACCCCCATCGCAGGAACAGTGCTGTGAGTGTCGGTGAGAGCTGGTGGTGGGGGGAGGGGGGCCGCCGGCTCGGCCTCCAGGAGGGTGGGTGGGGCCTGAGCCCGTGACGCCACACTGTTCTCCGTAGGGGCTTCTCAGGCCTCTCCAGCGCATCCACCGCGGGGCCAGCACAGCGCCCCCCAGGACTGCCTCCGCTCCTGCCCACGAGGGCGTGAAGTGGTCCCTCTTCCAGGTGGACTTGCTCTTCCCTGATCCTAGAGGTCGAGCACCTTTTCATAGTTTATTGGCCAGTCCAGGCGCCCTTTCTGTGAAATGTGTTCATCTCTTTGCCCATTTTCCCAGCTTTTTTGCTTACTCGTTCGTAGGCATAGGCCTTCTTTCTGTTCCCTGTACTTGTAGACAACCCTAAGGGAGTTTGTCCCAGGTTCTAGCTTCTCCTGAGCCCAGCCATCCAGGTGGTGTCCGAGCAGCTCTGCACCTGCAGGTGGCTCCCTGGCCCCCAGGGAGGGAATGTGTCCTGGTTGTCAGGGCTCCCAGCTGCAGCCTTGTTGCAGGAACACTGTCCGGTCCAGCCACCAGGGGGAGGAGCTGCTTCACTGACCGTGTGTCTCAGCTCCTTGAGGTTCTGGGAGATGCCAGCCGGGGAAGGCGTGGGGGTGGGAGTGGGTAGGCACCCCAGGAGGGGATGACCGGACCCCAGGATGGTGACCGGGCCCGCTCAGCCTGGCCAGTGCGGCTGCCTGCCCTCACACTGCCTACCACACCCTTCCCCATGCGGGGCCTCAGCACAGGCTGCTCCTGGGTCTGGAATGCCCGTCGTGTTCATCTATCCAGCACGCCCAAGCCCGCCAGTCGCCTGCCCTGCGGACTGGCCCCAGGACCACTCCCCCCCAACCCCCCCGCGCCAGGTTGCCCCAGCAGTTAGTGTCACTTTGCTCAGAGAAGTGAGTCACTTATGTGATGGCTCATGTGTAGTGGTCACCTTACTTCTTTGAATCTGTGGCCCTTGTTAGAGCAGAATGGAGGTCATCCTGCAGGTCATCCCGCAGGTGACGGGAGCCTTTCCCTCTCACTGTCCCCCACAGGGATGTCATGGGGCCTCTGACAGCGCCTGCATTTACACCTGCTGTTGTGTCCCAGTGGCCCCGGCCCTTGGTATCCACGTGAAATCCCACACAGGCTGTGAACAGATGTGCTTTATGGGCAATTCTACGTGTTAGATGGCGTGTAGGCAGAGCAATGGTTTTCCCCAAACGTGTGCATGCTGACCCGCGGAACCTTTGATGGCAAAGGGGAATTAATTGCCAATCAGATGCCCTTAAGATGGGAAGGTGGTCCTGGATATCTGTGTGGGCCCAGCGCAATCTCAGGTCCTCACCGGTGGGAGGGGATCAGAAGGGGGATGTCAGAGGAGGAGATGTGAAGATGGATTGTCAGCTTTGAAGGTGGAGGAACAGCCACAAGCCAAGAAACACCAGTGGCCTCTAGAGGCTGAAAAAGCCAGGGACGTGGGTTCTTCCCAAAGCCTCCAAGGGGAGCGCATCCTGCCAACGTCCTGACCTTGGCTCCCTGAGACCCTCCATGGACTTCTGAACCACGCAGGTGTGAGACAGCGCGACACCTGGCGGCGATGGGCTGTGCCACGTGCTTGCCTGGAGAGCTGGGTTTGGACTCCAGCCCCTCACAGGAGGTCACGTCACTGTCCCTGAGATCTCTTCTCTCCTCCAGGATGTGACCGCATGGGGAGCAGGGCCAGGCTCTGGAAAAGCGCTCAGAACGTGCTGACCACCTTCCCTCTGAGCAGTCCCTCCGTGGCGTGGTGGCCTCTTGCTTTATTCTCGACAACCTGACAGGGTCTGGTGTGTGCTCAGCGGAGGTGGAGAAGGGGAGAGAGTGGTTTCTTCAGAGCTGGGGGCCGCCCCCGCCCCTCCCTGGTCCAGGCTCTCAGAGGCTGCAGGTCCTGCACTGGCGCACTTCCCTTTTGGAATGTCGCTCTACAGACCCACAGCACTGGGAAGGCTGAGAAACAGCCTTCAGTGGGGTTGCCTCCGATCTGAAACTGGTGGCCTTGGTGTGAAAAGCCTCATGTTGGCCTGGAACTTGTTAGCTTGTTAGCTCTTTCCAACCCATGTATTTGTCCTGGGCTCCACGGCCGGTGGAGACCATCCACCGCTGAGCCTCTGATGCTGCAGGATGGGCACAGCCTGCCAGGGGTGTCCTCTCGGTGCCCCCTGCCCGCTCGCTCCCGATGGCCCCCTGCCCAGCTCAGACCCACCTGCAGGAGACTGGTCTGTTCCCCGACGACGTGGCTGCTACCTGTCCTGTCTCTAAGTGGCCTGAGGCCACGTACAGCATGGCTAGGTAGGCTCCTGCATCCACCCCTAACGCTCCTGAGCTTCTGTAGAGAACCTAAGTGCAATGCAGACCCCACCCCCTAAACAGCCCCCAGCCTGGACTTTGGTGTCAGAGCCTAAAGCAAAGAATGGAGTCCCCTTCAAAAAACAGCTGGAAGAAGGGGACTTCCCTGGTGCTCCAGTGGTTAAGACTCCGAGCTTCCAATGCAAGGGGCGTGGGTTCAGTCTCTGGTCGGGGAACTAAGATCCCACATGCCACAGGGTGTAGCCAAGAAATTTTTTTAAAAAAAAGAACAGCTGGAGGAAACAGTGGAAACATCCACCGCATGGTGGTTTGTTAAAGAAACTATGCTGCATCAATGATGGAATCCTGTGTGGCTGTTAAAAAGGGAGAGCGTATGGATAGTCTTTGTAAGCACACTATTGAATGAAAGAAGAATGGAATAGAACCATGTTATATACGTTCATATATATGTAAAATGTTATATATGTAAAAATAGAGGAAGATGCATGTATATTCCTTTATAATTTACATAGTCCCTTAGCTCAGTATTTTTCCTCAAGAAAGTTTGATGGAATACACCAGAAGTTGGCAGACTTTTTTGAAAGGGCCAGAGGTCTCTACTGCACTTCCAGCGCCCTGCTGTTGCCGTGTGAAACCAGTCACAGACAATACGTACACAGTAAGCATAACTGTGTTCCAATAAAATTTATTTACAAAAACAGGTGGTGGGTGGGATATGCAGTAATCAACAACGTCAAAGGTCAGAGAGAAAAGAAATATCCTAGAGATAGCTAAGAAATGGCTCGGGATCATGAACCACGGGCACTCACCAGGCGTGCACACCTCTCCTCACTGCAAGAACCAAAGCACCTCATCACCAGCACCTCTCCCCTTTGGCAGAGGTGACATGTGTCATCCCAGGAAAAAGAGACTTTGGCAGAGGAAGGCTGGAGTATCGTTCGGAAATCTCGGGCTGCAAGTAACTCCAGGCAGCCTGAACAATAAGGAACATTTATCCTAACAGTGAGCGTCTAGCAGGAAGTCCTGTGGCTGGTTTGTTCTGTGGCTCTGCTGTGTCGCCCAGGACCAGGGCCTTCCCATCCCCTATCCCACCCGGCTCTCTGGACCAGCTGCAGCCCACTCCTCACGGCAGCGCAGTCTCTGCAGTTCCAGGGGCCCCGCAGCCTAGAAAAGTCTCAGCAGAAGAGCCCATGTCTTCTTCTCCATGTCTGTCAAAGAGCAAGAAGGCCTCTCCCCGAAGCTCCTCCGTAGAGCTCCCTTATGTCTCCTTCCCTGAATGGTCCACGTGTTGTGCTAAGCTGACCGCTGGAGACGGGAACGGGATTGCGATGGCCAGTGAGGTGGGAACAAGAAGAGCCGGGGCCCCCCGGCGGGGTGTGCTGGTGTTGGCGGAGGAGTGGGGTGCCTTGACTGTGCACCCCCCAGCTATTCTCTCTTGGTGCTCCAGCAGGGCCTGGGGTGGACAGCGTAGGCCATCTGGTTGGGGCTCTCTCTAAGGACCCCTGGTGGAGGGGGCACCACCCTTTGAAAGATCTTCTGGTCTTTCGGTTTGGCTGACCCACTGTGCTCTTGTGCTCAAACTTCTGGTATCTCTGACCCTGACTCGCGGCAGACTGCTGATGCCCTCCATCCGGCTGCACTGGCCCTGCACGGCTCCCACTGCTATGGGGCTGGTTCAGCTGAGACGCGGGCTACCACGAGGCCTCCTGCCCATCTGCTGTGTCTGCTGTCACCCTGCTCGAATACACTGGACTGTGGGGGACGGTCTTAAAGGACTTCCTCGCCGGGAGACGTGTGGCTGACGTACCAAGGCTGGGCTCCTGGGGTGGCCTTGGGGGTCTTCTGTGTGGCCCCATCTTCTTGTCTTGGCTTCCTCCGGTGCTTCAGCCGCCCTGGGAACCGCACCCCCTCCCGCCCTTGCCCACCTCACACGTCCTGGCCTCTGGGCCTCGCTCCCGATGTCCTTGAGGCTGGTCATCCCCGACTCTGATTCCTGCCCAGGAGGTGCTGAGCGTCCCCTCCTCAGATGAAAATTACATTGAATTGCAGGACGAAAACCAAAATGAAAGCGATCTTCCATCAGTGACATTTTATTTAATATTCATTTTTAGAGCATTTGCTCATTATAAAGTCAATCAGTGAGAACAGTGACGCCTCCTTGACGAGCACAGACTGAGCCGGCGTGACTGGCAGCTGCAGCTTCTGTCAGCATCCGGACCGCTTCCCCCATGCCCCCTGCTCAGCGCCTAACCATCCTGTCTCACAAGGAACAGAACTAGCAAACAGTCCCAGTTTTATGAGTCCTCCCATGCCACATTGGGACAGCCTTCAATTAAGGTGAGAACAGGGAAGACAGGGAAATGTTTGAGGCAGAATCTCTCACGCTATCCAACAACAGGAGGGCAGAGTTACAGATATGGGTCAGAGGAGCAGCATCCAGGGCCGAAAAGAAACCCTGGGTTATCTGTACCCCACCTGGACCTGGGGGGGCCGGGGATTCAGAGCGATCTCAGCCCCCATGCACATCTCTCCCTGGAACCCCAAGATGCCACGCCAAGCCCGGGTGTTCTGGGTGCTGTGCTTCGGGGAATACTGATTACGGCGATAATGATAATGAAAGTAGCAGCAGCTAAAGAACGCTTCCTGTTTTGCGTCTCACAGGCACTGTGCTCAGCGCTTCCGCACTCAATTCTCCAACAACCCTAGGGAGCACTTTCCTTCCCATTCTGCACGGGAGGAGAATAAGGCTTTAGAAAGGCTGGGCTGCCCAGGATCATGCAGCGTGCTAAGAAGCAGAGCTGGGACGAGAGCCTAGATCCCGAACTCAGTGCATCTAGAAAAGTCACGGCCCTCCCACGAGCCCCCCCCCCCAGCCCCATCCAGGGAAACTAGCAGCTTCCACTGTGGTCACGTGGCTGGAGCAGGGGCATCCCCATGCTGGCCACCCAAAGACCCACGCATGTGCCAGGCACTGCCATGGGCACTTGGGGTACACCTGCAAAGACACAGGTGTGGCCCCGCCTTCTGAGAGTCTAGCCTACTCGCGACAGCCCGCCCTGGGTCTGACTGGTCCTGTTTTGTGGTGGCAGAAGCAGGTTTCCAACTGGCTCCAGCTTCCATGGATCTGTCCCTCCTGCCTGGGTTAGCAGCTGGAACCTGGGGACACGGGGAGCGGTCATGAGAGTCACACAGTTCTGCACTGAAGAAAGTGTCTCAGTCTAGGATGGTCTTCCCCTGGGAAAGCTCTAGGGAATTTACCGACTGTTCCTGCTTAAACAAGAGCCTTGTGCATGTGAAACTCCTGGGAAATTGGTGAAGAATAACTACCAAAATGCATTCTTTGAATCCACTGGGCTTCCAGAAGCATAGACAGTAAGTAAAATAGTTGGATTTCTATGTGTTATTTAAATGTCATCCCTAAATTATATTTTGGGAGTGGCTGTTTTCTGATTATGCTCAACTGTGGGTGAAGCAGGCGGTTCCATCCCTACCCTCCAAGCTTGGGGAAGACACTGCAAAGCCTGGGTACCGGAGGGTGGACTCTGCACACACCCCCTGCAGCGCCCAGCGCATGCCGCTCTGCACCGGGTCACGACGCATGCAGTGCACACGTCCCACACATGCTGTGGGCTCTCCATCCCTAGTGCCTCCTTGGCGGACACCTTGGGGGTCCCACAGAGACACAGACCTCAGTGCCCCCCACCCTCCTCCACTGACTCTGAAGGCGGGGGGATGAGGTCGCGGGGATTCTTCCTCGCCACCAGGCAGACATCATAGCTGTCGTGCATGAGGGCGTTGACGGCTACGACATTCCACTGGTTCTCCCAGGGGTCCAGCTCCAATATCTCTTTGGAGATAATTTCGTGGCGATCTGAAAAACAGCAAAGGAGGAGGACAAAATATCAAATATCACGCAGTATTAAATTCAGAGGTCATCATTGCTATTAAACAACTTTCTCTAAAAGGTATTATGCAGCAGAAATTAATTAACAAACAGCCGAATACTGTACTGTGGAAGACACAGTGTTCCTGATGTTTAAGAAACCAAGAAAGGCCACGTGACCACTCACATTCAGGAGTTATTCAGACACTCTGACAAGGCATACTGTTGTCTCAAGTGGAAGGGGTATGCCAGGGTCGTGTTAACGATTTATTAAAGATGCCAGCAAGGCGGGAGACTGTCCTTAATTCTGCACCTGTAGGAGGAGGTCTCACGACCTCGTGTGAGTCACTGGCCTCCCTGAGCTTACGTTTCCTTAACTGCAGATAGGATGCTGGGACACAGCCAGGGTCCTCGCAGGAGACAGATGGCACAGTCTAACTGGGCAATTTAAGAGAGTTTGGAAAGGTCTGGGTAGCGTTTAGGAAGACCCACGAGGGATGGCACAACCCCCAGGACTAAGAGCAGCTGGGCCATTGCCACCTGAAAGGCCGCGGGGGAGGGGTGGGAACAGGAACTTGGAGGGGGCAGCTGCCTGGAGCTTAGCCATCCCCAGGGACCCTCCTGGCAGCCCCGCAGAGGGGTGCGGAGAACAAATGCCCTTATTCTACCCTTCTTTCTCCCAACAATTCTGGCTAAACCCAACCAGAGGCCAGAGGGGAAAGGAGCCTGTGAATGCAGCCCACAGAGGTCGGCTTTGCAGGACACAGAGTAAGATAGAGAAGGGGTGAGTGGGTTGGGAGGGCAGATGGGAGATTTCCAGCCCAGACGACTGTTTCACAACTTTATGATGATAAGAGGGGATAATGTATGGAAAAGTGCCCTGTCCTGGCATGTAACAGTCAATACTTGAAAATGGTCTATGTGCGCTTGTAAAGAATGTGGGTTTTATAGTTGTTCATATATGTTCATTAGGTCATGTCATTCAAATCTTCTACATATTTACTGCTTTTTGTGGGCTTGTTCTGTCTGTTACTCAGAGAGCTGTGTGAAGCTATCCCACTAAGATTATCGATTTGTCTATTTCTCCTTTTAGTTCTGTCAGTTTTTAGTGTACACATTTTGAGTCTGTTATTAAGTGAATACAGATTTTATCATTTATAAATTTATCATTTAATTGACCCTCTTTCTCTAGAATAAGTTCCATTAGAATTCTTTTGACTAATATCATAACTAGCAAAAGGTACAATTCTAAAGAACATTCTGATAATCTTTGTCTTTTAACTGGAACATTTAGTCTATTTATGTTTAATGCAATAACTGATATATTTTGGTTTAAATCTAACATCCCATTTGTGAACCATCCTTGTCTCACTCGTTCTTTTCTCCTTTAATGCTGTCTTTTAGACTGTTTTTTTTTTTTTTTTTGCAGTACGCAGGCCTCTCACTGTTGTGGCCTCTCCCGTTGTGGAGCACAGGCTCCAGACGTGCAGGCTCAGCGGCCATGGCTTATGGGCCCAGCCGCTCTGCAGCATGTGGGATCTTCCCGGACCGGGGCACGAATCCGTGTCCCCTGCATTGGCAGGCGGACTCTCAACCACTGCGCCACCAGGGAAGCCCCTGAGTGTTTTTTTATCATTCCATTTCTTCTCCTCCACTGATTAAGAAATTATAAACCCCATTTGTATTCGTTTTTTTTTTGGCCAAGCTGTGTGGCTTGCAGGATCTTAGTTCCCCAACCAGGGATTGAACTTGGGCCCCGGCAGTGAAGGCACTGTGTCCTAACCACTGGATCTCCTGGGAATTCACCCCCATTTCTATTCTTTTGGTGGGGGTTACCCTAGATTAAAACTTGCACACCCAACTTACCAAGATCTGATTAAGCAATACCTTGACCATCCTCTTGGAGGCCTTAGAATAGTTTATATTTACTTCCCTCCCAATTTATTAGCCTTTGTTGATGTGCATTTTCATTCTATCTGTAGACTCTGAAAGATATTATTATTATTGTTCTGTACGGTAAATGCTCACAGAATGACCCACGTATTTACACTTGCATTGCTCTTCATTCTTTCCTGCATCTTAGACTTTTCATCAGGGTCAGTTTTCCTTATGCCGAAGTACATACTGTAGGGGATGTCTTCTTACAGCAAACTCCTTCAGCTTTTGTTTGTCTAAAAATGCCCTTTTTCACCTGCATTTCCTGAATGAACCTTCACTCCAAAAACACCAAAAAGTAGTCATAGCTGACACTCACTGTGTGCTTACAGTGGGCTGCGTGTGCTGTGCTCACTGTGAGCCGGGTGCGCTGAGATGTTATATCACATCACCCTGTGGGGCAAGCACCAGTTTACCCCTGTTTTCAGACTAAGGGTTAAGACTCAGAGGACCTGCCTACAGGCACACGGCTAGAAGTGGCAGAGCCGGAATTCCCACCCAGATCTGCGATCCTCAAAGCCTGTGCTCGAGACCACTGAGCCCTTTCGAATGAAGAAGGACGTGGTGGGACTGTGTTTCCTGCAGCTTGTTGATGAGGCAGGAGGAGACAGACTCTGTGGGACCCAAAGCTTATATGACTTGGGAGGCCCTCTTTAAGGAACATGTTACAAAATTAGGTATGGAAGTATTTACTTTTTCCAGCTCTATTGGGGCACAATTGACAAATAAAAATTGTATACATTTAAGGTACACGATGTGATGATTGAGATGTGCACACGTTGTGAAACCATCACCACAATCAAGCTAATTCACACACCCATCACCCCGCATGGTTACGTGTGTGTGTGTGTGTGTGTGTGTGTGTTGAGAACACTTAGCAAATTTCAGGTATACAATACAGTATTTTTTTTTGTTTTTTTTGTCCACGTGGCGCGGCTTGCAGGATCTTAGTTCCCTGACCAGAGACTGAACCTGGGCCACGGCAGTGAAAGCACCGAGTCCTAACCACTGGAACACCAGGGAATTCCCAGTGTTAACTAGAGTCACCAGCCATGTATTAGACCCCCAGAACGTCTTCACGGTATAGCGGGAGGTCTGTAGCTTTTGACCAGTGTCTCCCCATGTCCCCTCCCCCGAGGCCCTGGCAGTCGCCGTTTCTGCGCTCTGCTTCTGTGAGTTGGATTGCTTTGGATCCCACGTGCAAGTGAGGTCACATGGGACTTGTTGTTCTGTGTCTGGATTGTCTCACTTAGCATGATGTCCTCCAGGTTCATCCTTGGGGGGCAAGTGGCAGGATTTCCTTCTTTTTTATGCTGAATAATATTCCATGGAATAGAAATATATACACACCACATCTTCTTGATATCAGCTCCGTACAATACAACTCTGTGATAAAGGGAATGTTCTGTAATCTGCAGTGTCCAATACAGAAACCGCTAGACACATTTGAAGTGTGAGACTGAGGAGCTGATTTTTAACTTTTATTTAATTGTAATTAGCTTAAATTAAGAACTTACGTAGACATGAAGCTCAAAATCTTTTTTTCCTTTAATTTTTTAGAAGAAATCTTTTGGGTCTGTGACTTTCTGAGACAGGTGCCTCAAAGTCCATGCAGTTCTTGAGGATTTATCCATTTATCTTGTGGTTTGTGTAGTTTCTGTTTTATATGTCTCTGAGTTGTGTTGTTAAGTGCAAAAGGAATCATGCTTGTTGAGTCTGTTAAGAGTTCCTGGCGGCACCAGCAGACACGAATTCTGTCCGGCTTTAGCAAAGTGGGGATTTACTGGACAGAAGGTAGCTCGGCAGCTTGAGGGCAGCTGAGAGGGTTGTGGGTGGCCCAGTCAGGCTGGGGGCTCCCACTGGCCTTCTCGCTGCGGCTGCTGGCAGGCGTCAGTGCTGGAAACCACCATTCCCCGCAGAGCCCTGGCGGCGAGAGGCTGACGGGTCTGACCCAGGGGCCGCCCATCGAGGGGCAGACGTCCGGGACGACCGTTTCCTCTTCCTGCCCGTCCTCCTGTTGAGGTGGAGGAGCCTTCTCTGGCTCCTTTACTGCCGGTGTCTTGGAACATGTGTTTTACCACTCCCACACCTGGGTTTCTGTTTCGTTTTGTTTTGGTTTAGCTGGATGAAGGCTTGCAATGTCTTTATTCAAATTAATGCAGGCTGGGGCTTGTAAAATTTTAGAGTAGACGGAGTTTTCTTCATTAATTTTGCTTCCTTTCGCTCATTTCAGTGTTTATTGGGGAGACTTTTTTTTTTTTTTTTGCGGTACGTGGGCCTCTCACTGTTGTGGCCTCTCCCGCTGTGGAGCACAGGCTCCGGACGCGCAAGCTCATGGGCCCAACCGCTCTGCAGCATGTGGGATCTTCCCGGACCGGGGCACGAACCCGTGTCCCCTGCATTGGCAGGCAGACTCTCAACCACTGCGCCACCAGGGAAGCCCGAGACGTATTTTTTTAAACGATGTATGGGTATTACCATCTTTCCTAGAAATCTCTAATTTACATGGAATGAAAATTACCGCATTACTGCCAAAGAAGTAAAGCAGGTAATGAGTGAGCTTTCTTGACTGGGAAGGGGAGAGTGTACTGAGTCGTCCCAGACTTGGGTGTGGCCGGGGACTCAGGAAGAAGCCACACCGGGGATCCGGGCTCCCGCCAGGACCGCCTGACAGGGCACACACTGCGGTGGGCCGACCCGGTGCTCTCCTAAACTCCCACCCTAACGGAGCTCAGAGAGCGAGCTGTGTACCTACCCGTGTGTGTGAGCCTGGGCTCGTGAAACGTTGTCCTCTCACAAGGAAGAAGAAACCGGTGGCCGAATTCAGTGTCAGCTCGTTTCAGTTCAGTTAACTCTCCAAAAACAGACACTTAATGCAACAGCATCTTACTCACTCGAGGAGTCAGGAAACTCTCCCTGAGGCCGGCCGCCTCCAGGGGTCAGCAGTTGAAAACATTATTTTATACGAAGCAAATAAAGAATTCGCGTAAGTGTTTGAAGATGAGAATGCCAAAGGCATGCTGTGAGTGTGGCAGACGCCTCAGCTGTAGCCCCACGTGCCTTAGGGCTGCTCCCTGTTGTTGGATATCCTCCAGTGGACAAACTTGAGAAGCACCACCTTAGTCTAGATCTCATCGTACAATTCAGTGAGACTGTCAGAAAACTGAAAGCGTGGGATATTTTTTAGTCCCTTATAGAGTTTTTTTCGGTGCTCTTCGGTGCTCTTCGGTGAAATGCTGACTTGCGTTTTATTTATCACAGAAATATTATTGAGGACATTTCCCACTGCCCTATATGAGGCTACGGGGAGAAATTCTCCACGTTCAAAAGCTGTGCCCCTCTAGCAGTGGTTTGTTCCCCTCTGAGGACACTGCAAATCCGTAGCTGGGCGTGTGGTCCTTTCAGCTCTGGCCTCTAGAGGGACCAGAGATGAACTGGTGGTCCTCATACAGCCAGTGCATGAGAGCGCTGGCGACTTTACCCCATCTGGCTTGCTTTTTTTTTTCCTCTTTAAAAAAAATTTTTATTTTATATTGGAGTATAGTTGATTTACAATGTTGTGTTAGTTTCAGGTGCACAGCAAACTGAATCAGTTATACACACACATACATTCACTCTTTTTTAGATTCTTTTCCCATATAGGTCATTGTAGAGCAGTGAGAAGAGTTCCCTGTGCTGTATAGTAGGTCCTTGTTGTTTATCTGTTTTATATATAGTGGTGTGTATATGTCTTTATTTTCCCTTCATCCATTTCCTGATTTTTTTTTTTTTTTTTGGCTGCGTTGGGTCTTCGTTGCTGCACACCGGCTTTCTCTAGTTGTGGCGAGCGGGGGCTCCTCTTCGTTGCACTTGCAGGCTTCTCATTGTCGTGGCTTTTCTTGTTGTGGAGCATGGCTCTAGGCTCGCAGGTTTCAGTAGTTGTGGCACATGGGCTCAGTAGTTGTGGCTCGTGGGCTCTAGAGCACAGGCTCAGTAGTTGTGGCGCATGGGCTCAGTTGCTCCGCAGCATGTGGGATCTTCCGGGACCAGGGCTCGAACCTGTGTCCCTTGCGTTGGCAGGCGGATTCTTAACCACTGCGCCACCAGGGAAGCCCCCTGATTTATTTTAATTTCTATCTTATTGTGTCATGTGCCTCTCTATAAGCTATGTCAAGTTCCATTGCATTTTGAATGAATAGGTATGTGAGTCAATCATAAATCATAAACCGGGTTACTGAGCACAGGCTGACCTGGCCTGTCCAGCTGGTGGGCTTGTCCTCAGGTGGGGGTGTTACCTACCCTCTCTAGTGAGGTGGAGCCAGCGGTCAGCAAAAAGAGTGATATAGCTGCCCCCGACTGAAGCAGGAAGGAGAGGGTGATGAGTGTAACCAAGGCGCGACCGCAGTGAGTACCTCTTAGAGGAGGGACCCGGTTTGGGCAAAACCAGAACCAAAGCCACACGACCGTCTGAGGACGTGCAGTTGCCTCTGCGAACGAGGTTGGGATGGGGGGGAGTCCTTTGCAGCCCCCTGCGGTACATCAGCATACTGTAAAATCATGTGGCACAGAAACAGTCTTCCGCTGTCTGGAGATTCAATTAATTAATCAGAGATTTTATATTTTCCACCGATTGAAGGAATGGATGTACAAAATCACTTTTGATCAAGGGGTAATTGGCATCCCAAGTAATGACTATAAACAAACTTCTGAGTATTCTCGGCCTTTTTCTTTGCTTTGGCCGCGCCGTGCATTGCGCGGGATCTTAGCTCCCTGAAAGGGGATCGAACCCCTGCCCCCTGCACTGGGAACGTGGGGTCTGAACTACTAGACCACCAGGGAATTCCCTGGGCTTATTTATAAGAAACATAGAATGTGTTTTACCCTTCGAGATACACAGGAGTTCAAATAGGAAATGGTGCTTTTGAGAAAATTAGTTTTTTATTTTCTTTTTCTTAAGAAAAATACTTTAAAAAATGAGATTAAGCAAGTGGAAGGTCTGTGAGGTGAAATGATTTGATAAAGACCACTGTATTGGGGCTTCCCTGGTGGTGCAGTGGTTAAGAATCCGCCTGCCAATGCAGGCGACACAGGTTTGAGCCCTGGTCCGGGCAGATCCCACATGCCATGGAGCAACTAAGCCCGTGCACCACAACTACTGAGCCTGCGATCTAGAGCCCACGAGCCACAATTACTGAAGCCCGTGCACCTAGAGCCCGCGCTGCACAACAAGAGAAGCCACTGCAATGAGAAGCCTAAGCACCGCAACAAAGAGTAGCCCTCACTCACCACAACTAGAGAAAGCCCGCATGCAGCAACGAAGACCCAACACAGTCAAAAATAAATAAATAAATAAATTTATATATTAAAAAAAGACCATTGTATTTCATGTAAACATCAACACACTGGGATTCAGGTCTACTATTTTATTATTTTTTTTATGTTTTGCTCCTCTGTTTCCCCTTTCCTTCTTCTTTTTGGATTACGTGAATATTTTAAATATCCCATTTTAATTTATCTTGAATTTTTAAGCATTCTTCTTTGTATAGTTTGTTTTTTGGTAGTTGTTCTAAGGATTACAGTAACTTTTTTAAAAAAAATTTATTTATTTATTTTTGGCTGCATTGGGTCTCTGTTGCTGTGCACGGGCTTTCTCTAGTTGCGGCGAGTGGAGGCTACTCTCTGTTGTGGTACATGGGCTTCTCACTGCAGTGGCTTCTCTTTGTTGTGGAGCATGGGCTCTAGGTACGCAGGCTTCAGTAGCTGTGGCACGCGGGCTCAGTTGGTGTGGCTTGCGGGCTCTAGAGCGCAGGCTCGGTAGTTGTGGCACACGGGCTTAGTTGCTCCGCGGCATGTGGGATCTTCCTGGACCAGGGCTGAAACCCGTGTCCCCTGCATTGGCAGGCGGATTCTTAATGACTGCTCCACCAGGGAAGCCCAGGAGTACAGCAACTTTTAACAGACTATTTCGCTGATACTTCATCACTTCAAGTGGGTGCAGGAACCCCCCTCACTTCCATCTAGTCCCTTAGCCTACCTACCCCATTACGTTTAATTGTCACCACAAGGGAGACAGCCCTCTCTGTGTAACACTAACCCACACTGAGAACACTATCAGACAGTGTTAAAATTTTTCCTGTCGACTGCCATTCATGTGCTAAAGAACTGAAGAGGAGAAAAATGTCCATTATATTTACCCGGGTATTCACTATTTCTCTTTGTCTTCCTGGATTCCTGAGGTTCCAAGTTTCTCAGCGATACCAGTTGCCTTTCATTTGAAGAATTTTCTGTAACTTTCCTTTTTTAGAGCAGGTCTGCCTAATACGGTGTATTATACTGATTAATTTTTGTACGGTGAACCAGCTTTTCATTCCTGGCATAAAGCCTGCTTGGTTAAAATGCATAATTCTTTTTGTATGTTGCTACATTCAGCTTGCTAGTATTTTACTGAGCATTTTTGCAACCGTATTCATAAGGGACGTTGGCCCGTAGTTTTCTGGAATGTCTTTGTCCAGTTTTGCTATCAGGGAAATTCCGGCCTCATAGAAAGAGTTGGGAAATGTTCCCTCCTCTTCTATATTCTGTAAGTGTGTGAAGAGTTGGTGTTATGAGCTCTGATCTTTTGGAAACATAATGTTGGCTTCCTCACTCTGTGCTGGGGGTGGAGAACAGAGTTTTTGATTCTGACTTTCCTCTGCTGAGTCAAAGAACTCAACAGTTCTGTCAAGAACTGTGAAGAGTCTTAGACTTTACAACACGAAACTCCTGGTCATAGAGGAAGGACGGGGTCGCTCGTAGCAACAGCAGCAGGCAGTGTGTCCGCATTTTAAAAGTACAGTTATTTGAGCCGCAAATCCCACAGGGCAGCATGGAGAGTGTCAGGCGACACCTGTACAACCAGTGGGCTGCCTTGTAGGACGGGAGCCCTAAGCTTAGGAACCGGAAGCTTTTATAATGGCCCTTGCGGTGGAGGGAGACACTGTCTCTCTTTTCTAAGGTTGTCTGCTATACAAACACGCTTGAAAGGGTCTTCCAGAACAAAGGCAGGCAGTGTCTCTGCTCCCAGATGCTCAGAGATGCATGAGACCCACAGAGGATTACCTTCCAGCAGGCTCACCTGCTAATATTTTCCTTAATACTCCCCTCATTGTTCCTCTCTTACATGTACTCTATTTATGTATCTCAAATTTGCTTTTGTTTTATCAGTTATACACGCGCACGATTTAAAGAGCCAAACAGCTCAACAAGGTTCAGGCCTTAAAGATGGTTGTGTCCTACCCACCTCCCCATTTTCTGCCTTTCAACCTGGCTGATTCTTCTGGCACTGAACACTGTCATCTATAAATAACATATTTTATACTATTGCAACTTCTTTTCTTAAAAAAAATTATTTTCTTTATTTTTATTATTATTATTCTTTTGGCTGTGTCTGGTCTTAGTTGTGGCACACGGGATCTTCACTGAGGCACACAGAATCTTTAGTTTGCGGCACGCGGGCTTCTCTGTAGTTGAGGCGCTTGAGCTCGGTAGTTGTGGCACGCGGGCTTAGTTGCCCCGTGGCCCGTAGGATCTTAGTTCCCCGATCAGGGATCGAACCCACGTCCACTGGACCATGAGGGAAGTCCCTACTGCAACTTCTTGATTTCTCAGATGAAGCCATGCACTCCTGACTTCCACTGTAGAAAATGTGGTTTCAGCTTTCTTCCACATCCCCACCGTGTGTGCCCCACTCCCCCGAAGGGTTGAGGCTCCGTGTTTACCACTGACATGATTAGACGTGATTGTTATCAGTGCTATTCACACATGACCGGGTGACACACTCTCCTTTCCTGCACAACTGCTTGCTTCCTCTCAAGTCAATTGTTCTATTTTTGTTAGTTTTCATTGCTCTTCTCCAAGTGTCTAAATCTTGCAGAATATTAAGATTTCATCAGTTTTCTCTTCTGGAAGTCCCCTCCCCCAGAGCCTTTGACCAGCTGCCTTCTGAACTGGCTGTTCAGGCCACTGTACAAGCTGTCATCCCTGGATCTCCCCTCAGTATCCTTCCCTCCACTGTGTTTAATCCTGTCTCCTGGCCCCCTGTCCTCTAGTACTTGGCTTAGGTGTTCGTTGTTGGGAAGCAAAACCTAACAGAAGGGAGCACAGGAGATAAATTTTGGGAACATTGCATGTCTGAAAACGTGCTCCCACACTTAGAGGTTCAGCAAGTACGGAAGTATAGGTAGAAGGTAACTTTCCTCTAGGGTTTTTGAAGGCATTAGCTTAAGTTTCTTCTAGCTTCCAGTGTCACGTTTCCTAAGTGTGGTGCTATTCTGATTCCTGACACTTTCTACGAGATGAGTCCTTTCTCTCTGGCAGCTTTCAGGATCCTCATTTGTCCCCGGCGTTCTGTGACATTGCAGGGATGTGCTTTACTCTGTGTCCGTTTTCTTCCACTCTGCTGGGGATGAGGTGTTTCCTTTCAACTGGTAACTTTAGTTCTGGGAAATTTTCCTAATTTATTTCATGGATGTTTTGTCCCTCCATTTTCTCTATTCTTTTTTTTTTTTTAACTGAAACTCCTATTCAACCATTGGACCTCATGGACTTACTTTCTCTTTCTCTCATTTTCTATCTAATTACTTTGCTCTGCTTCCTGAGAAGTTTCTTCCACTCTACACTCCAAGTTTTCTGTTGTATATACAATTTCTGCTGTCATATTTTTAACCTCTGAGGACGCGTCTCCTCCTGGCACAGCCCGTTTCCTCCAGTTGCTTTTCTTCTTTTATGTTTTGATTTCTGTCTTTTCTGTACATGCTTTCCTCAAAGGTCTGATGAGCCCCAGCTGTTTGCTCATCTTTAAGAGAGGGATACCATGGAAGCCTTTTCCGTGAGGTTCTCTGTGGGGTGATTTGGCTTTGCCTTATTTTGGGGCAGGTCAGATTCCCAAAGAAGAATCTTCCTGTCTCCTGACTGGGGGTTATGGCTGCCCACGTCTGGGAGCCAGAAGACGAAGAAAGCTGCTGATCTCCAGATTCAGTGTGTAGCTGTTCTCTTCCGCTCCCTGTTTTTAGTACTGATTGCCTCCCCCACCCCCATCCTTAGCTTTGGTCTTTGCTGGGGTGCAGGAGGGGCTTTATCTCAGAGTCGAGGGAAGGGCAGGAGATTGGGCTCTTCCTGTCTTTCCGCTGTCCTCGTGTTTTCAGCGTCACCTTCATTCCCTCTTCCAGACTTGTCCACCCCCAAGACTCCCTGGAGTTCTGTGGTTTGTGCTTCCTTTTCCTGTTGCCAGGTTAGCACTGAACTGTCTCATGTCTGAGCAGTTATTCATCCATCTGCTTTCCTGCTTCCAAAATTGTGTTGCTGTTGCCCTCTCTCCTCTTTTCTTTGTCTGACTGTGTTCATTCCATTTACCGTCATTTTCGTGGGACGTGGGAGAAAACAGAGGTGTTCAATCTATTTTAACCAATATGCAATTACTATGTTTATTACGTGTTTTGGTGTCTGTCTTTCCCGTCAACTGTTGAGCATCTCAAGATTGTAGCCCAAGTGCCTCTAAACAGTTTGTTTCAATACATTTTTAGGGAATTAACTAAACAGATTAAAAGAGTACTTTCTTGACTGTGTTTTTTTGAGTAAATAAATGGGATGAGTAGGTTTGTGTCACACAAGGAGAGGAAATTCAGTGCCTGTTTTTAGGTCTGACTCTGAGATCTCTAGTTTGTAATGGGCACGCTATTATACAATTGTTCTGTTTTCCATAAAACCCCACTGTCAACTCACTTAGCTAATCCGGGACAATTTTCCATCTTAAAACCAAATAATTAAAAGGGACTTTGAGAGCTCGCATAGTAAATCCCTTTCCCTCTGGCTGGAAGCATTATTAGTCCATTACAGTTCCAAGAAAAGACATCAGCTCAGAGGGTGAGTTCAGGCATTCTTGAAAAACTGGGGATATCAATTCTTTAACTCAGTATTATACAAAGGAAAATAGGACAAGGAAACAAGACAAAAGAGAGTTATCTTCTAGATCCTTAGACACTAATTACCCCCCACTGCTCTGGAGGTCCTGAGGCCGCCCTCTGTATTCTCTGCCCTTCTCTTCTGGTCAAGAGAAAGCCTGCAGCCAGGGGATGGAGAGCAGGCCCTGGCGGGGGGTGGGGGGGGGCGGCGAGTGGTCCAGCACCTGGGCGCTCTCCTGTCTCCTCCAAGGCCTCCTCACTCACGGGGTTGCAACAGGGGTCTTTAAAAGATCTCCTTGCCCTGCCAGGTTTCTTGCTACTGTGACAGGTTACTACCTTTACACAAGCATGTGATGTGTAATATAAAAGATATTAGAACCATTAAAAAAAGTTTTGGAAAGTTCTCTGAAGAACAAATAGAGAAAGGAAAATTGAAGCTTCTTATCATGGGGACTTTCAAGAATACAAAAACCAGTAAATAGGGAATTCCCTGTCAGTCCAGTGGTTAGGGCTCCACGCTTTCATTGCCAAGGGCCCGGGGTTCGATCCCTGGTCAGGGAACTAAGATCCCACAAGCCGAGTGGTGCGGAAAGAAAAAAAAAAAAATCTAGTAAATAAAGCTCCTGTAGCCATTATCCAGCTTTCACAATGATCAACATTTTACCAACGTTGTAAAATCTATTCTTGCCCCCCATCCCCATTCACTGTTTAAAAAATATTTGCTGGAGTAGATTAACACAAGTTCCAGACAGCATGTCATTTTCATCCATAAAAACTTCTACACAGTCTCTCATCGTTCATAACGTTTTTCCTTTTTCTTCCTCTTTCATATAAAACTACAATGCCATTATTATTGTGACCTAAAATTAACCATTCCTTAATATCATCTAATACTCCAGTCCACACTCAGATTTCCCAGATTACCTGAAAAATATCTTTCTCCACAAGATTTGTTTGAATCAGGAGCCAGATAAGGTCCACTCATTGTATTTGGTTCATATACTTCCTAAGTCTCTCTTAATTCCTAATGAAAACTTTATTCTTTAACTTACATATAATTACGTGCTTTAAAAATGAAGGGAGGTGTATAGCAGGCCTGGTTTTGCTGCAGGGGCAGCTCTGTTTTAATTGGGCATGCTTCCAAAATTGTAAGTACTCCTGGGGCATGTTTTTCCTGGCTATGTCCTGGCCTAGTACTTCTATTAGGAAGGTTAGAATTAAACTGTTAATCATTTTTACTGTAGCTGCATTCTGCCTTACTTACTGATGCAACTAATCAAACTTTGGAGACAGTTACTTATTAAATTTGTGCATATTTAAAAATCTTCCTGGACTTCCCTGGTGGTCCAGTGGGTAAGACGCCGTGCTCCCAGGGCAGGGAGCCCCAGTTCAATCCCTGGTTGGGGAACTAGATTCTGCATGCCACCACCAACAGCCCGCATGCCTTGACTAAAAGATCTGGTGTGCCACAACTAAGACCCGGCACAGCCAACCAAAATAAATAAATAAACAAATATTAAAAAAAAAAAAGAATAAAAATCTCCCTGTTACTTTAAAAAACTATAAATCCGTACTGTAGATTGCAATGATGGTGGCAATTAGATATGTGGAAGCTGAGTTTGGTAATAAACACGTAGATTAGGTATTATCTTAGAAAGCCTTTCAAGCAATTTATTTCTCGTGTCAGTAGTGGGGAGTAAGAGAGTTTTCCGAGGGCAGGATTTCAGTAAAGATCAATAAATGCAGAGCTAACCCCCCGTGTTTCTGGTCATCCCCCTATTTCCATGCGTTCTTCATATTTTTATTTATTTTTTAAAAAATATTTATTTATTTTGGCTACCCCAGGTCTTAGATGTGGCAGGCGGGCTCCTTAGTTGCAGCATGTGGGCTCCTTAGTTGTGGCATGCAAACTCTCAGTTGCAGCAAGCATGTGGAATCTAGTTCCCCGACCAGGGATCGAACCCGGGCCCCCTGCATTGGGAGCACAGAGTCTTATCACTGCCCCACCAGGGAAGTCCCTCTTCATATTTTTAAATCTCTCCTTTAGTCCTACAATTTGGCATTAGCCTTCCCTCCCCCATTTCTCCTCTTGTCGTGTTCAACTCATGTGTATTGTGTGTCTGCTGTGTGCCAGACACATTACAGACCAGATCTCACTTAATTCTTATGACAGCCCGTGGAGGGAGTAGCCCCACTTTGTAGACGTGAAAACCCAAGGTCAGAGGTTGGTGAGTTGCCCAAGGTCACTGCTTTTGCCAGTACCCCCTGCTCTTAGGATTGTTCGTTGGGTCAGTTAAGGGAGGTGAAAATTGACATCAGAGGAGGTTACAAAACATTTAAAACTCGACCAGTACCTGCTCCGTGGAAGCCCCCGCAGACGTACAGCTTCCCGTCCACGGCTCCTGCATTGGTAGAATTGGTGCGAAGTGAGAGCAGGGGGCTGGGCATGGGTGGGCCCTCCCTCCAGAAGTCCCCGTCCGGGTTGTAGATCTCCACCGTGTCAAGGCACTTCCGAACCTGACCCTTGTCTCGACCTATGCAGCCGATTCCACCTGCAGAGCGTAACACAGAAAGGAGGTGACCAGAGCTGAGATGTCCCCATGGGCAGTGCCCCCTTTCTGCCGGGTCTGTATCTCAGGCTCATGGACCTTGGTGTGCTTCTGTTGCCTGGTGCTTCTTCTGAGATAATTTGTAAGCAATGCTAATGTCTACTGTGGACTCCTTAGCCAAGGCTAATCTCGTTTTATCCATAGTATTCTATCTGTTTGTGCTCACCCATGAGGCTGATTCCACCACAGGCTTTATAACCTACAACATCCAACACTGGCTCACACAATGACCCTCCCTTTAGAGGAAGAATTTCCGGTTTGAATGTGAGGGTGACCCGGTTCTGACATCTGCCTTCCTGTTCATTATGATTCCACAGACCTGGCTAGAGAGGCAAACATCCTTTCCATTCCCATCATTGCCAGCCTGTCTCTCCTTCTCTTCTTGTTTATTTTATTTTTTATTTTTGGCTGCTCCGCACGGCATGCCGGTTCTTAGTTCCCCGACCAGGGGTCGAACTCGGGCCCCCTGCAGTGGAAGCGCAGAGTCCTAACCACTGGACAACCAGGGAATTCCTTCTCCCGCTTTTTTTTTTTTTTTTTTTTTGCGGCAAGTCAGCTGACAGCTTTATTGCATTGGGGAAGGGGACAGATTGCTCAGGAGCTCTTGGTGGGGCGGGTCCGCTGCCTCTTCACTGTCACAGGCTTCTGGCTGCTCAGGATGGTGCTGGCTCTGCGGATGGCAGCTATACGCAAATCCGGGCGATACTTGTTCTTTTGGATCATGTGCCGGCTGCTACTGAGGGTGGCCCGGGCGTTCTTGTTGATGGTGGTCCGCACGTAAGAAGTGGCTGGCTTTCGCTGGCCGGATCTCCGCTTCATGACCACCACGACCCTTTTGCCGTCCGCCGCCGGCTCCACGCCCACAGTCTTGCGGTGAATGAGCCCGTTGTAGCGAAAGGAGTTGCGGGCCTTCAGGTTATTGGGTTCGGTGCTGTACGTCTGCTTATTTCTCTTGATCAAGAAGCTGGAGCAGTTCCGCATGACCATCCATTGCAGATGCGCGGACATGGCGGCATCTCCTCTCGTGGCGGCGGCCGGATACGGCCTTCTTCTTTACTTAAGCGGCAGGAATTTTTCCCCATTAGAGCAGGGCCAATCTTTGGTAAATTTCAGGTTTGGGGGTCAGAGGGAAGCCCCAAACACAAATGCATGATGCGTCTTCCATTTTTGAGTGACACAGTTCATTCGGTAGATATTCCCTGATTACCTGTTACTCGCAAGGCAGCATGCTCATGATGAGGAGCTGAGAAAGATGAGCGAGGTATGTTTCTTGCCGTTATTAAGAAATTAATGGGGTGGGCCCTTCCCTGGCGGTCCAGTGATTGGGGCTCCGCCTTCCTGTGCAGAGGGTGAGGGTTCGATCCTTGGTCGGGGAGCTAGGATCCCGTATGCCTCGTGGCCAAAACATCAAGGCATAAAACAGAATCAATATTGTAACAAATTCAATAAAGACTTGAAAAATGGTCCACATCCAAAAAAACTTTGAAAAGAAAAGAAATTAATGTGGTGCAAAGGGCCATATACACAAATAAACAGATAGCGACATCATGACAAGTACCTTAAAAGAGATACACATTACACTCAGAAGTCCAGAGACTGTAGCAAGTAGCAGAAATATCATTTACATAGTTGTGACTTTAAGTACAATGCTCCATGGGAAAGTAATGGCATAAGAATTTCCAATCCGCTGTAATAAGAAGCACAAGTTTGTAGGTGACCTTTTTTGTACCACAGTGAAAGGTCTTAAATGTCAGGGCTATATTTCCTGATCTGAAGCGTGGCTCCTGGGATGGAGGTGAATCCCCTGGAAGGAGAGACAGTCCTCTCTTCGGTGACCTCATTCCATGTAGACCCAATCTGGTGACCTGGTCAACACGACCAATCAAAGTTGGGAGAGTGCTGGCCTCAGGCTACCCTGGAGGGTCCTGGAAGGGTCAGTGCAGTGGGGTGTGGGTGAGGGCTTGGCTCTGTTGTTTATAGCAACACCAAGACCAGAACCGAGACTGCTCTCATCACATGGCCTTTACTCAATGTGTCACTTAGAGATTAATCACATGACACCTCGTGGCATTTCCTCTTTTGTGTTATTTAATTCCCTTTCCCATCGTCATGCTGGTCGGATGGTCCTTCCGTGCATCATCACATGGTTTCCTATCTTCCTTCAGTACTGCACCCCAGGACCTAGCACAGTGCCTGACATGTGCGGGTCTGGAATGAATGAACCAGAAAGTTAACTTTTCCTCAGCTTCCTCTGGCCTAGTGGATATGTTACAGGCTCACTGAGGGCAAAGACCACTTTTCACCTGTCTTATATCTCACAGTGCCTGACACATGGTACTCAGTGAATCCGAGAAGATTGATGGGAACAGCTTATTTTCACCCTGGTTGGGACTCACGCAGACATAAGAGGACTTCAGAGGGAACCTTTTTGTTCTCTTTGCCTATGGAGCCTGGCCTGTTTCCTGTCTCAGTACGAACCCAGGGATCAAGGCTATAAACTCAGGAAGCTCTTAGCTGCTTTCCCTTTTCCGCCTGGATAAATAATTTAGCCCGTTACCGTGCCAAGTCTGAGCAGCAGCGTTTCCAAGGAGGGGACACGCCGGCCTCAGTTAACTGCACACTCTGTTGTTCACAGGCCCTCTTCCAGTGTGGCGCTGGGGCAGCTGGAGGCTTCTTAGTCCAACAAAAAGTGGAATTTCCTATCTGTGGGGCAGGATGGGCTTAAAGAAGAGGATTTATCTTTAGCAGCTGACCATGGCAACCACCCATCAGGTAAGAACAAGATGATTTGGCTACCTCCTCCGTAAGAGATACTATTCGGCTGGTTTATATTACGAGCACTTTAGAAGACCAGTCAGTGGGGGCAAACAGATGAGATGCAAGTCGCTCAGAGCCAGTCTGGGCACACCCAGCAGCCAGCAACCTGGGCGTAATCAGAAGTTCACATAAAAGCCCGTTAAGAAAGCTTCCCCAACATAAAGCATATAAAGAATGGGTATTATTCTCTCGGTTGTTGAAATAATTAGAGTGCTTGTCATTTTCGTTTCCCTTTTACTAAGTGTATTTAATTATAACGTTCAGCCTTTACGCTACAAAACTAAACTTCTACACAGGTACCCTTTCTGTTTGGTTGTCAGACAGTTCACAGGCTCCACTCGGGTGACACGGGCTTGCAGGCTCTGCCTTTGTTTCTGACCGCCCGCCCCTGAATACACTCTCTGTCTCACTTGGATGTAATTCTTCCACCAAGTACACTCTCAGCACCACTCTGTTACCAGCGACTTAATGAGCTTAAACTGAAAGTGAATGCTGATTAGATAAATAATCAAATAAAAGCATGGTCTTTATTAATAAGTCAGCACCAGCACGACAAGAGAACTCTTTTGATCCTGGGGTAGGATCAGCACATCTTTAGAATTTCAATGAGATACTTCATATCTTTAATTTACATGCCATCAGTACCTCTGCGCCTGACTTTCCTTTATTCAAAAACAGGCAAATAGAAGTTATCTTTGCAAGTCATACCCCAGTGGACCTCCAGTGCAAAATACATACTTTAGGTTTTTTTGGTGGGGTCAGGGGGTGTGGATTATAGAAGAAGATGCCTCTCTCTCCTCTTTTATTTCTACCAAGATGAAGACCTGCTCTCTTTGTGTTTGGTGGTCATAGAATCTTTCCCTCTGCAGGGCGTGGGAGGAACCGTCTCCCCACACCAAGCCTGGCCGGGCACTGGCAGAGGGCGGGGGCGTGGTCCTTCCCTGACATCCTCTAGGACTTGCTGTCCATGGGGCCTTGAACACAGTGGGGCTGGTTCCTGACGTCCTTCTGCCTGCAGTCCTGCCTTCAGGTGGCAGGCTGCACCCCAAAGGGGAGGGTGAGGCTGGAGCAGTTCTCACCAGCTCCCAAAGTTGCTTGCACGGCTCAACAAGCTTTAATAATATATTCACTGTTGAAGGCTCCCGTGGGCCAGGGAAAAAGCATGTGGGCTTTCGGAAACAGAGCATGGTTCATATGCCTGTGTCACCACTTATAGCTGGACGACTTTGGTCAGTATAATTTCTCTAAGTCTCAGTTTTCTCATCTGTAAGTTTCGGATAATAATTGCAATTTCAAATTGCAAAGGTTAACTTATAGGTAACTATGTAAAGGTGGAGGAGGGTGAGGAGGATGGACATGCGCTGTAAACTATTCCCAAGTACTATGATGGGAATTTCCTTTTAGTTCTTCCCATGCACTCCGTGTGATGGTCATTCTTCCTCTCTCGTGTTCCAGAACATTGTGTAAGTGAAGCAGGGCTCACTGAAGCCTCTGGTCTTAGGTTTGCGTGATCTCAGTTTAATTGTCCGCTGCATCTATGATTGATGGCTGTAGGGGCGAAGCTCTCTTAAATGTTTACTTTGAGGTTGGATAGAGCAAGTCAGAGGCTGAAGGGCTGAGAAATAAGCTGAGCCTTCAGGTGGGGAGAAAGTTTCGCTGACACGATGGATCAGAGTAGTGCACTGGCCAAACATTCGAGACGGGTAGGAGCTGTCAGGTGGCAGCATAGGAGACAGTCACGCTAATATAATGCTCGCGACAATGTCCTTCTCACCCTGGTTGTCTGCTCTCTGGTTTTCTTCTTCACTCATTTCGGAGCTCCAGATTTGGAGCCTAAAG
Source organism: Orcinus orca (assembly GCF_937001465.1). Classification (NCBI taxonomy): domain Eukaryota; kingdom Metazoa; phylum Chordata; class Mammalia; order Artiodactyla; family Delphinidae; genus Orcinus; species Orcinus orca. The sequence goes on along the minus strand of NC_064568.1, from coordinate 1,372,169 downwards.
TGCTAGAAGACATGATCTAGCTTCTTGTCCCTTCTTAGGGCTCTCTTGGGTATTTTCAGAAAAAAAGCCCTTCAGGACAGGGTGGGAAGTAGGCTCATCTGCCTTTTACAAACTTCCGGGTCACGCCATAGGCCTGTCTAAGTGTGTTGGGCTCACAGGACACGGGTGGTGGTGCTCTCTCGTGTGCGCACACCCTTTTCACCCACTAACCCCTCCCTGCCCTTCGCCAGCCTTTTCTTGCTAAGAAAACGTCCATCTGCATTCTGTTCGCTCCTCAAAACAGACGACCAGGAAAATCAAATAAAAGAGCTGAAAGGGCAGACCAAGTTGCACTGGCTAGAGCCTGGATTTGCTTGGTTTTGGAGGGAAACTCAAGTGCTTGAAATATCTTATCATTTCCAAGAGGAAATGTAGACAGTTGACCAGAAAGTTCTGGCACTGAGCCTTGGGTGCCAAATAAGCTGCAATTACAGAATCACTGTCCCATCTGTGGCTGATTCCGGATGACCCCTGGGCTTCCGTCCGGCCCAGCCCTGGGCCTCGGATTTCAACGCGCCTCGCCCGTCAGTTCTTTCCAATCCTGGGCTCATCTTTCCCTTCTTTCTTGCCAATCCCACTTCCCCAGCCTGTCCTGCAGGTCCAAAAGCTGAGCCCACAGTGGGGGAGGGAGAGCCCGGGGTCGTGGTTGGGAGCCCGAGTGCAGATGCCACAAGTTCAGACTAATGTCACTGTCCCCACGCCTGCTCGTCACCCAGTTCTGCCGACAGGACCCCTCAGACATCTCAGGCCTGTCCCTCCCCCGTAGGTGTACAGAGCTTGGACGACCGGACACCGCACTGTGCCATGCTCACCTTCCTTCCCCTCCCATCGCCCCCCGCCCTGCATCCCCAGCACCCTGTGCTCCAGGCTCTCCCAGCTGCCTGCAGTTCCCCAAGCAGTGAGGTTATTCATCTCCAGGACTTCGCTTAGGCTGGTCTCTGCCTGGACTGGCCTCTCCTCCCCAACGTGACAAACTCCTCTTTCAAGGCTCAGCTCAGTAGCCACCCCTAGGAAAGCCTTCGTATCTCTGCAAGCGGCCATTCCCTCCTCAAGCCTCTGCTGCCCTCTGAACAGAGATCAAGATTCCTATAAATAGTGCTGCTCTTACTTATCTCTGTGCGCGTTTCCCTATTTGATTAGGCTGTAAGTCACTGGAGGGCAGAAGAATGTCTAATTCACATCTGTATGCCCCATGCTTTTCAGCCGGGGCAGACAGTCAAGAAAAAATAACTGAGCGCGTGAATGGACCAGCTTCTCACCTGCATCCCGGGTACTTATTTTTTCTTCTTATGCTCTTTGTCAAAACAAAAAGTGATGACTAGCTTTCCAGAATGTGTCAAGCGCTGAGTCCAAACAGCTGAAAACTCACTTCCTGTCAGATAATAAATATTACCTTCTTAAGGATATAGGACTCTCAGTCCAGATATGGAGAGAAATTGTTGCTGTCTGTTGTTGGGCTCATTTTCCCCCCAGGTCTGCCCGCCTGAACCATCACTAACCTCCCTTAACTTGGGCTGGACATAACCTAACAGGACACAGGCCAAGTTTATACTAGTACTTCTCTCAAGTGACCCTGCAAAGAACCATTAATCAAATATATTCCACACCTTGGAAATGTAGACACACAAGATGTAAAGTATGAAGGCGAAGTATGCATCATTCTGTTCCCTGAGTTTCTTCTAAAGGAGGCTTGACAGTATGTGCTGAATAACTACTATAGAAAAAAGGTCTTGAGACTTCCCTGGTGGTCCAGTGGTTAGGACTCTGGTGCTTTCACTACCGGGGCCCAGGTTTGATCCCGGGTCGGGGAACTAAGATCCCACAAGCTGCATGGCATGGCCAAAAAAAAAAAAAGAAGATCTTAATAAGTCTTTGATATGTTTATCTTTTGTGTAAATAAAATGATTTACAGAAAGTGATAATTTGTGCTCATTTCTATATTTACCCAAGAACAGGTAAAGGAAGGGAGTAATTAAAAAAAATGATCACATGTATAAATGGATAAAGTAGTTGAAGATAATACATTTTACTCAAAATGACAGGATTTTAAAATAATTGATATCTTCTTCAAAACATCAAAGTTTTTCCATTTCAAGTCTTCATGCTGTTTTAAAACATAAATTACGTTATTCCCCGCCGTAGTGAATTGACGATTTCAGATTTAACATTTTCTTAAGGATTCAGAAGTAACAATACAATCTGTTTTCACAATATGCTATGGACATAGATGGTTCTATACACTAGGCTACATGAAGACATACCTAAGATTTGCTTTGTTGAACAAAATTCTTTTTTTTTTTTTTTTTTTGCGGTACACGGGCCTCTCACTGTTGTGGCCTCTCCCGCCGCGGAGCACAGACTCCGGATGCGCAGGCTCAGCGGCCATGGCTCACGGGCCCAGCCGCTCCGCGGCATGTGGGATCCTCCCGGACCGGGGCACGAACCCGTGTCCCCTGCATCAGCAGGCGGACTCCCAACCACTGCGCCACCAGGGAAGCCCTGTTGAACAAAATTCTTGCTATCGGTGTGGCTTTTAGCAATTTACCTCTTTTCATAAAAGCAAAGCATAAAACATGTAGTAGCACAGGGCTTTGGCTGTGTTCTCTTAAGCTTTTCTGCAAACATAAACAACAAGTCAGAGGCCTGGACAACATCCTCCTAAGACATTTCTCATCTATTCTCAGTAACATTATTATCTCTGTCCATCAGGGGTTTTCACACTGTAGAAGCTTCCGAACATTCTCTCATTTCAGCATCAAAAACACTTTAAACTTCTAGTTAGTTTTAAGCAATCTGTAAGCATACTTTGGCTATCCACTTCATATCCGTACTACGTGTTAGAGAATAACAAGTTTAAGGTGTTTTTTCTTCCATAAGACACAGTCTACTGAGAAATCAAAGACAAATATGAAACCATTATAATACAGCATTGTAATTATACATTGATCGAATAGAGTGCAATTTCTCACTAATTGTCACAATGAAATGTGGAACTGTCCACTCTTTGTGAATTTGTAGGATGTCAGTGATGAAAATGACTAAAGCTAAGTTGTGATTTGAGAGCCATAGGCAAACTTTGGCCTCTGAGAGTACTTAGTTCTGGGTTCCCCACTGAGGGTGCCAGATAATCAAGGTGAAGCTCCTTCATAGGATGAACTGCAGATACATTTCATGGACACTGACATCAAAAACATGGTGAGTCATTCGGTGCAGTTCAAATCCAAGTCTTTGCTCAGAATAAACAGACACTGGCATTCCCTGGAGAACTTCTTTGGCCGTTGAAAAAGTACATTTCTTTCCTTGTTCAACCTGAGCTTAAGAAGTATGTCTCTAAGCCCAGAACGCTCTTGGAATGACTTCAGAATGTACCCAACAGCCTGCTCTGATGACCTGTGAGTGCAGGATGCTCTGACCAATGGCCTGACCTAGCTTCCTGGAACACACGTGCTGTCCAAGGGAAGACACCTTCCCTCATTCATCTCTGGGTCTCTCCTAAAAGCCAGCTCAGGGCCCGATTATGTTCCATACATAGGCTTAGTCAATATTTTGAGCGTATAAAACCTCCATTAACATGACATCACCTCTTCCTTTCCTCACAGTATCAGTGTTTCTCAACGTGCAGTCCTGTGGGCATTCCCACCAGAATCGCCTGACGCTTCCCACAGCTCAGATCCCCAGGTCCCACTTCAGACCCATTAGCCCAGAATTGGCCAAGGATGAGGGCCAGGAATCTGCCATTTTAATGAACAGCCTGGGTGATCTGAGGCAAACTTATATTTATTAAAAAACTGTTTGGAATTTTATGTATTTATTTTTTAATATTTATTTATTTATTTGGTTGCACAGAGTAATAGTTGCGGCCGGCGGGCTCCTTAGCTGTGGCATGTGAACTCTTAGGTGCAGCATGTGGGATCTAGTTCCCTGACCAGGGATCCAACCTGGGCCTCCTGCATTGGGAGCGCAGAATCTTCACCACTGCGCCACCAGGGAAGTCTCCAGAAATTTATCAAAAGAAAGAAAAAGGAAAAACCTTAACCATGATGAAACTTGGTCCTTGTATCTCACAGCATAATTCACCTCTAGACTGATCTCTGACACGCATTTACTGCAGTAACTGGAATGCTCTGTGTAACCCCCATCGTGGTGCGCAGGGGCAAAGTGCTGTCCGATGGAGAAAACAACACCCGTAGCCGCGTGGGGAGACTTGCTATTAGCTGGCTCCTCGGACAGGGAAGTGAAAACTCCCTGCTTTAAAAAATTCTCCACAAGGCCTGTAACTCTGATGATTTTTGAGGCTTTTGCCCTGATGGAAGAGCAGGATAGAAAGGTCAATTCAGTCACCTGACGTTTGTAAGCATCCATCACATGGAGCAGGCCTGGCAGCTGTCAGAAGAGACACAGACAAGAGGGAGGCAGGGTGTCTGCCCCTCGATGGTCCCAGGAGCATGGGGAGGGCCACGGGCAGAGGCAGAGCAGCCTTGCCAAGAACAGTGCCACTAATTCACACAAACCACCTCGAGGAGATGGCGTTTCTGCCAGACCCTGAAGGATGCGTTGTCCAGAGGCAGAGGCTTAAAAGCAGAGGGAAGAGCATAAACAAAGTGCAGAAGGGAGGCTTGTTCAGGAATGACCCTCAGAGCCCAAGGCTGGGGCTGGGAGGGATGTGGCTGCAGAGGCCGGCTGGGGCCAGCCTGAGAAAGGTCTAAATGTTTCCACAAATAGATTCCGGTGCTCACTTTCTATATTTGACTTCGCCTGACCTGTCAAACTAAAGCAACTTCTGAATACAATTTGACTTTTTTAAAACACTTGATGGGGGGGCTTCCCTGGTGGCACAGTGGTTAAGAATCCGCTTGCCAATGCAGGGGATACAGGTTCGATCCCTGGTCCGGGAGGATCCCACATGCCGTGGAGCGACTAAACCCGTGTACCACTACTACCGAGCCTGCGCTCTAGAGCCCGTGAGCCACAACTACTGAAGCCCGCATGCCTAGAGCCCGTGCTCTGCAACAGGAGAAGCCACCACAATGAGAAGCCTACGCACCGCAACGAAGAGTAGCCCCCGCTCACCGCAACTAGAGAAAGCCTGCGCGCAGAAACAAAGACCCAATGCAGCCAAAAATAAATAAATTTTTATTTTTTATTTATTTTTATTTTTTTTTTGCGGTACGCGGGCCTCTCACTGTTGTGGCCTCTCCCGTTGCGGAGCACAGGCTCCAGACGCGCAGGCTCAGCGGCCATGGCTCACGGGCCCCGCCGCTCCGCGTCACGTGGGATCTTCCCGGACCGGGGCACGAACCCGTGTCCCCTGCATCGGCAGGCGGACTCTCGACCACTGCGCCACCAGAGAAGACCATAGATTTATTTTTTAAAAAATGAAATTAAATGAAATTAAAAAAAAAGAAAAGGTTTTTAAAAAAACCCACACTTGATGGAAACGCCAAGTATATTTACGAATGTACATTGTCATTTCAGAAGCAAGCATAATATATTCAAAAGTGTAACTAATACTATGAGAGCTGAAGTTTTATCTCACAGAAACATTTTTCAAAGAGAGAACCCCTGGTACCATATTCAAATCGGTATTTTCATAACAGAGCATCAACAAGAGCTCACAATTGGGTTTGATGAGGTGGAGCCCAGAAGGTTCTATGTTTCTCAAAACTTTACTAGTAAGAGTCTGCATCTAATTCGTTTCCTACTTGATTCTTCATAAAAGTAGGATTGAAAGCCTTCAAAACGAGGAGTTAACGTTTTCTCATAGTAATAGGATATATTAACCTAAAATTTTTTGGACTATCTTTTTAAAGAACTTGTTTTAGAAGATTAAGATATATTTTGGATTAAAGTAGTTTGTCTCATAATGAGCTCTCATGGTACAAATGACAAAAGATCTTTCTTAAAACACAAAGCATCTTAAAATGCATGACCTTGAGCGGCACCCTTCTCCTCGGTCTCCTACCAGAGGATTTCAAAGGGTTCTGTCATCAAGACACAGCCCCACTCTTTCCTGCTCTCCTGAGAAAGGGCTACCCGAGAAAGCTCTCAGAAAAAAGTCAAAATGGAAACCAGCCCATTTTAAATACCTGGGTTTTTAGTAAGGGCCTCATTTATTCATAAGGCTCATATAGACTCTTCAAATTATTTTAAGCTTTCCAGGAAGTTACCCGCCAGAAGAGCCAACTGCAGCGTGGGGAAGCTGGTAAAGTGCACACGTAACTGCATGAGCAATAGAACCACTTTAAGCAAATGATCTAGGCATATCTTTTTCTGCATTTTGAAGAAGGAAATATATAGTTTTCCAGGAAAAACCATCCAATAGCTGACTAATACACCCCTTGCTAGTTTGCCATAATTCCAGAAATCATTTTCATCTAAATTCAGATTACTCATGGTATCTGTGATGACATGGTTTTCAAAAACAAGCATTTCCACAATGAAAATTTAGCGCAGATTTTAACTGAGGCCAACATTCTTAAATCTTTACAACTCAAATTAAATTAGGGTCAGCATTAGCCAGAGAGTCCAGCAGTCTGACGGGTTCACCTTTAGTTCCCACGGAAGAACACACCCTAGGCAATATTTTAAGAGTCCCTCCCCACGCAGAAGTGCAGGCTGTGTGAATGTGCACTGGGCCATTGTGTGTGTTTGCAAGGAGAGGAAGCGAAGAGAGTAGAAAGAGACGGTCCTTAGACTCCAAATGCATGAGGACAGGGTGACCCCAGCACAAGGACGGCCCCTCAGTAGGCTGCACGGCCAGCACAGAGACCTGTTGAGGGTGAAGCTGGAATACTGCAGGCTACTAAAGGAAGATTTTGAGCATTATTAGGGCACTAGAGTGAAAAAGGACCCCTTGCCACTTATTTCAGTAATAATAATCCCTATCATTATCATTTATCGAGCACTTAAATGCCTGGCACAGTATCCATCTCTCTCAAGTGTCACAACTGTTATTAGCGTCCTCATTTCATGAATGAAGAAAACAGACTCAGCACTCGCCTCGGCAGCACAGATACTAAAATTGGAACGATACAGAGAAGATTAGCACTGCCCCTGCGCGAGGATGACACACATATTTGTGAGGCATTCCATATTTTTATAGCTGATTCACTTTGTTACAAAGCAGAAAGCAATTATACTCCAATAAAGTTAAAAAAACAAAAGAAAAGAAATGATGGTCCAATCAGCCAAACACCTTTGAAAAAAAAAAGGAAACAGACTCAGAGAAGTGACCCAACTTGCTTAAAATCATGGGGTGTGGGCTTCCCTGGTGGCGCAGTGGTTGAGAGTCCGCCTGCCGATGCAGGGGACATGGGTTCGTGCCCCGGTCCGGGAAGATCCCACATGCCGCGGAGCGGCTGGGCCCGTGAGCCATGGCCGCTGAGCCTGCGCGTCCGGAGCCTGTGCTCCGCAATGGGAGAGGCCACAACAGTGAGAGGCCCACATACCGCAAAAAAAAAAAAAAAAAAAAAAACATGGGGTGATAATAAGTTGCAGGGATAGGATTTGTCTGCAGGAGGACCTTTACTTTATTTCAAGCAAAGAAGACACCTGGGAAATCTTTGTATAGATGGAATTAACTCAAAAGATTTTTTTTTGTATTTTGGCTGCATTGGGTCTTCATTGCTGTGCGGGCTTTCTCTAGTTGCGGTGAGCAGGGGCAACTCTTTGTTGCGGTGCGGGGGCTTCTCATTGTGGTGGCTTCTGTTTGTTGTGGAGCATGGGCTCTAGGCGCGCGGGCTTCAGTAGTTGTGGCACGTGGGCTCAGTAGTTGTGGCATGCAGGCTCAGTAGTTGTGGTGTGCAGGCTTAGCGGCCATGGCGCATGGGCTTAGTTGCTCCGCGGCACGTGGGATCTTCCCGGACCAGGACTCAAACCTGTGTCCTCTGCATTGGCAGGTGGATTCTTAACCACTGCGCTACCAGGGAAGCCCTTTTTTGTGTATTTTCATTCTTTATGTCTCTGATGATATTTTTCTCTCTATTGTCTTACTGAGGGATGATGACCATTGTAACTCTGTTACTTGGCTCTCCCAAACTGTCGCTTGTGCAGCTAATTGGAAGTATGATATAGAGAGAGGCTACACGAATGTTACCAATAATGATACAATACGAAAATGGAAAACAATGTCCTTGCACTGACACAAAGGGATTACAGTTTTCTTGGGATGTAATAGTGACAGTTTACCACGAGCCCTAAAGACAGTCTACCTATGGCTCCACTGAGGCTGATCACATCTCTAATGCAGCCCCCCTGCTTCTCTCTTCCTATGTGTGAGCCAGGCGCTGGGTACCAGTCCAGGACCAGGACCAGTTGTCCTATCAGCCTATTAGTTAGACACTGTGTCTCAGTGTCCATGTCCCAATACCCTCAGGGGTTTACATCCTCTAACAGAGCCTGAAAGGACAGGGCGAACACTGGTGGAGTAGAATCCTGAGGCTAACCGTCCCATGCATGGCTGCTCTTCAACTCAGGGGGTCCTCAACAATTTGTCCGCCGCTCTGGCTGATGTAGAAAAGAGTAAACCAAACAGTTAAAATTCCTTCGCCCAGATAGTTATGGAAATCAGCAAAGCCTTGCATTTTTCGGTTGCTAACCAAGGGGAGTCTGTGCCACTGCTGACACTTCATTTTGTACCTGGATCAACGCCACAGGTGAGGTACAACAATTTCTATCCACGCAAAAAGAAAAGTGGATTGTCAAGGAAGACGATCACGGAAGACTCAGGCAGTTGTTGGGACGTGTCTTCAGGGTCGGACCTGGAAGAATCCGGATGGTGCCTTGAGCGCCCACCCCTCCTGTAGTCATCTGTTGCGCTTGTATGTTGCACAGCTTGATTTGTTTATCCAGAGTCTTAACCCCACGGAGCCGCTGTCCTAACAAATGTTCCAACAAATGACTTAGAGACAGAACCAGAATGGACTTACGCTGACGGACATGCAAACTGAAAATCAGACCCACCGATAAAATCTTGTCTTCAAGGAGAAACAAGCACAGTGGAGGACATCTGGATCACACTCACGGTCTCGCCTTTTGCTTTGGCTGATAGAAGGCCAAAGGGGAGAGTGAGAAAATATAAAAGGTCCGCACCCCTAAGAAAAAACGATTTTTACTACAGGTATTGTTACAAGCCAACATCAGAACTGGTTTTCAACCTGATTAATCAGTCGGTGACAACCTGCTTCAGTGAACTTGACTCTGGAGCAGCTGGTTAGATGGAGCCTTGCCCCTAAAGACAGCCAGTCAGAAGCTGACTCATCTCTGACCCCTCTGCCGAGGCAGACTTGACACTCCTGCCTCTGCAACGAACACAAACCACACGTCTAAGGTTGACAACACCCCACTCCCACCTTTGTGACAACACTAATCCAAAACAAACTCCTGCCCACAATCTTATGATTATCCATCTGCTTTGCCCAATGAGAAGGTCTCTGACCAGCTAACCCTCCTGCACGTAGGTGAGCAATAACGTCAGCGCTTTTGATTTCAGATACTGAGCAGTGGTCTTATCCTTTAACAGCAGCCAGTAGTCAGCATTTAATTGAGAAACAGACCAAATTCATATTCACTGGGGAAGTGAGATATTAGAGCATTAAAGTAACTCCATGTAATCTTTCTCTGCCACATTTGGACTCATCCTGTTCCTGGTGCCAAGTGTATCATTCTCCTTTTTCTTCATTTGACTAATTCCTACCTGTGGTGTGAGTTAGTTACCGTCTGCATAGGTGTTACCATGTGTCCACATAGGTGTGCACTTAGCCCTGTGTATGCACGGTTATCTGTCTGTACCTTGTCCTAGGCCATCACTCCTTCTGGGCTCAGTGTGTGTCTCCCATCCCTGGGTCCTCAACACTCAGCCCAGGGTCTGACACATCTTATTCCCCAACAGGTATTCGTTGAATCAAACTGCAGTATGATAAGAAAACACAGTATCTCTCTGATGGAAAGTATTAGTCTCTCTGACACCCATGTTACTCAATTGAATTGTACCTGTTATTTTAAAAGACTTACTTTCCCCTGAATTTTTTCTCCCTTCAATTCTGAGAAGACCGCTCCTCATTTTCACTCAGCTCCTAAATAACTGTTTTCACTCAGGAGTCTCTCGATGCTTCTTCTCCCCTCGAGCCCAGGGCTCTTGCTACCTCCTTCTTCCTACTTCTTTCAATGTATAATTTTGAATTTCTACACTATATTTTCTCTCCTCAATATGTGTGTTTCCCCCACCCCTTTACATCTTTCTTAACCTTAACAGCATGCTTTGTAATTTTAATTTTAAAAAATTTTTTCATTGTGGTAAAAAACCTTAACATGAGATTTACCGTCTTAACAAAATTTTAAGTGCACGATACAGTATTGTTCCTTTTTTTTTGCTGTGGTGTGAGGTAATGGGCTGAACACATTTGATGGAAAGTTCATCTTTCCCCACTGAAATTGCCCTGACACCTTTGTCAAAAATCAACTGAGTAAAAATGTAAAAATGTATTACTGAACTCTTATTTCTGTTCCATTGATATATATGTCTGCCATTGGTTTTATACCACTATAGCTCGATTACTGTAACTCTAGGTTTTAAAAATGGGTTAAATAAGTCCTCAAGCTTTCTTCTTTTTCACAATTGTTTTGGCTATTCTAGGTTCCTTGCATTTACACATAATTTTAGGACCAGCTTGTCAACTTTAAAAAACAATGAATCTATAGATCAATTTGGGGAATATTGCTATCTTAACAATATTGAGTCTTCAAATCCATACACAAGCAATATGTCTCTATATATTTAGCTCTTTTTAATTTATTTTTATTTTTTTCAAACAAATGCAGAAGGAACCACTTTTTAAAATTAATTAATTTGTTTATTTATTTGGCTGCATCGCCTCTTAGTTGTGGCACAGGGGATCTTTGTTGCAGCATGCGGGCTTCTCTAGTTGAGGTGCGCGGGCACCAGAGCGCACAGGCTCAGTAGTTGTGGCGTGTGCGGGCTTAGTTGCCCCGCGGCGTGTGGGATCTTAGTTCCCCAAACAGGCATAGAAACCACATCCCTTGCATTGGATTCTTAACCATTGGATTTTTAACTACTGGACCACCAGGGAAGTCCCCTATGTAGCTCTTTTTTAACTCTCTTGGGAGTGTTTTATAGTTTTCTGTGTATGATTCTCACACTTTTTGGGTTGAATTTATTCATACATATCTTACTCATTTCGATGTTATTGGGAAGTATTGTTTTTCCAGTTTCATTTTTGGAATGTTCATTGCTAGCACATATAAATACAAATAAATTTTAAAATTTTATTTATTTATTTGGTTGCACCAGGTCTTAGTTGTGGCTCGTGGGCTCCTTAGTTGCAGCTTGCCTCCTCCTTAGTTGTGGCATGTGGGCTCCTTAGTTGCTGCACGTGGGCTCCTCAGTTGTGGCATGCATGTGGGATCTACTTCCCTGGCCAGGGATCACACCCGGGACCCCTGCATTGGGAGCATGGAATCTTAAGCACTGTGCCACCAGGGAAATCCCACAATTAATTTTGTATGCTGATTTTGTATCCTGTGACTTTGGCTAAAATTAATGATTAGTTCTAGTATTCTTTCTTTTTTGCTTTCTTTCTTTGACTTCCTTCCTTTCTCTCCCTCTCCCTCTCTCTCTCTTTCTTTTCTTGTAGCTTTCTTAGAATTTTCTACGTGTAGGATTATATGATTTGTGAATAGAGACTATTAAACTCTTCCTTTCCAATCTGTATGGCTTAATTTCTTTTTATTGCCTTATTGCACTGGCTAAAACCTCTGTTTCAATGTTAATAGGAGCAGCAAGAACAGGCACCTGTCAGTTGTTCCTCATCTTAGAAATAAGAGCTGTCTTTCACCACTACGTACCATAGCTGTAGTCTTTTCATAGGTACCTTTTAATAAGTTGAGGAAATTCCCTTCTAGTCCTAATGTGTTGAGAATTTTTATTATGATAGGGGGTTGGATTTTGTTAAAGGCTTTTTCTTTTTTAAAAATATTTATTTTATATTGGAGTACAGTTGATTAACAATGTTGTGTTAGTTTCAGGTGTACAGCAGAGTGCTTCAGTTATACATATACGATATCTGTTCTTTTTCAAATTCTTTTTCCATTTAGGTTGTTACATTATGTTGAGCAGAGTTCCCTGTGCTATATAGTAGGTCCTTCTTGGTTATCCATTTTAAATATAGCAGGGTGTACCTGTCAATCCCAAACTCCCTAACTATCCCTCCCCCTCCCCCTTCCCCCCTGGTAACCATGAGTTCGTTCTCTAAGTCTGTGATGTTTCTGTTTTGTAAATAATTTCAAGTCAAATGCTTTTTCTACATCTATTAGATGATCATTTGGTTTTTGTTCTATATTAATATGGTTTACTATATTAATTGAGTTTTTAAAATTAAAGCCACCTTGCATTCCTGCACTCCTGGGATAAATTCCACTTGGTCATAATATTATATATAATAATATTTTATGTTGCTGGATTCAGTTCTTTCATTTTTTTATTAAGAATTTTTGATGACATAATCATTTTTTATGTTGTTAGACTCAGTTGCTAATTGTTTCTTTTTTTAAAATTAACTAATTATTTTTGGCTGTGTTGGGTCTTCGTTGCTGTGCACGGGCTTTCTCTAGCTGTGCCGAGAGGGGGCTACTCATTGCGGTGGCTTCTCTTGTTGCGGAGCACGGGCTCTAGGCACGCAGGCTTCAGTAGTTGTGGCTCACGGGCTCTGGAGCGCAGGCTCAGTAGTTGTGGTGCATGGGCTTCGTTGCTCCGCAGGATGTGGGATCTTCCCGGACCAGGGATCGAACCCATGTGCTCTGCATTGGCAGGCGGATTCTTAACCACTGTGCCACCAAGGAAGACCTCTACTGCCTTCTTGCCTCCACTATTTCTGATAAGTCACTGGCTGAGCGTATTGTTGTTCCCCTCTATGTGACGTCATTCTTTTCTTGCTGCTTTTAAGAATTTTCTGGGGACTTCCCTGGTGGCACAGTGGTTAAGAATCCGCCTGCCAATGCAGGGGACATGGGTTTGATCCCTGGTCCAAGAAGGTTTCACATGCCGTGGAGCAACTGAGCCTGTGCACCACAACTACTGAGCCTGCGCTCTAGAGCCTGCGAGCCACAACTACTGAAGCCCGTGCGCCTGGAGTCCATGCTCCACAACAAGAGAAACCACCACAATGAGAAGCCTGTACAACGCAACAAAGAGTAGCCCCCGAGGCTTCCCTGGTGGCGCAGTGGTTGAGAGTCCGCCTGCCGATGCAGGGGAGACGGGTTTGTGCCCCGGTCCAGGAAGATCCCGCATGCCGCGGAGCGGCTGGGCCCGTGAGCCATGGCTGCTGAGCCTGTGCGTCCGGAGCCTGTGCTCCGCAACAGGAGAGGCCGCAACAGTGAGAGGCCCGCGTACCGCAAAAAAGAGTAGCCCCCGTTCGCCACAACTAGAGAAGGCCTGTGCGCAGCAACAAAGACCCAATGCAGACAAACATAAATTCATTAATTAATTTTAAAAAAAGGATTTTCTGTCTTTCAGTATTTTGTCTATGATGTGTTATGGTGAGGATCTCTGTGACGTTATCTTACTTGGGATTTGATGAGCTTCTTGGAACTGTAGATTAATGTTTTTCCATCAAGTTTGAGAAGTTTTTGACAAATATTCATTTGAAAAGAGATTTCCTGCCCCTTCCCTCTCTCCTTTCAGGATCCCCATTATACCTATATTGGTAGCTTTCATGTTATTCCATATGTCTCTGAGGCTCTGCTAATTTTTCTTCAATTTTTTTCCCCTCTCTTCTTCAGATTATATAATTTCTGTTGATCTATTTCAAGTTCACAGATTCTTTCTTCAGACTTCTCAAATCTGCTCTTATTCTAGGATTTCCCTAGAAGATCTCTGTTACATTTCCGGCTAGTTTTCTTATCTGCTGCTGTCCCAACCAGGACTAAAACCTCAAGCTTAGGAGAGCTGCAGGCTTTTTCCATTTGCCACTCTGAGTGTGGGTTTTCCACCCTCTGCTCCCAAACATATCAGACCCCTTTGGCAAACAAAGCTGCTAGGATTCACAGCTAGTCCCAACTCCAGTAGAACTACCACGCTGAATGCTCTGGGCTGCAAGTCGGGGCAGTCTCAGGCCAGGATGTCACAGGCTCTCTGAAGACTGACTTCAAGTTCAGCAGTTTCGAGAAATTAAGCTCTTCTCAAATTGTTGTTTATCTTTGGTTGATTTCCAGAGATCTGAAATTGTTGTTTTTGACAAATTTATCTGTCTTTATAGTTGCTTTTTGGGGAGGGGATGTCTCCCTTCTCACTTCTCCATTGCTAGAAGTCTCCTGCTTTCACTTAGATTCTGGCCTGCTGAGTGTTTACTGCCATAACAGTTCTTAGTTCAGGGGATTTTAAACACGTTTCACCTAACATTTTTTGGTATTTTCAGTGGGAGGATCAGTCTAGATATCTAGTCGGCCATACAGAGAGAGTTAATACTTTCAGTTTTTTATGATCATTAAATGAAACTTTTTATGTAAAGAATTAAGCAAACTGTCTGTAACACGAAGGGCTCAAAGAACTTTAGTTATAATATCTGAATACTTGTACTGTAGGGATTTTACATACATTATTTTATTTAATCATATCTCTAAGAGGCAGGCATTCAAATTTTGATATTACCACCCCCCCAAAAAAAAAAGATTTACTAGACTAGGGCCATACCAGGTAGTAAATGATGGAGTCAGGGTCTGGTGCCTTCCCGCCTTGGTCCTGCTCCCTCCATGGTGAAGAAGATTTCTGTGGTTGCTCTTTTGGGGTGGCCTGTAGACTATCTAGGAGATCATAAGGAATTAAGTCCAGCACAGGTATTAGGGAGAGGGCTCATTGCTGTACTAGTTGGCAGTGACTCCAATCACAGTGGGACACATAGAGATTCCCGAAAGCAGACAGGGCTTTTGCTAAGACAGTTAACACATGAGTGCATGGTACCTGTGTGAGTCATCGAGAAGGTTTTAGGGCTCTGTATGATATTTGCCCACATTCCAGTTATATTTGCAATGAACAATTAAATCTGAACTAAGTGTACCACAAAAATACCTAAACAACTGAAATTCATTCCATTTAAAAGCTTTATACATATACTTGGGAGTTAAGTAGCAAACGTTGGGAAACTGGAACCTTTTGGATTCAATCTGCCAAGATGGTAAAATTATTTGAGAGACTGTGAGTCTGGTCCCCAGCCCTGAATATCCAGAAACTATATTTGATGCTGCTGCAAAAGACTTTCTAACTGATGTCCCCACTGACATTTTCTTCTCACCTTTGACGCGTTCCTTATATCCTGACCTTGGCAACCTTCCTCAGACATTCTCTCATCATGTTTCTGTGCACTTTCTCACTGCTCCCTCTTGTTCTCCTAATTCTTCATCCACCAGCCGTTGTAAGCTGCTCCCATGCACGTGTCCAACTCTCAGCCCCACCCGTCCCTGCTCTTGTGGGCTCATTCACTCATCCTTCTCGCATCCTCTACTCCTAGCATCTCCTTCTCACCTCCGAACCTCTGCTTCTGCCTTTCTTTCTACTGTACTCCCCACCCTTCCCCAGCGCCTCCTTTCTTGGAGCACGCTCCTTCCTCTATTTCTCTTACCCACATCTTACAGGTCCTCTAAAAATCTACTCCCTTCCATTCACTCAGTGGACGTTTGTTCATGCTGTGAAGCGTGAGCTCCAAAGGGTGTCTTGGGTGTCCTTTCCAGGCAATTTACAAAAAGATGACACTATCAGTTGTATTCCACATTTAGCCTAGTTGTGGCTCCACAGTGGGGGAATCTCATTTTGCTTCAATTGACACATCATTTTTTCCCACTTTTGACTGCCTCCAACGTTAATATAATAAGTGGATCAGCACTTCACTCCTGAGTTATACCTCCATCCCACGTAATCGATCCTAGTTTAGATGTTATCTCTACTGGGCCTATGACACTGCATAAGGTTATAACGAAAGTAACGAATATATACCCAGAGGAAAAACTCAGTTATAATCACAAGTGAGCCTCATAACTGAGGCAGTCATAAATTATGTTGCATAATGTTCTTGTTCTTAAAATCATAGAACTATTAATGTTTGAGTGCGTTAATTATTTGCTTCAGGCTGTGCAGGCAGCCAAGAGATAACGGCTTCCCTTTAGTTTAAAAAAAAAAATGCTGCTCAAGTGCTTGGTTTGCTTTCAGCCCATATTTCTTTTTTTGGCCATCTTTTTGTTACCCAGCATCTTCCCCGTGTTGTTTTTGCCAGTTAGGCATCAATGCAGATGGGACGAAATAAAGAATTGGCATCGCCATCATTTTACCAGTCCACTCAGCCTCCTGTCTCAACCTCTTTCTTCCCATACTCGTGGGAAAGTGATGGAGGGGTGGGAAGCGAGGTGACAGAGGGTGACGTTAGGGAGTGGGACGGGGATTAGACGAGCAAAGGACTTAATAGAAGGAGTGGGAAGGGTGGGGAGACACAGAGGATGTTCAGAGTCACTTTAACCCACATTAGTGGGAACAAACCAGTCTTTCACCAGTCCCTAGTGGGGGGTGCAGGACCACACATATTCATGCCAGAGAAAAGAAAAAAATGCATTCGGGTAAAAAATGACTTAATAACCTCTGTAGAAGTTTGGTGGGTGAGGCAACACAAAGAGGACTGGTATCTGTGGCATCGTCTTACGTCTGCTGCCTTTCTCTTCTGTTAGTACAGAGGATCAGTTGGTTGCAAAAGCCCACGTTTCATCGGCTGAAGGCAGCCAAAGGCTTACTGCCTTTTCACCATATTTTACTTGGTGGGTATAGAAGGATGTATCACTACTGTTCTTGCATTCCAAGCGACTTAAAAATTTGATAAAAATAACTTTGCTTTCAACAAGTCAATAGACTTTCATTTAATCTTACCTGACTGTGCTCTAGAAATTAAGAAACAAAAGAGAATTGGGGGCTAGTTGTGTATATAGTTGAACTGAAATGCAAGAGGAAGGGAGAATATTTCATTTTCACTGAGGCAAACTGCTGAGAAAAAATAAAAGGAGTTACACTCTTTTAGCTTCTTCTTACCCAGAACATAAATCTCACTGTTGACCACAGCTGTGCTGAATCGGTACTTTGAGTACTTCATGGGTGCCTGCTCTGTCCATAGATCTTGGCTGGGGTCATACTTCAGCAGCTTGTTGCTTAATCGATCAGGTTCTTCGTCAGGAAGATCCATCTGTGTGAAATTATGACAGCCAGTATAATAACGTACCACTTAGAGATCTTCGTGAGTACCTGAATGCAATTAATCAAAGCAGACAGCCAAGGAGATAAATAGAGGTTAACCGTAGTGAGTCATACTCACAAACACACCAAATCCCATGACTTGGGGATATAAGTACACTGTCAGTATCGGAGGAATTTATATTCTACGATAATGGGGCTAAGGTGTTGGGTTATAGCAAACAATATGTGATCTGAGCAGTGAGGCAATACATACAGCATTTTTTTTAAAAAATGAAGCACTGCAAAGCCTTAAAAACGAAACCAAGCTTTTTTGAATAGTATTTAAAGTATAATTTTATTTTACCAAGCTTTATAGTGGCGGATTAAATAATATTTGTGAGAAACTAATTTTAATAATTTATAAAGCATTTTTCTTTATAATATTTTTCTAATCCAAGTGGAACAAAATTACAAAAACATTTGAGTGTTTTAGTAATGAGAGTATTTTTATACCATAATATAGGAGTGGTCTGAATTTAATTTTAAAGATACATGGATTAATAGAAATTATTTGCAATTATTTTTATGTATTTATTTTATGTACGTATATATATATATATATATATATACACATTTTTTTTTTAATGACTAGGGAAAGTAGAAGTTGAATACACACAGATGTATGTAGCTTTTCCTACTCCTGAACTTGAGGTGAAGTAATATTTTTTGTCTACAATGTGTTAGGACCTTCTATGACTTCAAGCTAAAGATGCTTAAGTGTCTTTTGCTTTTTGTTTTGGATGAAGGTGTTCAACAGAGAAATAATTTCCATACTTATGAAAGTTGTATGCAGTTAGTTTTAGCTCAGGGTTATAATCACTGTAGTGCAATCACTACCCCATGCTTTCTTGCAATTTAATGTATCGTATTCGGTACAGACTAGCAAAAGCTTTCGTTATGCAGTAAATACTGACGTGTTTGAAGACATTATATATTAGGAAATACTGACTTTATTGTTTTAATTTTCCTTCTAATTTAAGTATTTAATATTTGCTTTAGTGGAAAAAAGCAAAGAAAAGCTTTTCTTTGGAGCATATTCATGCAAAATTAACTATGTAAATGAATAGTTCTGAAAAAGCTTTATTACAAATAATTTGTCAGGTTTCAGCTACTAACTGTGATTAAATCTAAGCTACTTTTTGATACATAGCATGAATTTTAAAATGTATTAAATGTGACGTTTGTTATTAAAACAAGTATGATATACCATAAAAGGCAAAATTTAAGCTTATGAAATGATTTAAAAAGCACCAGTTTTATCATGAAGCGAATCTGGTGAAAGAAGAAATCACATAGGCTAAAATAAAATTAGTTTATGACATGGGGACAGAAAATGAGCTGGTAAGATTAATCTTTATTAGAAAGACTGGTTGGCCAGGGCAGAAGGCAGCTGGAGTGAAACTTCTGTGAGAGCCCCAAGGCGCTCGGAGGGACACGAAAGAGAAGAGAAAGGGCCTCTGTGGTCCCACTCCACTGACTTCTCCATCCTGTCTTGCGCCCCTTCTCTGGGCTTCAAGACAGTCTCTGGTTTCTTTATCTGCTGATGCCCAGCAAAGACATGAAGAGGTTAAAATTGCAATATACTTTTGTGGAAATGGTTGTGCCATCACAGGATGAACATTCTGGTTTCCCACTTAGAGTAAGAACTTTAATATGAAAAAGACCTAAGAATCCTTGCCTCAGGTCATACAGCTGTAAAGCAGAGAGAAGTGGGATGAGGATCCAGCTTCTTCGCCTCCTACTTAGATGCTCCTTACGGATAACCCCTCAGCATAAGCATCCTTCATAGTCAGCAAGGATGGGAAGGGTTATGAAGAACACAGCACAAATACTGAATGAAGTCATGCCTATGAATAACACTTTAAAATTCATTCTCCTGAGCTGCTTTAACACTTTAAAATCTTCCATTTAATATTCTATAACATAAAAGGCATTTTACCGGAATGTGGGTCATACTCTTTTAGTATTCAACAACTACAACATTTTTCAACAGAGCGGCCAGACTCAGCACAGCCATGCCAGTTAGGTACACAGGAAATTTCTTAACCTGAGGGGTCCAGCCTCCAATCACGTAAAGTTTATTATTCACTGTTACTACAGCATGACACGCCAACTGTAGTGGAAGGGGGGACACCCTTTTCCAAGTGTCCCTTTCTACAGAGTACTTATCAACACAGTTTGTAATAAGATACTGGTTTTTAATTTTCATCTGTCCTCCTATAACATAGAGGTCGTTATGGATGGTGCCCAGAGCGTAGAGCTCTCGAAATTCTGTTGTGCATAACTTTTCCCAAAACTGGTTTCCTCTATCATGATACCTGTAAGTTAACAGAGAGAGAACCCAGAATTAGATTTAATATAAAAACAACTTGCCAAAAAAACACACTTGTTTCTTTTCCAACGAAAACCGATATGATTTGGTTCTTCTAATAGGAGAAGAAAAAACCATTAAGATAGTGATACAGGTTTGTGTTTTTTGGGGAAAAGAAATGCTGAACAAAATATAATGTACACAGAAACAGTCAACCACACCCACCTAGAGAATTTTAGAAAAAAACAATATATTGAAAAAGTATAGATTATCCAGGGACTAGCCTTCATTTCCTAATTCTGGGAAAGAAAATTAAAAATAGGAAAGTCTTGGGCTTCCCTGGTGGCGCAGTGGTTGAGAGTCTGCCTGCTAATGCAGAGGACACGGGTTCGAGCCCTGGTCTGGGAGGATCCCACATGCTGCGGAGCAACTGAGCCCGTGAGCCACAGCCGCTGAGCCTGCGCGTCCGGAGCCTGTGCTCTGCAACGAGAGGCCGCGATGGTGAGAGGCCCGTGCACCGCGATGGGGAGTGGCCCCCGCTTGCCACAACTAGAGAAAGCTCTCACACAGAAACGAAGACCCAACACAGCAAAAATAAATAAATTACTAAAAATAGGAAAGTCTTTCAGCAAGTCATTTGCTAAAAGAGAATATGTAAAAATAAACATAAAAAATGTCTTATTCTGTTGACTAGAAGTTTCATTTTAATACTACATTAAAGAAATGTGTTTAGAGCAGAAAATCTGGAAATATTTAAATTCAGATTTCTAATGGGGTGATGCAGGATATATAGAATTTTAAGGATTGTTCTTGTGGTTCTAACTGGCTTAGAACAGAGTCAAGAACATGCTACTGTATAAAAACCCACCTGTAGGTGTCTGCTGGGCATTTCTCAACTGTTTTAATCTACTAGGTATGGTAATTTCAGTAATTTCTACCACAAATAATTATGTTGGTCTGAGAAGAGTCTTGGGAGAAGAGCAGGGACACTAGGTGATATGGTCTCTCAACACCTCCTAGAGTCCAACACATTAAGTAATTATCTGAGTGTGTGCATGTGTGTGTGTGTGTGTGTGTGTGTGTGTGTGTGTAGCATTACATGGTCACCAAGTGGATCAGTCTGTGCCCACCTTCTGTCTTGCCTGTTGACAATGGCAAGTCTATTTTCTCGAATCATGATCGGGACACATAGTCCAGGACAAAAGTACCCATGGGGACAGTGGGATAAAATATGTGAAATTATTTCTGTCCTAGAAAATCCAGAAAGTATAATTGGAATTCAAAACTAAAACAAAACAAAAAACAAAAACCAGAATAAATATGGAAAATAAGAAAAAAAATTTGTTGTTTGGAAACAAATTTTGCATCAGACATGTGACAGTTAATCGTATTACAGAAGTTTTCCCCATTGTTCTAGGCCAACTCTTATGGAAACCAAAGTCCCTAGCAGCACAGGTGATATTTTCACCACTATTTTTAATTGTTCTGGATTTTAGAGGGGAAGGGACAATTAGGTGTCTACAGGTGGGGGCTACTGAAGCAAAGACAATGAATATATAAATGGAACTAAAAAATGGGTTTTGGTTTTCTGAGGCACGGTTTAAGAAAATAGGCCAGGAACAAAATAAATCCCACGAAGGATGGGAAGTACATGTTTGCTGGACAACTTGCTAATTGGATTTTTGTTTTAACATTTTGAATTAAAAATGGGGAGAGAAAATGCCCAGATGAAACTATAAAACTTATTATTTCGATATGACATAAAGAAGAAAATAATAGTGGCAAAAGCATTCAGTGTTCACAGAGGTTGACAGTTTAAAGACAACACTTACATCCTCAGCTGTTTGTCTACCAAAGTACGAGAGTTAAAAGAGATGGAAAGGTGTATTTTTTAAAAAAAGAAACAACCTGCTATAATGCTAATCTACTTCCTCTTTTAAGTCAAAAAGAAATATATCTGCATGGAAATGTGTAAACTACAGAGTAGAGGCACGCTGAAGAGCATCTTGGCAAAGGTAATTGGGGTAAGGAGCAGAGATGATGTGGCAGGAGTGGACCAAAGACAGTGACCTCGGGTGGTACTGTCAGACCTTAACTATGCAGACAGCACTGGGAGTCTCATGTAAGCCTCAAGCAGTGCTTCTGATAATCTCTTTATTTGCCTTGCTGACAGTTTCACTATTGCGAGAAGTGAGGAGGGCAACTGATAGTTTTACCCTAATTCTGACCAACGTGGAAGAGCTGTTGGTGATGGGAACCGGCGTGAGTTCAAGACAGGAAAGAAAGGAAACGTGGGGTGTGTAGTTAGACACACGCATAAAAAGGGAAGCAGGCATTCAGAAACAGTTAAGAGGAAAGACTTTCAAGGATGAAAACACACTTTGAGAGGGATGGACGTTTGTTAACAATTAACTCTGATGGCAGAATTGTGGACTATCCTTATTTTATTTTTTAAAATTTATTAATTTTGGCCTCAGAAGCAGCGGATTAAAGCTCCACAATCAACTTGATATACCCTGCATCTGTGGAATACCTGAATAGACAACGAATCATCCCAAATTAAGGAGCCCTGTGGATGAAAGGCGCTTGGTGCTGCAGCCAGGAGTCAGTGCTGTGCCTCTGAGGTGGGAGAGCCAACTTCAGGACACTGGTCCACAAGAGACCTCCCAGCTGCACATAATATCAAACAGCAAAAATCTCCGAGAGATCTCCATCTCAACGCCAGCACCCAGCTTCACTCAACGACCAGCAAGCTACAGTGCTGGACACCCTATGCCAAACAACTAGCAAGACAGGAACACAACCCCACCCATTAGCAGAGAGGCTGCCCAAAATCATAATAAGTCTACAGACACCCCAAAACACACCACCAGACGTGGACCTGCCCACCAGAAAGACAAGATCCAGCCTCATCCACCAGAACACAGGCACTAGTACCCTCCACCAGGAAGCTGACACAACCCACTGAACCAACCTTAGCCACTGGGGACAGACACAAAAAACAACAGGAACTACGAACCTTCAGCCTGCAAAAAAGGAGACCCCAAACACAGTAAGATAAGCAAAATGAAAAGACAGAAAAACACACAGCAGATGAAGGAGCAAGATAAAAACCCACCAGACCTAACAAATGAAGAGGAAATAGGCAGTCTACCGGAAAAAGAATTCAGAATAATGATAGTAAGGTTGATCCGAAATCTTGGAGATAGAATGGACAATAGAATGGACAAAATGCAAGAATCAGTTAACAAGGACCTAGAAGAACTAAAGATGAAACAGGCAACGATGAACAACACAATAAATGAAATTAAAAGTACTCTAGATGGGATCAATAGCAGAATAACTGAGGCAGAAGAACGGATAAGTGACCTGGAAGATAAAATAGTGGAAATAACTACTGCAGAGCAGAATAAAGAAAAAAGAATGAAAAGAACTGAGGACAGTCTCAGAGACCTCTGGGACAACATTAAACGCACCAACATTCGAATTATAGGGGTTCCAGAAGAAGAAGAGAAAAAGAAAGGGACTGAGAAAATATTTGAAGAGATTATAGTTGAAAACTTCCCTAATATGGGAAAGGAAATAGTTAATCAAGTCCAGGAAGCACAGAGAGTCCCATACAGGATAAATCCAAGGAGAAATACGCCAAGACACATATTAATCAAACTGTCAAAAATTAAATACAAAGAAAACATATTAAAAGCAGCAAGGGAAAAACAACAAATAACACACAAGGGAATCCCCATAAGGTTAACAGCTGATCTTTCAGCAGAAACTCTGCAAGCCAGAAGGGAGTGGCAGGACATATTGAAAGTGTTGAAGGAGAAAAACCTGCAACCAAGATTACTCTACCCAGCAAGGATCTCATTCAGATTTGATGGAGAAATTAAAACCTTTACAGACAAGCAAAAGCTGAGAGAGTTCAGCACCACCAAACCAGCTCTACAACAACTGCTAAAGGAACTTCTCTAGGCAAGAAACACAAAAGAAGGAAAAGACCTACAATAACAAACCCCAAACAATTAAGAAAATGGGAATGGGAACACACATATCGATAATTACCTTAAATGTAAATGGACTAAATGCTCCCACCAAAAGACACAGATTGGCTGAATGGATACAAAAACAAGACCCATATATTTGCTGTCTACAAGAGACCCACCTCAGACCTAGAGACACATACAGACTGAAAGTAAGGGGATGGAAAAAGGTATTTCATGCAAATGGAAACCAAAAGAAAGCTGGAGTAGCAATTCTCATATCAGACAAAATAGACTTTAAAACAAAGACTATTAGAAGAGACAAAGAAGGACACTACATAATGATCAAGGGATCGATCCAAGAGGAAGATATAACAATTGTAAATATTTATGCACCCAACATAGGTGCACCTCAATACATAAGGCAAATACTGACAACCATAAAAGGGGAAATCGACAGTAACACATTCATAGTAGGGGACTTTAACACCCCACTTTCACCAATGGACAGATCATCCAAAATGAAAATAAATAAGGAAACACAAGCTTTAAATGATACATTAAATGAGATGGAGTTAATTGATATTTATAGGACATTCCATCCAAAAACAACAGAATACACATTTTTCTCAAGTGCTCATGGAACATTCTCCAGGATAGATCATATCTTGGGTCACAAATCAAGCCTTGGTAAATTTAAGAAAATTGAAATTGTATCAAGTATCTTTTCCGACCACAACGCTATGAGACTCGATATCAATCACAGGAGAAGATCTGTAAAAAATACAAACACATGGAGGCTAAACAATACACTACTTAATAACGAAGTGATCACTGAAGAAATCAAAGGGGATATCAAAAAATACCTAGAAACAAATGACAATGGAGACACGACGACTCAAAATCTATGGGATGCAGCAAAAGCAGTTCTAAGAGGGAAGTTTATAGCAATACAATCTTACCTTAAGAAACAGGAAACATCTCGAATAAACAACCTAACCTTGCACCTAAAGCAATTAGAGAAAGAAGAACAAAAAAACCCCAAAGTTAGCAGGAGGAAAGAAATCATAAAAATCAGATCAGAAATAAATGAAAAAGAAATGAAGGAAACGATAGCAAAGATCAATAAAACTAAAAGCTGGTTCTTTGAAAGGATAAACAAAATTGATAAACCATTAGCCAGACTCATCAAGAAAAAAAGGGAGAAGACTCAAATCAATAGAATTAGAAATGAAAAAGGAGAAGTAACAACTGACACTGCAGAAATACAAAAGATCATGAGAGATTACTACAAGCAACTCTATGCCAATAAAATGGACAACGTGGAAGAAATGGACAAATTCTTAGAAAGGCACAACCTGCCAAGACTGAATCAGAAAGAAATAGAAAATATGAACAGACCAATCACAAGCACTGAAATTGAAACTGTGATTAAAAATCTTCCAACAAGCAAAAGCCCAGGACCAGATGGCTTCACAGGCGAATTCTATCAAACATTTAGAGAAGAGTTAACACCTATCCTTCTCAGACTCTTCCAAAATATAGCAGAGGGAGGAACACTCCCAAACTCATTCTACGAGGCCACCATCACCCTGATACCAAAACCAGACAAGGATGTCACAAAGAAAGAAAACTACAGGCCAATATCACTGATGAACATAGATGCAAAGATCCTCAACAAAATACTAGCAAACAGAATCCAACAGCACATTAAACGGATCATACACCATGATCAAGTGGGGTTTATTCCAGGAATGCAAGGATTCTTCAATATACGCAAATCAATCAACGTGATACACCATATTAACAAATTGAAGGAGAAAAACCATATGATCATCTCAATAGATGCAGAGAAAGCTTTTGACAAAATTCAACACCCATTTATGATAAAAACCCTGCAGAAAGTAGGCATAGAGGGAACTTTCCTCAACATAATAAAGGCCATATATAACAAACCCACAGCCAACATCGTCCTCAATGGTGAAAAACTGAAAGCATTTCCACTAAGATCAGGAACAAGACAAGGTTGCCCACTCTCACCACTCTTATTCAACATAGTTTTGGAAGTTTTAGCCACAGCAATCAGAGAAGAAAAGGAAATAAAAGGAATCCAAATCGGAAAAGAAGAAGTAAAGCTGTCACTGTTTGCAGATGACATGATACTATACATACAGAATCCTAAAGATGCTACCAGAAAACTACTAGAGCTAATCAATGAATTTGGTAAAGTAGCAGGATACAAAATTAATGCACAGAAATCTCTGGCATTCCTATACACTAAGGATGAAAAATCTGAAAGTGAAATCAAGAAAACACTCCCATTTACCATTGCAACAAAAAGAATAAAATACCTAGGAATAAACCTACCTAAGGAGACAAAAGACCTGTATGCAGAAAATTATAAGACACTGATGAAAGAAATTAAAAATGATACAAATAGATGGAGAGATATACCATGTTCTTGGATTGGAAGAATCAACATTGTGAAAATGACTATACTACCCAAAGCAATCTACAGATTCAATGCAATCCCTATGAAACTACCACTGGCATTTTTCACAGAACTAGAACAAAAAATCTCACAATTTGTATGGAAACACAAAAGACCCCGAATAGCCAAAGCAATCTTGAGAACGAAAAATGGAGCTGGAGGAATCAGGCTTCCTGACTTCAGACTATACTACAAAGCTACAGTAATCAAGACAGTATGGTACTGGCACAAAAACAGAAATATAGATCAATGGAACAGGATAGAAAGCCCAGAGATAAACCCACGCACATATGGTCACCTTATCTTTGACAAAGGAGGCAGAAATGTACAGTGGAGAAAGGACAGCCTATTCAATAAGTGGTGCTGGGAAAACTGGACAGCTACATGTAAAAGTATGAGATTAGATCACTCCCTAACACCATACACAAAAATAAGCTCAAAATGGATTAAAGACCTAAATGTAAGGCCAGAAACTATCAAACTCTTAGAGGAAAACATAGGCAGAACACTGTATGACATAAATCACAGCAAGATCCTTTTTGACCCACCTCCTAGAGAAATGGAAATAAAAACAAAAGTAAACAAATGGGACCTAATGAAACTTAAAAGCTTTTGCGCAGCAAAGGAAACCATAAAGAAGACCAAAAGACAACCCTCAGAATGGGAGAAAATATTTGCAAATGAAGCAACTGACAAAGGATTAATCTCCAAAATTTATAAGCAGCTCATGCAGCTTAATAACAAAAGAACAAACAACCCAATCCAAAAATGGGCAGAAGACCTAAATAGACATTTCTCCAAAGAAGATATACAGACTGCCAACAAACACATGAAAGAATGCTCAACATCACTAATCATTAGAGAAATGCAAATCAAAACTACAATGAGATATCATCTCACACCAGTCAGAATGGCCATCATCAAAAAATCTAGAAACAATAAATGCTGGAGAGGGTGTGGAGAAAAGGGAACCCTCTTACACTGTTGGTGGGAATGTGAATTGATACAGCCACTGTGGAGAACAGTATGGAGGTTCCTTAAAAAGCTACAAATAGAACTACCATATGACCCAGCAATCCCACTACTGGGCATATACCCTGAGAAAACCATAATTCAAAAAGAGTCATGTACCAAAATGTTCATTGCAGCTCTATTTACAATAGCCCAGAGATGGAAACAACCTAAGTGTCCATCATCGGATGAATGGATAAAGAAGATGTGGCACATATATACAATGGAATATTACTCAGCCATAAAAAGAGACGAAATTGAGCTATTTGTAATGAGGTGGATAGACCTAGAGTCTGTCATACAGAGTGAAGTAAGTCAGAAAGAGAGAGACAAATACCGTATGCTAACACATATATATGGAATTTAAGAAAAAAAAAATGTCATGAAAAACCTAGGGGTGAAACAGGAATAAAGACACAGACTTACTAGAGAATGGACTTGAGGCTATGGGGAGGGGGAAGGGTAAACGGTGACAAAGCAATAAAGAGGCATGGACATGTATACACTACCAAACGTAAGGTAGATAGCTAGTGGGAAGCAGCCGCATAGCACAGGGAGATCAGCTCGGTGCTTTGTGACCGCCTGGAGGGGTGGGATAGGGAGGGTGGGAGGGAGGGTGACGCAAGCAGGAAGAGATATGGGAACATATGTATATATATAACTGATTCATTTTGTTGTGAAGCTGAAACTAACATACCATTGTAAAGCAATTATGCTCCAATAAAGATGTTTTAAAAAAAAAAAAAAAAAAAAACTTAGACTAAAGAAGTAAAAAAAAAAAAAAAAAAAAAATTTATTAATTTTATTTTTGGCTGCATTGGGTCTTCGTTGCTGCACACGGGCTTTCTCTAGTTGCGGCAAGCGGGGGCTACTCTTCATGGCAGTGCGTGGGCTTCTCATCGTGGCGGCTTCTCTCGCTGTGGAGCACGAACTCTAGGCGCGCGGGCTTCAGTAGTTGTGGCTTGTGGGCTCTAGAGCTCAGGCTCAGTAGTTGTGGTGCACAGGCTTAGTTGCTCCGTGGCATGTGGGATCTTCCCGGACCAGGGCTCAAACCCATGTGCCCTGCATTGGCAGGTGTATTCTTAACCACTGCGCCACCAGGGAAGCCCTGCACTACCTTTAAGAGGAAGAAAATAGGTATCTAAAGAACCTGAGGTTCTGGTACAGGAGGCTCTAAGGTGAAAAGAAGGGCACCCAGCCAAGAGCAAGTAGGAGACAAATGTCAGGGACCCAGAGGATCCGTCCCAGGAGAAACAGGCCCCCTTTCCCACAAGCACCTGAGGGCCTGTACCTGTTGCTGCTCAGTGACAGCTCTGTCACCGCAGGCAGAGGGCCAGTCACTATCCAGGGCTTGTGTTCCCGCCCCCACTTCTGGGAAGAAGGGACACTTGCTCAACGTGTGAAGGTGACAGCAGGACGGGCCGAGAGCCTGAAGCACATACTGCAATGAGGAGAGACGACAGGAAAATAGCAGACCTCTCATCCTTCTCTGTCCCCACTTTGCTGTCGAGAATCACTTACCAACTGACTGAAAAGTCTGAGAAACCGTGCTACGAGGGCCCAGAGAGGGGAGGGAGTGCAAGGAGAGCTCAAGGACCTACACGTACAACTCTTATTCACCCAGGTAGATTTAAGGGTTGAATTCTTGCTGAGTAACAGGAAACAAATCTTTCTGTCCTCACACACAACACCTAGACATACACTACTTCTTAGCAGATACTCCTGTTCCTCTTACAGTTCTAGGGTTGAAGAATTCTTAGGCTACAAACATTTTACACTATTAGAGGTTTAGCAAAGACCCACTCATTAAGGGTACAGAATGAAGGACTTCCCTGGTGGCGCGGTGGTTAAGAACCCGCCTGCCAATGCAGGGGACACGGGTTCAAGCCTTGGTCCGGGAAGATCTCACATGCTGTGGAGCAGCTAAGCCCGTGTGCCACAACTACCGAGCCTGCGCTCTAGGGCCTGCGAGCCACAGCTACTGAGCCCACGTGCCACGACTACTGAAGCCTGCATACCTAGAGCCCATGCTCTGCAACAAAGAGAAGCCACCGCAATGAGAAGCCCACACACCACAATGAAGAGTAGCCCCCCCGCTCGCCACGAGTAGAGAAAGCCCGCGTGCAGCAATGAAGACCCAACACAGCCAAAAATAAATTAAAAAAAAAAGTACAGAATGAAAACTGACAGATAAATAGTACTTTTTGGTCAAGAAGAAAAATTACTTATTACTCTGAATTGTGAACTAATAAGTCAGTTCAAGGGCGTCAGTGTTAATAAACTTTTCTTCTTGTTAAAAGTTATATTCAGCTCTTCAAAAACAAAGCAATTATAGCATATGAATAGTGAAAGCTAAGAGTGAAAATATACAAAGGAATCATAAAGTATATACATTTAACTTATGCAAATTCAACTATATGTTCTTAATAATGAAAGGGAGAGAAAAATAATTTTAAAATGTGGATGATTTCATTATGAATTTTACATCTATGTAAAATACATGATTACAGGGTAATTCTGACCACACATAATTTAAGATGTGATCACTAAGAAGTACTTCGGCTGCTAATGTCAAAGCAAGATAATTGAAACAAAGTTACAAGTATATGGCTAGATACGAACCTGTAGATTTCAACATTCTTGCTCTTTTGTCTGGAGAGTTTAGAGGCACTTGCTTCTCCAGCCACAATGATAGTGTTGTTTTCCATGACAACACCAGTACACACAGTGCCTAAACCCTCCCCATACTTGGGAGAGGAGATGAAATAGGTCTTGCGCAATGCAGGATCATAGCAAAAACTGGCATCTCCGTAGTTCCTGTGTCTCGACCTGATTCCTGAAGAATTGGTGCCAATGCACAGCAAAAGACTGGTAGTCTCCATGCCATAACGAAGATTGAGAGAGTGCTGTTGAGGGGTCTTGATGGCTTTGAATGCGTTTTGAATGATGTCAATGCAATTTGCATCACACAGAAGCATTGTGTTCCTTTTCAGGGCTTGTCTTAAAAAAGAAGGATTCACCAGTTGCAACCTAACTTGCTTCAGAAGTTCCACAAGGTGCTCTGTGCGCAGTTCTCGGTTATGATTTACCCATCTCAGAACTAGGTCCAGAATGCTCTCCTCTCTGGATATGTTCAGGTCATCTGATTTAATAAGCGTCAGAAGTTGGTGCACTTCAATTTCTAGTATCTCTTCATGTAAGCTCACCTCAGCAAAGTGCTGATATAAATACTTCTTCGATTGATCAGCTAAATCCTCAGCTCCAATCTGCTTTGCAAAATGATAGATACCCAAACAGTTCGAGGCATCCATATGGTCCATCATATACTTCTGACACACACTGAAGACTTCCTCCATCTGCATAAAATAGGCGGCCATAGCCACAGTCTGTACATTGGCATTACTGATCTCCAGAGCCGCATGGTACATATAATTTAATATCACCGACACGCTTTCTGCTGTGATGTCATAAAGTACGACTTCCCTCTGAGTACACTCAAGTAGTCCACAGGTAAACATCGCTTTGAAATAAGGACTAAATGCAGCCAGGACCAGCCTGTGGCAAGGGAATTTCTCCCCTTCTGCGATGAGTACAACATCAATCATCTCTGCTAGTTCTTTCATGTTCTTAATTTTATTCAGTAAATTCAAGCTGTGTTGGTATTTTTCTTTTCCCTCAGTCTTGCACTCCATGGTGTCCTCTCCAGTGTTTCTAAGTAAGTCTTCTTTAAATGTAGCTCGATTCTTGAGGTCCTGTTTACATGTCTTATTACTCACCAAGCCACAGAGATGTCATGTAACATTCCTGAAGGAAAGAAAAGAGGGAGTTTTCTTCTAAGAAAAAAAATTCTCTGTAATTTAAATATGCAGCCTTAGTTCTAAGAAGTATTTATACGTAAATATTATTCATTCCAAGCAGAGTAGTTTAACATTAAGACAGCTACTTTGGTATCTAAAAATAACGTCGTTGGTTGTAAAATTAAAAACAGGAAATTATTAAGCACTAACAATATTTTCCTAATTGGCGGCAGAGATTTTTCTAGCGGAGGCTGGAAAGTCCTCCCTCCCAAGGTGAACGAAGAGAAAAGGGATAAGATGAGCACCTTTCGCATTTACACTTCCAGTTACCAAATTCAGCTGACCCACAGATGGAGGATACAGAGGCATTAGGAAGCATCCTCTCTGAGGAGGTGCAACATCACTGAAAAGGTTATGTGCACCGTCCCCCAAAATGCACCCAAGTGCTATCAGCACCAGTCTGAAAAATCACAAGGGAGGGGGTCTTGTAGGCTGGCTGAGAAAAAAGTCCACTAAAATTCTGCTCAAACTTTGCCATGTGGCAAATAATTCAAAACAGCGCTTTGGAAAGCGCAACCAAACACGTGCTGATGTGAGAATTCACAATACTTGAAACTTACAAGTAAATCATCCTAATCTTAGAAAACACACAAAAGTCCTCCCGTTTCTCTGCCCCTCCTGTGTGGCTTCTCTCTCTTCCCTGTCTCACAGAGGCAGAGGTGGAATCACTTCTTGCCTGAAAAAGCACTAGTCTAATTAAAAATCTCTTTAAGCTGGTTGTCTCAGCTTCCCCTTCCCCGGGGAACTGCAAACAGGATGTTTCAAGGAAGCTAATTAGCTCTTTGGATTTAAAGAACACTCCTAGAGCCAGAAGCCTTAACGGGAGGAGCAGATCTCGATCTCTGTCACCCTGTCCAGGTCTAATGCGGCTGTAAGTCCCAGCAGCGAGAATAAACCTCGATGGTAGAAAAGTCAGCACGAGGAGCTCAGAAAGGCAGGGAGGTGATAATTTCAACACTGTGAAAGCAAAATCTGTCAGCCGTGAAGCTTATAAGTCTTCTAAATTTCTGTGATCCTGTAAAGGATTAGAAATCTCATATGTCTCAATGAGACTTGGCACTTTTTCAGTGTTGAATTAAAGTTCATTTCAGGAAACAAATGTTAAGCATGATAGGAATGTTTAATTATATAATGGCAACTGTAAGACCTAAAAATCGCTGTGCTGAAGGGTGTGGAATCATAACAAGTAGCCAGTCTTGGAACCCGTATACTTGAAAGAGAAATAAAAGCCTCCTCGCCGGATTTTCTGGCGTTAATGGCTCAGTTTTATTTCAGTGAGAACTTAAAACTTTCTATGCAAGGGTTTGCAGGTTAAAAGTGAACGGTTGCTTTTTCGCTTTATTTGTTTTAGATTTTTACAAAGAGAATCCAATTATGGGTAATTAAGAGGTCATTATATTTCTAAATTCTCCTACAACACATTATGACTAGCCCAAATCATATTATGTAGGCTTCTTTACACATAAACACATCAGTCAACTTTATAGATGACAGCTGTTACTTCAAACTAAAAAACGGTAAAAGCTTTCTTATAAGGAAATAAATATTTTAAAATTTCTATTCCATTTGTACTGATATACAAGAATCCCTCAAAGGGTACCAGTACCCACAATGCTAGAAGGCCAAGGGCAGCTTCCAGATCGGATCACGTGATCTAACACAATGCAGATAGTTCAGAGTCATTAGTTCTTGATGTTGCTGGAAAGAAACGAGATGCCGGGGACCCAAATGTTAGGACCACAACCTAGGATTTTGTATCTTTAAGGCAGGAACCAAGCTACCCTCGTTGAACTTTTTGGCATAGGGCTAGTTTAATGAAAACGTAAGTGGCATTAGTTTCAAAGAGAGGTTAAAAATGAAATACCTAGTACATTATGGACTGGTTTTCTCGATAAACATGTTATAGGTAATATCTTATACACAGCTCTATAGTGGACAATGTTGGCTTTCTCCCCACATGCAGCCTGCCTTTCCTTGGTGCCAATGGGGTGGGACTGACTCCCGTTCTTACCACTGAGACTGGTTCAGGGGCTGGTGGGAGACCTGAGATTGGCCCGATTGGAGTGAAGCTCAGTGTCTGGTTCACTGGTTGGGGGTGTCCACGTGTTACAAAGATGAGGGGTCTGGATCCACTGCAGCCGTGTCCCGATAGCCAGCATGAGGACAAAGCCAGTATAGGAAAGAAGGCAGAGATTTCAGAGCAGTGGAGCTTGAAACATGCCTTATATCTGTGTTTTTCAGTTTTGAGAGAGACCATTCCCCTCATTGTTTAAGCCAGTTTGAGTTGGGAGTGCTGGTCCTGGCACTCAGGAGTCCTCACTAGTGTAAGTGGCATTTGCAAAAATACTGAGACAAGGTTGCTTAAGGTAACTGCAATTAGATATTGTATAAAGTTTCACTTTAGGTATATTCTTGTATTCTCTATTAGTACACTGTCAAGTGAAAGAACTGTAGAAACTTCTAATTATGCGCATTTCTCCTTGATAGAAGGCAGAATTACCTAAGTCAGCTCTTCTGAGTTTACCTCTTCTCATTAAATGGCTACACCATTTTACAAGCACACGAACTGAGTTTTGAGCCCAGTTCCATCTGACTCCAAAGTCTGCACTCTTAATCACTCCCTCTAGAGCAAGCACCAAACTAGGGCCAGAGAGAAAATATCTCAGGCTTTGTAGGGTTTCTGCCTTAACAATTCAGCTCTGCCGTTGCCATGCAGAAGCAGCCATAGATGATACGTAAACAAATGAGCATCGCTCTGTGCCAAAAAGTTTGTTTTACGGATACTGAAACTTGAACTTCATACATTTTCACATCTTCTTTTGATTTTAAAAAGCCATTTAAAATTATAAAATTCATTCTTGCTCATGGGTGATATAAAACAGGCAACGGGGCAACAACTCGTGTGCCACTGTCATAAATAAATCCACTTTCTAGATTATGTCTGGTGCCTAATCTCCAATTCTCTGCTTAACTCCAGATGAAGAGTTTTGAGAAGGGGAACAGTCAAATTCCTATTTTAAAAGGATCATCTGGTGTCCCCAAGATTCCCAAAGATAAATCAATTTCTTGAATAAATACTTGGGTACAGTTTCTCTGCCCCAAACGCTGGCTTCAGCAACAAAAAATACATTTAAAAAGGAAATAACTGTTTCGAACATTCAGAAGAATCATTTATGAATTTTTTAGATGGGCACATATATTTAAGTGTCCCTTCCTTCTAATTGCCTTTTATAAAACTCTTGAGAGCTACTCTAATTGCTGTGGATTTACAGACCAAATGAATTTACTGGTGTAAATCCTGAGAGATACCTGGTCAGTTACATTAGCCACCATGCTTCAGCAAGCATTCTCAGCATTGTTCCTTGTATACGTAAGGTACACAGAAGATGGTGGCATTGCAGATGGGGCTTTGAAGTGAGACGGTCCTGGGCCTGAATCTCAGTTTAGCCACTGCTTTCTGTCATCCCAAAATTATGTAACGTTTCTTTTTTGTTTGTTTTTTGTTTGTTTGTTTTGTTTTGTTTTTTTTGCGGTACGCGGGCCTCTCACCGCTGTGGCCCCTCCCGTTGCGGAGCACACGCTCCGGCCGCGCAAGCTCAGCGGCCATGGCTCACGGGCCCAGCCGCTCCGCGGCATGTGGGATCTTCCCGGACCGGGGCACGAACCCGCGTCCCCTGCATCGGCAGGCGGACTCTCAACCACTGCGCCACCAGGCAAGCCCTGTAACGTTTCTTTTTAAATTTATTTATTATTTTTTTATTTGTTGGCTGCGTTGGGCCTTTGTTGCCGTGCGCGAGCTCTCTCTAGTTGCAGTGAACGGGGGCTACTCTTTGTTGTGTTGTGTGGGCTTCTCATTGTGGTGGCTTCTCTTGTTGCAAAGCATGGGCTCTAAGTGCCCGGTCTTCAGTAGTTGTGGCACGTGGGCTCAGTAGTTGTGGCTCATGGGCTCTGGAGGACAGGCTCAGTAGTTGTGGCTTGCGGGCTGTAGAGCTCAGGCTCAGTAGTTGTGGTGCACAGGCTTAGTTGCTCCGCGGCATGTGGGATCTTCCCGGACCAGGGCTTGAACCTGTGTCCCCTGCACTGGCAGGTGGATTCTTAACCACTGCACCACCAGGGAAGTCCCATAAAATTGTGTAACCTTACTGAACCTTGGTTTCTGCATGTGTAAATTGGGGTTACTGTATATAAATAAAGTAGTTGGATCAGTCTTTTGTATCCAAGTGCTCACAGTGGGGTAGCAGAGAGTACCTCAGAGGTTCGGAACGTGGGCTTTGACTTGGGTTCCTGAGACCTGGGTTCTGATACCTCGCTCTACCATTTACAACGTGAGCAAGTTTCTTAGCCTCTTTTTGATTCCTTGCTTGGAATTAGTTTTGAGAATTATATAAGAATAGCTGGGAGAATTAAATAAGGCCATGCATGTATAACATGTAATTTGCTTGGTAAAGCTGAAACTGGATACACCTGTACAAACATTTTTTGAACAATAAAAATGTTTGGGTTCATATACAAACTGCTTGTGGGTACAGACACAGCTCACAAATAAAAGAGAGCTGACAGCAACTTTTTCTTGTAATGAGGGCCCAGAGGGCATTCTCCTTTCATCAGCAAGATAAAACCGTATAAATGTTCTCAGTGATACCAATGGGAAGTTATTCTCTGCTCCAATTTATAGAAGACTGAATTGTGCAGTCATATTAATAGTACCCATAATAATGGAGAAAAAATGAGTAGCAAAAATAAATATAAATCACAAGAATAAAGCCTAATTACTTTGCAAATCCAAAATGCAGTTTTACCCACGTCCAGTATACTTAGTGTTAAGAAATGGATTCCTATAAATTTTAATGTGGGGCTTCCCTGGTGGCGCAGTGGTTAAGAATCCGCCTGCCAACGCAGGGACATGGGTTCGAGCCCTGGTCCGGGAAGATCCCACATGCCTCGGAGCAACTAAGCCCGTGCGCCACAACTACTGAGGCTGCACTCTAGAGCCCACAAGTCACAACTACTGAGCCCATGTGCCTAGAGCTTGTGCTCCGCAACAAGAGAAGCTACCGCAATGAGAAGCCCGCTCACCACAACAAAGAGTAGCCCCTGCTCGCCACAACTAGAGAAAGCCCGAGCACAGCAACGAAGACCCAACACAGCCAATAACTAACTAACTAAATTTATTTAAAAAATAAAATAAAATTTAAAGTGGCATAAAAATGTTAGTTTACTTAAACTACCAATGTTTTGTTTTTACAGTGTTTAATTTTATAATCTTTATATTATCTTTAAAGTTGCTACTTTTTCTAAAAAATGATTGATACATGACCATGACTCCATGTTTTGCTGAAGTTAAAACTAGTTTAAATTCATAGCAGCACTGTTTGAAATAGTAAAAATTTGGAAATAACTAAATATTCATTAACAGGAGAACAGATAGACTGTAGCATATTCACTCAAGAGAATATTATACAGGAAAAGAAAAAGAAAAAAAAAGGAATGAACTAGAGCTACATGTATCGACATTGATGAATTTCACAAACATCAATGTGTGAAAAAGACTAAAAAGAATAGGTGCTGCCCGCCACTGATATCTTCAGTAAAATATGCAAAACAATACTATATATTCTAATAGAGTAAGTGTAGGTGATATATTATGACAAAATAAATATAAATGGTGAATCTGGTAAAGGGTCTATGGGAGTGTTTTGTCCTACTGTTAGAACTTTCCTGTAAGTTTGAAATTATATCAAACTAAAAAGTTAAAAGAATTGTATATTCTTTAAGGGCATGTACAACTGTAGTGGAATATAAAGAAAGGTAATTCTAAACACCAGGTTCGGGACAGTGGTTGCTTTCAGGAGGCGTGGAAGCGAGGGCACACAGCTGGAGGAGGGTGACAAGGAGTTTCAGTTGCGTAATCAACGTGCGACTTCATCAGCTGTATGGCAGGAACCCGATAACATACTTTATTATTCATTAGGCCTTTTTGCATGTCTTAAATATTGCATAAACTAAGTTTAAAAGTAAAAATTGTATTAACATTAGAGTAACTTACAACTCTGAAAACCTAACCTATTGGGTTGGCCAAAAGTTTTGTTTGGGTTTTTCCATAACATCAAAACCCGAACGAACTTTTGGGCCAGCCCCATACAGTGTAAACCACATCAGTGCGTGTACATATATATAGAGAGACAGACAGACAGGCAGACAGGATACGTAGATACATTGAGAATTTTCCTTTTAACCTGTCAAAGTGTAGTCAGCCCAACTTATGAGTCATTGGAAAATACAGATGCTTACAACCTGCTTCTCCAGTCTTAATGAGAACTGCTCTGGGAGAAAGGCAGAAACAACTCCTTCCTACTTGTGGTTCGGTGGGAAAAGAAGTTACTGGATTCCAGAATCAGTGTATACATTTTTTTCCCGTAGACATGTTCAGTATGTGAGTAGGTCATAATATGAAGTGATGGAGTTGATCAACAGCAAAGCCTTGAATTTTATCGAAGAAAAAATCTGAAGACCTGAGAAATGACTTGGTTAGGGTCCTACATTCCAGCCTAAAGCCCCCTTCAACGGATTTTGGTTGGCACGCCAAGGAATGTCAACATGACGTCAGTGATGTCTCAGTTCCAACGCTTAAAACACAGCCCTTCTGTAAGTTGGTGACTCTCATGTATGAAATCATTACCCCACGTTTAAAAAATACCTCAAGCCTATTTGCACCAGCACTACCCGTCCTCCAGACATTAGGAGGCCCTTCCTAACCTGGCACCTCCCAGCCCTTACTACTCCATCTCTGGACTTTCCCTCCTCATATTTTCCAATCTCTTAGTAGTACTGAACCACTCACTATTCTAATGCTATGTGGCTACACATGTTGTTCCCTGTGTCTGGAATATTCTTCACCTGCTTCCACCTGAAAAAATGTAACTGGCTCTTCAAAATTCAGCCCAGACGTCACTTCCTCAGTGAAGCCTTCTCTGCCCTTCCTTGCTTGTACCTTGAACACGGTGGTTACTGCACCGTTGTCACTGCAATTTATTTACGAATTCGCCCTCCTCGCCTTTCACTGATGCGCATATTGAGGGTAGGGGGTCAGGTCTTAACCCTTTCTGTATTCTTAGCGTCTGTCTGTGACAGTGCCTCGCACAGAACAGTTGCTCAAGACGGTTTGTGCAATTAAACGAATGCTTTGCTTAGTCCTAAATTACAGGTTCATAACTTTTTTTTCTTCTAGGTTTTATACATGTTATTAACCACTGTCTTGAAGATATTTTGATTCTTCAAGCTGCTATCGGTTTGTCCAAGTCAAATAAATCACCCAGAATCATTAACTTGATTTCCTTGCCTACAGCCTGACACATTCTGACACCCACTTCTCCTATCCTCAAAATTAATTCCCCGTCACCACTGCGCTCAGGAATTTGGTCCCCATTCTTAGAGAACTGAAGCCAGAGATAGCAAATTGGCTGCTCGGACTTTTTTTTTTGTAAATTAATTGTCAACACGCAGCGCTGAAACATTCCAGCATCTATTGAAAAAAAAAAAAATGCAAGCTAGGGCAACAGTGGGTTTTAAATTCCCATGGCGACAACCACCAGCAGGACGTGAGTAGCCCCACCTCTCAGATGGCACACCTCCTCCCCATTCCCAGCCCCCCCCCCCGCCCTAATGCAGACCTGAGAGTCAGTCCTCATTTATAATTTCTCTCACCCCTGCCCCTTCAGTTCTCCTACAGCATTCACCTTGGTGACCCCTGGCTTTTCCCATTACTCCCCACACCCTAGTTTGCTTCAGCATCACCATCTTGTACAGACCCTGGCTGAAAATGGCTCAGGACACCTGCCCCACCCTGAATGCACTCCGAGTCTCCCCGGAGCTTTGGAAAATACTGGATTTTTTGCAAAGTAATAATCCGCTCCACACACCTGGCTTTTAATGACGGCCAGGATGGAGATAAAGCTAAATAAGGCAAGCTTCCTCTTTCCTTTCCTTTGAAGAGCTGACGTTCTGCATTCTTACCAGAGCCTTTAACATGCATCGAGTTCGTTAGTTACTCTTAAGAATCCCGCGGGGGTGGGGGTGGGGGTGGGAAACGCAGGGCGATTAGACTCCTCTGTCTACAGTTCAGAGAGCGGATCCTGTCGAGTGCCTGGCACTCTTCTCGGTTCCAGGAGGACCCCGGGACGGGCAGACACAGGCGCCCCCTCCACGGCCGCCAGGGCCGGCGAGGGCGGTCCAGGACCAGGCGGTCAGGGGCGCGGGGCTGCACGCGTGGCGGGGGCGCAGGTGCCGAGGGGCCTCGGGTGGTCCCCGTGGCCCGGTCACCGTTACTTACGGGGCTACCTCGACGGGAGGCGCGGCCGCACTTGCTCCGCAGGGGCCGCCGCAATGGCGCCGCGACCCGGCCTGGGGCGCCTGACCTGCTGGCGCTGCCCAATATGGGCAGAGCCGGCGAGCGATATAAATAGACGGCGCGGGGAGGGGGCGCGGGCGCCCGCGGGCAGGAGGCGGCCTGGCAGCTCCGCGGGCGGACGCGTGCTCGCCCTCCGCGCCCACCCTCCCGCTCTGGGCTGCAGGGACTACGCGCCGCAGCGCCTGCGTGTGTGTGTACATGTGTACACGTGTGTACAGGTGTGTGCACACGTGTGTGTGCACGTGTGTGTACAGTGCGTGCGCAGGTGCAGGGCATCAGTGCCTGAGGCTTCATGCTCAGCACCCGTGGGCACGGGAGGGCGGGATTCCAGCAGTTGCCACAAACTCATTTTTTGGGTCCTTAGTGACTGTTCTGGCCTGAAGGACTGGGAGCACTGTGGCCTGTGCCCATCACACAGTGCTCACCCTACAGAGCGTCACACTGTAGCCAGGTGTGCAAACCTGTCACATTTCCCCACACCCCCGAAAGCTCCCAGAGGCCAAGAGCTCTGTCCTGTCCACCTTGGCGGCCCAGTCACATGCTGGCTGGGGCCCTCCAGAGAACGGATGGTCAGGGAGCGGTCACTGATTTGGGTGATGGAGGGGCAAAGCTGGTAAGTGACAGGAAGGAGGGCCTTACCTGGTGTCCTAGCTCCGCTCTGCCCCCTGGAAGCCTCATGACCTCCTGTGATTAGCTCAGATTCTTGGAGGACAGTAGACAAGACCGTATTGCACCTGGCTCACACCCAAGTTATTAGGAGGATGAAATAGGAGAGCCAATAGGTGTGAAAGTGCTTTGATAACTATCAAGTAACCCAAGTCATTTTCTCCTGATGAGGCAGGTATTATTAAATGCAGACTCCTCCAAAGGTCTTGAAAGTGGGGCAGAAGGCCACCTCTTACTGATAGTACTGATTGTATCCTGTCCTGAGGCAGAGACAGGGACATTTCTTGTGGAGGCTCTCCTGCTTTAAGAATCTGTCAGAGCAGGACTTCCCTGGTG
This sequence comes from Orcinus orca, assembly GCF_937001465.1. NCBI lineage: Eukaryota > Metazoa > Chordata > Mammalia > Artiodactyla > Delphinidae > Orcinus > Orcinus orca. The sequence goes on along the minus strand of NC_064568.1, from coordinate 1,331,793 downwards.
GCACAATGGTTAAGAATCCGCCTGCCAATGCAGGGGACACGGGTTTGAGCCCTGGACCGGGAAGATCCCACATGCCGTGGAGCAACTAAGCCCGTGTGCCACAACTACCGAGCCTGCGCTCTAAAGCCCGCCAGCCACAACTACTGAGCTCACGTGCAGCCATAAATAAATAAATAAATAAATACACGAATGAATAAATAAATAAGAATCTGTCAGAGGGAAGCTGGGGAAGGGAGGTTCCATCTGTCTACTAAGCCTCACCTGCCCACTCCTGTGATGATAAACCACCCAGAGCCCAGCCTTGGGGCACTCAAGGCTGCACACAACTTAATCTAATAGATTTCAGGGTTTTTGAAAGGTCACAAACCTTCTGGATGCCAAATTTCTCTCCACATCCCAAGATTATTTCATTTCCCCCAAGCAATGAAATCCTCAAATCCTGAGTCTATGTGAGGCAGAGTCCAGGTACACTAACTGTTATTTTCTGTTGCTTTATTAAGCAGTGGTTAGTATCTTGCATACCGTGTGAGTCGAGATGTATAGGTTCAGCTGCTCTAACAGGGAATTCCAGTGATAGTTCCCTAACAGGAAGGAAGGTAAGTTTTCCTTCTTCAGGTGCCTGGTGGAAGGGCTCCAAGGCTCCTCAGGCAGCTCCACAGTCACTGCACCGGGTGCCTCCCCTCCACCCTTCTTACTCCACCTTCCCTAGAGTACTGCCCTGGTCCACATGCTCCAAGACAGCTCACCACCACCTCCATCTGGGAGGAACAGGAGAGGGGGGAAGCCTCCCCCCTTTAAGGACACACCCAGAAGTCACTCTTCAGATACTGTTGTCTGTAAGTTAGTTATATGGTCAAACCTCGCCCATGGCGGTGGGACTGGGAATTCTAGTCTCTCCTGGGTGGCCAGTAGCTCCGTTATTTACATTATGATCCAGCCGGCAGTCTTTGCCCTACACATTGTCTGTAGATTCATCAATCCACAAACGTTTATTTCACCTCCCATAAAACCTTGCACCACTCCTTTCTAGCCCTGGTTTCAGGTTTAGTTTTGCATTTGTTGGTGTAATTGTGAGATCAATGGCCCTTCTCCCCACGAAGGGAGGGCAGGGCTGTAACTGTTTCTGCTCACCCTTGTGCCCAGAGCCTGGCACCAAGCTGGTGCTCAGTAAATGGTTGCGGACCCAATGGATACACATAATTAGGGAATTATCTCCGAAGTCCAGCTCAGATGTCACCTCCATGTATCTTTCGCAGAACACATCTCCAGCAGAATGACTGACGCCACTGTCTGTGTTCCCAGGGCCCTCCCCCTCTGCTGTTGACAGGTAGCACTGGGCCCATGGCCTGATGACTGTGGTTTTGGGTCTCACATGCTGCTGGGTGGTGGGCACCTCCAGGCAGAGAGTGGCTGCTCTCATCCCTGCATCCCCAGAGCTCAAGAATGGCTGGCACGTAGAAGACCCTCAACAACTTTGTGTTGACTTTTTTTGTGCTTGAAAACAGTTGGCTTCTATAGAGAGCAAATGTTTTTGCTTTCCCCTTCTCTGCTTTTGCCCACCACTGCTCATGTAGCTCCTCTCTCGAAGCATTCTTTAATTAAGTCCCCAGCCCTTTCCTTCCACCTGCTGGCGCTCACACCACATTGCACGAGAAAGGCTGGGGTCGTGCAGTGTACGACTCACCAGTGACACGGTGTGATCCCAATTGCTCTCTAAACTCCCAGCCGAACTCTGGATTTTGTCCTTTCCCATTATCGGGGTGTTGCCATTGGAAGAGTAATGCCTCCCTTGCCGTCTGTGCATTTGTCTAGTCATTTAAGAGACATTTATTGAGCAACTATTCTGTGCCAGGCATAACTAGATGCTAATGAACAGCTGTGAATAAAACAGGCTTGGTCCCTGGAAGAATATACTCTGGTGAGGTGACAGTTAATCTCTCAGCTCTCCCTTCTCCCTCTCTTTCCTTGGGTGAGATCGTAGAAGCCATGAGATCAGAGATGAAGCCATGTTGGAGAGAGAGAAGCAAGGGGATCAAAGACACACCCAGGCTGGGGATGGAGGTGGAGGAAGAGAGGGCGATGGAGGGGAAAAGAATATTCCGTGGATAAAAGCAACAGGAACGGACAGAGCATGGCTACAGAGGAGGGAAGTGGTAGGAGGAGCGTCGGATTATGGGAAGAATTAAGAACAAAGACCAGACCCCAGGATCTGGCCAAAACGCCACTGACAACGGTGGCAAAGTGAGAGCTGGGCTGAAGTAGGAACAGGCCGCAGCCCTTCAGGGCTTAACGTAGAGAGGCTCACTCGCCTTCTGCTTCTGCGGGAGCCCTGCAGGTGTTTGCATCATCCAGGTGGCTGTCCTCCTCTGCTTAGCTGTTAGGACACATCCCCGGTGGAGGCTCTGCCTAGTCCCCGGGGTGTTTGTTGGTCTCCAGACAGAGGGAAAGAGTCGGGGAACAAGTGCACAGCAGATTTGTGGGGGTCAGGCCTGGAAGAGGCAAATGTCCGGCCGCTCACTCCCTTTGGAAAGATGGAGGCCACGTGGTCACACCTCACTGCGAGAGAGATTGGGAAATAGAGTCTCACTCTGTGACCAAGAGGAAGGGAAAAGATCTGCAAATAGATCTGTGTCTATTTGCTAGACAGACGGCCATGTCCGTCACAGACCAACTGGAAGCAGAGACACTGGGTGCAGACCAGCACTCGTGGAAGCCGGATGCTAGTCCCTCAAGAGTTTCCAGAAGACAGAGTTCTAAAGCCATTAGAACTCGTTTAGAACCATTTGGGAAATGGTTTAGAAGCATTTGGGAAATGCTGCATTCCTTGTCCCTTTGGGGAGAATCAAAATACAGTATTAAAGGCTCTAATGAATCCTGCAGTCAAGAGGCAAGGCATTTCCTAACCATTCTTTTTTTTTTTTTTTTTTATTTTGAACAACTTTTTTTTTTTTTTTTTAACATCTTTATTGGGGTATAATTGCTTTACAATGGTGTGTTAGTTTCTGCTTTATAACAAAGTGAATCAGTCATACATAAACATATGTTCCCATATGTCTTCCCTGTTGCGTCTCCCTCCCTCCCACCCTCCCCATCCCACCCCTCCAGGCTGTCACAAAGCACCGAGCCAATATCCCTGTGCCATGCGGCTGCTTCCCACTAGCTATCTACCTTACTGCGTTTGTTAGTGTGTATATGCCCATGACTCTCTCTCGCCCTGTCACAGCTCACCCTTCCCCCTCCCCATAACCTCAAGTCTGTTCTCTAAGAGGTCTGCGTCTTTATTCCTGCTTTACCCCTAGGTTCTTCATGACATTTTTTTCTTAAATTCCATATATATGTGTTAGCATACGGTATTTGTCTTTTTCTTTCTGACTTACTTCACTCTGTATGACAGACTCTAGGTCTATCCACCTCGTTACAAATAGCTCAATTTCGTTTCTTTTTATGGCTGAGTAATATTCCATTGTATATATGTGCCACATCTTCTTTATCCATTCATCCGATGACGGGCACTTAGGTTGTTTCCATCTCCGGGCTATTGTAAATAGAGCTGCAATGAACATTTTGGTACATGACTCTTTTTGAATTTTGGTTTTCTCAGGGTATATGCCCAGTAGTGGGATTGCTGGGTCATATGGTAGTTCTATTTGTAGTTTTTTAAGGAACCTCCATACTGTTCTCCATAGTGGCTGAACCAATTCACATTCCCACCAGCAGTGCAAGAGTGTTCCCTTTTCTCCACATCCTCTCCAGCATTTATTGTTTCTAGATTTTTTGATGATGGCCATTCTGACTGGTGTGAGATGATATCTCATTGTAGTTTTGATTTGCATTTCTCTAATGATTAATGATGTTGAGCATTCTTTCATGTGTTTGTTGGCAGTCTGTATATCTTCTTTGGAGAAATGTCTATTTAGGTCTTCTGCCCATACCTAACCATTCTTGACTTTGGGACCTCTGGGTCTATGATGTGAATATGGGTCCCCATGGGACACACCTGGGAAATGCTGATGGGGCAGAAGGAGGCCTTAGGGTAACCTGAGGATGTGTTAAGATAGAAGCTTTAAGTCTGTATGAAGACAAAAACCAAGACACCCTTGGAAAGGGGGAGGCTCCAAATGTTAGAGGGGAGAGAAGATGCAGGATCTAGGCTGGGGAAGTAGAAAGGAACAGAAACCAAAGTGGGAGCAGAAATGCCAGCTGTCTTTGCTGGGTGCAGAGAAATCGACTCAGTTCCTGGAAGGAAGCGCGAGACCCTTTGGCTGATAGAGGGGCTGAGGGGAAGCTGGGGGTCTGAGAAGACACCATCTAGAAGGAAGCTGTGGAGAATCCTTAAAGGACTGCATGTCTCCACTCTTCCGAAGAATAATGGGTGGAAATGGGAGGAAATCTCCTCAGTATGTTTTATAAGTTAGCCCACAGTTAGATTTGTAGATGAGTAACCCCCTGTCTCCCGAACCTGATAAAGATGACTGTAAAAGATGTGATGACGGCTCTCGCCCGCTTGAGGACCCTGTCTCATCCCACCCAGTCCTTTCACGTACTGGAGCACTGACTGCCTCCCGGCAGGCGGTGGTCCTGAGTTCAGGAGACTACGGGGGGCTTGCAGTTTGCACAATGCCTTTGCTCATTTTTCCATTTAATCCTCACACCACCCAGGAGCAGGATGAGTCTCAGGACGGCCAGTGGTGAATGGCAGGGTGGCACAGTGAACATGTGAGGGACCTGGCTTTGGACCACCCACCATCATTCCATGTCTGTTATACCATCTGTCTCATCGTCCACTGAGGTAGGGTCTGTACAGGGGTAATCAGGTTAGGATGAGGTCATTAGGGTGGGCCCTAATTCAGTATCACTGGTGTCTTTAGAAAAAGGAGGATTTGGAGACAGTCATGCACACAGGGAGAACACCGTATGACTATGAATACAGCTGTCTGTGATAGGGAAGAACAAATCTGACTTCATATTGGATGTGTTTCTCTTAACCTTTGTATTCTATTGCTTTTGCTAAAAGTTAATCACTAAAGGGATGTTGCCTGTAGGCTTAAATTCTACATAATGGCCCATCTCCGGGGAACCCTGCCTCTTCCGGGAGGGAAGAAATGAACACTTCCCCTCCGCAGTCTGACCAGAACTAGGACTTTACCCCCTCCCCTTTCAGTATAAAAAAGAGGTCTGAATTCTAACTCAGAGAAGGTGGGTCTTTGGGACACTAGGCCACCATCTTCTCCGTCTGCTGGCTTTCTGAATAAAGTCGCTATTCTTTGCCCCAACAACTCGTCTCTTGATTTATTGGCCTGTGTGGCGAGCAGGACGAGCTTGGACTGGGTAACGGTCTACCAGACAATGAGAGAGGCCTGGGGCAGAGCCTTCCCTCACGGCCTCAGAAGGGACCAACCCTGCCGACACCATAATCTTGACCTCCAGCCTCCAGAATTGTGACACAGGAAATTTCTGTTGTTTAAGCCACCACACAGTGGAACTTGTTACAGTGGCCCTAGGAAACTATTACCACTGCCCCCCAGATTCAGTCAGTTTTCTGGGTGGTGCTGTTCAGGTTGCTATAAAAATGCCAAGTGCTGCATCATTTTGTCCATGAGCATGTCATGCACAGCTTTCCCCAAAACTTTGCCAAATCAAGATACACTATCCTGATGACCATTTCTTTAACTTATTTTAGAAAAGAATATGAGGCTCGTTTGACCTAATTTGCGTTTATTTATTTAGTGGGGGACGTTCATGTTGACCACTAGAGAGCCTCACTGTCCTTAATAAGCTCTCACAATGCATCCATCTGAAAATACAATCGAATTTTCCCAGAATCAACTTCAAGTTTACAGTCTATAATGACCATAATCCACTTTTTATCAATTGCAACCTTTGTCCATTAGGAGCCTTTTCAGATCTGAGTTCCTTTAGTGTGGCTGGGTACTATCCTACTGGCTTTCTATTTTGGGAAGTTTCTCTTTCTCCTTTTATTTTGAAGGAATTTCAAGCATTCAAAATAGTTGCAACACTATGACAATGAACTCTCGTATACCTTTCACCTAGGTTCACCAATTATTAATGTTTTGTCATATTTACTTTTTCTCTCTCAGGATTTAAATTATATATATAATTTTATTTTTTCTGAATATTTGAGAGCAAATTCCAGATAATGAGACCCTTCACCCCTGAACACTTACTCATGCAATCCTAAGAACAAGGATATTATTTTACACATCCTTGGAGTGATTATCAAAGTCAGGAAATTTAACATCAATAAGAAAACTATTATCGTACCTCCAGTCTACATTTGAATTTTGCCCAAGTCCTAATCTTGTTCTTCACACAGTCCACTATCCAGGATCACACACTGCATTGTCTCTTTGGTCTCCTTCAGTCTGGAATATTTCCTAGGTCTCCTTCGCCTTTCGTGACCTTGACGTTTTGGAAATGTTCAAGCCAGTTACTTTGTAGAGCCTTTCCATTTGGATCTGCCGAGTGTTTTCTCTTTCTTAGGCTCAGGTTCATACTTTGCCATACCTAGGTTTAGTTCTAAGAGTATTCTCTTTTCTGAGGAAGACTTGAAGAAAAATGGTGGTTGCATACAGTGGTTCTGTGTAAAGTGACATTTCTGATTTTCCTCTGCTTCCTTCTCCAGCTCCAGGCCGTGCCTTTCTGTCCCTGGTGTCGTGTACACTGCAGCCCACCACATAGAACCCCCTTCAGCAGGGAGACACTTTCCACCTGCTGAGTGTTAGCTGCTGAGCCCCCCGTAGATTGGTCCCCTCCTGGAATTTCTCTGGGCCCAGAGGAGCTGCCTTGCCCAAGCTTTCACCCCTCCCCGGAGGCAGTGTGCCTCCAATGACTGGTCTTTGAGGGGGGTACAAAGGCCCTCAATTTGGGAGACTCTGAAGGGCCGTCCCAGATCCAGAGCGTCCCGTGGGTCACATGTCTTTCAACAAGAAGTCTCTGGCCTTCGATTTCATGTACATCATTCATTTTGGAAAAGAAGCTATACTGAAAAATACATCCATTTCCAAAAATTCGATCAATACGAAAAGTTCAAGGAAGTAAGCAAAACTCACCCAAAGTCCCAATATTTTTCAGGCGTCCTCCCATTGTCCAGGTGCATGTGTGTGAATGCTGGGGGTGTATCTTATACAAATGGGATCATGCTCTACGTGCTAGGCTGCAATACCCATCCTCTCTTGCTCCCGTGGTACTATCACCTATGTGCGAGACTTCCCAGAATAAAGACGGCGTCTCCCCGCCTGCCCTGCAGCCACGTATGGCATCTGAGAGGAAGAGGTGCGGGTAACTTCTGGGAGTGACCCCAGGAGGTAGCGAGACGCCCTTCCCTTTCCCCTTCCCGCTGGTTGTTACCGACCTTTCCAGTTAGTTCCCCACACGGGTCCTTCTGCCCCACGCCATTGGAGCCAGTAAAAGGAGATCGAGTTCAGTTGAGAAGGAAAAGAAGGCTTTATCCTCTGACCAGATGATGGGAGAGGTGGGGGCTCCTGGGCGGGGCCGCTTTACAGGTTTTCAGCGGCATCAGGGGGAAGGGGGCGGAGTTCTTGTGGATCTTGTGGATCGGGCGCACCTGAGCTGCTCATCCTTGGCGTCGCGGTGCAGGTGCGGCGCCTCTGCACACGGCCCGCCGCCATCTTCCAGTGTTGTGGGCGGTGCTTCTGCACACGGCCTGCCGCCGCCGTCCTGAACTGAGCTCTCGGTGGCGTCTCTGGGTTCTCTGCGCGGCTGTTTCCTACGGGGAGCCGGGCTCAGGTTTCGGGGTGCGAGGCCTCTGCACGTGGCCTCTTGTGAGCGAGTGAAACTAGACTACCAACAAAGGAAAAAAAAAGGTTAGACTTTATTTCATTACCCAGATTCTTTTGTTATTTCCCAGGAGCTGTGATTGGGCTTTGTGACATGATGCATATTGAAGAGCTTTGAGCAAAAACTGTCAGGCCCTGTCATTCCTCGAGTGGCACGTTTGAACCTCCATGTGGCCGTCATGGTTTGGTCCGAGCTCGGGGTCTCACCGCCTCCCCAGGAGGTGGCACGGCGATCTGATGGAGTCTGGGGGCCTGAGACCTGGTGGAGGGTCCTCATGGGAAACGGCTTCCTTTCCTTCTCTTACCTCTAAGCTTCGAAAGTCCTGCTTTCCATTCCCTATTTCAAACATTTTTGTGAATAATTTTATTTCCTTCCAAATATTTTTGGTTTTAATTTTTAAAAAAGAGTTTTGGTTTACTTATAAAAGTTTTTATTCAATGGCAAAAATTAAGGAAATACAAAACATTAAGAGGAAGAAAACAAAATGGCCCATAACCATGGCTTTGATTATATCTTTCCAGGAAGACTTTGTTATATTGCTAATAAATACTATATTTTTCATTGTATGAGACTTGTATTTTAATTTGGTTAATGGCACCTTTTCATATAGGATTTAAAATTTGTTATAGAATCAAATTTATTAATCTGCTTTTTAAGGCCTCTGGGATTCTCTGAAGACCCCCTCCCATCACACACCTGAAGGTTATAAAAGCTTTCTTCTGTTGTATTTTCTAGTACTCTGTATAAAAAATAAATTAAAAAAATTTAAAGGTTACACTCCATTTACAGTAATTACAAAATACCAGAACACTGACTGTATTCCCCGTGTTGTGCAATACATCCTTATAGCCTGTTGTCTCTTTTGTCTTTATTTCTTACATTTAAATTCTAACCCAGCTGGAATCAATTGTGATGAGAGGAGAGAAGCCATCTTTTTCCTAATTGATGCTGTAGTTTTTCCACCACCCTTTGTTAATAATTACCTTTTTCTTATGGACTGGGAAAGCCACCCTAATCACACAAGAAACTCTCACCTGTAGTTGGATCGCTTTCTGGACCCCCTAGTCACTTTCTTCAGTTCAGAGTTCGGCCTGGCTTTTCTTACCTGTTTATTCTTAACTTGTTTTTTCTTTTTTGAAAATATTGGTTATGGAAATTTTTATGTAAGCATAGTAAACTAAATCAAATTATACCAAAAAGATAACAACCACAGCACCCTTTTGACAAGCCTTGTTCTAGAAAATGATGTCATGTGCCCTTTGAGGCAAACACACACCCTGTTTCCTAAAAGGAACCACACTTCTTCTGTGGCTTGGTTTGATGCTTTGACAACTTATAGGCAGCTTTTCATGTCAGTAAACACAGATCATAACTTGTGGTGTTTGCATGGTATGGTACAAACTGTACCAGAACTTACTTAACTGTTGTTAATCAATAGTCATCTCAGTCCTTTCTAACTTTTTTTTTTTTTTTTAGCAATTGTCAATACTGTGATGAAAATCCTTGTACATAAAGCTTATTGAACTTCTAACGATTTTCTTCCTCTGATTCTTAGAAATGGCATTTCTTGGGCGAAAGGTGTGCGTACTTCACATCAGAGGCTTTGCCAGCAGCCTGCACCCACCGAACGTGTAAGTACCTACCTCTTAGCCAGCACTGGCCTTTGCAGTCTTTTTCACCTGTGATATTCTGTTAGGCTGGAAATATTATCCTGTTTTTATTTTCACTGTTTATTGTTAACAGAGTTGAACATCTTTTCATATGGCTATTGTCCATTTGTATCCCTTTGTAGCTTTGTCGTCCAGCTTCTTTCCCTGTTTGTTTTATTATTGGTTTATTTGAGATATAAATGATACTACATTTTTTTCTTGTAATGCATTACAAATATCCCTTTCCTACTCCTGTTGTGTTTCAACTTTATGGAATTTTTACAAGGGTTTTTTGTTCTTTTCTGGGTTTGCAACATGTTTAGAAATGTTTTTCCAACCCAAGATTATTAAAAAATGCATCAGTTTTTCTTCTAGTGTGTTTATGGCTTTGTCTGTTTGAAAATCTTTAAATGTTAACCCTTTCGGGATTTGTTTCCGTGTAAAGAGTGATGTGGGAATCCAGGTTTATTTTGTTTTTTTCTGAGTGTTGAGCTGGTTGTCCCAATCCAATATTGAACACTCTCTCTGCAGTGTCTGGTTTGAAATTCTAACTTTCTCCTGTACTAAATTTTCTTATTTACTTCTGTCCATTTCTACACTCTGTTTTTTCCTACTGGGCGATCCGCCTATCCTGTCTCAGTAACATTCCACTTTAATTCTTACAGCTTTATAATGTCCTTTAACTTTTTATGGAACCTGGTTCATTTGCCCGACACGCAGCAAGCCAAACGCTGAGATGCCGAGGTTTGCAGCAGAGAAAGGGTTTATTTGCAAGGCAGCCAAGTGAGGAGATAGGAGAACCAGTCTCAAATCCTTCTCCCTGAAGGCGAGGGGTTCAGGATATTGATGAGTGAAGCGTATAGGGTGGTTGGAGGTGCAGAGGGAGGTGATTAGAGGAAGGAAGAAGGTAAGGTAATCAGTGGTCCATGCATGTGTATTTGAGTAACATGTCTCTCCATGGGAAGGAAGCATGTTCAGAAAATGGCAGCATTAGCATGATCTGAGGGTGGAGTTTTTGGCCCTCTGACGACAAAAGGTCATCCATCAGATACTCGCACAGGCCCAGCTGAATGGTCTGTGGTCTTGACTGGTTTGAACTGGGGAAGACTAGCTCCCTGTTCCTGAAAAACAATGGAAGCCACTGTTACTCTAGTGACCCTGTGTCAGAGGCGCTATCTGTAGGGAGTCTGGTGATGCTTTGGCTAAGCTACCTGAAGTTTGCAGGGTATGCAGTTTGCAAGAACAATTAGTGAAGGCAGCTTACAGGATATTGTTTATTAAGCAAGTTACAGTTGAAGGAATCCAGTTGATGACTGCTTGGCTTCAAACTCAGGATAAGTTTTTCTTCTTTTTCAGTATTTCTTGACTACTGTTACATGTTTACTTTTCCACTTCAGTCTTAGAGTCATTTGTCAAATTTCCAAGAAAAATCACTTTGTAATTTTATTTAGGATTGCTAAAAAACCCCAGTATGCTAGTCTGGGGAAACTAAGCAATTTTACAATGTTGAGTGTTCTGTCCAAGACCCAGGCAGGCCTTTCCATTTGTCAGAGTTACCTGTTGTGTCCACTGATAACGTTACTTTTCTCTCCGTGGAAAATGCCTCTAACTCTCAACCTCGGTGGCTCTCACTGAGGGAGCAGTACTGCAGCCACAAGCCACATGTCATGCACCTTGGAGAAGAGAGATTTTTAAGGGCAGTTTGGTCTGTCACTGAATTTTCCATACATGCAGACTTTTGAACCCAACCCATGTGGGTCCAAGGTCATGCATGCTATTCCTGTGACCTCTGGAGGACCAAGTGGGCTAGAGGCCTTTTTCATTTTGTGTTTGTTTTGAAATAATTCTAATAAAAATTTTAAAATTAATTTATTTTTTGGCTGCTTTGGGTCTTCGTTGCTGTGTACATGGGCTTTCCCTAGTTGCGGTGAGCGGGGGCTACTCTTCATTGTGGAGCATGGGCTCTAGGTGTGCAGGCTTCAGTAGTTGTGGCTCGAGGGCTCTAGAGCGTAGGCTCGGTAGTAGTGGCGCACGGGCTTAGTTGCTCCGTGGCATGTGGGATTTTCCCGGACCAGGGCTTGAACCCGTGTCCCCTGCGTTGGCAGGTGGATTCTTAACCACTGTGCCACCAGGAAGTCCCAATAACTAAATTAAGCAAAGTACAGTTGAAAAAATCGGTGACCTACTTGGATATCATTTAATCGGTCATGTTTGTGTGGTTTGGGGGCTGTGTAATTTGCCACGATTGGCTCTTTGGTTTGCCTCTGGTTTTCGGAGAGCCCGCAGCAATGCTGTGCCTTCTGAGGACAGGTGTGCTGTTAAATCTTGAGCCTGTGTGAATTTGTTTTGCTCGAAGTTCGTCTGTGTGCAGCCACAGCAACGATCAGGTTGTGAGATGCAGGATGGTGCTTGCGCTCAACAGGAGTGAACGGGTGTCTGTAACCTGCGCGGTCCCAAGGCCCAGGATTCCCTGAGTGCTTCAAAGCTTTCCTCATTAGTGCAGCTGCAGCCACAAGTCTAGTCCAAGACCCAGTGTCACAGGGTGAATAGTGAGGTAACCATGGACTGTTTACGGACCTGTGAGACTTTGTGCAGCTGAAGAAGGGTTTTCACTGCAGTCATTTCGGACCTGTTTAGTGGCTTCCTACCCAGCTCCCCCCCCTCCGCCCCCCCACCTTGATCCTTTTATTTCCTTCAAGTGTGCTGCAGCCATAAAAAGGGTACCAGCCACTGGGGCGGTCAATTTAGGGCCAGGAAGGTGGAATTTAAATATAACTGTGTAACTGACGAAATGATTCATTACTTCGTGGGCCATTGGAAAAGAGCAAAAATTTTCCAACTGTTCCATGGGCTGGTATCAATCATACCAATGCTCTAAGCACAAGAAGTTCTCAGCGTTCCAGGGCCAAGTTGGCTTAGGAAATGCGGTGTACTGATTCCCCCTCTCAGAGCTTTACAATGTGCATTAGCATATTAAAAGTTCTGAGAAGTAGGCAGTAAAGAATCCAGCTTTAGTTCTGCTGAGTGATTAAGGAAGTGTACTAGTGCAGGGACAGATTTCTTTTAGGCCAAATGGGTTTCTCTTGATACTAACTTCAGAAGCTAGAGGACATTTAGGGGAATTTTACCTTCTCTATTGTCACAGCGTCCTACCGGCCATCACAACGTGTGTCAGTGTTGGAATCCTGGAGCTAGATTTTAAATGAAATGCAATCAAAATCAAATTCCACTGAAAACATAATTTTGCTTATTTGTTCATAATATCAGTGATGTATTGAAGTGCATTAGATATGATGTGGACCTTTTAACTCACATGACACTTTCAGAAAATGACCTTGCAATGCATTCACTGATTAATTTATTCAAATAATAGGTCTTAAGGGACTCCTGCATCTTCAGCACTGTGCCAAGTGGGAAAGAGCTGGGATGTTTTGGAGTATGGGAGTGGTGAGGACTGAGAGAACTGGGGGAATAAAGGAAGCCTGGAGCCGTATGGGGCTCTGGCTACTCCAGGGGCAGAACCCTGCCGTCAGCTGTGAGAGGAGAGGCTCCAGCGGGGGTCTGAGAGGACTGTGGTCCAAGCCAGAATGTAGGTCGCCTTTTCACTGGGGCCCTTGAGAGTTTTGCCAGGGTCACCGACACTCACAGACTACATTCTCAATGATGACAACACTGCTGTGTGACAAACCACCTCACAACTCAGTTGCTTAGGACAATACTCAGGACCACAGGGTGGCTTGGGCTGGCCTGGTTGGCTCGGCTGGGGGCCCCTGCTCTGCTCGCAGACCTCTCGGCTGCCTTGGACCAATGGACTGGCCAGGAATGCTCTCCTCACGGAAACGGAAGAGGCACAGATGGCAGTCCAAGCACGCAGGCACTTTCGAGCCTCTGCTAAAATCTCATTGGCCCCAGCATCTGGAAGGATAGGAAATACCTTGCCATTGTGGGTGGAAGTTACTTAGAAAAGGGCCCGGATGTGTCCTGCTCTAACTGGGGAGCAAGTGAACCCAGGAACCGTGGGTCGATGGTGCTGGCTCCGCCTCAGGAACGTAAATTCCGTCCCCTGCCCCAGAGACCTCAGTGCTGCTCCTGGATGCAGAAGAGTTGTGTCCTAATCCAGTGAGACCTGGGGCCTGGCAGCTGCCTTTGAATGAAACACAGCAGTGCAGGGGTGGAAGTTTGGCGTCCTATCCTGTGTATTGTAGCCACATCCTCCTTCCCAGATTCAGCTGAAAGTCAGCACCGCAGCCGGAATACACCGTGCCTTTGTGCAGGTTAGAAGAAGGCTCCTCCCCCACCCTACAGCCGCCTTCATGAATCCCTCTGCAGGGGACTCTTGGAGGATGAACTCCAGAGGGAACTTCAGAAAAGGATTGAATGTCGAATACATTTGGCAAGAGACATTAGGCAAAAATAACAGAGGAACCAGATTAATGGGCTAGGGCACGGGGTAGACTGCAAAACGGCCCTTCTCCGGCACTGACTCCGGCCTTGGCCATGTGACTTGTTTGGTCAGCGGAACAAGAATGATGTAACACAGGCAGAGACTTGACATGTGCTTGCGTGTTGGGGCTTGCCCTCTCTTGCTGCCGAAAGCCCCTCTGCCTTCATCTGAACAAGCCCAGGCTAGCCTGCTGGATGATGAGGGGCTTCTGGCTGTTGCCTCAGCTGACATCAGGTCAGCTAACTGCCACACCTGCGAATGAGGCCTCTCGGGGCCACCGCGTTGCCAGCCTCGTACCTGGATGGTGTGGCCAAGCTGGCCCCCAGGAGCTGCTCAGCTGTGACGGTTAATGAATGTTCATTGTTTTAAACTACCACATTCTGAGGTGATTTGTTAAACAGAAAACGGATGCATAGTATAAATGTCATAGGCCCTGGCAGTGTATACATAAGAAAGAAAAAGCTTGTGGATTGCCTTGTCTTTAACGCTGACGAGTTGTGTTGTTCACATTTAAGAATATTTAAGAATGAAAAGATAAACGTTAATAGAAACAGTGTTATTGACTAGCTTTGGGTTGTGGAAGATGGGAAGGGGTTAGGGAGGAAGAGACAAAAGCTAATTCTATTGTTTACTTTTCCAGGAACCAATGGATACTAGCAAAAGAAAGAGGAGATTACAGGTTTTATATAAACATATAAAAGTAACCACTAGAACAGAATGCAAATCTTCCTTAATAGATATAGAACAACAATAAAAAGTAAACAAAATACTTCAAATATATTTTAAAATATATACCAAACTTTATTGACTCTTAAGATTGTATTGGTTATAAAATCACCATTATTTTAATCATTATATAAGGAAACAGTGTTGCCAATTAAGTCATGACATACCATCAATTTTAAGACATCCCAATTCCAAAGATGTTAACACTTTTTAAAAGTGCTTCAGGAATTGTCATAATGCAGTATCTAAAAACAGAAAACATCATATAAATTATGATAGAACTAAAATCAAACAAGTCATACTAATAAATGTAAATATAATTTTCCCATTAGAAGAAAAAGATTTTCAGATTGAGTCACAAAGCAAAAGAGAAAAGCAAAATAAAAACATGGGCAGAGATACCACAGCAGAAACCCAAAGTGTGTGTGTAAAGGGGTCATGTCCCTAATATTAAAGAAGTTAAAATCCAGGCCAAAAAGTACTAAACAAGACAAAAGCACCTTATAATGCTAGTGAATACAAACCACCATGAAAATATAGTGGTGATAAATATCTATGTATCACATATCTTTCATTAGGCAGAAATTGAGATACAAGTAGAAATAGACAAAAACATGCTAATAGTAGACCCTAATTCACTTACTTTAGTTTAAGAGAGATAAAGTTGAAAAAAAATTGTTATAGCAACTCCATTAAATATTTTTAGCCATTATAAATGAAGATTACATAGTTCTAAAGGAAAAGTGTACAATATATGAGAGAAAATGGACCATATACTTGTGTGATTCTATCTTGTAACTTGCAAATTGGTGTTTAGAGGGACATAAAGATTTGAAGAGCCATAGGGAAGTATAATTAGTTAAGTGAAAAGAAGTATGAATCTGTAGATGCTAGCAAATTGTTTTGATGATTTAAGCATTTTAAAGAAAATGCTAATTAATTCTTTAGCATCAATCTGTATGTTCATTATAGAGAATGGCTATGGCAATACTTGCCCATGTGAGGGTCCATGTAGGGACATATAAGCATGAAAGTCATTTATGAATTAATTCGGTTGAGGCTAACTCCTCAACCTCAGAGCACCCGACTTAAAATTTAAAAGGTTAGGTTTGACAATAAGAGTGTATACCAGGATCCTGAGTCAGACATTTGCTGCCTGTTTTCTATGCTCTAAACATTAGCTTTGACACGGCATAAATATTTCCTACCAACCATTCTTTCATTGCAGTCCATAAGCACTCAGCTAAAAGAGTGTATTCAATAATTAACTGAAACAAATAAATCAAGTTCCCAGAGAATTACAGACTTCTGGGAGTGGGGTGGATAAAATAACAGAATTCTGAGGAATCGTTTGGTTTCAAACAAGGAAACTAAGACAACTCAGGTTATTTCAACGATTTACTTAGGGTCGCACAGCTAGATAGAAGCAGGGTTGAGATGAGAACAAAGTTACTGGTTTCCAGGACGAAAAATGTTAAATTTCTTCCACTCCACTACCTGACTGTTCATTAGCCTCACAACTAAGCATCCTTTAGGATAAATGTTACATTTCACGTGATATATTTTATATGTGTAAATATATCCATGAAGTGTTGCCAACATATTTACAATTTTCTGAGCCTTTAAGAAGCACTGTATGGAAATCTCACACCTTAGCATTTTATATCTTTAAGTGGGTTGCTCCTTCCACAGCATCACATTAATACAGCAGCAGTCCTTTTCCTTGGTTCTCTCAGCTGTTGGTCGCTTTTTCATGATTGCAGCTGTTTTACTGACCTTATTTCCTGACTGGGAGTGTGCCCAGTCAGCTGTGGAAAACAAAACCCCAGAAGCACAAAATGTAACAGTTGCAGACATTTATTTTAAAATAACAATGCATGCAGGGCTTCTTATGTTAAAAATCTTCTATACACGTGTTTCAAAGCCAGAGTGTCCCAGATTTCTAAAATACAGCTTGTGTAAACATTGGCAGGCTGAGTGGACTTGGTAAGCTGATGGTCCCCAAAGCCAGATGTGAAGATAAAATGCTTCTCGGAGACGTGGCAGCATTTTCCAAGTTAAACAAATTTGCAAAAACAGTAAGCAGTGGCTGGATAAGAACTCAGGTCAACAAAGGGAACCGGGGAAGAATCTAAGTGTGTTGCTTGAAGGGAAGCCTACTGTGATGAATGCTTAAAGATTTGGGTTATATACATTTACTCGAAAATATTTGAAAGCACCTACAGCGGGCTTAGTATTGCATATAATGAATTGTTAATGTTAATTGTTCGTTGCTTTCTATTTAAAAAAAAGTAAATTTATTTATTTTTGGCTGCATTGGGTCTTCGTTGCTGCACGCGAGCTTTTCTCTAGTTGTGGAGAGCGGGGGCTACTCTTCGTTGCGGTGCACAGGCTTCTCATTGTGGTGGCTTCTCTTGTTGAGGAACACGGGCTCTAGGCGTGTGGGCTTCAGTAGTTGTGGCACGTGGGCTCAGTAGTTGTGGTGCAGGGGCTTAGTTGCTCCGCAGCTTGTGGAATCTTCCCAGACCAGAGTTCAAACCCGTGTCCCCTGCATTGGCAGGCGGATTCTTAACCACTGTGCCACCAGGGAAGTCCCTGCTTTCCATTTTATAGATTCTCTGTGATAAACCTTCGATCCCAATCTGCTGCCAGCTACAGCAGGTGCCCAGAATATTCCTGGAAACTTTTTGATGCCTTCTTGGAGCAGAACTTTTTACTTGTGTTTTTAACTTCAGCTGGAGATTGGGAATACATTATACACACACATTCACACACACACACACACACACACACACACACACACATTCTCAATCGCAGGGTGAAATATATATATTTTTTCCGTTTTTTGTTTGTTTGTTATGAATTGCATAGTTGCTTTGAATTTTGAATTGTCATTGACATTCCTCCATTAGGGCATATTGTCCAGAGGGTTTTCTGCCTTGTTAAAGTGCAATGCAAGCCAGCAGCTATTCCGGGGTTTCTAATTTCTCATGTTGAATTAGGCCTTCAATAGAATACGTTCCTATGTTTAGAAGCCATTGTCCTGTTGTTGTTGTTGTTATATAATCTTTGTATTTTGAGACATTTTGGAGGCTTTTTGTTGAATGTCACCTTCCTCCAAATAATGGCCATGTTGTAATTCCTGTGTCTTAGGAAGGGCTCAGAATGAAAGGAGTAGGGGCATTGGATAGGGTGTCAGCCTGAATGGGACTGACTGTAACTGCCTGATGCGAAAGAGGAGGGGGCTGGGACCTGTTCTGAGGGCACCAACTCAGCTGTAGGGTAGGCCCAGAGGGAAGTGGGCAGCAATGTAGTTTTTAGCCATGATCCTTGAGCCAAGGGAAGCACTCAGGATGACCTCCATATTTAACCTGGCTTCTTGCTGGGGGGTGATGTGCAAACCACAGTACAGTGAAATTTAGTCCAGTGAAGAGCATCAGTTTCCAGGGCAGAGGAAACAGCAGAGATTGGGGCTGCTAAGACGGCTGCAATTCGTGTGTTGGTACCGGATGGGAGAGAGCAGCTGAGAAGGAATCCCTTAATGTTGTGGAACAGTGGTCCCCAACATTTTTGGCACCAAGGACCGGTTTTGTGGAAGACAATTTTTCTACAGACTGGGGATGGGATGGGGGGACAGTTCAGGTGGTAATGCGAGCAATGGTGAGCAGCAGATGAGGCTTCGCTTGCTAGCCTGCCACTCACCTCCTGCTGTGCGGCTGGCTTCCTAACCAGGCTGAGACCTGGGGGTTGGGGACCCCTGCAGTGGAAGGTTCCCCTTCAGGTGCTTGGCTAAATCCTCAGCTGAGCAAAATCTAGGTCAGGATGCCATGGGGCTTAGTAGGGAAGAGCTCCCAGGGAACAGAGAGTTGAACAGAGATTTCAGAGGTCACATAGCACTGAAGAATTTCAGCCAACCAAGCCAGAGACCTTGGTGAACCTCCCTTCTGGGCATTCAGTTAAAACCCAGAAAGGCCTACTCACATATCCTGAATATCCTCATTACAAGTAAGAGTCATGCCATAGGAATAAGGGCTGTGCCCTGTGACTGAGAGAAAACTGACTGGAAATCAAGCCTCAACAAAATTGAGGTGATCCAACAGTGTCTCTGAACACAACTCAGCACCCTATAGAGGAAGATGACAAAATCCAGAGTGTCTAGTAGGATTCACAGAATGCCCAGCATTCAGTTAAAAAAAAAAATCACTTTTATATGTGAAAAAGAATGAAAATGGATTCATAATCAAGAAGGAGAAAAAGAAAGTAGTCAAAAGAAGCAGACTTACTAATAAGCCAAATGTTGGAAGTAGCAGACAAGAGCTTTACAATACTGTTATATGTGAAAGAATTTATTGGAAAAAGTTGACAAAATGGATGAACAGATGAAAAATTTTAGCAGAGAAATGGAAACTCTAAAAAAGAACCAAATTCTAGAACTGAAAAATATCTGAAATGAAGAACTCATTAGAAGTGTTTAACAGCAGACTAGACACAACAGATGAAAGGGTAAGTAAACACAAAAGCAGATTATAGAAATTACCCACGTGAAGTACAGAAAGGTAAAAGAATAATAATTTTTTTAAAAACAGAGGACTGAAGATCTATAGGACAATATCAAATTAATATATGTACATTTGAAGTTCTAGAAGGAGAAAAGAGAAACAGTAGAGCAGAGAAACATATGAAGAAATAATGGCCAAATATTTCCTAAAATAGATGAAGGACATGAGCCCACAGATCCAAAGAGCCCAGTGCACTCTGAGAAAAATCACGAAAAGGCACATCTAAGCACATCATAGCCAAAGTAGTGAAAACCAAAAATGGAGAGAGAAATCTTAAAAGCAGGCAGAAAATTTAAGAAATTACATTGAGAAGAGCCATAAAAAGACATTACCATAGGGGAACAATAAAAAGAATGATGGCTGACCACCAGAAATAATGGAGGACACATGGCAAAGGAATGACATCTGAAAAGTTAAAAAAAAAAAAAAAAGTGTCAGTGTAGAATTCTAAACCCAGTAAAATGTCTTTCAAAAATGAATGTGAAATAAAGACATTTTCAAAAAATAAAAGCTAAAATACATTCTTGTTAGAAGGGCTGCACTCTAAGAACTACTAAAGGAAGTTCTTCAGGATGAAGAGAAAAGGGCCCAGTTAGAAGTCCATATATTCAAGAAGGAATGAGGACCACTAGAAATGTAAATGGGTAGGTAAATATAAAAGACTAGTTTAAAAAACACATTTGAAAATTACTGACCATTTAAAGCAAAATAGTAAGTATGTGGAGGGATATATATCATATGTAGAAATAAAATATATCAATCTGAGGTAGAGTATGCTTAATTAAGGAGGCTTATTATAATCTGAAGAGTTAAAACTCAATTCCAGTAGAGGAGATAAAAAGGAATACTTAAAAAAGGCTTGAAGCCTGGAAAAGAGGAATAAAGGATCAGAAAGGGCAAATGGAAAATAAATAGCAAGATGGTAGACTTAAACTGAAGCATATGAGTGACTTAAATGTAAATGGACTAAACCCACCACTGAAAAGTCAGAGATTGTTAGATTTGATAGGAAAAAAAAGACTCAACTCTATGTTTACAAAACACTTGCTAAATATAAACACAAATATAAATACAAATGTAGGGAGGTGAAAAGAATGGAGAAAGAAATTGTATCATTTAAAGAAAGCTGATTCAGCCCTATTAATACATTGCAATATTAATATAGCTGATGTGACTTGTCAACTCTAACAATATAATTGGCAGTTGTTTCACCAGCAAAAGCAAGTTTACCTGGGAATAGCAGAGAAATTGCTATTCAGGGTATGTGAAGTAGGGTGGACCGTAGGCTAATCCAGAGAACAAGGAAGGGGAGCTGGGTTTTATAGGGAAAAGGGGGAAGTTGGGAGGGGCTGGAATGCCCAACAAGTCCATTGGAGGGGCTGGGATCTGGAGGCTTTCCATTGGCTGGGCCGCTGCAGTCTCCGATTGGCTGGGCTGCTGTTGGCCTGAGGGCCGGTTTCTTCCTGCTGGACAGTAGGTGGAGGACCCTTCCTGTGAGAGATGTAGGTGGAAGCCTCTTCCTGTTTGGGGTAATTGACATGCATGGTGGGGCGTGAGAGCGACCCCTACAGGCCTGACTCCAACTTTAGCTGAGTTTCTGTAATTAATTCCACTTTTCCCCCCTTTGGATCAAGATCTTTCCTCTAAAGCATTGCTGATCAAGAGTCAGGATCTCTGTACAGTAGTGGTTTGTCTCTGGATGCCAGGAAGGACCTTCCCTGATTGTCAGCTCCCTCCAGGGAAGGAAAGTACATAAATCAGAAACTTCACGAGGCCTCATTTGAGTAACAAGGAAAGGCAGTAAGGGGAACTCTCAGGTGTTTCTCATTAAAAGTCCATTTTTAGTCATGGTTGTAAGCACTAGAAATGATCTCAAAGTGCTGAACTAGCATCACCTTACTAGGCATGTCATTTTTACCAAAGTTTGACAATAAGTGCAGAAGTTAACAGTAAGTGTACAAAGCAGAATTAAAAACCTAACAAACCCAGTTTTCAAGGTGGTTCAAAACCAGGAGCCAAGACCTGAATGTAGCCAGCTGAATAATTCAAAAAATAGTGGTTGTCAGGTGATATTTGCTGTAACCAATGTGCCTGCTCTTTAATTTGATGTAATTGGGTCTCTACTTCCCCAGAGGCATTTCTCCACGTGCAGCTATTGAAAAAATGCCTCCTTGCTTAGCAAGTAAGTAATCAAGGGCTATGCAGTTATACAAAACCACTGTGGCTGGTGAGTTAAGTGACTGTTGCTGAGCTGAAGCTGCAGTGGCTACAGAGTCAGCTAACACTCCTAGTATCAGGGAGAGATTCCTGATCAGTTGTGCATTGGTGTTCACTCCAATCTGTGGGAAGAAAGCTCTCCCTATGGAGGCAAAACCACAATCTCATATCCCTCCTGGAAGTTCTTGCTGAAGCGGTTATAGAGGCTTAATAGGATAGACCAATGAGAGGCTCTCTTTGGTGATGCAGGGAGAAGGGGACAGTGAATACAGCAGGGCACGGTTTGCTGTGTTCTCCAGCTATCAAGGCAATGAGTTGCCCAAGCATAAGGGCATGGCCAAACTTCCACATATGAAGGTGTAACCAGAGGGTGTACACCGGCCCTTGCACAAGTGATAGTATCTGTGGATACCTTTATTGGCACAGAGGCTTAGCATTACTTAGCCAGACATTAGGTTGTTACACACTGAGAGGTTACCTAGACCTACAGGTATGTCAGCAAGTTTACAAATGACCTGATTTGCATTGTCAACTCCACAGAGCCTTTCATACAAATAGTCAAGATCTTGTTTTCCTATCTCACGGCAGGGTCAAATTGAAGCAAGGAATAAGTTTAGGTGGGCTTAGCACCCTGACTCTATTAAATGGATGTGTGGAACAATCTGGACAGACAACAGCATCTCGAGCCCCAGTGAAATTATAGGGTGAACCAAAGGGCCATTGCTATCCTGGAGGGACTGAGGTTTCTGACGGTTAATCCAGCAATCAGAGAGGTTTTGCAAGGGATTGGGAAATGTGGATGGTGCCATTGTCCTTTCATGGAAGGGAAGGAGGACACAGGTGAAAGGCAATGTTGAAAGAAAGGTATTCAGATCTGGTCCGGATGTCTTCGGGAATCTGTCGGCTTCATATGCCCTCTGGTTCAGGTCTAATGGGCTTTATCTTCAGGTTTCTGGATAGTGTGCAGGTCCAGTTGGGGTTCAGTGCCTTCTTTAGGTGCAACGTGTGGATCCAGGAGTCCTCTCCCTGGTGTTTTGTGGCACAGAAGTTAGTCAGCAGGACCTGATGGGGTCCTTTCAGCGAGGCTGGAGAGAGTCCTTTTGGATCCAGGTTGTAGGGCATAGTATTAGTTTTCATTTCCCAGGAGTGCACTGTGGAAAATGTTCTACCAGAGCGTGGTTATTTTTATTTCTATTGATTTATTTATTTTCACATCTTTATTTGAGTATAAGTGCTTTACAGTGTTGTGTTAATTCCTGCTGTATAACAAAGTGAATCAGCTGTATGTATACATACATCCCTATACCCTCTTGAGCCTCCATCCCACCCTCCCTATCCCACCCCTCTAGGTGGTCACAAAGCACTGAGCTCATCTCCCTGTGCTATGCGGCTGCTTCCCACTAGCTATCTGTTTTACATTTGGTGGTGCATATACGTCAGTGCTACTCTCTCACTTCATCCCAGCTTCCCCTTTCCCCAACCCCACGCCCTCAAGTCTGTTCTCTACATCTCCGTCTTTATTCTTGCCCTGCCACTAGGTTCATGAGTACCGCTTTTTAAAATTCCATATATATGCGTTAGCATACGGTATTTGTTTTTCTCTTTCTGACTTACTTCAGAAGCCATTAGGCCTTTGCAACACAGAAGCATGTCTCCATTTATCAGTTGTGGATAAAAAGAAGCAGGAGGCAAGTACATTGGGTGTCCTATGATATTTCGAAAGGTGAGAGTTTATGATTCTCAAAGAGGGTAGAGCCAGGATTCAGAAGGAGTAGCAGCAGTGCTTTCAGCCAGGGCATCTGCAGACTTCACCAGTCTGGTCTTCGTGACGCCGTTAGTGCGTTCGACCAGCCCAGAGGATCGAGGATGATAAGCACAGTGAAAGCGTTGCACAACCAGCCCGACAACACAGACCTGCTGTAAGGATCTGGCCGGTAAAGTGGGTTCCCTGGTCACTGTGAATTTCAAGAGGGGTTCCCTGGGTGGAAATGGTCTGCTCCACCAGAACTTGAGCCACAGCAGAGGCAGTGGCTTGTCCACAAGGGAAGCCTTCATTCCAGTGAGAAAACATACACACCATGACCAGAACATATTTATATCCACGAGATGAGGGAGGCTGGTTAAAATCCAATTGCCAAGGCTCCAAATGTCCAGGAGCGATACGAGCAGGTTTCTGTGAATTGTATGTTGGACATGTAGGGCAAGCAAAATAAGTGCTTTTTGCAGCCTTTTCGACATTTCCCCACCAGTATTGATGCATAAAGATTATCATATAATTGGTGCACCAATGGTTCAGGGCATGTACAGTGGTCAATAATAGGAGTTAAAAGTCTCTGGTAGGACTGGGTTGTTATTTGGTCCGAACCAGAACTCACTCACTCTCTCTCTCTCTCTCTCTCTGTGTGTGTGTATGTGTGTGTGTGTGTGTGTGTGTGTGTGTGTGTGTGTGTGTGTGTATATATGTATATATAAAAGAAACCACTGACTGTTGAATTCCTACTCTTGCTTTTCTGACGCAAATCGTTGGGCTTCCCGAGTTAGTCTTTCTAAGATCTCATTTGGGGAAACACTCCTCTGGCCCAGGACAGAGGTTGGCTGCTGTTTGCTCCTTTAAGAGCAGCATTTTTTTGTTTGTTTGTTTTTTCTCTGAACTGTCAGCAAGGTGGCTTCCCCTCGTCTCCAGGAAGTCAAGGTTAGGATGTTCTGGTATCTTACTAATGGCCAGAACAGCACCTAATAGTTCCTGAGCATAAGGACCATTGTTAATTTTGTCCCTGCTGGAGTGAGGAAACTGTGTTGCTTCCGTAGCGTCTCACAGTCATGGGCTACTCTGAAAGCACACCTGCCATCGGTATAAATGTTGCCAGTCTTGCCTCTGGCTAGTGTACAGGCTTGAGTAAGTGCATATAATTTGGTCTGTTGGGCTGAAGTAGCCAAAGGCAAGGGTGTGGTTTCAAATACATCAAAAGGCATTGATAGTGAATATTCAGAGCAATATTTTCCTTAAATAAGAACCATCAGGGGCTTCCCTGGTGGCGCAGTGGTTGAGAGTCCGCCTGCCAATGCAGGGGACACGGGTTCGTGTCCCGGTCCGGGTAGATCCCACATGCCGCGGAGCGGCTGGGCCCGTGAGCCATGGCCGCTGAGCCTGCGCTCCGCAACGGGAGAGGTCACAACAATGAGAGGCCCGCGTACCGCAAAAAAAAAAAAAAAAAAAAAAAGAACCATCAGTAAACTATGAGATGCCGGCATTACTCTCGACTTTCTTGTAGGTCATGAGGGTGGGTGTCAGGAGGCGATCTGTCAGTGTTAAACAGTTGTGGGGTTTTTTGTCAGTAACAGAGGGGAGAAGAGTAGCCGGGTTGAGGTTATTAAAATGAGAGAGTGAGTTATACAAGGAGAGAATTTCATAAGAGGTAAGATGGCTAGCAGACAGATGTCTGTGGTGAGAATTTAGAGGGGCTTCCACTGCATGAGACATGAAAATGGTCACAGGAGATCCTACAGCTGTTTCCTTGGTGGCCTTAGCCAAAAGGGCAGTGGGGGGGATGGCCTTAAGGGAGGGAGGGTACCCTTGTGCTACAGGGTCTGTTTGTTGGGAGTAGTACCCTGTGGGCTGATGGTGAGCCCCTTGCTTTCCAGTGAGAACCCCAAGAGCGTTCCCTTCTTTCTCATACACAAAAAGGGAAAAGGGAAGTTGATAATTGGGATGCCCAAGGGCAGAAGTGTTCATTAAACTTCCTTTAAGGCTTTAAAGGCTGTGTCATCCTGTTCTCCCCATAGAATCGAGTCGGGATGGTCATTTTTTAGTGAAACACTAAACCCCACAGGGGTTTGGCCAAAAGAGAAAAGTGCGGAATTCAATTCCAACAACAGCCAGACCAAGAAAACATCATAACTGCCATTTAGTTTGGAGTTTGGGGAAGCTCAGCATGCCACAGAGCCTTTCTGATCTGGGTATAGCCCTTGTTCTGCTGTCAGGTGACCCAAATACTGAACCTGGCTTTCCGCAAACTGAAGTTTCTCCTTGGTGACCCTGTATTATTTTAGGGCTAAAGTCTTTTAGTAAATGGATGCTGCCTTCCTGTGAGGAGGCCTGGGAGAGGGAACAAAGAAGTAAGATATCCAAGTATTGCAACAACATATCAATAGAACCTCTAGGAAACCTTTTATCTTCCACATCATCCTTCAGGACTTGGGAAAAGTCAGATGGGCTTTCAGTACAGTCCTGAGGTATCACTGTCCAGGTGAACTGTTTTCCCTCCTAAGTGAAAGCAAAGGGCACAGGCCAGCCTCCTCAGCTGGAACACAAAAGAAGGCGCTGCATAAATCAGTGACTCTAAAGAATTTGCTTCCAGCTGGGATGGACACCAATACAGTATGAGGGTTAGGGACGACCAGGTGCTGAGGGAGGACAGCGTTATTTATTGCTTGGAGGTTCTGGACAAATCTCCAGCCTCTGCCATTGGGTTTCTTTACCGGTAACATAGGGGTGTTACAGGGACTCGTGCAGAGGCCAATAAAGGCTTGGGCCTTATAGTCCTCTGTTATCAGAGTAATGGCTCTGGAGGGCTGCTTATTTATAGGATAATCATAGTCAAATATGATTAATGTGGGGAAGAGGCTTTTTCAGGGTCTCTCTGGAATTTAACAGGAGCTGCCCTGTGGATTCTGCCAATGTCAGCTGCAACCTTTGCCACAGGAAAGGTGACAGCCAGTCTAACAGGGGTGAGTGGCTGGTGTTCGAGTTCGTTTGACACCATCAGATACAGAACAGAGACCGCATGTTCTAGAGTCACTTAATTTGCCCAGTTGACAATTTTGGTTGTTGCCGTCACTGCTGCTCTCAAACTCAATAATTGTCATCTCCTTTGGGGAGAAAGAAATACCAGCCTGGGATTTTCCAGGAAATCTCGACCCAACAAATGAACAGGGGGAACTAAGGAGAAAAGGGTATGTATCTCTCAAAGAGCCTAAACAAAAAGGAACAGGTGTAGAGGCAGGGACTTGCTGAGGTGAGACCCCTCTGTCTGAACTATTTAGCTCCGAGGCAGGGGCTGTTTAATGGCAGAGGGGTGGGCACAGAGAGTGTAGGACCCGTGCCTACAAGGACAGGTGAAGATTCATTCCTGACCTGGAGAGGGGCTTCCCCGAGCTGTTTAAGGAGAGGGCTTGGGACCAGCCCCTGTGGCTCCTTGGGGACCAGATCAGCTAGAGGGCTGAAGGTGCCTGGAGCACTTAGCTTATAACAGTCCTTCCTCAAATGTCCCGGTGTCTTGCAATAATGGCAGAGACCAAGAATGTTTTGCTTTTGGTGAAGTTGAAAACGGAGGGGTTTTATGACTCCTTTTTGTTGTTGCTGAATCATCTAAGGTGCAAGAGAGCTGATTTGCCAAATTGAACAGATCTGGGGTGGACACGGTCTCCCGTTCCATCCTGTTTTTTTCCACTAGGAGGAAAAGCTCCGTGTTCATCCATTAACACAGAGTTAAAGGCTACCCGAGTGGATTTAGCCTCTGTAGGGAGACTGGAGTCTTCTTTAAAGATTTGAACCCTATTATGGTAGCCATGGACTGATTCAACACACTTCTGCACGCACGCCTGAATTTTGTCCCAGGCAGCAGGCTCAGAAAAGGCTGTGGTGACTGCTGGGTGGAGCTCTCTCTGCCAAGGTCTCCAGCGTCCCCCCAAGACTGTAGAGGCTGGCTTCTCTGAATCCCTTTCGGGGAGTCCCCACTGAGCCAACTCTATCCAGAGCTGAGCCTGACTTTCACCCACAGGCATGTGCACCAACTGATACAAATCTGAAAACCCCAGGGAGCACGTCTGAATGACCGTGCTAAATTCATCTTCAACTCGATGGGGGTGTTGGGCTGCTTTTGGAAAATCCTTAACGGGGCTTGCGCTTTTGGCCGCCGTGTAGAACTCGGCTCAGTCCAGTTCAAGATGCTGACAAGCTTCAGGGCTGGTGCTTGAAAGACAGAATCCTGGTGCTTGAAAGAAGCTTTTCAAGGAGATAAGGTGTATTTGAACATGTGACGCCTGATACATACGGAATAGAGGTTTTTGCTTGCTTTGTCCCTTGCACTGTGGTAGCAGGGGTGAACTTTTGAGAAGGTGCCACTTATCAGAGGAGTGGGTTAGAGTTGGGGAGGGGAGGGTACAGAAGTGGGGGCAGAGCAGAGGGGAAGAGGGAGTTGGTGTCAGGGGTGGTGGTGGCTGCCTGGTGGAGTCTGGGGCAAAGGGGTCTGGAAGACACGGAAGATGGTGCCCCAGACAAAGAAGCTGGCGGAGGGGAACACAAGGAGCATGTGGATTCGAAACCCGTTTTACTCTTTTCTGGTTTATTTTAGTTGTTTTGGCCAGTTTAGAAACAGTATCTTGCAAAGGGGCAATTTTATAGTTTTGTGCACAGTTGGAAGCTTTCAGATACCAGTGAAAACACATCATTCATTTTACTTAATTTTTGAGCCATGGTCCTCCAGTTTAATCCTAAGAAAAACAAGGTTGGGGAGATCAAAAGTCCCCCATAATGGCCATTGTAACTCTGGATTACTTTTAGTTTGCTTGGCCTGCTTAGTTAAAAATGAGCCTGTGGGGAGTACATAGTTTTTAAGCATAAAACTGGCCAGATTCCCTGGAGGAGGGCTGCCCTCAGAGCATTTAGATGACTGGGATCCCATTTTTCTAAGTTCTCCTGAAAACCCAAGTTGCTAGAGTCCTAGCCTGTCTTCCAAAAGGAATCTAAAAACACAAAACAAATGATTGGATCCCAGTTAGCTCAGTCCCCAAAAGAGGACCTCACTAAGGTGCACTTTGTTTTTTATTTTATTTATTAATTTTTTTGCTTATAATTGTCTTAGTTTTTAATTTAATTTTTTACTTTATATTGGGGTGTAGTTGATTTATAACGTTGTGTTAGTTTCAGGTGTACATCCAAGTGGTTCAGTTATGCATATACCTGTATCCATTCTTTTTCAGATTATTTTCCCATATAGGTTATTACAGAGTATTGAGTAGAGTTCCCTGTGCTGTACAGCAGGTCCTTCTTGATTATCTGTTTTATATATAGTCGTGTGTGTATGTTCATCCCAACCTCCTAATCTATCCCTCCACCACCACCATTCCCCACCCCACTGGAACCTTAAGTTCATTCTTTAAGTTTGTGAGTCTGTTTCTGTTCTGTAAACAAGTTCATTTGTATCATTCAAAAAAAAATTTATTTATTTTTGGCTGCGTTGGGTCTTCGTTGCTGTGCGCGGGCTTTCTCTAGTCGCGGCAAGCGGGGGCTACTCTTTGTTGTGGTGCGCGGGCTTCTCATTGCAGTGGCTTCTCTTGTTGCAGAGCACGGGCTCTAGGCATGCGGGCTTCAGTAGTTGTGGCGCGTGGGCTTAGTTCCACGGCATGTGGGATCTTCCTGGAGCAGGGATTGAACCCGTGTCCCCTGTGTTGGCAGGCAGGTTCTTAACCACTGTGCCACCAGCGAAGTCCCTATATCATTTATTTTTTTATTATTTATTTTATTGGGGGTATAGTTGTTTTACAGTGTTGTGTTAGTTTCTACTGTATGGCGAAGTGAATCTGCTGTACGTGTATATATCCCCTCTTTTTTGGATTTCCTTCCCATTTAGGTAACCACAGAGCACTGAGTAGAGGAACCCCTGTGCTATGCAGCAGGTTCTCATTAGTTATCTATTTTATACATATTGGTTTATATATGTCAGTCCCAATCTCCCAATTCATCCCACCCGCCCCTTCCCCCCTTGGTGTCCGTATGTTTGCTCTCTATGTCTGTGTCTCTATTTCTGCCTTGCAGACAGGTTCATCTGTACCATTTTTCTAGATTCCACATATATGCATTCATATACGATATTTGTTTTTCTCTTTGTGACTTCACTCTGTATGACAGTCTCTAGGTCCATCCACGTCTCTGCAAATGACCCAATTTCGTTCCTTTTTATGGCTGAGTAATATTCCATTGTATATATGTACTGCATCTTCTTTATCCATTCATCTGTTGATGGGCATTTAGGTTGCTTCCATTGCATCTTTTTTTTAAGATTCCACATATGAGTGATATCATACGGTATTTGTCTTTGTCTGCCTTCACTTAATATGATAATCTCTAGTTCCATCCATGTTGCTGCAAATGGCATTATTTCGTTCTTTTTTATGGCAGAGTAGTATTCCGTTGTATGTATGTACCACATCTTCTTTATCTATTCCTCTGTCGATGGACATTTAGGTTGCTTTCATGTCTTGGCTATTGTAAATAGTGTTGCAATGAACATTGGGGTGCATGTATCTTTTTGAATTATGGTTTTCTCCAGATACATGCCCAGGAGTGGGATTGCTGGATGATATGGTGGCTCTGTTTTTAGTTTTTTAAGGAACCTGCATACTGTTCTTCATAGTGGCTGCACCAGTTTACATTCCCGCCAACAGTGCAAGGGGGATCCCTTTTCTCCACACCCTCTCCAGCATTTATTGTTTGTAGACTTTTTGATGATGGCCATTCTGACTGGTGTGAGGTGATACCTCATTGTAATTTTGATTTGCGTTTCTCTGATAATTAGTGATCTTGAGCATCTTTTCATGTGCTTTTTGGCCATCTGTATGTCTTCTGTGGAGAAATGTCTATTTAGATCTTCTCCCCAGTTTTTGATTGGTTTATTATTATTATTTTTATATTGAGCTGCATGAGCTGTTTGTATATTTTGGAGATTAATTCCTGTCAGTCACTTCATTTACAAATATTTTCTCCCATTCTGTGGGTTGGCTTTTTGTTTTGTTTATGGTTTCCTTTGCTGTGTGTTTTTAGGTTTAATTAGGTCCCATTTGTGTATTTTTGTTTTTATCTTCATTACTCTAGGAGGTGGATCCAAAAAGATATTGCCGCAACTTATGTCAAAGAGTGTTCTGCCTATGTTCCTCTAAGAGTTTACAATATCCAGTCTTATATTTAGGTCTTTAATCCATTTTGAGTTTATTTTTGTGTATGGTATTAGAGAATGTCCTAATTTCATTCTTTTACATGTAGCTGTCCATTTTCCCCAGCACCACTTATTGAAGAGACTGTCTTTTTCCATTGTATATTCCTGCTTCCTTTGTCATAGATTAAATGACCATAGGTGTGTGGGTTTATTTCTGGGCTTTCTATCCTGTTCCATAGATGTATATTTCTGTTTTTGTACCAGTACCATGCTGTTTTGGTGACTATAGCTTTGTAATATTGTTTGAAGTCATGGAGTCTGATTCCTCCAGCTCTGTTGTTTTTTCTCAAGATTGCTTTGGCTATTCAAAGTCTTTGGTGTTTCTATACAAATTAAAATTTTTCATCTTCTAGTTCTGTGAAAAGTGACATTGGTAATTTGATAGGGATTGCATTGAATCTGTAGATTGCCTTGGGTAGTATAGTCATTTTGACAATATTGCTTCTTCTAATCCAAGAACATGGTGTATCTTTCCATCTGTTTGTGTCAGCTTCGATTTCTTTCATCAGTGTCTTACAGTTTTCAGAGTACAGGTCTTTTGCCTCCTTAGGTAGGTTTATTCCTAGGTATTTTATTCTTTTTGATGTGATGATAAATGGGATTGTTTTCTTAATTTCTCTTTCTGATCTTTTGTTGTTGGTGTATAGAAATGCAAGAGATTTCTAAGTATTACTCTTGTATCCTGCAACCTCACTGAATTCATTGATGAGCTCTAGTAGTTTTCTGCTGGCATCTTTAGGATTTTCTAGGTATAATGTCATCTGCAAACAGTGACAGTTTTACTTCTTTTCCAATTTGTATTTCTTTTATTTCCTTTTCTTCTCTGATTGCCGTGACTAGGACTTCCAAAACTATATTGAATAATAGTGGTGAGAGAGGACATCCTTGTCTTGTTCCTGATCTTAGAGAAAATGCTTTCAGTTTTTCACCACTGAGTATGTTAGCTGTGGGTTTGTCATATATGGCCTTTATTATGTTGAGGTAGGTTTCCTCTGTGCCCACTTTCTGGAGAGTTTTTATCATAAATGGGTGTTGAATTTTGTCGAAAGCTTTTTCTGTATCCATTTGAGATGATCAAATGGATTTTATTCTTCAGTTTGTTAATGTGGTGTATCATATTGATTGATTTGCGTATGTTGAAGGATCCTTGCATCCCTGGGATAAATCCCACTTAATCATGGTATAAGATCCTTTTAATGTGTTGTTGTATTTGGTTTGGTAATATTTTGTTGAGGATCTTTGTGTCTATGTTCATCAGTGATATTGGCCTGTAATTTTCTTTTTTTGTGGTATCTTTGTCTGGTTTTGTTATCAGGGTGATGGTGGCCTTGTAGAATGAGTTTGTGAGTGTTCCTCCCTCTGCAGTTTTTTTTGAATAGTTTCAGAAGGATGGGTGTTAACTCTTATTTAAGTGTTTGATAGAATTTGCCTGTGAAGCCATCTGGTCCAGACTTTTGTTTGTTGGAAGTTTTTAAATCACAGTTTCAGTTTCAGTACCTGTGATTGGTCTGTTCATATTTTCTTTTTTAAAATAAATTTATTTGTGGCTATGTTGGGTCTTCATTGCTGCACGCGGGCTTTCTCTAGTTGTGGCGAGCAGGCTACTCTTTGTGTGGTGCGCGGGCTTCTTATTGTGGTGGTTTCTCTTGTTGTGGAGCACGGGCTCTAGGTGTGCAGGCTTCAGTAGTTGTGGCTCACGGGCTCTAAAGTGCAGGCTCGGTAGTTGTGGCACACGGGCTTAGTTGCTCCACAGCATGTGGGATCTTCCCGGACCAGGGCTCGAACCCGTGTCCCCTGCATTGGCAGGTGGATTCTTAGCAACTGTGCCACCAGGGAAGTCCCCTGTTCATATTTTCTATTTCTTCCTGGTTCAGTCTTGGAAGATTTTACCTTTCTAAGAATTTGTCCATTTCTTCTAGGTTGTCCATTTTATTGACATATAGTTGCTTATAATACCCTCTTACAATCCTTTGTATTTTTGTGGTGTCAGTTGTAACTTTTCCTTTTTCCTTTCTAATTTTATTGATTTGAACCCTTTCCCTTTTTTCTTTGATGAGTCTGGCTAAAGGTTTATCAGTTATGTGTATCTTTTCAAAGAACTAGCTTTTAGTCTCATTGATGTTTTCTATATTTTTCTTCGTCTCTATTTCATTTATTCCTGCTCTTAGCTTTATGATTTCTTTCCTTCTACTAACTTTGAGTTTTGTTTGGTCTTCTTTCTCTAGTTGCTTTAGATGTAAGGTTAGGGTGTTTATTTGAGATTTTTCTTGTTTTTGAGGTAAGATTGTCTGGATATAAAATTCCCTCCTAGAACTGTTTTTGCTGCATTCCAAAGATTTTGGATCGTCGTGTTTTCGTTTTCGTTTGTCTCTAGGTATTTTTTAATTTCATCCTTGATTTCTTTGGTGATCCATTGGTTGTTTAGTAGCATATTGTTTAGCCTCTATGTGTTTGTGTTTTTTAGGTTTTTTTTTTTGTAATTGACTTCTAATCTCATAGTGTTGTGGCCAGAAAAGATGCTTGATACGATTTCTATTTTTTTAAATTTACCAAGGTTTGCTTTGTAGCCCAGCATGTGGTCTAATCCTGAAGAATGTTACATGTCCATGCACTTCGGAAAACAACCAAGTATTCACCAATAATGAAGCCTTATGGTGTCCAACTCTAGGTCAGTCAGTTCTGAACTGAGGCAGTGGAAGTAATAATCTGAGCCATTTAATGTAAGCATCAGTAAGCACACTTTCTAAACCATGGTCGTCACACTCAGGAACCTGCATCTTTAACCAGCAGCCTAGGTGATTCCAGTAAGTGCAGCTCAGGTGGACCCTGAGAAAAGGCAGAGTTCATTTCCTGGTGCCCATGCTCCTCTCTCATAGCAATAATGCTGTCAAATTCTCATCCTCACTTCCCTTTCTGAGGGATTTCTTTTTTTCTCTGGCTTGTACTGTAACTCCCTGCATGGCCCTGTCTTACATTTGGTCACGTTCAAAGCCTAGCACTCCTTGAGTGTCCAATGTGGGCAAGTGCCTTTGATGTATCACCATGTTATCCTGATGACTCCTCAGCCCGCCTGTGATGTGAGCATCATCATCTTCCAAGTGAGCAAAGCGAGTGTCAGAGCAGTTTAATGACACAGTGATGTTCACACAGGAGTGGCAGAGCTGAGGTGGAGATCAGGTCTGGCTGGCTATAAGCCTCTGTTCCTTCCACCACTTCATTCTGTGTTGACTCCACACTGGTCCTCCATCTCTCCCACCTCCTCCAAATTGCAGAACACCTCTTAAGAGGGGCACTTCTACATGCAGCTGACCTCTTGTATTGACTGCTAATTTCTACTGGTTTCCATCAGAAAGGGTAAATTTATTTCCAAATTGTAGGGAACACTTACTTTAAGTGCTGTTTATGGTAACAATGCAGTGCGTAGTTGGAGTGTGACTTTGGAGTCTGAGATTCTGAGATTGGAGTTTGACTCCTCCTAGCTCTTCCATAACTAGCTGTGTGACCTTGGGCAAGTCACTCAAGTTCTCTGAGAGTTAGTTGTTTCATCTGTAAAATGGACTCTCACAGTCCCTAACCATGCTGTATTACAGTCGTGTGCTTATTTGACTGTACCAGGCTGTGAGATCTTTGAAGGCTAAGGAATGTACTATCTTTATCTTTGTTTCCTTAGCCTCTGGCAAAAGGCAGGGGCCTTGCTGTGTCCCGTTCACCCTTTCAACATGCAGGGTGTTGCCTGGTGCGCTAGGGGTGCTCAGTCAATGCTAGTGGAGTAGCCGAACAGTCCAGGACACTGTCTTCAGTTTTGACTGAAGGGGAATTTGAATTGTTTGCATTATGTGGCCAGACTGGAAAGTCCCCTAACTGGTGAGGGGATCCAGGTGCCTGTCTACCACCCACATTGTTACTGCAGCTTTGTTCTTCCCTGGTCCTTGTTCCCAGTCCATCAAATGTGGTGAGTTACTAAGGTTAAATGTTAGTGATGTCAACAGTTCTCTCAGGAATGTTGGAGCAAAACTTCTCTCTTTTCCTTCTGGACCAGCAGGAGGAAGGCCACGAGGCATGTGGGATCTTAGCTCCCCTACCAGGGATCGGACCCACACCCTAGGGAAGTCCCAGGCCATTTAGCATCGGGGAGCTTTTGGCAGTCGCCTTGGGATTGTGGAGGGAGTCTGCCTTAGGGTATAGTTAATACCACAGAAGACAGAGCAGAGAGATGGAAAGAGCTGTAGAGCAGATGAAGAAGTCCAAGAAACTGATACTTAATGGCCAGAGGAAAGCTTTAGATAACATTTTCTTTACTAATGATTTTAGTTTCAGTTTGATGAAATTCAATGATTTTTTACATTCACAGCAGTTCCACTCCTGAGACATTCTTGCCTCTGTGCAATAGGAACCTTGTATAAGAAAGTATATTGTGACGGTGTGCACAATAGCAAAAAACCAGAAGCAGCAGTGTCCATCAGCAGGAAAATGCATAGTAAATTGTGTTCTAGTCAGGATGGAGTATTACGTAGCAATGGAAATTAGGGGACCATTGCCAAATGCAGCAACAGGGATGCACCTTAGAATCATAACATTGAATTGAAAAGACAAGTCACAGTATGATAACTTTTACAAAGATAGGAAAATTGGATGACGTACCATTTAGGGAGATATACATAAGTGATAAAACAGTTTTTTTTTAAAAGCAAGGAAATGAATAGTGGATCTGGATAAGGTGGACGTTAAACCTTATCTTACCTTACCTAAACGTTAAAGTTAAACTTTTCCCTATTCCTCCTGCTAAGTACAGCTAAAAACCCTGGACGTTATTTATAAAACAAAGATGAAAAGACTCTGAAAGGTGGAAAGGAAAAGGCAGACCATCAGTGATCTTGGGATCTGACGAATGGTACAGCAGTGAGTCCTCTGGGTTCTCCTTTTGCCTCGTGTGCCCTGGAATGAATGGTTGCTGCAGAAGATGACAACCTGGAAACACCAATGAGAACAGACCCAAAATACCTTGATAAAATTCTCTTTAGCCAGAGAACCAGGAAAAGGATAGCTTAGCTAGACAGAAAACTTAAAAAAAAAATTAATTTATTAATTTATTTTTGTCTGCATTGGGTCTTCATTGCTGTATGCGGGCTTTCTCTAGTTGCAGCTAGAGGGGGCTACTTTTCATTGCGGTGCGTGGGCTTCTCGTTGTGGTGGGGCTTCTCTTGTTGCGGAGCACAGGCTCTGGGCACACAGGCTTCAGTAGTTGTGGCATGTGGGCTCAGTAGTTGTGGCTTGCAGGCTCAGTAGTTGTGGTGCATGGGCTTAGTTGCTCTGCGGCATGTGGGATCTTCCCAGACCAGGGCTCGAACCCAGGTCCCTTGAATTGGCAGGTGGATTCTTAAGCACTGCACCACCAGGGAAGTTCTAGACAGAAGACTTCTAGACAATAATCGTTCTACTCCTGCCAAACACCCCAGAGAAAACTGTGGCCCCAGTTCTTCCGCATAGCAAAGGCTAAATGAGGAGCCTGGACTTTCCCTCTCACCCAGTTGTTACAAGATGACCCCCTTCCCAACTGGCGGGTATCAGAGAAGGCCAGGCGGGAACCAGGACTTATACCCAATGGTAACAAGCCCCTCTCCCTGCAGCATTAACAGAGGCCACTTGAGAATCAGTAATAAGGTGTCCTTCTCTCCTTGGCCAGGCAGGTATCCGTGGAGGTCTAGTCGAGAGCCTAAACTCCCAGCCCTGCTCAGCAGTGATGAGGTCTGTGCTGGAGGCTGAGTGGTGCACTTGCTGTGACAGGCAGCACCCTCCTTCCCTCACTGGCAGCAGGGGAGGCTTATTGCTAAAAGAGAAGTGTTAGATGAGATCCAGAGGCTCATAACATAACACACAAAATGTCCAGGGTATGATAAAAAATCACGAGTCATGCCAAGAACCAGGAAAATGTCAACTCGAATGACAAAAGACAGTCAACAGACAGCAATACCAAAATAACACAAATGTTGGAATCATCTGAAGTGGATTTAAGGCAGCCATCATAAAAAATGTTGCAGCAAGCAATTGAAAATGTGCTTGAAACAAGTGGGAACATAGAACGTCTCAGCAAAAAATACAAGGCAAAAAGAACCAAAGGAAAAGTTTAGAACTGAAAAATACAATAATAATAAAATCAATGGATGGGCTAAATAGGAATGGAGAAGACAAGAGAAAAGAAACTGTGAACTTGGAGCTAGAACAATAGAAATTGCTCCATCTGGAAAACAGAGAGAATGGACTGAAAAAAATGAACAGAGCTCTGGGACACCTGGAGGACAGTAATAAAAGGTCTAACAGTTGTGTCATTGAAGTTCCAGAAGGAGAGGAGAGAAATGTTGGGGCTGAAAACGTACTCAAAGAATAATGGCTCAAAATTTTCCAACTTTGGCAAAATCCATAAACCTAAAGATTCAAGAAGCTGAGGAAACCCCAATCAGAACAACCCAGAGGAATCCATGCCAGGATTGGTTTGTGTGTGTCTGAAATAAAACCCTGAAAACTAAAGACAAATTAAAAATCTTGAAAGCATTGAGAGAGAAATGACACCTTATGTATGTGGGAAAAACAATTAGAATGCAAGTGGATTTCTCATAAAAAACCATGAAGTTCAACAAAAACTATCAATACTGAATTCTATATCCAGCAGACATCTTCTAGGGAAATTAAGACATTTTCAGATGAAGGAAAACATGTTGCCAGCTGAAAAAATAACCAGAGAAACTTCTTGAAACAGAAAGGAAATGATAAAAGAAGGAAATTTGGGATATCAGGGAAGAAGAAAAAACACAGTAAGGGTAAAAATAAGGGTAAATACCATAAATTTTCCTTCTCCTTTTTAGTTTTCTAAATTATGTTTGATGACTGAAGGAAAAATTAAAACCATGTTTGATGCGATTCCTAAAATATGTAGGGTATATAAAGTATATAAAACAGTCATAAATGGGGGACAGTTGAGGGATATAAGTAAGGTTAGGTTCCTACACTTGACTTGAACAAGTGAAATGTCAACGCCATAGACCGTCATAACTTATGTATATAATATACAACCACTAAAAAATCAATGTAAAGTGATACACTTAAAAGAGTATTGATACACTTAAATGGAATTTTGAAAAATGTCAGTAAGTCAGGAAAAAGAAAACAGAAATGAAAAAGAGGAAATCAACAGAAAACATTCCCCTCCCCCAAATTCCAGAGTTAATCCATAGCGTATCAAAATTACATCAGATGGAAATAGTCCAAATATACAACTTAAAAGACAGAGATTGACACAGTAGATAAAAATGACCCAACTGTATACTGTGTGTAAGAAATTCATTTCAAATATAAAGATGTAGGTAGGTTAAAAGTATAAGGATGGAAAAACATACCATGCAAATATTAATCAAAAAAAAGCAGGAGTGGCTATACTAATATCAGATGAAGCAGACTTCAGAAGAAGAAGAAGAACAACAAATTACCAGAGACGGAAAAGGACATTACATAATTCACCAAGAAGGAATAGCAGTCCTAAATGTGCGTACACCAAAAGGTGGAGTTGAAAAACACATGAGGTAAAAACAGTGATGGAACTGAAAATGGTGAGGCTGGTTCTTCTGTATGTGGGGGGTGGCTAAGTATACCCAAGGTTCCGAAGGACGTTTCATGCTAAAATCTCAGAGCCAGACCTGGGAGGCAACTCTAGTTCACATGTGAAAAGCCACCCCTGACCCTGGATTCCATGTGTACTAATTTGGGGGAAGCTTTGTTCTACAGTGATTAATATTTACGTGAGAAGACAAAATTTGTGCTGCTGTGATGAAAAGTCTCCCACAATCCCATGGTTTTTTTCAGTCATTTTTTTCTGTGTAAATTCAGAACCCTATCTTTATTCCAATTGAATTCTATCTTCTTCTATTTGACTAGCCTACCAACCTCCTGAGGTCTTTCTTAGAATGTGTTTGGGTAAAATATAAATTATTTTTCATAGTTCAGTGTCATATGGAAATTTGATTATCATGCTATCAGTTTTCTTATCCATATGTTTTATTAATCTATAATTAGATATTTTTATGAGTGTCATAACTGAGAGTCACGTCCAGAGCTTTGAGGACCTCATTGTAGTTTGGAATTAGCCACCAAAACCTTTTTCTGAATTCAACCAGATTTAAATCATTCAAGTGATTGTCATTTATTCTGTGTTTCTGTAATTTGTCCACAAATACATTATAAGTAATCGATTACTTTATAATTTGTGAGTGTGATATATCTTCCTTAAATAACCTTTATATAATCTCATCTTAAATGTGTAAAAAAGGGACAGGAAAGATCCAACTTGATATCAGAAAGGAGGCCACCTTCCCTACTAATCAGCCCTCACCGTTGTCATAGAGATTATAGGGGACCTGACACTCAAGCTTGAGTTTTCATCAGAAGTATTTTTTCCAGTCATTCAGAAACATTTATTTACTCATTATTATAAAAATAAAAATTCAAACTGTGCAGAAGGCTGAAAAGTAGAAAGCAAAGCCCCTGAGTCCCCACCATTTCCATACCTGAAGGATAACAAGGAACATGTAACAGTTTCTTCTGCATCTGTCCAAACCTTCCCTGCTGCCTGAGCTGCATCAGTGCAGGCAGTTCAGGTGAGCTCCTCCTTGAACCAGAAGGGCAGGGCATTGGCTCAGGTAGTTGGAAAGCCTGGAGGTGGGGCTTGTTTTACGTGAGGCCTGATCTGGGAGCTCAAGACTCTCGTGATACCTGCTTTCTCTCCCTCCTCCTGCCCCAAAGCGGGTTCTCATCCCCTCTTGTTTGGCTGCTCCTGGGGGCCCGTGGCTCTTTATTCACAGACAGTAGGAAAGAGAGAGCACTTCTTTGGTCGCACGTTTCCAGCAGACGCCCCGAGATCACTTGGAATGGACCGGCTACGGTGGCAGTCCCCACACCATTTATATGAGTGGACTTGTGCTCTGCATGTACTCCGTCACTTGCGTTTTAATTTAATGTACCTTGGACATCTTTAGCCCGTGTAGCTTCCAGCAGCGAGCTCTGGAACATGAAGATACGAGGAGGAGATGTGTTAGGTTAGATGGAATGGGCCAGTGGGCAGTTTACCGGGCTGGGAGCTATGGCTTCTCATTTTAAGTTTGCTTATGAACTGGGCAGCCCTTCTGTATCTTGGTTTCCCTGCTGCAAAATGAAGGGGTTGCTGGACCCCATGATTCCAGCTCAAAGGTACCACAAACAAGCTCATTGTTAGTGAACACTAATAATGTCTCTTAGAAGAGATGAATTATTTGGGGCATGGGCTAGAGAGTTCACGTGTAATCATAAATCGTAATAAATACGTCACACTAGACAGTGGGACTCGTCTCTGAGTTATTTTACTAAAATACACAATTTCCAATGGTCTACGTGGCCTCTTGTTAAGAAAGGGATTCAGTAGCTTTCCGTTTCAAGGACTGAGATGTTGTTAGAACAGCTCACTTAACAATTTGGCTCCTCTTGGGTTTAATTTCTTTCCTGAGCTAAGTGTTTCTCCTTCAGGAGGTCTGGACTCTTATCACAAAGTAGTTGGTTTATTTATAATTCAGGATTTAAAGCCATTGACCTGAGGCTCACACAGTCTAGTAGATGGTTCTGTTCCAACTTGTTGGGAAACAAAGCTCTTGCAATCCCTGAGGACCTTTCCTCTTTGGTCTCTCCTTCTCTCTCCATTTCAGGATCATAGGGCCTGATTGCAAAAGATCTGTGCAAAGGGCTCCTTCACCTGAGGAGGAAGAGAAGCAGTCTGATGGGTTCCAGGAGGAGAAGGGCAGTTCCAGACAGGTGATAAGGGGACACCAAGAAGGCAGGAGGAGGATGCGCCCGAGGGCACATTCCTCAAAGATCCTGGCCCACAGAGCTGGGAATTGGTTTTAAAGGAACTCCGTGCTCATTAAGGATGAATGAGGAGAAAACCAGGAAGCTGGGGATCAGCGCACAAGCAGCAAGTGGCTGAGATTGTTTAGCAGAGCTTTAATTTGTCACACGGGTCCACTTCATTACCGGTTCTGTAGGGCACTCCCTTAAATGTAAGTGTGGGTTAGTGGAAAGAGCATGGGCCTTGGAGCCAGAAGGCAATATAGATTCTCATCCTGTTTTTGCAATTTGATAATTTTATTACCTTCTGCAGATAATTTAACCTAATTTAACTGAGGCTCAGAGAGGTTAAGCAAGTCACCTCAGGTCACACAGCCAGAGAGAAAACTGCAGAGGTGTGGCTGGGACTCTGGTTTGTTTCACCCTTGAGCCCGAGGTCTTCACGTAAGTGCTTGGCTACACCTGCCTGGGGAATTATATTACTATTCTATGTCTGTAATAGCACCATAATAACTGGAGCTTATTTGGTGACAACTCTAATAAATAGTTCTGGTCTCAAGTGTTTGTATTCACTTTCTGTTAATTTACTTGACACACTATATGCAAAACCACCAAGCCTGAATTTGTGTATACTTAGGGTGACATATCAAGAAGAAACTTCATTTAGTGCGTAAAGTTTTGAGTGTGTGTGTATGTATCAGTTATAATACACATAAATCAGTTAGACACACTTGGCTGTAGTTAACAGAAACCCTAATTTGGGTTTGTTTAAACAAGAAAGAGATGGGAGAGTGTTTAAGTCACTGGTGGTCCAGGTTTACGGCCGAGTGGGGGAGCTGGAGCTGGAGCTGCAGCAGGGTTACCCGGAGGCTCCAGCTTCGTGTCTCTATTGGTCCCCAGCTGCCCCGTTTCATATGTTGGTTTCAGTCAACATCCAAAGGAGGAGAGAACGTCTCTTCTAGAATGTCTTTCCCACAGGTCCACAGGAAATCTCCGCTTGTGCCCATGGGTCTGGCTCTGTCCCTGCACCCCAGTGGGGTGGGGTATGGGCAGGAGACTGAGCAGTCAAATGGCCCTTCCTGTCCCACTGCTGCAGCCAGGGAATGCCAGGCCCTGACTGGCTCCGGCACAGGGCACCTCCTGGGGTCAGCAGCCCCTGTGGTACTCGGGCTGAGTTTGCAGGGGAGGCTTCCGAAAGAGGATCAGGTCTGCAAGGCGGGGCAGGGGGAGGGTGTGCTTGGAGCCCACTGTGTCCTCCCAGGAGAAGTTAGATGCCTGCATAGAGCACTTAGAGAGGTTTTCTGTTTCAAGCCACTTGGTAGTTGGACAGTGTGTCTTTTTTTGTAAATTGTAACAAAAAATAAAAAATAAAGAACAAAACCTGAGGAGGTTTTAGAACCTGTTTCCAGTTGAGTCTCATCATTCCATCGTGTAATCTGTTCATTATATTGAGCCTGCACTTGAGTCGGCAGGACCCTTCTGTGGAGCACCAGCTTCCTTCATGGGCAGCTCCTCTGTCTGTCCCCTCGTTTGTGGGGGGCTCTGAGCCACAGTGGCTCCCACCCAGGGCCAGCTGCTGGGTACTAAGTTACTGACCCCTTACCGGCTCTGTGACTCTTGGCAAGTTACTTAAGCTCTGTTATGTACACACACACACATAACTAAAAATTAGAACGTTCTTCATAAGGTTATTGTTGTGACTAAATGCGTTAATAAATGTGTTTGGAACAGTGAGTGACATTAGTAAGTGCTCAGGAAATGTGTGTTGTTTTTGTCATTATTATTATTTTATCATAATTAGTGAAGGGATTCTTTACTCAATGAAACGAAGACCTCTGGTTTTAGCAGTGGCTGCAGAATTATATGTAGAGAGGGGTGACTAGACCAAGTGGCCCTGGTTCTGTCCCCCATAAAGTTCATCTTGTTGGGTGGGGATGTGTATCCCTTCCTCTCTCTGTTTTTACTGTGGAAGCATACATAACGTAGAATTTACCCTTTTAAGCATTTTTAAGTATGCAGTTCAGTGGCATTAAGTACATTCATGATGTTGGGCAACCATCACCTCCATTATCTCCAGAAAAGTTTCATCTTCCCAAACTGCATCTCTCTCCCCCTCCCCCTCCCCCAGCCCTCATGGCCTCTGATCTAATTTCTGTCTTTATGAATTTGCCTATTCTGGGTACTCCGTGTGAGTGGAATCGTACAGAGCTGGTCCTTTTGCTTCTGGCTCATTTCACTGAGCACAGTGTCCTCGGGGTTCATCCGTGCTGTCACAGGTGTCAGAGTTCTATTCCATTTTAAGGCTGGGGTGGATACACACATATTCATTGCACAGACTACATTTTGTTTCCATTCGTCTGTTGATGCACACTTGTGTTGTTCCTACATTTTGGCTGTTGTGAATAGTGCTGCAGTGAACACGGGGGAAGATACCTGTCTCTTCAAGACGTAGTACTCCCCTTTTAAAGCCGCGGCCATGCATGATTTCTTGTAGCGTATCCAAAAGTAGGATGGAGTTTTCAGTAAGACCTTATTAAATATCAAGGGGAACAAAAGAGAAAACCATGAACCTACGAAAAGCGTCAAAAGTGTTCAGCTCATAAAAGATCTTCGTTTGGAAACCTTGATGGGGACAGGGGCCCTGTGCTGTTCACTGCTTTCCTCCTGAGTCCCCAGGGGCTGGTACAACTAGACAGGCTCTTGCCATGGGTTCTTATTTCCCGCTCCTGGCCGCTGTCCCCAAGGAAGGCGCCACCCATGGCCCATGACTTGGCCTCTCATACACGTTGTGTTGCCTGTTGCTTGGCCAAGAAAGTGATCCTCCTTTATCTGCCTCTCAGGCCCTTCCCCTTGGTTCTTGTTTTGGGGACAGACTTTTCTCAGTCCCCGGGTGACAGGTAAAACTTCAATAAATGACCCATGAATTATCTCAGTCCTCAAATAAGACCCAGTCTAAGGGATGCACGTCCGATAGGTAATGATACCTATGCATGTGCTACCATGGCATATCCACCCGAAGATGCTGTAAGCTCATCACAATGGTGGGTCCTTCGGCAAAAGGAAAAAAAAAATCTGGTGACGACGTGAGCTCACTAGGATATTATCCTGGCTGTTCTCTGATGACGGTTCACGTGGTGTTCAGTTATCCGTGGCTGCGTGACAGACAATCGCAAAGCAGCGGTCTAAAAGGTAGCCACCATTTGTTTTGCCTGTGAGTCTGGGGCTTGACTGGATCAGCTGGGCAGTCCTTGCTTGGGGTCTCTTGTGAGGTTATAGGTGGTTGGTGATGGGCCGGGTTATCTGGAAGCCTCACTTGTCACATGTCTGGCACCTGGAAGGTTGAACAGCTGGGGCTCCCCAGGCATCTGTGTCTGTCTGTCTCTCATCTTTCCACAGGTCTCTGTCAGTGCAGCAATCGCAGCGCAGCCAGACTTCTTATGTGGCCGCTGAGCCTCCGTCCACTGGTGGCTTGCAAATCTCTGTATTTCCTAGTCAACTTCATCCCTTGGGGATGAAAGAAAACAGGTAGTACTCAGATAAAAGTGTGTGATCAAGACCTTAGCATTTTACTGAAAAGCAATCTTTATAACCAGCTGCAGATTTCCGCCAGGTGTCTGATTAGGGTGATCACATTATGTAGATAGGGCACACGCCATGGACTGCAGGGTAACTGGGAGGCAGCCCATGGAGCTGGGCAGTACATATCCTGTGTAGCCTGGCACTGAGGTCCTGTCTATAATAGGTCCAAATCACTCATTTAAACAATTTTTGGGCCTTATAACCCTTCACTGATTGTCACTGTCCATACCATAAATTCCAGAGAATCAGAGAAAAACCTGGGATTCATCATCATTATAATCTAGGTGTGACCTGCCTTCCCAACCCTATGTCCCACTATTTAAATAAATAAATAAAGACCATAGGAGTTTAAAATGTATATAATGAGGAAGAGAAATTTCAACAAGGCACTCAGTGTGTAAGGTGCAACCAGTTCTGACTGTCTATCAGGTTTCTAATATCCATTGTGGACTTTCTGAGGAAGGAGCCTAGGACTCCTGGCAGGGTAGAAGGAGGGCTCTGGGCCTCCTGAGTACTG
The DNA here is from genome assembly GCF_937001465.1 of Orcinus orca. Lineage (NCBI taxonomy): Eukaryota > Metazoa > Chordata > Mammalia > Artiodactyla > Delphinidae > Orcinus > Orcinus orca. The sequence goes on along the minus strand of NC_064568.1, from coordinate 1,287,430 downwards.
GGAACTGGGGATGACCACGGTGAGAGGCAGGTGGGCAAGGCAGAGAGAACTGGGCTCCAGCAGCCTGAAGTTGACACCAGCTCCACCCTGTTTGCGGTGGGCTCCCAAGCAGCGTTCTCAAACCCCTCTCAGCCTCCTTGTCCTCTGAAAAGTGAGGGTACTAGTGGCACCCACCTCATGACTTGCATGGAGACTAGATTAGGCATTTCACCAAAAGCACTGAGAAAGGTGTCTGTCACAGAATAATGCAAAAAAAAAATGTTGACTAGTATTACCATTCACATAAAATCTTAGATTTTTTGCCATGAAGGATAGGATTTTTATTGACAAGATTTTGGCCTGATGTCCCCAACCCTCAGCAAAAACTTTGATGCACGTATACGTGAGTAGACATAAATAGAAGGAAGAATAAAAATGTTCAGATGGGCTTGACACAAAGACAGTCCTCCTTTAGCAATTATGAAGCTATAAAAAGAATGAAAGCAGCACGTCCTCTCGACACATTTCCAGAATGACTTGGCTTGGGGATAAATTACAGTACAGGCAAGTTCTAAGTACCCTGGGAGCTCCTTTGCTCAGCCCTATGAAAGTTTCAGGGCTGAATGCATTTTTTGGCAGCAAGAAAATTTGTCAAGCAGAAGTGTGAAAATTGGAACTGCCAAGACTGAAACAAAAAGCAAACACATTTCATCATTTTGAGGAGGCATCAAGGTTGGGGTTTGCAGCTGTTGTCCTGAATGAGAGAAAATAGAAGCCCCTGGCTAGAAAAAATGGAATATAATTATGTTATGATGAGCTGGGAGAAAGTGGCAAAGAAAAATTGTAATGCAAAGCATGATGGATGCTGTTCTGTCCGTCGGAACTGCTGGAATGTGCAGGACGGCAAAGCAGCATAATGACTTGCTTTCTTCCCTTCCAGTTTGGCAAGCAGACATGCAGTAGCGCACCACGTCTTCTGTTTTGGATTTTCTTCTTGGCATAATTATGTCAGGTTTGTAGAATGGATTGAAAGTGAAGTGTATGTTCCACTTTGAGGCACAAAGCTGTAATTCTGTTGAGTAGAAATTTCCTTTTGCTTGTTTATGTTTTGAAAATCACATCAGAGTCTTCTCTTAGGGTCGTTTACATGATGGCAAACTATCCATACATTTGGATACAGGGCTTCCAGGTAGTATGGATTTTATTTACATCATTGCTAATCACATTTTTTAAAAAAAATTATTCATTTATTTTATTTTTGGCTGTGTTGGGTCTTTGTTGCTGGGCGCGGGCTTTCTCCAGTTGCGGCGAGCGGGGGCTACTCTTCGTTGTGGTGCACGGGCTTCTCATTACCGTGGCTTCTCTTGTTGTGGAGCACGGGCTCTAGGTGCGCAGGCTTCAGTAGTTATGGCGCACGGGCTTAGTTGATCTGCGACATGTGGGATCCTCCCTGACCAGGGCTCGAACCCGTGTCCCCTGTATTGGCAAGCGGCTTCTCAACCACTGTGCCACCAGGGAGGTCCCGCTAACCACATTTTAAATCATGATTTATGTCACAGGCAGGAAGACTCAAATCATTAATCGACTCAACTTGCTGCTTGCTTCTTCTGCAGTCTAGAGGTTTGGTTTGGTGGGAAGTTAATTTCTTCACAGAGGTAGGAGGTGTATTCTGTTTTACTGCAGTATTTTAATTTCATATGTTTTCAGATTTAATAATTTTATAATTAAATAAGAAAAATAGTGATGATTCAGGCATCTTAATCAAATTATTCAAAGCATATTCTTTTATTTACTGGGAAATTGGTCATTTCTAATTTAACAGAATTACCATGGATATCTGGAGAATATATTTGCCATATCATATTAAAGAAAAACAAGCAATGTATCCGAAACATTTTGTTTAAGAGAGATAACAAATACATATTACACATGCAGGTGTATGTTTTAAAAAGTAACTTTGGAGTCCAGCACATGGGATGAGTTGGCAGCTGAAAAGCTGGGGATACAGAGACCAGTTAGGACGTAATTTCAATGGTCCAGGGAGGAGGTGAGGAGGACCTGACCCCAGGAAGTGGTGGTCAGCTGGAAGCAAGAGGACAGCTTTCATGGACAGATAGGAGAGACCTCTGAGTGATGAGCGTTGGAACAAGTGATGAGACATGAGGCTGGTCAGGATGTTTTACACAAAACGGCAGTCAGACTAAAATCTTGTTTCCAATATCATTTTTCTTCACTACGAGTTACTACTGTGCTTAAAAATCAAATCACCGGGCTTCCGTGGTGGCACAGTGGTTGAGAGTCCGCCTGCCGATGCAGGGGACACGGGTTCGTGCCCCGGTCCGGGAAGATCCCACATGCCGCGGAGCGGCTGGGCCCGTGAGCCCTGGCCGCTGAGCTTGTGCGTCCGGAGCCTGTGCTCCGCAACAGGAGAGGCCACAGCAGTGAGAGGCCCGCGTACCGCAAAATAAAATAAAATAAAATAAAATCACCATTATTATAGTACTTAAAGATCCTGAGTGTCCAGTGGCCCTTATCCATATAGTATTTACTGTGTGCTTTCCCCACTCTGTCTTTTATCAGTTCATTTAGAACTCCATAATTTTAAAAAAATTACATAATCATAGTTTCATTGACTATTTGTATATGTCATTCACATTTTATATGGATATAAAATGCATTTGTATATAAAACATTGCTAGGAGAAATTAAAGATCCAAATAAATGGAGAAGTTTGCCATGTTTATAGACTGGAAGACTTGATTTAGCTAAAATGGAAAATCTCCCCCAGTTGATCTATAGATTTAATCTGATTCTAATCAAAAGCCCAGAAGACCATTGGCAAAACTTGATAAATAAATTCTTAAGCTTTTATGAAGGGCGAAGAACACAGAGGAGCCAAAACAATCTCGAAAAAGTTCAGCAAAGCTGAAGGACTTACACAGGATGATTTCAGGGCTTACTATACAGCTACAGAAATCCAAAGACAGCATTGTACTGGAGTAAGAAAGGATAAGTGGATCACGGGGATAGAACAGAGAACCCAGAAATAGACAAACACAGTCAGTTGATTTTTCAGCAAATGACACTGGAACCCAGTTTTTAAAAATGGACAAAAGACTTAAGCAGATACTTCAAAAAGAAGAATACAGATAGCCAATAAGCACATGAAGAGATGCCCACATCTTAGTCATCAGAGAAATGCAATTTGAAACCAAAATGCGGGCCCATTACATACCCTACAGAATGGCTAACGTTAAAAAGACAGACAGTATCAAGTGTTGGCAGGGATGAGGAACGACTCGAATGCTCCTATATTACTTGTGGGAGTATAAAATGGTATGGCCACTTTGGAAGACTGGTGTTTTCCTATAAAGCATACACCTGCCCAGAAATTCCATTTTTAAAAAAAATTTATTTATTTTTATTTTTGGCTGTGGTGGATCATTGTTGCTGCGTGCGGGCTAAGTGGTGAGCGGGGGCTACTCCTCATTGTGGTACCCGGTCTTCTCATTGGGTGGCTTCTCTTGCTGCAGAGCACAGCCTCTAGGCGCGCGGGCTTCAGTAGTTGTGGCACACGGTCTCAGTAGTTGTGGCTCGCGAGCTCTAGAGCGCAGGCTCAGTAGTTGTGGCGCACGGGCTTAGTTTCTCCACAGCATGTGGGATCTTCCTGGAGCAGGGCTCGAACCTGTGTCCCGTGCATTAGCAGGTAGATTCTTAACCACTGTGCCACCAGGGAAGCCCCAGAAATTCCACTTTTAAGTTTTACCTAAGTGAAACCAAAATATTTGTTCACAAGAAGACACACAGAAGAAAAAAAAAACTGGAAATAAAAATGTCTATCAGTATGAGAGTAAACAATTTGCAACATATCCATACAGTGGAATACTAATCAGTAATGAAAAGGAACCAACTACTGATGCATACAACAGCATAAAAAAAAATCTCAAAAATATTACAGTGAGCAAAAGAAGCCAGACACAGAAGAGTCCACGCTGTATGATTCCTTTTAGAGGAAGTTCGAAAATAGGCACAATAATCTACAACACAATTCAGAGCGGTAGTTGCTTGGAATGGGAGAGTTAAGTAGAAGTGGGAACAAGGGAGTTTTCTGGGGTGATAGAGGGGTTCTATATCTTGATTATTGGTTACATGGGTGTAGGTATTTTTCGAAATGTATTGAATTGCATACTAAGATCTGTGCATTTCAATGTATGTAAATTTTACTTCAATTAAAAAATGCAAAAATCTCCAATGAATTATAGTCTTATCTAATATTTATGTATGAATGGTCTTTAGAAGTCTTCTGATGTAGATTCCACATTAATGATTTAGGAGGCACTAATAATAATTCCACATAGCAAAACTAAGGAAACATGGATGTGACGAAAACTGTTTCAAGGAAAATTTGCAACTTTTGTTATTAAACATTTGTAACTGTATGTCAGTATCTTGAATGCCACCCCATCCTCCCGTTGGCTGGTAAGGATACTTAAAAACCTGCTTTCCCCAGCCAGTATTTTCAGGGCTTAATAAGGGGAAGGAGTTACAATTCTCTCGATCACTCCTGCCTTTAAGACTCTGCTTCCAGTGATTTTTGATCTGTGTTCTGGATTTTACTTCCTTTTTTCACACTGTTTCTTTCTTTTCTTGGGCACTCTCCATAAAACCAGCACAATATTTTCACTCTTGCAAGTACCACTGATTCAAGGTTGTGTGTCGAGCCTATTTGACTGAAATTTTGAAGCCTTAGGGTAGTTCAGTCTCACAACACAGCACATCAAATGATAAATATGCCCCACTGGATGTTTCACTGGTCATTTTTTTACATTTTATAACCAGTATCTGGCCATATAGCTGGGCTCTCTCCTTTCCACTTTTAATGTTCTCTCATCTCCTCCTTAGCTTGCTGTAATCCCCAGCTCCTCATTTTGGAGTTTTTCTTCTCATCAATCTACACTAGACTCTGAGGTCCACCTTTTGACATGTAAAATAGTCCAGTAAAGTGTTTTACTGAAATTCCCCCAGAGGGATTTTAAAGTACTGAATCTCCTCTCCTTCACCCACTCCCACAAAAAGAAATACAGAAAATTTTACAAACATCCTCCAGTGGGAAGAAAAGTGGACGGAGCAGTAACTAGGGAGTAGCAGATGAGAGAGAGGAAACCCTGAGAGTGGGAAAGCTTACGTTATCACCACCAGGCTACAGAGGAGGCCAGAGGGGCATCGTCTCAGAGTCTATGCCACATTGGGAAGTGACTCAAAGCCCGCAGGAGTGAGGGAGGGTGTCCCAGTACAAGACCCCGAATGAATGCTCCGAAGAGAGAGCCAGTGTCCAGCGCCCTGGTGAGGGCTTCTAACAACTCCCGCTGGCTCAACACTGCCCCTGGCCACACCACATGCCCTCAAGTCACACAAAACTTAATATAAAATACCTCTTAAGAAGGATATCCAGGAGAACTATCCACACGATAGTGGGGCAAATAGAAAATCTGGGCACATGGGTACCATCCTGAGAATGTGCAAAATGAAAGAAATGACATGCAGCTATGAAAATTCATAACAACCAAAATGCATAAAATACCGCACAGAAGTAACAAAGAATGCAGTCTGGAGGAAATCATAGTCTAAGAAACAGAAGAAAACTTCCCGGTGTGTTTCATGATATGGAAGATCTAAAAAAGGATATCAACTCCATAAAACCTAGCTCAGTGCTAAGGTAATAACAGAGAGATGAAAAGTAAGGAGATATGGAAAAATGAGATTCCAGCACTACTACAGATTGAGTAAATAATTTGGAATGAGTAAGACATCAGATTCCTAATATAGAACAAAGGGTTTGAGATAACACAGTAATTTCAGAGGAGAAATACAAAGAGACTAAAGCAATTAAGGTGACGATTTGAAGGAATGACAATGAACCAACACAAGGATAACTGGAGTAAGTCAAAAACAGAACCCAGGACATGGAACAGAGAGAATGTTCATGAGTGTAATCAAGGTAAACCCTGTAATGGAGAAACTGTTAAATCTTTTGCTCATAGGGGCACATAGTGTTTAGGGGGAAATTTATACAGAACAGTCAATAACTTAGACCTTGTTAAATTATTGAACTTTAAGACTGAAGACATAATTCTTCAGGCATCCAGGTGGATAAACAAGTCATTTATCAGGGAGAAGGTCAGCAGCATTCATGACCAGTAAACATTGTGGGGCGGGGTGGGGGTGAAGTATTAGTAATGTTCTGAGGGAAGGAAGTGGGACCCAAGATAATTGTCACCAGACAAAGAAAGGAAACAGGAAGTCACACGCAGACACGGAAGAATCCAAGAAATGTTGCATATAGCACTTCTTGTCATTTTTCCTTTTTACAATAAATAGAACCAATGATGAGGTTAAAAAATGTTATAAAAAATTTTATGTAGTAAAAAAAGAAAGGCTTAGTGTTAAATTCATGTAAACACAGACTAAAACTAAGCAACTGGAGAAATGTTTGTTCAACTAAATGTGTTATAACACTTGACAAAATAAAAATGAAAATATAAGTAACAAAATGCTAGTGGAGAAGTGTAAGAATACAGGTCTATTTCATAGCAGGGAATCCACAGTTTTCATCCAAAATTGAGACATGTAGATACAAACATATAATAAATCCAACTTTCTAATTGTTTTACAACCTTAGAGAAATCTTTTAGGGACATCCTATGGAAAAAAACCCTTTTTTTTTTTCTGAAGTTCAGCAATTTTTTGAATTTCACACAAGTTTTCATTCTTCTGTGAAGGTCAAATATTCAACAGAACCCTTCAATTTATATATAGCTTTAGACATATGTCTGAAATGACATTCAGCCCATATTTAACACTTTTCTTTCCTGCTTCATAGGATTTTGGGCAGTGTTTTTTTTTTTAACTTTCTTTTAAAATATTTTCTGTGTTTCTTAAATTATTTAATTTTTGTTTTTAATTTAATGAAGACTAATAATTTTTCGAAAGAAATACGGAAATGGCCAGTGCAACTTAGAAAAGGCAATGGTGAAGAGAGGTGACTTGGCCTATCAAATATTGAAACATTATAAGTAGAGAAATTAAAGCAATATAGTACTGAAGGAAAAATAGGTAGTTATTTCGCTGGAACCGAATACAGTCCATAAACCAACTCATGTTTTTATGGGGATTTGGTGTTTACGAAAAATGATGTCTAATGAAAAACTCTCTATGTATTGATATGTGAAGATCTCCAGGGTCATATGACTAAGTGAAAAAAGAGCAGAACAGTATTATAGTGTTATGGGTTGAATTTTGTCCCCCCAAATTTGCATGTTGAAGTCCTAACCCCTAGTACCTCAGATTATGACCTTAGTTGGAGATAGGATCTTTAAAGAGGTAGCCAAGAGAAAATGAGGTCATTTACGGTGGGCCCTAATCCAGTATGACTGGCATCCTAGTAAATAGGGGACATTTGGACACAGCCATGCATACAGGGAGGATGGCCTGTGAACATGAAAATGGCCATCTACCAGCCAAGGAGAGAGGCCTGAGCAGATTCCCTCTGGACCTCAGAAGGTACCAACTCTGCTGATACCTTGATTTTGGACTTCCAGCCTCCAGAAACTGAGACGATAGATTTCTGTTGTTTAAGCCGCCCCGTTTGTAGTGCTTTGTTACAGCAGCCCTAGCAAACTAATACATGTACTATGCCATGTTTTGTGTAAGCCAGGAAGGAAAATAAGTATATTTTTTCATATTTGCTTGCAGTTGCACAAGAAACGCATATAAATGATTACCTGTGGGGTGGGGAGGAATGAGGCTGAGGGGCAAAGTGAGAGTGAGACTTCTCAATGTACTCTCTTTATTTTCCTTTGATTTTTGAATTATGCAAGTGTAGTACAGTTTTTTTTTTTTTTTTTTTGCGGTACGCAGGCCTCTCACTGTTGTGGCCTCTCCCGCCGCGGAGCGCAGGCTCCGGACACGCAGGCTCAGCGGCCGTGGCTCACGGGCCCAGCCACTCCGCGGCATGTGGGATCCTCCCGGACCGGGGCACGAACCCGTGTCCCCTGCATCGGCAGGCGGACTCTCAACCACTGCGCCACCAGGGAAGCCCTCTAATGCTTTTTACAGCTCATAAATTAAAAAATATATTTTTTTCCCATCATTACAAAGAGATCCTGGGAAGCAGGGGTGGCAGGTGCTTGTGCTCTTTAAACAGGTCCCAAGGACCTCACTGTTATAGCATCATGACTATCTTTGCTCATCAAGTCAAGGTTACACTCGTTCATTAAATTTATTTGAGAAAACAGGGAAATGTTATATATTTAAGTGAGATGTCAAATCAATCAGCATTCAAGAAAAAAATGGACCTGTGTATTTCAGGAGAGGGACTGCATGGAGGAAACTGGTTTTCAACTAAGGAAGGGCTGGAGGTGTGTTAAGGGGTGAGCTGTTGGCGCCCAGAGAGCAGCGGGTAAATGGAGCTGCTGTCCCCCCATCAGTCCAGCTTGCAGTCACTATGGAGTCTGGGGGTATGTGGGTCCATGAGCGCATCCCACTGGAAAAACCCAGCTGGAATCCTGCTGTCTGGGACGTCTGCTTCCATCCCCTATAGTATAAGGGAGAATAAAGGATAAAGCTGAAAGACCAAGAAGGACGGACTCCCCTGAAGGAACTAAGTTCCCCGCAGAATTGATAACAAGACATCCCTGAGTGGATTGCTTTGTGGGTTCAATGAATAGCCTGGGAGCCAGACTGCTGGGTTCAGACTTTGCCTCTTGGAAGTGCAGGGTTTTCTGTGCCTGAGGGTCCCACTGGAGCAGCAGTTAAGAGTAGCGCCTCCAGGGGTGGTTGTAAGGGGACCTGAGTTAATGCAGGCTCACCCTTTGGAGCAAAGGCTGGAATGCCAGCCCTTCGGTGCTTTGTCAATGACAGGGCATTCAGAGAGGCCATGCATTTTAAAGACTTTCTTTTCTCATTTGGCGGAACTTGGCTTTCACGGAAGGATATTTCCATACCCTTTAGTGAAGTAGGTTGTGTTTTCAGACTCCATAAACTCTTAGGGAGCTTCTCTCTGCACAGAGTCACGTGATGTGGAATGTATATGATGGGATCATGCCGTAGACCTTGGGCTTTCGCCATTTTGAGTAATTGTTTTCCCCCAATCATTTTTTTCTTACAAAAACTTTTAAAATACTAGAAATGTTTCAAATTTTAAAATTTATTTTTATTTATACCTTTCTCTCAAGAAATGTAAAATACTGTGGATTAAGAAAAAATAGAGACAAGTGGTGAAGGGTTTATGACAGCTGAGTGTGTGGTGTAGAATGAACACTGAACTTGGAATAACATTGGATCTGAGTCTCAGCCTTGCCTTTTACTAGCTGTGTAACTCCAAGTCACTTAACATAGTCTGGTTTTATCGGCTTTCACTAGGAAATGAGGGGGGGTTTGGACCAGGTGATTCCTACCCCTCTCTCAGCCCTGTTAGATTGTGGTTCTGTGTTAAACTATTATATCAATACATTGAGATCTAATTGATTTAACTAAGAGTTAACAACCCCATACATATGTGTCATCAAGTTGCTCACTGATGAAATAAAGACCATTTGAGGGTGAGGAGTCTTGATTTGACTCTCAAACTCACTAACGGTACAGATGTTACCCCCAGTGTCTCCTGAGATATGGACCACATCATCTTCTGACCTAAGACCCTTAGCTGCTGGGAACTGTCTGTGAACAGAGTTGGTTTTGTAATTAGTATGCTTCTCTTTAAGAAGGCAAAGTATAGCATATATTTTCAAATTTGAAATGGAAAAAAAAGGTAAAAATGAATGATTTTCAAAGTAGAATAACTTTTCATCTCCAAAAAGATCTCCCATATAGTTTTTTAAATTTCACAATCTCCTGGGCATTTTGGTAAAATGTTTGAAATGTGGTATGATTTACACCCAGCTTTTCAGGAGGGCTTAGAGGGCTCTGCTACTTTGAGATTAGAGTTCAAACCTCTTAGCAGCTATAAAAGATAAGATTGTGATCTGGCCTCTGTTCATCCACCCCTCCCCCCACCTCCAAAACATCCCATTCTGACCATTAAGGCAGCTCTAAGGACCATTTCTTAATGTCCTCTGCACCCCACTGCGTAGCACCTAGTAAACACTCAATGATGTTTGTTAACGGGTGTCTCGGTTCTGCTTTGACCTGAAGTCAAAGATAAATAGATATTCCCGAGAGAGGAGAGTTCACAGAATGGAGGGCTTGGCTAGACTATAGCTATCACCAAGATCTGCCAGGTAACTTTATCTGGAAGATTACTTCAGGGGGAGATGCTCCAGGCTGGGCAGAGTGATCCAGGGGGTGGGGGGAAGCAGGTCGGACTGGGGACAGGTGGGATTGCCCAAGTATTTAACACCTGGCCAAGAACTGGGATAGCAGGGACACGTGGGCAGGTTCCTGCAAACTCCTGCCCACACCTCTGTGGGTTTTATCTGTAGATTTTTCCTCAGCATTTTATTATGAGGATGTTTACAGAAAAGATGAATATTGCAGCCAACTCCCCTATACCTATCACATGGACTCTGGAACATTTACTGTATAGTTGCTTCTCACCCGTCTGTCCATCTATCCATGCCTCTAAACAAATCTAGCTTATAAGGATGCCTTTAAAAATGGCTCACAGACGTCAGTACTTCACCCCTAAACACTTTTTTCTTTGGAGGTAACATTTTTTAAAATTAATTTTTATTGGGGTATAGTTGCTTTACAATGTTGTGATAGTTTCTGCTGTACAGCAAAGTGAATCAGCTATATGTATACATATGTCCCCTCTTTTTTGGATTTTCTTCCCATTTAGGTCACCACAGAGCATTGAGTAGAGTTCCCTGTTCTGTACAGTAGGTTCTCATTAGTTATCTATTTTATACATACTATCAATAGTGTATATGTGTCAATCCCAATCTCCCAATTCATCCCGCCCCCCTCCTTTCCCCCTTGGTATCCATACGTTTGTCCTCTACGCCTGAGGTAGTATTTACTTACAATGAAAAGTCCCAATTTCAAGCTTATGACTTGTCATTTCTGACAAATATGCAGACCTATGTAACCCAGATCCTTATCAAAATACCATCACCCAGAAGGTCAAAGGGAACAACCTTTCAGTTATAAAATAAATAAGTCCTGGGGATGGAAGGTACAGAATGGTGACAATTGTTAATAATTCTGTGCTGTATGTATATTCGAAAGTTTTGTTAAGAGAGTAGGTCTTAAAAGTTTTCATCACAAGCAAAAACATTCTGTAACTGTAGGATGACAAATAGTAACGAGACTTATTGTGGCGATCATTTCACAATAGATACAAATATCGAATCATTATGTTGTGCACCTGAAACTAATACCATGTTTTCTGTCAATTATACCTCCGTAAAAAAAAGATACCATCACCCCAGAAATTCCTTCCCCCACCACAGCGTCCAGTGGCAAGCACTGTTCCGATTTCTCCACCAAAGTATCGTTTTGACTGTCTTAAAGCGTCTTGTAGATGGAATCGCAGCGCTTTTTTATCTCAGGCTTGTTTCCCTCACCATAATGCATGTGAGATTCACCCACACTGTCGCATGTGTCAGGAGTCTGTTCCTTGTTATTGTCGGACAGTATTCCATTGCATGGGGTGGGGGGGCGGGTAGCCCAGGTGTGTATCCAGTCACTAGTTCAAAGACACATGGCTTGTTGCCAGTTTGGGGTGATTAAGAATAGAGCTGCTGTGAACATACTTGCACAAGTTTTTGTGTGGACATGTTTTCATTTCTCTTCAGCAACGACTCGGGCATGAGATTTCCAGGTCATAGGTGAAGTGTATGTTTTGTTCTCTACGAAACTGTCAGATATTTTTCCAAAGTAGTTGTACCATTTTACCCTCTGCCCAACAATGTGTAAGAGTTCCAGTCCTCCTCTTCCCTGACTGGCATTGGGTGCTGGCAGTCTTTCAAATTTCAGCCATTCTGGTGGACAGGCCTGTAGGTTTTGGACCGTGACAGTGTCTGGAAGGTTCTAGAGGAGGAGACAGGGCAGCTGGGATGGAAGTGGGCCCTCAGAGGGCTCATGGGAACAGCTGTCTCTTGACTGACGCAGAAGGACGGACTCTTCTGACAACCTCGGGGCGGCCATGTCGGTGGGTCTGCCCCAGCTACAGATCAGCTCTGTCTGGAGTTGAGGGACCCGGGGTGCCACCTTGAGACTTTCTTCTGACATGTGAGGAGATTGAAATAGATGATTTCCAAGGTTACTCTCTGCTTTTAACTTTCACAAATACAGCACAACCAGATGAAGTCAGAGGTTGTGGGGTGCAGACTTCCTGCTGAGCAGGGAGTCCTGGGGAGGGTGCACTCCCAGGTGCCTGGCCCAACCTTCACAGACACTGTGGGCGCCCGGGATGGATCAGGTCTTCCTCTGACCTAATGTTGACTAAATACTACTGAATGTAAATCTTTGGTACCAGTATTTCTTATATCGTTGCAGTCGCAAACCTGAACTCCTAAAATTTTGCAAGGAGCAAAGACTAACAAGTATATTGTTGGACTTCGTGGGAGAAAGGACCTGATTTTAAATTTTTGCCAGGTAGCATGGAGTTGACTTACTATAAGACAACCTAAATATTAGGCAATCCTCTATTTTCCCAATGAAAGGACAAAAATAGGAAGCTTCATTTTTGCTAATTTGAATATACAAACTTTCAGGCAGGGATATAGATTAAATAGTCAGTGGCCTGATTATATTATTTATTATTTCAGTTACACACACATTTAAAATTATATATTGTACAGTATATTAATTTCAAATGCTTCTATTTTTCTACTCTCTCATCTTATGAATATAATTTTTTCAAACTTTTCGCATGTCCCATTGACTTCAGCATCTTTGCTCTAAAGTTGCTTATAAAGTCACCCAAAGCAGATTTCCAAAAACGTGCCGTCTTTCATAGGTGGTTTGAGTAGCTCCTCCTGAATCCACGCAGGGCTGTGACTAGAAAACCTTCAAATGTTTTAGAAACTTATTTTGGGATTTTTTGGAGCATATATAAAAGAAAAGAGAATAAACAATTACTAGCTTCATGAATTATTAATTAACGGTCTATTTGTTTTACCTGTACCTCCCCCATCTTGCAATAATTATTTTAATTTTATTTTATTTTTATCAAAATGTTGATTTCCAATGTTGTGCCAATCTCTGCTGTACAGTAAAGTGACTCAGTTACACACAGATAGACATTCTTTTTTTTTAATCTTTATTGAAGTGTAATTGCTTTATACTGTGTTAGTTTCTGTTGCACACAAAGTGAATCAGCCATACGCATACACATGTCCCCATATCCCCTCCCTCTTGCGTCTCCCTCCCACCCTCCCTATCCCACCCCTCTAGGTCATCGCAAAGCACCAAGCTGATCTCCCTGTGCTATGCTGCTGCTTCCCACTAGCTATTTTACATTCAGTAGTGTATATATGTCGATGCTACTCTCACTTTGCCCCAGCTACCCCTTCCACCCTGTGTCCTCAAGTCCATTCTCTGTCTACATCTTTATCCCTGCCCTGTAACTAGGTTCATCAGTACCACTTTTTTTTTTTTAGATTCCATATATATACGTTAACATTGATATTTGTTTTTCTCTTTCTGACTTACTTTACTCTGTATGACAGACTAGGTCCATCCACCTCACTACAAATAACTCAATTTCATTTCTTTTTATGGCTGAGTAATATTCCATTATATATATATATGTGCCACATCTTCTTTATCCATTCATCTGTTGATGAACATTTAGGTTGGTTCCATGTCCTGGCTATTGTAAACAGTGCTGCAGTGAACATTGTGGTACATGTATCTTTTTTCTTTTTAAAAAAAATTATTTATTTATTTATTTATTTTTGGCTGTGTTGGGTCTTCGTTGCTGCATGCAGACTTTCTCTAGTTGTGGCGAGTGGGGGGCTACTCTTCCTTGCCGTGCACGGACTTCTCATTGCAGTGGCTTCTCTTGTTGTGGAGCACGGGCTCTAGGCATGTGGGCTTCAGTAGTTGCAGCACATGGGCTCAGTAGTTGTGGCTCGTGGGCTCTAGAGCACAGGCTCAGTAGTTGTGACACACAGGCTTAGTTGCTCCGTGGCATCCTCCCGGACCAGGGCTCAAACCCATGTCCCCTGCATTGGCAGGCAGATTCTTAACCACTGCGCCACCAGGGAATTCTCATGTACATTTCTTCATTATAGTTTTCTCAGGGTATATGCCCAGTAGTAGGATTGCTGGGTTATATGGTAGGTCTATTTTTAGTTTTTTAAGGAACCTCCATACTGTTCTCCATAGTGGTTGTATCAATTTACATTCCCACCAACAGTGCAGGAGGGTTCCCTTTTCACCACACCCTTTCCAGCATTTATTGTTTCTAGATTTTTTGATAATGGCCATTCTAACCAGTGTGAGGTGATACCTCATTGTAGTTTTGATTTGCATTTCTCTAATAATTAGTGATGTTGAGCATCTTTTCATGTGCCTCTTGGCCATCTGTATGTCTTCCTTGGTGAAATGTCTATTTCTAGGACCTAGAAATGTCTAGGTCTTCTGCCTACTTTTTAATTGGATTGTTGGTTTTTTTTTTGATATTGAGCTCCATGAGCTGTTTGTATATTTTGGAGATTAATCCTTTCTCTGTTGTTTCATTTGCAAATATTTTCTCCCATTCTGAGGGGTGTCTTTTTGTCTTGTTTATGGTTTCCTTTGCTGTGCAAAAGGTTTTAAGCTTCATTAGGTCCCATTTTTAAACTTTTGTTTTTATTTCCGTTACTCTAGGAGGTGGGTCAAAAAAGATTTTGCTGTGGTGTATGTCAAAGTGTGTTTTTCCTATGTTTTCCTCTAAGAGTTTTATAGTGTCCTGTCTTACTTTTAGGTCTTTGATCCATTTTGAGTTTATTTTTGTGTATGGTGTAGGGTAGTGTTGTAATTTCATTCTTTTACGTGTAGCTGTCCAGTTTTCCCAGCACCACTTATTGAAGAGGCTGTCTTTTCTCCATTGTATGTTTTTGCTTCCTTTGTCATAAATTAGGTGACCATATGTGTGTGCTGTTATCTCTGGGCATTCTATCCTGTACCATTGATCTGTATTTCTCTTTTTGTGCCAGTACTATACTGTCTTGATTACTGTAACTTTGTGGTAGAGTTTGAAGTTGGGGAGCCTGATTCCTCCAGCTCCATTTTTCTTTCTCAAGATTGCTTTGGCTATTTAGGGTCTTTTGTGTTTCCATACGAACTGTAAAATTTTTTGTTCTAATTCTGTGAAGAATGCCATTGGTAGTTTGATAGGGATTGCATTGAATCTGTAGAATGCTCTGGGTAGTATAGTCATTTTCACAAATGAAAT
This sequence comes from Orcinus orca, assembly GCF_937001465.1. Lineage (NCBI taxonomy): Eukaryota > Metazoa > Chordata > Mammalia > Artiodactyla > Delphinidae > Orcinus > Orcinus orca. Next base: position 1,272,066 of record NC_064568.1, on the reverse strand, counting down.
GTGAAAATTTCTTTCATCAGTGTTTTATAGTTTTCTGAGTACAAGTCTTTCGCTTCCTTAGGCAGGTTTATCCCTAGGTATTTTATTCTTTTTGTTGAAATGGTAAATGGGATTGTTCCCTTAATTTCTCTTTCTGATCTTTTGTTGTTGGTGTATAGAAATGCCAGAGATTTCTATGCATTAATTTTGTGTCCTGCAACCTTACAAATTCATTGATTAGTTCTAGTAGTTTTCTGGTGGCATCTTTAGGATTTTCTATGTATAGTATCATGTCATCTTCAAACAGTGACAGTTTTACTTATTCTTTTCCAATTTGTATTCCTTTTATTTATTTTTCTTCTTTGATTGCCGTGGCTAGGACTTTCAAAACTATGTTGAGTAATAGTGGTGAGAGTGGACATCCTTGTCTTGTTCCTGATCTTAGAGGAAATGCTTTTAGTTTTTCACTATTGAGAATGATGTTTGCTGTTGGGTTTGTCATATACTGCCTTTATTATGTTGAGGTAGATTCCCTCTATGCCCACTTTTTGGAGACTTTTAATCATAAATGGGTGTTGAATTTTGTCGAAAGCTTTTCCTGCATCTATTGGGATGATCATATTTTTATTCTACAGTTTGTTAATATGGTGTATCACATTGATTGATTTGCGTATACTGAAGAATCCCTGCATCCCTGGGATAAATCCCACTTGATCGTGTTGTATGATCCTTTTAATGTGTTGGTGGATTCTGTTTGCTAGTATTCTGTTCAGGATTTTTGCATCTATGTTCATCAGTGATACTGGTCTGTAATTTTCTTTTTTTGTGATATCTTTTTCTGGTTTTGGTATCAGGGTGATGGTGGCTTTGTAGAATGAATTTGGGAGTGTTTCTCCCTCTGCAGTTTTTTGGAACAGTTTGAGAAGGATCAGTGTTAGCTCTTCTCTAAATGTTTGATAGAATTTGCCTGTGAAGCCATCTGGTCCTGGACTTCTGTTTGTTGGGAGAGTTTTAATTACAGTTTCAACTTCATTACTTGTGATACGTCAGTTTATATTTTCTAATTCTTCCTGGTGTAGTCTTGGAAGATTGTACCTTTCCAAGAATTTGTCCATTTCTTCGTAGTTGTCCATTTTATTGGCATATAGTTGTTTGTAGTAGTCTCTTATAATCCTTTGTATTTCTGCGGTGTCAGTTGTGTTTTCTCTTTTTTCATTTCTAATTTTATTGATTTGTGTCCTTTCTCTTTTTTTCGTGATGAGTCTGGCTAAGGGTTTATCAACTTTGCTTATCTTCTCAAAGAACCAGCTTTTAGTTTTATTGATCTTTGCTATTGTTTTCTTCGTTTCTATTTCATTTATCTCTGGTCTGATCTTTATGATTTCTTTCTACTGACTGCGTAACCTTTGTTCTTTCTCTAGCTGTTCTCAGTGTAGGGTTAGATTGTTTATTTGAGATTTCTCCTGTTTCTTGAGGTGAGTTGAATTGCTATAAACTTCCCTCTTAGAACTGCTTTTGCTGCCTCCCATAGGTTTTGGGTCATCGTGTTTTTGTTGTTTGTTTCTATGTACTTTTTTATTTCTTCTTTGATTTCTTCAGTGATCTCTTGGTTATTTAGTAGTGCACTGTTTAGCCTCCATGTAGTTGTGTTTTTCACAGTTTTTTCCCTGTAGTTTATTTCTAATCTCATAGTGTTGTGGTTGGAAAAGATGCTTGATATGATTTCAGTTTTCTTAAATTTACTGAGGCTTGATTTGTGACCCAAGATGTGATCTATCCTGGAGAATGTTCCATGTGCACTTGAGAAGAAAGTGTATTCTGCCACTTTTGGGTGGAATGTTCTATAAATATCAATTAAATCTATCTGGTCTATTGTGTCATTTAAAGCTGTGTTTCCTTATTTGTTTTCTGTTTGGATGGTCTGTCCATTGGTGTAAGTGGGGTGTTAAAGTCCCCCACTATTAATGTGTTATTTTCGATTTCTCCTTTCACGGTTCTTAGCATTTGCCTTATGTATTAAGGTGCTCCTATGTTGGGTGCGTAAACATTTATAACTGTTATATCTTCTTCTTGGATTGATCCTTTGATCGTTATATAGTGTGCCTCCTTATCTCTTGTAACAGTCTTTATTTTATATTTTATCTGATAAGAGTATTGCTACTCCAGCTTTCTTTTGATTTCCATTTGCATGGCATATCTTTTTCCATCCCCTCACTTTCAGTCTGTATGTGTCCCTAGGTCTGAAGTGGGTCTCTTGTAGACAGCATCTATATGGGTCTTGTTTTTTTATCTGTTCAGCCAGTCTGTATCTTTTGGTTGAGGCATTTAATCCATTTACATTCAAGGTTATTATTGCTATGTATGTTCCTATTACCATTTTCTTAATTGTTTTGTGTTTGTTTTTGTGGGTCTTTTTCTTGTGTTTCCCACCTAGAGAAGTTTCTTTAACATTTGTTGTAAAGCTGGTTTGGTGGTGCTGAATTCTCTTAGCTTTTGCTTGTCTGTAAAGCTTTTGACTTCTCCATCGAATCTGAATGAGACTTGCCGAGCAGAGTAATCTTGGTTGTAGGTTCTTCCCTTTCATCACTTTAAATATATTGTGCCTCTCCCTTCTGGCCTGCAGAGTTTCTGCTGAAAAATCAGCCGATTACCTTATGGGCATTCCTTTGAATGTTATTTTTTGTTTTTCTCTTGCTCCTTTCAATATTTTTTCTTTGCATTTAATTTTTGTTACTTTGATTAATATGTGTCTTGGTGTTTTTTTCCTAAGGTTTATCCTGTATGGGACTCTCTGTGCTTCCTGGAATTGGGTGACTATTTCCTTTCCCATGTTAGGGAGGTTTTTGACTATAATCTCTTCAAATATTTTCGTAGACCCTTTCTTCCTCTCTTCTTCTGGGACCCCTATAATTCGAATGTTGGTGTGTTTAATGTTGTCCCAGAGGTCTCTGAGATGTCTTTGATTCTTTTCATTCTTTTTTCTTTACTCTGCTCCTCAACCATTATTTCCACCATTTTGTCTTCCAGCTCACTTATTCGTTCTTCTGCCTCAGTTATTCTGTTACTGATTTCTTCTAGTGTATTTTTCATTTCAGGTATTGTGTTGTTCATCGCTGTTTGTTCGTTCTTTAGTTCTGCTAAATCTTTGTTAAATGTTTATTGTGTTTTCTCAGTCCGTGACTCCATTCTATTTCCGAGATTCTGGATCACCTTTACTATCATTCCTCTGAATTCTTTTTCAGGTAGATTGCCTATTTCCTCTTCATTTATTTGGTCTTGTAGGTTTTTAACTTCCTCCTTCATCTGTGATGTATTTTTTTGCCGTCTCATTTCTTTTTTCTTTTTTTTTTAGTATGAGTGGGATTGTGTTCCTGTCTTACTGGTTGTTTGCCTTGAGGCTTCCAACACTAGAGCTTGTAGGCTGCTGGGTAGAGCTGGGTCTTGGTGCAGAGATGCGGACCTCCGTGAGACCTCACTCTGATGAAGGGGTCTGTGGTTCTCTGTTAGTCCAGTGGTTTGGAGTTGGAGCTCCCACCGCAGGAGCTTTGGCCCGACCCCTGGCTCATGAACCAAGATCCCGCAAGCCGCGTGGGGTGGCGATAAGTAAGTAAGTAAGTAAATAAATAAATAGAGAACAATAACAAAGTAAAGAATAAAATTAGACTAGGAAACTAACAGATTCAATGTTAGATATAAAAATAAAAATATAGATGAATCAACTAACTGAAGGTACAATAGTACCACAATAGTAAAAAAGAGGAGAAGTGAAAAGGAAAAAGCATAAAAGGGTGGGGGGGAAGGTCTTGGCTGTGGAGGCGGGGCCTAAGCAAGGGCGAGGTTTGGGTGGTGAGCGGGGCCAATGCTCAGGACCCACAGGGCTGGAAGAGGCCCTGGGGGCTGTGGGGGTTGGGGCTTAGGCTCAAGGAACAGAAGGGGCCCAGGCGTGCCCCCCACCCCTCGTCTCAGAGGGCAGGGGACCTCACCTGGGAGCCCAGCAGGCTTCCTGGACTTGAGTGGGCGGGGCAAATGCCTTCCTCTCCTGCTCCTCCAGTCCTGGAGGGCCCCTTCCGCCTGCCTCTCCTGTTCTCCCCGAGGCCTCCTTCCTGTGCCCCCCGGACTAATGTGGCTGGGGGGAGGGGAGCCTTGGAGGGCAGGGGACCAGCCTGGGAGCTCAGCAGGCTCCCCGGGCCCGAGTGGTGGGGAGAACACCCTCCACCCCTCTCCCACTCCTCCCAGATGGCTCTTCCCGCCTGCCTCTCCGTATCTCCCCGGCCTCAGGGGCGCTGATCCTGTCTGGCTTCCACTTCTCCTCCCCCCTCAGTTTCCCCACATCCTACTGGTTCACTTGGGGGTTCCTCCTATCTCCTTGGGCATCATGGTTTCCCAGCAGTGCCAGCAGCTGCCCTAGTAGTGGGGAGGTGCTAACTCAGCGTCTTTCCACACTGCCATCTTGACTCTGCCTCTGTACATTCTTTTTTAATATTCTTTTCCATTATGGTTTATCCCAGGAGACTGGATATAGTTCCCTGGGCTATACAGTAGAACCTTGTTGTTTATTCATTCTAACGTAATAGTTTGCATCTACCAACCCCAACCTCCCAGTCCTTCCCTTCCCCGCCCCCTCCCCCTTGGCAACTACCAGTCTGTTCTCTATGGCCGTGATTCTGTCTCTCTTTCATAGATAGGTTCATTTGTGGCATATTTTAGATTCCACATATAAGTGATATGATATTTGTCTTTCTCTTTCCGACTTCACTTAGTATGATAACCTCTAGTTGCATCCATGTTGCAAATGGCATCATTTCATTCTTTTTTATGGCTGAGTAGTATTCCAGTGTATCTATGTACCACGTCTTCTTTACCCGTTCATCTGTTGATGGACATTTAGGTTGTTTCCATGTCTTGGCTATTGTGAACAGTGCTGCTGTGAACATAGGGGTGCATGTATCTTTCTGAATTAGAGCTTCGTTTGGGTATATGCCCGGGAGTGGGATTGCTGGATCATATGGTAGTTCTATTTTTAGTTTTCTGAGGAACCTCCATATACTGTTCTCCATAGTGGCTGCACCAACTTACATTCCCACCAACAGTGTAGGAAGGCTCCCTTTTCTCCACACCCCTCCAGCATTTGTCATTTGTAGACTTTGTAATGATGGCCATTCTGACCGCGGTGAGGTGGTGCAGTGATTATGTTAAAGCACATCCCAAGCATCGGTCACTTATCCAGCAGCATCGCCAGCTGTCCACGGTCACATCCCCTCCGTGACTCGTACGTGCTTCTCACAGTTGCTTTATGTGGCTCAGGATCCGTAGACCCCCACGTTGCGTTTGCTCATTAGGTCTCTTAAATCTCTTAATTTATGGATTCTCCCTCTGCCCTTTTCATCTTTTTCTTGCAGTTTATTTAGTGAGGAAATCAGGTCTCTTGTCCCGTAGAGTTTCCCACGTCATGTACTGACTCCACCATGTTCTTCCATCACCTTCATGTCTGGTCAGCAGGTGTTTCAACCAAGAGGACTCAGATGGTCAGCCTGACCCGTCACGTTCACTGCTAGTGGGTGGCCTTCTGGGTTTAGGAGCAGCGATGATCTTTGCCCAGATCCATCATAGGACAAGGAGGCAAAATGGCACAGTTCTGACTCTGTCCTCCCTTCTTTATTATTTGCTGGATTTCTTTCCAAAAGAAGATTTTTCTCTCATTGACTATATGATTATTCTGGGGCAGGGTTCCTTAGATGTCTGATTGTTTTCTTTATATTTACCAGTTTTCAGAATAATAATTAGTTTCTCCAAACATCCTGCAAAGATGACAAAGGAGATTTTTAATTTTAATTTCATTTTGAACCCATGGGCGACGAGCTCCAGTCCATTGCAGTTATTCTTTCTGACGGTCAAATTGCCTCATTTTTGGCTAGTTTGAGCCTCGCCAAGTTGGCTCCTGAGTCCTTTTGACATGACCCTAGGAAGGACAGATGTTACAGGCTTATCTTTTCTATTTCCTGCCCCGTATCTGGAATTAGCTGTTTTCCATGGAGCCTTGGTACTCTCAGCAGGAAATGGCATTTAGAAGCCACAGCCTGGGTGCTAGGGGTGCTTGTGATTACTGGGTCCATCATTGTTTGTAGACATTGCTGGGAAATGCTTTATTCTTTTAAGAGTGTGCTGAGGGTATAATGGTATTTTTCATTCAAATGAAGACTTATGGAGTTTTTCCTTAAATTGTTAGATTTTATATATTTTTAACAACAACAACAAAAAGCTTGGTTCCTAGTGATACTTGTTGCCTACTTCTTATTTACTGTGTGTGTGTGTTTCAGAATTACACTTCCAGTGCTATCATTAACTATATATGATTATTGAAAACGCTTGTAAGATTTCTTTGCACTTCTTTGGTCCCTAGAGCACCTCCCACTGGAGGGGTGCAAATCACTGTTTCTAAGTCAAATCTGGAAACCCTCTGTAGGTTTAACTTCCTTTCCTGTTCCTTCTGACTCACTCTGTCCCTACTTCACAGGTAACCTATTAGCTTTTGGGTTATCCCTCTCATTTTTTAAAAAAATATATGTAGCATAAGCACACACATATATTCCCCCTCTCTTAGGCAGATGTATCCGATCTGCTGTACATAACATTCCATCCCTTATTCTTTTCACTTATATAGTCTCCTGGAGATCGTGCTATTGCACAAGACCGAGGTACTCGTCATTCTTACATATAGGTGCACAGCACTCCACTGCGTGGATCTGCCTTACTTTGTTCACCTAGTCCCGATCGATGGGTATTTGTTTGTTTACATTCTTTTGTGTTACACATACAGCTGCGAAGAGCAGCCTTGTGTATATATGCCTCATGGAATGCACTGTGTCTTCACTGAAGGCTCCTGGAAGCGACATTGGTCCCAAGAGATGGTTTTCCTGGGTATCACCAGATCCCCCCCAGGGGGTGGTACCATTTTGTACTCCCACCTGCAGTGTATGAGGATTCCAGTTTCCCCACAGCCTCACCTGCAGAGGACATTGGTTCCCAGTGTGGTTTGAATTAGAGCTTCCTGTAGCCAGGCTGAGGTTTCAGAACCTTTTTATTGGTGGCTTTTCAGAGCACATTGGATCCAGACAGGAAGTTTCATTTGCTCCCTCAGGGGTGCATCTTGGCCTAATGTGATGGTTCAGGTGGGGCTGCTGCCCTCCAGTCTGCAGGTAATACTTTATTTTTTATTAATTTATTTCTATTTTATCTTATTTTTTATTGAAGTATAGTTGATTTACAGTGTTTCAGGTATACAGCAAAGTGATTCAGTCATATATATATATATATATATATATATATGTGTGTATATATATAGTTCCCTGTGCTATACAGTAGGACCTTATTGTTTACCTATTTTGTATATAGTAGTGTGTATCTGTTAATTCCAAGCTCCTAATTTATCCCTCCCCCCACTTCCCTTTTTGGTAGCCATAAGTTTGTTTTCTGTGAGTCTATTTCTGTTTCGTAAATAAATTCATTTGTATCATTTTTTAAGATTCCACATTAAGTGATGTCGTATGATATTTGTCTTTCTCTGTCTGACTTCACTTAGTATGATAATCTCTAGGTCCATCCATGTTGCTGCAAATGGCATTGTTTCTTTTTTTTTTTTTTTTGCGGTACGCGGGCCCCTCACTGTTGTGGCCTCTCCTGTTGCTGAGCACAGGCTGCGGACGCACAGGCTCAGTGGCCATGGCTTCACGGGCCCAGCCGCTCCGTGGCATGTGGGATCCTCCCAGACCGGGGCAGGAACCCGTGTCCCCTGCATCGGCAGGCGGACTCTCAACCACTGCGCCACCAGGGAAGCCCTGTTTCATTCTTTTTTAGGTAATACTTTAATATTTCGGATCCTAGAAAGTCATAAAAAAATTATGGTTATGTTCCTGCTCCCTTTTTGGGAATGAGCTGGAATGTTTTTGGTTTTTCTTCCCATCTCATCATGAACAGATCCTCCACATGCTTTAAGGCACAGCTCAATTGTCACTCCCTCCGTTCAACTGCATTAATCTCCCCCCACAAGGCATTTGAACTTGACCTTTTAGGGCGCTTATCATTCTCCCGTGTGCCTCCTTTTTTGGATGCGTTTTGTGTCTCATTGGTTATGAGTCCCTGTAAGTCCCTACCCTGGCATCCTCGAATCGCCCACAGCACCTGGTGGGGAGCAGGCGCTCCACGCTAGCTGTCCAGGGACTGAAGTGTCACAGACGCGCATGTCTGGGGAAGGGCCTGTCCAGGAAAGGGTGGTGAGAGCTGCATTTCGCGTGCATGTGTGTTCCCCTGAGCTGTGTGAATATGCACTCACAAAGCATATCATCAACCTGCAGAGGAAGCCACCTGCTAGAATATCACACATGGGGTGTTGAAAGAGTAGGTGGTGTTAGGAATATGGGAATCAGAAATCTGGTGTGTATGGAAAATAGCAGCTCACCAGCACATGCCAGCTATAGACCGGGGCGGGGGGCCTCTTCAGTATTCCTGGGAGCTCTGGTCTGGGCAGGACTTGCCCCACCTGTGATTGTAAAATGGCGTGATCTCACCTTCCCACCTGGGCATCCTGTTTGCTTTTCTTGAGAACCCAGATTCACCAAGAACATCTCTGAGTTTTTCTGTTTCCCAAGCAGGCTTCTCTGCTGGAAAGAAAACTTGGCAACCCACTGACGTGAATCCTGCAGTGTACTTGGCACTTATATTTAGTTTTTTAAAAAAGAGTGCTGATTTTTTCAATTATAAAAATGATACATGCTTATAATAGAAAATTGGGAAGTATTAAAAAACTAGAAAGGAGGAAATAATTATCTGTGATTTCACTGCCTGGAACACCCACTGTTAGCATCTTAGTGGGTTTCCTTCCAGTCGTTTTCCATGAATATTTATGTAGCTGGATTCATTTTCTGGGTACACTCTTTTATATTGCACTTTTAACTTAAGTTGCAACACGAGTATTTGTCTTCTATAGATAACTATTTTAGCTGTTTACTACCTAGGTCTTTACTAAGTCTTCATAAACATCCGTACAATTAAACGTATATGTATTTTTCTGTTAACCGTAGCCATAGCTCATGGTAAGAGAACAATCAGAGGTGACAGGAATGTGTAATTTGGAGAGAGAAAGCTCCTTAGTTATAATCACCATTGTTGGTTGGGTTTCTCGGTGCCTGTGTTAACATTTGTTTATTTATATACACCTACAATTTTAAGATTTTTCTTGCTTAATCAGAACGCTGTGAAGTAATGAGAGGATGGTGGGGATGCAGCATAAAATGCCCAGCCTCAGCCCCTTCCCCAGAGGCGATAACAGTTAGGACTTGCTGTTCCTGCAGCTCGTCCCCTGGCTGTCCTGTGCGTGTGCTTGCGCTACAGGGCAGAGCTGAGTCCAGGTGCCAGGGGCGGTGTGACTCCCAAGGCCCTGTGACCTTCCCTGTCTGGTGTTACCCACGACTGTGTTACTTCGCTGGGCACAGGGGCTTTGCAGATGTGATTAAGGTTGCTAATCAGTGGACCTTAAAATAAGGAAGTTCTCCTGGATCATCTGGGTGGGTCCTTAAAAGCAGAAGAGGGAGCTGGAGAGGTTGGAAGCGCACGAGACCTTGAGGGTGGAGGGGCCACGTGGCAGGAATGGGGCCCTCGGTCCTACGAGCGCCAGGACCTGGAAGCTGCCAGCACCGGCTGAGCTGGGGCAGCTCCTTCCCCAGAGACTCCAGGTAAGAGGAGCCTGCCAGCACCTTGATTTCGGGCATGTGAGCCACGAGCAGAGAATCCAGCCACGCTGTGCCGTGTTCTGACCTACAGAGCTGAGGGTTAATAAATGGTGTGGAGTCACCACATTTGTGACTGTTTGTGACGCAGCATAGAGAATGGATCCGTTGTAGATTTTACTGTCTGGCTCTTTGCAGAAGAGGTTTGCTGACCCTTACTAGACAGTCCCGTTTCTCTTTCTCATCCACGTTTCCCTTCGCCTTTACCTCTTCCGGACGATTATTCTGGCTTGTGCGTACGGGCCCCTGAATAACATTCTCATATTGCTTCTTCTGGCTTTTTCAGTTCTCCTCCATATCTACTGGTCCCCACCCAGACTTGCTTCCCAGCCCTGCTTCCCACTCTGGGCCACCCTCACCCTCCTATGGTTGCTTTACCTTGGTTTCGGTTAAACAGATGATCGATATTCACATTTTCATGGCTATGGAAATACTGTTTACAGCTATGAAACTGCCCAAATGGTAATGTATGATTAACGTTTCTTTTCCTGCACAACTTTTGTTTTCCTTGGAGTAAATAGTTGTCTTTTATTTTCATATGCTTGGTTTTCCCTGAACTTACTGTTAATTCTGTCCCAGACTGTTTACCCATTATGTGTATTTTCTCACAGTAAGGTCACATGCATCAGATAAACTCTCAGTTCATCTTCCCGAGGGAGCGTCTCTGGACTCTTCTGAACCGCTCGAGTCTGGACGGCCCACAGCTGTCCTGCACTGTGTCTTCAGTACCATTTTGATTCCCTTTCCTTCCTCCCTGTATGTACTCTTTCCTGTAACCCCAGTGCCTTCTCGTTCTTAGCTGAGTCATTTGTCTGAGAACATCCTCCAGGAGTTTCTCGAGGGAGGTTGTGTGGGACGTAAGTGTTTTGAGAATTTACTCTGGAAAATGTCTTTATTTTCCTCTCCCCCTTGATTGATGGTTTGGCGGAGGAGAGAAAGCTTCCAGGCAGGAAGTGATTTCGTGCAGAGTGGAGAGGGGTGCCGAACTGCCGGCTGTGTTCCAGGGCTGCTCTTTAGAAGCCCAGTGCTGGGGTGGGGGGCACACTCATGCCCCCGACCCAGAGGTACACAGCCGTAACCCTGGAGCCTGTGAACATGGTGCTTCACATGACAGAAGGGACTCTGCAGGTGTGACTGCATTAGGGTGTTGAACGAGGGGAACTGTCCTCGCGGGTCAAATGGAATCACAAGGGTCCTTACCAGAGGGGGGTAGGAGGGTCAGAATCAAAGGAGGACATGTGAGAGTGGAAGCAGAGTTGAGGGTGGTTGGCAAGGGAAAGGAGGATAGAGAGACTTGAAAATGCTATGATGCTGGCTTTGAAGATAGAGGGGCCACAAGCCAAAGAGCACAGGTGACCCCTAGAAGCCAGAAAAGGCAGAGAATCGGATTCTCCCTCAGAGTCTCCAGAAAGAGACAGCTGACCCTACATCCTGCCTTCAGCCCAGTAAGATCCATGTGGGATTTCTGATCCCCATTTAGTGTCAGATACTAAATGTGTGTTGTTATTAGCTATTAAATTTGTGGTTATTATTTATAGTAACAATGGGAAACTAATACAATGCCAGCTTATCCAACCAATTTTTTTTTTTAATATTTACTTACTTATTTGGCTGCATCGGGTCTTAGTTGCAGCATGTGGGATCTAGTTCCCTGACCTGGGATCGAACAGGGGCCCCTGGCTTTGGAAAGAGCGCAGAGTCTTAGTCACTGGACCACCACGGAAGTCCCTATCCAGCTGATTTTTGAAAGAATTAATTTATTTTTGGCTGTGTTGGATCTTCGTTGCTGCACGCAGTCTCTCTAGTTGCGGCGAGCAGGGGCTATTCTCTGTTGCTGTGCACCCGCTTCTCATTGCAGTGGCTTCTCTTGTTGCGGAACACAGGCTCTAGGCACGCGGGCTTCAGTAGTTGTGGCACGCGGGCTTCAGTAGTTGTGGCACGCGGGCTCAGTAGTTGTGGCTTGCGGGCTCTAGAGTGCAGGCTCAGTAGTTGCGGCGCGTGGACTTAGTTGCTCCGCGGCATGTGGGATCTTCCCGGACCAGGGCTCGAACCCGTGGCCCCTGCATTGGCAGGCGGATTCTTAACCACTGAGCCACCAGGAAAACCCTCTATCTGATTCTCGATCTTTCCCTCTCCGTCTTCTGCTGGAAGCTCCTGCGTCTTTTCTGTCTCCAGCGTCCCGAGGTTTCAGGACCATGTGCCTCATTGGGCACTTGGTGGGTCTTTGCAATGTGGCATCTCATCCTCTGGGGAGGTTTTTAGACCCTTCCCCCATCTGTCCCCACCCACCCTCTATTTGATTCTCTTTTTTCTGAAAGTGCGGTTCTTTGAATCCTGAGCTTCACAGGCCAGTCCTTAAATTTTCTCAACTTTTTTATTTTCCAACTTTGGTCTTGTTGTCTACTTTCTGAACTTACTTTCATCTTCTAAACCTTCTACTGAGCTTCCCATTTTGGCCATCATGATTTTAATTACCAAAGTTCTTTTTTGTTCTCTGAATGTTAATTTTTATTACATCCTGTCTGTTTCATGTTTGTGATATCTTGTTTTATCTTTTTGAGGATAGTAATGATTTTTTTTTAAAGCTTTCTTCTCTTGCAAAAATCCCTGTTTTCTGCAAATTGCTGTTCTTTTTTTCCATCTTGGTCCACCTCCATCTGCATTTCGGCCCATCTTTCAGGTTAGGGCCTTTCCTCTGATGTCTGATGACCTTTGCAGGTCTCCTCATATTCGGGCGTGGGACACTAAATGCCGACTGGAAAGCGAGGGCATGAGTGGGGCCTGACAACTTTGAGCTTCGCGGCAGGGTGGTGTGGCCGGGTCGTTTAGTTGGGATGTCCCAGTGTCACTCATCAGATTCCATCTAGAAAGGTCCTCCAGTCTCCTGCCTCAAGGGCTAGATTTCTGGAGACTGAGTCGGGGAGAGGGCTGGGGATTTCACCATCCAAAATACACAGATCTTTTTGTTTTTTTGGTATCACAACGCTCAGTTGTCCCTCGTGTCCCCCAGTCCAGAGACTCACTTTATGTCCCCCCAAATAAATTTCTTGTCTTCTGCTAGGCTGGGGGAGGGGCAGTCACCAGTGATGCAGCGTGGGGAGGGGCCTGAGTGCCACCTGCCTCTCATCACCCCGCCTGCCACAGGGGCCTAGCGCCCCAGCCCGTGCACTCCGGGGCTCTGCAGCCTGAATCTGGCTGCGCTCCCGCTCCCGCCCCGCCCCTCCTGCCTCCTCTGATCACAGATGATGGCTTTAAAGCAACGCTGTGTTCACCTAAAAGGGAGTTCGGAGCAAAAGAGATGCCTGGGCTCAACCTGCTGCGTGTGCCGGGCGCGCCTGCAAGAGAACGCTCCGTTACACGCCTCTCCTCGCACACAACGAAGTTCTCTTCGGCAGTCATCATGACGCCATAATGATGATGACGACGACTGTCTGGAGGAGAATGCTGCAGGCTGAACAGCTTTTATTGAACTTTGTACGTACAATCATGTCAGTGCATACAAACACACACGTGCACACGCATGTCCAAAAAGGAAGAGGCAACATGAAAATTTTAATTACATTAATTTTCAAGAGGGGAATTTATACTGAAGTCATACTCAATTTCACGGTTTTAACTTTTCACCGGAAGTAGAAACTCCAAGTCATCAGTAAAAGATGAAGAACTGAAGTAACTCATGTTCCCTTTCTTCCTCAGTGAAATGACTGTGCTATCATTTTTTGTGTTGAATCTCCTGTTTAAAAGCAGGAAGATGAGGTGTCCAGACCATTGATATGTTGGAGATAGGAGCCCAAAGAGAGTGAAAATGATTGCAAACTTACAGTGAACGTGTGTGGCTGGGTCCTCCCCGTTGGGGGCCAGCTGTGTGAGTGGGGGTTCTCCAAATTCACTGGGCGAACTGCTCCCCCCACACTGCCCTGAGGACATATGTCACATTCTGGAAGTTTCTTAAATGAATGAATGAATGAATGAATGATTTTGGCTCCACCAGGTCTTAGTTGCGGCTCGTGGGATCTTTAGTTGCGGCATGTGGGATCTTTTAGTTGCAGCATGCGGACTCTTAGTTGTGGCATCAGACTCTTAGTTGCAGCATGTGAACCCTAGTTGCGGCATGCAGACTCTTAGTTGCGCCACGTGGGCTTCTTAGCTGCGGCGCACAGGCAGGATCTAGGTCCCTGACCAGGGATCGAACCTGGGCCCCCTGCATTGGGAGCATGGAGTCTTACCTACTGGACCACCAGGGAAGCCCCACCCCTTAAATTATTTTTAATGTAAAATTTGTTGCCTACCTCCTGCGCTCCAGGAGCTGCTAGGAGCTTTTGCACATGTGTTCTCCTGATTCTTAGTTGAGTCCTCTTCTGTGTCCTCTTGGCGACATTCCTTGCTGCAGAGCCAGGCAATTCCCTGTCAGCTGAGCCGGCGTTAATCACTGAAATGGAAAGTCCTCCTCTAATGAAATTGAATTTCGGGTTACTCCACCATCCAGCTGCACGAGAGTAAACCACTTCTACACACTCACAGGAAAATGGAGGGCGGGATTTCAGATCCCCCCAGAGGCCTTTGCGTTCCTTGGCTCTACCAACTGCCCCAGCAGCCAGAATTCCCAACTTCTGACGAGCGTCTGTCCTCAGGCTTAATCTGCCGGCGGCTGCTTGATGCTTTTTGATCTCGTGTGGAAATTCACATTTGTGTGAATATATTTTGCAAGACAGTCAGCCCCTTTCCTGCCTCAGCTTGTGACATTATCTTACGTGTTGTTATCAGTGGCAAACCTGATGAGGTCCCAGAGCGAGGGGTGAAGCTGACGGCCATCTTGTCCATCCAGGTTCAGCCACTGTGCACCGACAGTGCTGGGCCCACTGTGAGCCAGGGACCCCTGTGTTATGGACTGAATGTTTGTGTCTCCCCAGATCCATATGTTGAAACCTAACCCTCAGTGTGACAGTACTAGGAGGTGGGGCCTTTGGGAGGTGATGAGCTGATAAGGGTGGAGCCCCGTGGGTGGGATTAGTGCCTTGATAAGAGACCACAGAGGGGTAGCTCATGCTCTTGCCACCGGTGAGGACCCAAGAGGTCAGCTGTGTGCATCCCAGAAAAGGGCCCTCCCCAGGACCCGGCCGTGCCAGCATCCTGATCTCAGACTTCCAGCCTCCAGACCTGTGAGCAATAAATTTCTGTTGCTTATAAAGCACCCAGCCTGTTGTACTTTGTTGTTGTAGCTTGAATGGACTAAGACATCTTGCTTTTTTCCTTTTTTTAAAAAATGTAAATATTTTAGTATTTTTTACATTGTCACTGGTAGAAGCAGTAGGTCAGTAGAATCAGAATTTCTCTTGAACACATTGCCCCAGTTTAACCCTATTGTTTAAAATACATTTTATTTATTTGTTTATTTATGTCTGTGTTGGGTCTTTGTTGCTGCGTGCGGGCTTTCTCTAGTTGCGATGAGCGGGGGCTACTCTTCGTTGCCCTGCGCAGGCTTCTCACTGTGGTGGCTTCTCTTGTTGTGGAGCATGGGCTCTAGGCATGCAGGCTCAGTAGTTGTGGCACATGGGCTCAGTAGTTGTGGCTCACAGTCTCTAGAGCACAGGCTCAGTAGTTGTGGTGCACGGGCTTAGTTGCTCTGCGGCATGTGGGATCTTCCCGGACCAGGGCTCGAACCCGTGTCCTCTGCATTGGTAGGCACATTCTTAACCACTGTGCTACCAGGGAAGTCCCTAACCCTCTTTTATGTAATTCAAGTTCTTTCCCTTCATAGCATCTTATTTTCCTTCTCCAACTTTTATTTGAAAAATTTCAAATCCACCTTAAAAGAGTAATACAGTGAAAAATTATACACCGTGTCCCGACTCACTGATGGTTAACATTTTGCCACATTTTATTTTACAGTCTCTTTCTTCACATATACTTACCTACACACATTCACATTTAAAAAATCATTTGAGGGCTTCCCTGGTGGCGCTGTGCTTGAGAGTTCGCCTGCCGATGCAGGGGACATGGGTTTGTGCCCCGGTCCGGGAGGATCCCACATGCCGTGGAGCGGCTGGGCCCGTGAGCCATGGCCGCTGAGCCTGTGCGTCTGGAGCCTGTGCTCCGCAGCAGGAGAGGCCACAACAGTGAGAGGCCCGCATACTGCAAAAAAAAAATCATTTGAAAGTAAATTTCAGTTATCATGATATTGCACCTCTAAATAAATCAGCATGTATTTCCTGAGAGAAAGGGCATAAGCCTACTTAACCATCACAAGATTCTCTGTCAACGAATTTAACATTGACACACACTATTATTTAATGTATAGTTTATATTCAATTTTTCCCAGTTGTTACAACAATGTCCTTTACAGGTTTTCCCGATGGAAGATTTCAAATGTTTGTGTTCATTAGTTACACTTCTTCACCTCCTTTAAGCAAGAATAGTTCCCTCTCCTTTGTGTGCACATGTGCATGTGTGCATGTGTGTGTTCCATGACACTGATATTTTTGAGTCCAGGTCAGTTGTTTTCGAAAATGTCCCTTGATCTGAGTTTGTCTGCATTTCTTCATGATTAAATTCAGATCACGCATTTTTAGAAGGAACATCATAGAGGTGATGATTCTCTGTCCCCAGTGCAGTGCAGTGGGTGGACGTGATGTCACTTTGTCCCTTTATTACACCTGTTAGGATTGATCACCTGGCTAACGCATCATTAGAAACATGCCCATGTCTCTTTACAAGAAACTAGGTTTTTAAATCCTTTCTTGGGGTGTAGTTTCTATCCAAGCGCTCTGCACATAGTAACTGACAGCCGATGTCCTGAGTTCGAAGGAAAGCAAGATGTTTTTTGAGCTTCCTCTATGGGTCAATTCTAGTACCTCATTTAATTTGGCCAAGGAGAGTCATTATTATCCCCATTTTACAGGTGATGTAGTTGAAGCCAAGAAAGGTGAGTAATTTGTCCCCAGTAGCACACTAAGTGATACACTGGGATTCCAACCCAAGACGGTGAAAGTTGACATCAGCCTCATTGCCCACCGTCCCCCCCGCCCCCACGCTCTGTTCCTGTCTCCTTCACCTGGGGACACGAGCTCATGACTTGCTAGTATAAACTTGGGCACTGGATACATGCCAGAGGTTCGAAAGGGTCCTTTGAAACAGTGTCCGAATTTGTGCTTACAAAGCACGTGAGTGGGTCAGCACTCATTCATTACTCGCTGGCATTGAATAACCGCTCACATCCTGAAAATTCTAGTTTTGAGGAATCGAAAAATCACTGTCGAGCCAGCATGTCAGAATAAGTGAAGCAGAAAATGCAAGGCTGTTGCATGAGTTTCTCCCCCAGAGCATTGCAGAGATCTCTGGTACAGCGAGCAAAGCAGCTGACGGCCCCTGCAGGCTCCATCCTCCCCTTCCTGTTCCTGGAAACCGGACCTCCCACGTTTAACTTGGCCCCCGGTTGCCCATACAGCCGCCCAGAGCAAGAACTACATTTCCCAGGCTTCCTCGCAGCTAGGTTCTCCCTGTGAGCAGTACGTGCAATTTCCAAGTGTTCCCAGAGAGGGAATTCGTTTGTCCTCCTCTTCCCCCTTCCAGCCAGAATGTAGAATGTGAGTGTATAAAAGTGGTAGGGGTGAATTCAGGATGTGCTGTGAATATCGAAGTGGTAGGGGTGGATAGGGAGTGCCCGGAGGGTGTGCTGTCACTTCAGCCGTGGAGAGGATAGAGTGCAGGAGTGGAGGGGGCGGGTACAGGGTGCAGGGGCTGAGCCTTGTTGGACCATGTGGGCGAGGACCAGGTCTGGCATGTGGAAGGAGCCTGGGTCTCTGACACAGAGAAGACTTTCTGCCAGCCCTGGACCTCTCATGCTCATATTATTATATGAGAGAGAAATTTTGTTTGTTTGATTGATTTTATTCAGTTTTTCATTTTAGAAAGTTTTAGATTTACAGGAAATTTGGGAAGATAGTTCAAAGAGTTCCCATATACTCCGCGTCCTGTTTGCCCTCTTGCTAACATCTCACGTTAGAATAGTACGTTTGTTACGATGAATGAATGTTGAGACACTTCTATTAACTAAAGTGCATACTTTATTCAGATTGTCTTAGTCTTTCCCCAGTGTCCTTTTTCTGTCCCAGAGCCACGTCCACGACACCACATTACATTCAATCAAGTCTCCTTAAGTTCCTCGTGTCTGTGACAGTTTCTCAGACTTGCTTTTAAAACATTTTTATTCTTAAAGCCATTTTTATCTGGGGACATACTTTTGAAGACAGGCTGAACCCATGTCCAAACTAACACCGAGGCCGCCGTCAACTTCATCTCACCCCACTTTCTGTCCTCCTTTCGCACTGCTGGTCTCTAAGGACGCGCAAACTTACCCACACATGCTTCTGCTTATGCGTTTTGTACATGGTCTTCCTCGGCTCTCATCTGCCTGGTAAACTCCTACTCACCCTACGGTACTCCACTCAGACATCCTCTCCTCCAGAAGCCTGCTTGGACCCCCATCTCTCGCCAGCCAGGAGTCATTATATCCCTTCCTTGAGCCCATAGTAAAGTGTCCAGACCTCTGTTATACTTACCTCGTGGCACCATAATTATTTTCTCACATGTGGATCTCTAGAACTAGGCTGTGGTTTTCTGGAAGTCAGGGACCATATTTTATTCATTTTTTGTATCCCTAAAAACAAATTTGTAAGAGGCACATCAAGATCTTTGGTGAATGGATGAATGAGCTCAGATGATTTAATTGCATGTATGCCCATAAATCCTCACCTTAAAAGTGTTTCCTTTTTTAAAAAAATTATTTTTTTATACAGCAGGTTCTTATTAGTTACCTGTTTTATACATATTAGTGTATACATGTCAATCCCAATCTCCCAATTCATCCCACAACCACCACTACCACCTTCCCCACCGCTTTCCCCTCTTGGTGTCCATACATTTTTCTCTACATCTGTGTCTCTGTTTCTGCCCTGAAAACTGGTTCATCTGTACCATTTTTGTAGGTTCCACATACATACGTTAATATACGATATTTGTTTTTCTCTTTCTGACTTACTTCACTCTGTATGACAGTCTGTGTGTCCATCCATGTCTCTACAAGTGACCCAATCTCATTCCTTTTTATGGCTGAGTAATAGTCCATTGTATATATGTACCACACCTCCCTAATCCATTTGTCTGTCGATGGACATTTAGGTTGCTTCCATGACCTGGCTATTGTAAATAGTGCTGCATGCAGTGAACATCGAGGTGCATGTGTCTTTTTGAATTATGGTTTTCTCTGGGTGTATGCCCAGTAGTGGAATTACTGGGTCATATGGTAATTCTATTTTTAGTTTTTTAAGGAACCTCCATATGGTTCTCCATGGTGGCTGTATAAATTTAAATTCCCACCAACAGTGCAAGAGGGTTCCCTTTTCTCTACACCCTCTCCGGCATTTGTTGTTTGTAGATTTTCTGATGATGCCCATTCTAACAGGTGTGAGGTGGTACCTCATTGTAGTTGTGATTTGCATTTCTCTAATGATTAGTGATGTTGAGCAGCTTTGCATGTGCCTCTTGCCCATCTCTATGTCTTCTTTGGAGAAATGTCTATTTAGGTCTTCTGCCCATTTTTTTTGATTGGGTTGTTTGTTTTTTTAATATTGAGCTGGGCTTCTCTGGTGGTGCAGTGGTTAAGAATCCGCCTGCCAATGCAGGGGCCATGGGTTTAAGCCCTGGTCCGGGAAGATCCCACATGTCGTGGAGCCACTAAGCCCGTGTGCCACAAGTACTGAGCCTGTGATCTAGAGCCTGGAAGCCACAGCTACTGAGCCCATGTGCCACAACTGCTGAAGCCCACGCACCTAGAGCCCTGCTCCTCAACAATAGAAGCCACCGCAATGAGAAGCCCGCGCACTGCAACGAAGAATAGCCCCCACACGCCACAACTAGAGAAAGCCCACGCAAGAAACAAAGACCCAGTGCAGCCAAAAATAAATAAATAAATAAATTAAAAAATATATTGAGCTATATATATATATTGAGCTATATATAATTAATTAAAAAATGTATTGAGCTATATTGAGCTATATGAGCTGTTTATATATTTTGGAGATTAATCCTTTGTCCATTGATTCGTTTGCAAATATTTTCTCCCATTCTGAGGGTTATCTTTTTGTCTTGTTTATAGTTTCCTTTGCTGTGCAAAAGCTTTTAAGTTTCATTAGGTCCCATTTGTTTATTTTTGTTTTCATTTCCATTACTCTAGGAGGTGGGTCAAAAAAGATCTTGCTGTGATTTATGTGAAAGAGTGTTCAACCTACGTTTTCTTCTAAGAGTTTTATAGTGTCCTGTCTTACTTTTAGGTTTTTAATCCATTTTGAGTTTATTTTTGTGTATGGTGTTAGGGAGTGTTCTAATTTCTTTCTTTTACATGTAGCTGTCCAGTTTTCCCAGCACCACTTATTGAAGAGACTATCTTTTCTTCTCTGTATATCCTTGCCTCCTTTGTCATAGATTAGTTGACCCTAGGTGCGTGGGTTTATCTCTGGGCTTTCTATCCTGTTCCATTGATCTATATTTCTGTTTTTGTGCCAGCACCATATTGTCTTAATTACTGTAGCTTTGTAGTATAGTCTGAAGTCAGGGAGCCTGATTCCTCCAGCTCCTTTTTTTCCCCTCACGATTGCTTTGGCTATTCGGGGTCTTTTGTGTCTCCATACATATATTAAGATTTTTTGTTCTAGTTCTGTAAAAAAAAAAAAAATGCCGTTGGTAATTTGATAGGGATTGCATTGAATCTGTAGATTGCTTTGGGTAGTATAGTCATTTTCACAGTATTGATACTTCCAATCCAAGAATATGGTATATCTGTCCATCTGTTTGTGTCATCTTTGATTTCATTCATCAGTGTCTTATAGTTTTCTGAGTACAGGTCTTTTACCTCTGTAGGTAGGTTTATTCCTAGGTATTTTATTCTTTTTGTTGCAGTGGTGAATGGGATTGTTTCCTTAATTTCTCTTTCTGATCTTTCATTGTTAGTATATAGGAATGCAAGAGATTTCTGTGCATTAATTTTGTATCCTGCAACTTTACCAAATTCATTGATTAGTTCTAGCAGCTTTCTGGTAGCATCTTTAGGATTATCTATATATAGCATCATGTCATCTGCAAACAGTGACTTGTTTACTTCTTCTTTTCCAGTTTGTATTCCTTTTATTTCTTTTTCTTCTCTGACTGCCCTGGCTAGGACTTGCAAAAGTATGTTGAATAATAGTGGTGAGAGTGGACGTCCTCATCTTGTTCCTGATCTTAGAGGAAATGCTTTCAGTTTGTCACCATTGAGAATGATGTTGGCTGTGGGTTTGTCATATATGGCCTTTATTATGTTGAGGTAGGTTCCCTCTGTGCCCACTTTCTGGAGAGTTTTTATCATAAATGGGTGTTGAATTTTGTCAAAAGATTTTCTGCATCTATTGAGATGATCATGTGGTTTTTCTTCTTCAGTTTGTTAATATCGTGTATCACATTGATTGATTTGAGTACATTGAAGAATTCTTGCATCCCTGGGATAAATCCCACTTGATCATGGTGAATGATGCTTTTAATGTATTGTTGGATTCTGTTTGCTAGTATTTTGTTGAGGATTTTTGCATCTATATTCATCAGTGATATTGGCCTGTAATTTTCTTTTTTTGTAGTATCTTTGGTTTTGGTATAAGTGTGTTGGTGGCCTTGTAAAATGAGTTTGGGAGTGTTCCTTCCTCTGCAATTTTTTGGAACATTTTGAGAAGGATGGGTGCTAGTTCTTCTGTAAATGTTTGATAGAATTCACCTGTGAAGCCATCTGGTCCTGGACTTTTGTCTGTTGGAAGATTTTTAATCACAGTTTCAATTTCATTACTTGTGATTGGTCTGTTCATATTTTCTATTTCTTCCTGGTTCAGTCTTGGAGGGTTATACCTAAGAATTTGTCCATTTTTTCCAGGTTGTCCATTTTATTGGCATAGAGTTGCTTGTAGTAGTCTCTTAGGATGCTTTGTGTTTCTGCAATGTCCGTTGTAACTTCTCCTTTTTCATTTCTAATTTTATTTTTATCTATTTATTTTATTTATTTACTTTTTAACATCTTTATTGGGGTATAATTGCTTTACAATGGTGTGTTAGTTTCTGCTCTATAACAAAGTGAATCAGTTATACATATGTTCCCATATCTCTTCCCTCTTGCATCTTCCTCCCTCCCACCCTCCCTATCCCACCCCTCCAGGCGGTCACAAAGCACCAAGCTGATATCCCTGTGCTATGTGGCTGCTTCCCACTAGCTATCTACCTTACGTTTGGTAGCGTATATACGTCCATGCCTCTCTCTCACTTTGTCACAGCTCACCCTTCCCCCTCCCCGTATCCTCAAGTCCATTCTCCAGTAAGTCTGTGTCTTTATTCCTGTCTTACCCCTAGGTTCTTCATGACATTTTTTTTTTTAATTCCATATATATGTGTTAGCATACGGTATTTGTCTTTCTCTTTCTGAGTTACTTCACTCTGTATGACAGACTCTAGGTCTATCCACCTCATTACAAATAGCTCAATTTTGTTTCTTTTTATGGCTGAGTAATATTCCATTGTATATATGTGCCACATCTTCTTTATCCATTCATCCGGTGATGGGCACTTAGGTTGTTTCCGTCTCCGGGCTATTGTAAATAGATCTGCAATGAACATTTTGGTACATGACTCTTTTTGAATTATGGTTTTCTCAGGGTATATGCCCAGTAGTGGGATTGCTGGGTCATATGGTAGTTCTATTTGTAGTTTTTTAAGGAACCTCCATACTGTTCTCCATACTGTTCTACATAGTTCTCTGTACCAATTCACATTCCCACCAGCAGTGCAGGAGTGTTCCCTTTGCTCCACACCCTCTCCAGCATTTATTGTTTCTAGATTTTTTGATGATGGCCATTCTGACTGGTGTGAGATGATATCTCGTTGTAGTTTTGATTTGCATTTCCCTAATGATTAATGATGTTGAGCATTCTTTCATGTGTTTGTTGGCAGTCTGTATATCTTCTTTGGAGAAATGTCTATTTAGGTCTTCTGCCCATTTTTGGATTGGGTTGTTTGTTTTTTTTGTTATTGAGCTGCATGAGCTGCTTGTAAATTTTGGAAATTAATCCTTTGTCAGTTGCTTCATTTGCCAATATTTTCTCCCATTCTGAGGGTTGTCTTTTCGTCTTGTTTATAGTTTCCTTTGCTGTGCAAAAGCTTTTAAGGTTCATTACGTCCCATTTGTTTATTTTTGTTTTTATTTCCATTTCTCTAGGAGGTGGGTCAAAAAGGATCTTGCTGTGATTTATGTCATAGAGTGTTCTGCCTATGTTTTCCTCTAAGAGTTTGATAGTTTCTGGCCTTACATTTAGGTCTTTAATCCATTTTGAGCTTATTTTTGTGTATGGTGTTAGGGAGTGATCTAATCTCATACTTTTACATGTACCTGTCCAGTTTCCCCAGCATCACTTATTAAAGAGGCTGTCCTTTCTCCACTGTACATTCCTGCCTCCTTTATCAAGGATAAGGTGACCATATGTGCGTGGGTTTATCTCTGGGCTTTCTATCCTGTTCCATTGATCTATCTTTCTGTTTTTGTACCAGTACCATACAGTCTTGATTACTGTAGCTTTGTAGTATAGTCTGAAGTCAGGGAGCCTGATTCCTCCAGCTCCGTTTTTTCTTCTCAAGATTGCTTTGTCTATTCAGGGTCTTTTGTGTTTCCATACAAATTGTGAAATTTTTTGTTCTAGTTCTGTGAAAAATGCCAGTGGTAGTTTGATAGGGATTGCGTTGAATCTGTAGATTGCTTTGGGTAGTAGAGTCATTTTCACAATGTTGATTCTTCCAATCCAAGAACATGGTATATCTCTCCATCTATTTGTATCATCTTTAATTTCTTTCATCAGTGTCTTATAATTTTCTGCATACAGGTCTTTTGTCTCCTTAGGTAAGTTTACTCCTAGATATTTTATTCTTTTTGTTGCAGTGGTAAATGGGAGTGTTTTCTTGATTTCACTTTCAGATTTTTCATCATTAGTGTATAGGAATGCCAGAGATTTCTGTGCATTAATTTTGTATCCTGCAACTTTACCAAATTCATTGATTAGCTCTAGTAGTTTTCTGGTAGCATCTTTAGGATTCTCTATGTATAGTATCATGTCATCTGCAAACAGTGACTTGTTTACTTCGTCTTTTCCGATTTGGATTCCTTTTATTTCCTTTTCTTCACTGATTGCTATGGCTAAAACTTCCAAAACTATTTTGAATAAGAGTGGTGAGAGTGGGCAGCCTTGTCTTGTTCCTGATATTAGTGGAAATGCTTTCAGTTTTTCACCATTGAGGATGATGTTGGCTGTGGGTTTGTCATATATGGCCTTTATTATGTTGAGGAAAGTTCCCTCTATGCCTACTTTCTGCAGGATTTTTATCATAAATGGGTGTTGAATTTTGTCAAAAGCTTTCTCTGCATCTATTGAGATGATCATATAGTTTTTCTCCTTCAATTTGTTAATATGGTTTATGACAGTGATTTGCATATATTGAAGAATCCTTGCATTCCTGGAATAAACCCCACTTGATCATGGTGTATGATCCTTTTAATGTGCTGTTGGATTCTGTTTGCTAGTATTTTGTTGAGGATTTTTGCATCTATGTTCATCAGTGATATTGGCCTGTAGTTTTCTTTCTTTGTGACATCCTTGTGTGGTTTTGGTATCAGGGTGATGGTGGCCTCGTAGAATGAGTTTGGGAGTGTTCCTCCCCCTGCTATATTTTGTAAGAGTTTGAGTAGGATAGGTCTTAGCTCTTCTCTAAATGTTTGATAGAATTAGCCTGTGAAGCCATCTGGTCCTGGGCTTTTGTTTGTTGGAAGATTTTTAATCACAGTTTCAATTTCAGTGCTTGTGATTGGTCTGTTCACATTTTCTATTTCTTCCTGATTCAATCTTGGCAGGTTGTGCATTTCTAAGAATTTGTCCATTTCTTCCAGGTTGTCCATTTTATTGGCATAGAGTTGCTTGTAGTAGTCTCTTAGGATGCTTTGTGTTTCTGCAGTGTCCGTTGTAACTTCTCCTTTTTCATTTCTAATTTTATTTTTATCTATTTATTTTTAAAATAAATTTATTTTATTTTTATTTTTGGCTGCGTTGGGTCTTTGTTGCTGTGTGCGGGCTTTCTGTAGTTGTGGTGAGTGGGGGCTACTCTTCGTTGCAGTGTGCGGGCTTCTCATCACGGTGGCTTCTCTTGTTGCGGAGCACGGACTCTAGGTGCACAGGCTTCAGTTGTTGTGGCAGGCGGGCTCAGTAGTTGTGGCTCACAGACCCTACAGCGCCTGCTCAGTAGTTGCAGTGCACGGGCTTAGTTGCTCCATGGCATGTGGGATCTTCCCAGACCAGGGCTTGAACCTGTGTCCCCTGCATTGGCAGGCGGATTCTTAACCTCTGCACCACCAGAGAAACCTCTCTAATTTTATTGATTTGAGTCCTCTCTCTCTTTTAATTGATGAGACTGGCTAAAGGTTTATCAATTATGTTTATCTTCTCAAGGAACCAACTTTTAGTTTTATTGATCTTTGCTGTTGTTTTCTTTGTTTCTGTTCCATTTATTTCTGCTCTGATCTTTATGATTTCTTTCCTTCTACTAACTTTGGGTTTTGTTTGTTCTTCTTTCTCTAGTTCCTTTAGGTATACAGTTAGATTGCTTATTTGAGATTTTTCCTGTTTCTTGAGGTAGGATTGTATTGCTGTAAACTTCTGTCTTAGAAATGCGTTTGCTGCATCCCACAGATTTTGGATTGTCATGTTTTCGTTGTCATTTGTCTTTAGGTATTTTTTGAATCCCGCTTTGATTTCTTCAGTGATATGCTGGTTATTTAGTAACATATTGTTTAGTTTCTATGTGTGTTTTTTACGTTTCTTTCCCTGTAATTTATTTCTAATTTCAGAGTGTTGTGGTCGGCAAAGATGCTTGATATGATTTCAATTTTCTTAAATTTACCAAGGCTTGATTTGTAGCCCAAGATGTGATCTATCCTGGAGAATGTTCCATGTGCACTTGAGAAGAAAGTGTGATCTGCTGATTTCAGATGGAATGTCCTATAAATATCAATTAAATCTTTCTGGTCTGTTGTGTCATTTAAAGCTTGTGTTTCCTTATAAATTTTCTGTCTGGATGATCTGTCCATTGGTGTAAGTAAGGTGTTAAAGTGCCCCACTATTAGTGAGTTACTGTCAATTTCCGTTTTTTTTTTTAAATTGTATTTATTTTGGCTGCGTTTTTTTGGATCTTTGTTGCTGTGTGCAGGCTTTCTCTAGTTGAGGCTGACGGGGGCTACTCTTCCTTTGGGTGTGCAGGCTTCTCATTTCATTGGCTTCTCTCGTTGCAGAGCACAGGCTCTAGGTGTGTGAGCGTCAGTAGTTGTGGCACACAGGCCCAGTTGCTCCGCGGCATGTGGGATCTTCCCAGACCAGGGATCGAACCCATGTCCCGTGCATTGGAAGGAGGATTCTTAACCACTGTGCCACAAGGGAAGTCCATCGATTTCCTCTTCTATAGCTGTTAGCAGTTGCCTTATGTATTGAGGTGCTCCTATGTTGGGTGCATATATATTTATAATTGTTATATCTTCTTGGATTGATCCCTTGATGATTATGTAGTGTCCTTCCTTGTCTCTTGTAACAGTCTTTATTTTAAAGTCTATTTTATCTGATATGAGTATTGCTACTCCAGCTTTCTTTTGATTCCCATTTGCATGGAGTATCTTTTTCCATCCCCTCACTTTCAGTCTGTATGTGTCTCTAGGTCTGAAGTTGGTGTCTTGTAGACAGCGTATATATGGGTCTTGTTTTTGTACCCGTTCAGCGAGCCTGTGTCTTTTGGTTGGAGCATTTAATCCATTCACATTTAAGGTAATTATTGATACGTATGTTCCTGTTACCATTTTCTTAATTGTTTTGGGTTTGTTTTTGTAGGCCCTTTTCTTCTCTTGTGTTTCCCACCTAGAGAAGTTCCTTTAGCAGTTGTTGCAGAGGTGGTTTGGTAGTGCTTAATTCACTTAGCTTTTGCTTGTCTGCAAAGCTTTTGATTTCTCCAGCGAATCTGAATGAGATCCTTGCCAGGTAGAGTACTCTTGGTTTTAGGTTCTTCCTTTTCATCACTTGAAATATATCGTGCCACTCCCTTCTGGCTTGTAGAGTTTCTGCTGAGAAATCAGCTGTTAACCTTATGGAAATTCCCGCATATGTTATTTGTCATTTCCCCCTTGTTGCTTTTAATAATTTTTCTTTGTGTTTAATTTTTGTCAGTTTGATTACTGTGTGTCTTGGTGTGTTTCTCCTTGGGTTTATCCTGCCTGGGACTTTCTGCACTTCCTGGTCTTGGGTGGCTGTTTCCTTTCCCATGTTAGGAAGTTTTCAACTATAATCTCTTCAAATATTTTCTAGGGTTCTTTCTCTGTCTCTTCTCCTTCGGGGACCCCTATAATGCGAATGTTGGTGCGTTTAATGTTGCCCCAGAGGTCTCTTAGGCTGTCTTCATTTCTTTTCATTCTTTTTTCTTTGTTCTGTTCCGCAGCAGTGAATTCCACCATTCTGTCTTCCAGGTCACTTATCCCTTCTTCTGCCTCAGTTATTCTGCTATTGATTCCTTCTAGTGTAGTTTTCATTTCAGTTATTGTATCGTTCATTTCTGTTTGTTTGTTCTTTAATGCTTCTAGGTCTTTGTTAAACATTTCTTGCATCTTCTCGATCTTTGCCTCCATTCTTTTTCCGAGGTCCTGGATCATCTTCGCTATCATTATTCTGAACTCTTCTTCTGGAAGGTTGCGTATCTCCACTTCATTTAGTTGTTTTTCTGGGGTTTTATCTTGTTCCTTCATCTGGTACAGAGTCCTCTGCCTTTTCATCTTGTCTATCTTTCTGTGAATGTGGTTTTCGTTCCACAGGCTGCAGAATTGTAGTTCTTCTTGCTTCTGCTGTCTGCCCTCTGGTGGATGAGGCTATCTAAGAGGCTTGTTCAAGCTTCCTGATGGGAGGGACTGGTGGTGGGTAGAGCTGGCTGTTGCTCTGGTGGGCAGAGCTCAGTAAAACTTTAATACACTTGTTTGCTGGTGGGTGGGGCTGAGTTCCCTCCCAGTTGGTTGTTTGGCCTGAGGCGATGCAGCACTGGAGCCTGCAGGCCCTTTGGTGGGGCTAATGGCGGACCCTGGGAGGGCTCCCGCCAAGGAGTACTTCACAGAATTTCTGCTGCCAGTGTCTTTGTCCCTGCAGTGAGCCACAGCTGCCCCCTGCCTCTGCAGGAGACCCTCTAACACTAGCAGATAGGTCTGGTTCAGTCTTCCCTGGGGTCACTGCTCCTTCCCCTGGGTCCTGATGTACACACTACTTTGTGCCCTCCAAGAGTGGAGTCTCTGTTTCCCCCAGTCCTGTCAGAGTCCTGCAATCAAATCCTACTAGCCTTCAAAGTCTGATTCTCTGGTAAATTCTCCTCCCATTGCCTGATCCCTAGCTTGGGAAGCCTGACGTGGGGCTCAGAACCTTCACTTCAGTGGGTGGACTTCTGTGGTATAATCGTTCTCCAGTTTGTGAGTCACCTACCCAGTGGTTATGGGATTTGATTTTATGGTGATTGTGCCCTTCCTACCGTCTCATTGTGGCTTCTCCTTTGTCTTTGGATGTGGGGTATCTTTTTTGGTGAGTTCCAGTGTCTTCCTGTCGATGATTGTTCAGCAGTTAGTTGATTCTGGTGCTCTCGCAAGAGGGAGTGAGCGCACGTCCTTCTACTCCACCATCTTGAACCAATCTTCTCAGTGTTTCCTTTTATAGTAAGACACCACTTGTGAATAGCACACCCATCCCTCCTGCAGAAATTCATTGAGCATCAATGTAGTAGTACATAATTCATAAGCCAGGGACTGATTACATATTGCCCAAAAGCCTGCATTACAGTTTGCCAGGTCTCCTTTGCTGAGCCACCCTGCACGTGGGCTCCCTGCCCTGGTGCTGCGGTGACTGCAGAATGTTAAATCAATGCCCTTGTTCCTTGTTTCTGGCTCCTTTCAGCTCAGAGCCAGCGATCTGGGCGGCAGTGCTAGCAGTTTCCAGAAGGTGCTGGGGCATGCTCAGAGCATTTTCCTGCCCTGGAGCGCTGCAGAGTTCAGGGCTTTTCAGGCAAGCGAGTTCTATTCCAGTGGGTGTCATGTTTTGCTTTTCTTTCATTCTGTGCCAAATATCATAGCAACACTAGCAACTCTGCAGGTGCGTTTTGTACTACTTTTGTACTGATGCTAATACTGGTATTAAAATGATTTTTTCTTCTCTAGAAATGTAATTTTTAGCATTTTCTAGGTTTCAACATGCAATGTATGTGACAAGTCTTGGAGCTGTCCCACATTAGTGGCACTCAGCTGGGACTAAATGCTCCTTTACACAGTGGCCTCTGTGTTCTCAAATCTAGCCTGGGTTTTATTTCTGCAGAGATTTATCTTAGATATCCTTAACTTGTAAAAGTCCTAGAATTATACTCAAACAGTTCCACTGCCCAACTTTATCCGCCAAGCTGTGGATGTTAAAATTGAATTGAGAACATGGATTCCAGTCTCTGAGTGTGCAGTACTAAAGCGCATAGAATACATATGTATGTATGTGCTTGTGTGCTCATTTCCTGTCTCCTTCAGACAGAATATAAGCTCCAGGAAGAGACCTTGTCTGTTCTATTCTGGCTGTGTCCCCAGCACTGGCATATAGGAAGTGCTCAGCAATTCTGCAGAGTGACTTTGAGTGGCTGGCGTCTCTCCGCACGTAGATGTCTTTGCTGCCTCAGCAGCTGCTCCGAGTGGGGGGCGCCTGCCTGGGGCCGGGACGCCGAGGCTGGTTCTCAGTGCTTGCCCCTCCTGTCCTCACTGCTGACCCCTCCTTTCCTGCTCAGGCATCTGGCACCTTTCTGACCCCCTGGCCTTCGCTGTCTCAGCTGCTACCCCACACTGCTCCCTATGATGAGATTGTTTGTTTGTTTTTCTTTCCCTTTCTTCCACCTGTCCTTTCAGGGTAATTAGATTAATTTATCCATAAAATGGGCTCTTCAAAATGCAGTAACTATTTTGGAAAAGAATTAAGGTTATTTCCAAACACATTTTAAGATCTAACCAAGAAGGGAGCAGATCAGGACAGGGGCTTAGTTAAGCAGACAAGGAAGGGTGTTGGCATCCTATGTAATGATGTCATCAGGGGGCAAGGAATTGTGAGAGAGTGAGGACAGAGGGAGAGAATGCAATGGACACAGGGTCCCGCTAACAAGTGACTGAAGCCTGAACTGTGCACCAGGTGCTCTCCTAGACGCCGGGACAAGACAAAGTCTGTATTCTCACAGGATGTTCATCCTAGATCACTGCTGTCCAGTGGAAACAGGACGAAAATCACAAATGCAAGCCACATGTGGAAGTTAAACTTGTCTAGTAGGCACATTGACAGAGTAAAAAGACGTAAATGAAATTGATTTCAGTATTAAATTGTGGGTAACCCAATATATTGAGTTAATCCAAAATTTATTGTTTCAACATGTAATCAATATAAAAATCACTGGTGAGATCCTTTACCTTCTCTCTTTATGCTAAGTCTTCAAAATCCAGTGTGTGTTTTACACTTGCAGCACTCCTCAGTTCAGACCCGCCGAACCCCAAGTGTTGCTAGAGGTTACCGTGCTGGACGGTGGTGTCCTAGACAGTAAACAAGTAAAGACAGAAAGATATACTAAGTATTAATGCATTTATAAATACTATAATTTTAGTATTGAGTACTGTGACCTATTATGAAGTACTCAGAATAGTGAGGGTGTTGTGAAGGAAACAGAAGGAAGGAGGTCGGGCGATAGAGGATCAGGGGCTACTTGGTTGGGAGAGGGCAGGGGGGCCTGTCTGGAGCTGACACCCGAGCAGAGCCTGAGAGAGTGAGGGACAGTCCTGCTAATAAGGTTGGACAGCACAGGGCTTCCGGGGTGGAGGACCCACAGGAACAAAGGCCCTGAGTCAGGACCAGTGGGTGCGTTCAAAGTGGCGGGTGTGGAGGGGGCAACAGAAGGGTTAGATTGGGGGGCGGTGCTCAGAGCTGTCGGGGTAGGGCCGGACCCATGGAACCTTGCAGGCCAGGCAAGGAGCTTGTTTCTGGAGGATGTGAATCCGTGCTCCTGTTTCCTGGGTGCTCCCAGCTCTTCCATGTCAAAGGATGCTGTCTTAGGCCTTAACCCTTAAATGCAGCCGTGTGTGTGTCTTCTGTCAGTTTCCCTGAGGGTTTCTTTGTACAGCACCTGCCATGAATCCTCTGTGATTGGACATGGGGACACCTTGTCTGGGGTTTGAGAGCGTCACATGCCAACGCACCTGCTTAAAGGCATTTTCTCCCTGCAGGTGTCTCAAGTCACCGTCATGCCCGCCGAATGTATCTATCCCACACGTATCACGATCATGCTTTAAAAGGGTTATAAATGTGCCTCAGCCTTTCTCTAGGATCAGATGTTTGGAGAGGTTTTCCTCTCCCTTAACAGAGGAAGGCAGCTCTTGTCTGTGCTGCTGACCAGCTCAAGTCCCTGCACTCTGAACACACACTGGTGTTTGCAGTGCTGCCTAAGGGCAGAGCCTCCCCTCCGCCACCACCACGCCCCCCGCCCCTGCCCCCGGCTGTGCATCTGTGGCTCTGAGGCTGCAGCGCGCATCCCTGCAAGGCTGACTTTCTGCTGCAGCCCCTTCCGCTCTCCCTGTGGACCCCTCAGTATTTACAGATGTGTTCTCCCTTTCCCAGCCCCTTCCCTCGCAGCGCCCTTCCGCACCAGCCCCAGAAGCTCTGAGCTTGCCTGCTGGCCTCTGGGGTTGGGAGGCCAGGGTGCTGTTGTCACTTCCTCTGCTGAGCAGGTTCTGACCCGTGCTCAGGAGGCCGCCAAGTCATGCTTGTCACTCTCGGGAAGTGATTTAAGATCTTAACTGGGCCACGCGCTCCCCCATCTGGGTTCCTGTTACAACAGGTGGGGGGCTGCTGGCGATGTGAAAACAACTTCTTTTGACCTCAAAAAAGAAACTCTAAATGTTACCACCCCTGTAATAGTTTTGCCTGACCGGTGGCTCCCTTCCGACCCAGGCTGCCCTGTCCCTGATCTGACCTAGCGGTGCTCCTTCACCACTGCGCCGGGTAGGGGCTGCCGTGATGCCGCCGACTGTTCTGGGTTAATCTCTAAATCAGCTCAGGAGAGTTTTAACTTAGAGAACCACACGTTGTTTTCAGCATTTTTGAACTTGATCCTCGTGGTCGCTTCAGGTGCAAGGGTGTCTGGGAAATGTCTGGTGGTTGCTGTGAGCTGGCAGTCTTTGCACAAATGTGGGTATAAAACGTCCTGTGCATCACAGCTGCACAGTGGGTGAGCCAGGTGGTCTGAAAACCGAAACAAGTGTATTGTCTCGTCGATTAGTGAATACGGTGTTCAATACAGTTCTTGGTGAAAATGAAAAATCTTTTATTTTTACTTAAAACCGAACGAATTTTTTTTTGCCAACCCAATACTTCTTTTCAGAGGGACACTCTGCCTTTTCAGTTACTTTGCCAAAGCGTTGAAATCCCAGCATCTGAGAGTCAGGAGGGACATGAGAGTCCTGGCTTTCTGGTGGTTTCTTTTGTTTACATCTAGATCTCTGACCCCTTTGTAATTTGTTCTTATGTGTGGTGTGAGCTGCAGATCTGGTATCTTTTTTCAAACAACTGATCAGTTTCTTTGTTAAAAAGTCCTTCTTTGCCCCAATGACTTGAGACGCCACCTTTATCAAATGCCAAATTCCTACATGTGCCTGGCTCTATTTTTGGACTTTCTGTTCTTTTCCACGGATCCTTCAGTCATTTGTGCGCTGATACCACACTGTCTGAAAAGCTTGCTTCAGCGTCTGGTCAGGCGTTCTTGCCTGTCAGGCATTCTTGCCTATCAGGCATTAAATTTGGTTCTTGCGTTTTTAAGGTTAAGAGCTTTCGTATCAATTGTCTAACTTCACAAAGAAGCTTGTTGCTATTTTTATTGGGATTGTTTAAACTTCATAAATTAATTTAAGGAAAACTTAATTTTACGATGTTGCCATTCTAAGAACAAGGAATGTCTTTTCATTTGTTCACATCTATTTTCCGTGTCTTTCGAAGGTGTTTAATGTAGGTTTTGCATGTTTCTTAAGTTTATTCCTAAATATCTTATCTTCTTTGTTGTTATTATAAAAGGGATTTTATCTTCCTAATGTCCTCTGAGATATATATTTAAGGCTGTTGATTTCTGTGTGCTAATTTTATCTTTTGTGCATTTGCTTTATTGCAGACTAGTGGTTGTAATAAAATTAGTTCTATTCCACATTATTGGTTCATAATTAGAAATACATGAACAAAACAGATAACCATCTCACCAAGTCTTCTATGGCTAAACAATTAAACTGTCCATGTGCTAATTTTAGAGCCTGCCTTACAGTTTTGTTTTGTTTTGTTAAAAAAAGTCAGCATTTTTCAACCTAAGAGCCACCTAAGGAACATTTTCAAGTAGAGATGCTGAGGTGCCCTCCCCCGTCCGAGGTTGCAGAGAATGTCAGGAAAGGAGGGGAGTTCAGGTGGCACTCTGCTCCCTTGGTCAGAACCCACTGATTAAGACCCAGAACGTGAGGAGCTCAGATCCACGAGTCAGAGAGAGTGGGGCTGGGCCGAGTAATGGGTTCACCCGCTGCGTGAGTGATTGCATTTCCCCAGGAGAAGGAGGGAAGAACTACCTCTCAGCAGTGGGAATCGGGGCATCCACATGCAAGATGCAGAGACAGTTTGCATGAAAAGGGCAGCAGGCCCAGAGGCTGGGCAGAACTGAGCAGCAGCCGGGAGCCCAGGGCTCCCGAGGGTCGGAGAAGTGGGTAGCTCGGAGTGAGCCCCAAAGGGGACGCTGACAGTGACTGTAGACCCCCATGGTTACTTACTTATTTATTTCCAGGTTTGTGTTTGAACTTCAGGTGCAGAGGGCTGAGAGCGCCTCTCATTTCATGCTACTTACCACGCTTGGTTGTTTCTTCTTGCATTTTATTTACATTTTTCTTCTTTACTTATTATTTTACTGTTTGCTCTTTGTTTATTGTTTTTATTACTTCTTTCTCTCATTTATCATTTTCTGTATCTCTGCATCCCTCTCCCGATTCTCCTTCCAAGCAAATACAACTTTTCTATTCTGAATATGTAGCTCATGATTGCAAACTATGTTTGGGGTGCCTGTGTTTTTAAGTACATATAAATGGAAGTGGGTTATAGATTTCTGTTTTTCACTTTGTTTACTAAGTGCTCTGCAGGCGCTTCTGTTACTTTGGGTGTGTCTGGCCATTGCTTTGAACTCTGCATAACCTTCTGTGATTGGTCCACTGCCCCAGCAACGGCGCTCAGGGAGCATGGACGGCTGCCCACAAAGCGTTGTGCTGCCCCCTCTGGAGCTGTGTGAGAATGGGACTGGGAGGTGCCGGCCGGGGGTGCGAGGCTGTCCACTCCCACCAGCCGGGTGCAGCTCTCCTGCAGCCCCTTCCTGAGCCCAGCCTTCTCTCGTTGCCAGGCTGACACAGGCTTGTACAGAGTGATGTGTCGATGTTATTTAGTTGTGCATTTCTCTGATTACTGATGATTTTGAGCATCTCTTTGATACACTTGTTAGCTTTTTGGTATTCTGTTTCTGTAAATCCCCTATTTATATTCTCTGCCCACTTTTTCCCTCTTAGGTCAGTTGACTTTTTCTTGTTGATTTTCAAGAGTTCCTTGTGCCTTTTATAAATTAATCCCTAATTTGTCTTTGGTAAATATCTCCACCTTGTCCTTGTCTTGCCCTGTTTGTCCTTGGTGTCCTTTGTCGAAAGGAAATCCTTAATTTTGATGTAATCAAATTCTTTTTTTTTTGTCTTATGGTTTGTATTTTTTAAATTTGCTTTAAGATGCCTTCCCTACACCTAGGGTAACAAAGACATTCTCTGGTATTTTCTTTTAAAGTCTGTCTCTCACTGTTGGGTCTGTAACTCGTGTGGTATTAGGTAGAAATTCAGCTTTATTTTCCAGTACTATTTACTAAACCCTCTGCCACCTCTAGTTCTTGCTCTGTTGTGGAGAGAAATTGGTGATTCAACTACATTCATGTCAGGGTTGAAAATATAATTGTACTCAGTGTCCCTTAATTGAAGCCACTCATTCTGCTCTTTTGGTTCTTCTTAATGAATCCCTTTGTTTTAAAAGCTTCAAGCCCTTTTAGATGTTGCGAGGTTAACAACTGGATCCTGGTAGACTAGGGTTGCCAGATTCAGCAATTAAAAATACAGGATGCAAAACAGTTCCATTTGAATTTCAGATACACAATGAGTAAAAAGAGGAATTCTACTAAAAATTTAAAAATATTACGTGGGGGACTTCCCTGGTGGTGCAGTGGTTAAGAATCCGCCTGCCAATGCAGGGGACACGGGTTGGAGCGCTGGTCTGGGAAGATCCCATTTTCCGCGGATCACCTAAGCCCGTGTGCCACAACTACTGAGGCTGCTCATCTGTAAAATGGGGCTAATGATAAGAGCTCCTCCTTCCTAAGGTTGTGGTGAGTGTTACATAGGCCTGTAGACACAAAATATCAACCCGGAGCCTAAGTAGTGGGTGTCATCAGGTATTACCATCCCTATACGTGACTTAATTTCCATCCCCTGGGTGATGAGGTCCTGGGGACTCAGGAGAAACACAAGATTATTTGCATGGTGTCTCCACAAAGTCTCCTGCAGGTGAAGAGGCTAGTCTTCTAGGCTCTGCATTTTATTTTATTTTATTGGCTGAACCACACAACTTGCGGGATCTTAGTTCCCTGACCAGGGATTGAACCCACGCCCTCGGCAGTGAAAGCACGGAGTCCTAACCACTGGACCGCCAGGGAATTCCCTAGGATCTGCATTTTAGTCCTTCAAAAAAATAAGTGAATAAAGTTCAACTAAATGCAGAGTTGGCTATCTCCATTTGCCATTAGACAATCTTATTAAGGGACAGGAATCCTAGGAATATGTCTGTATCTGTGTTTTGGAGATTGTTTGGTGCCACAGACTAAATCTTTGTGTCCCCCACACCACCACCACGCCCAAATTTGTATGTTGCAATCTGTCTCCCAACGTGATGGTATTAGAAGCTGGGGCCAGGGACTTCCCTGGCTGTCCAGTGGTTAGGGCTCTGTGCTTCTACTGCAGGGCCCATGTGCCACAACTACTGAAGCCTGCACGCCTAGAGCCCATGCTCCACAGCAAGAGAAGCCACCTCAGTGAGAAGCCCGCACACTGCAACGAAGAGTAGCCCCCGCTCGCCGCAACTAGAGAAAGCCTGCGCTCAGCAACAAAGACCCAATGCAGCCATAAATAAATAAATAAATAGGGAAAAAAACCAGGTCTTTGATTGCAAGCAACAGAAATCAAATCTGGCTGACTTAAGCCAAAAGGGCCTTTATTGGAGCCCTGTTGGATCCACTTACAGGATGCACCAGAGCCTGGAAGCTTGGAAACCACAGATCAGGGCCCACGACGTGCACCAGGCATCCTGCAGCAGGAACCAACTCCTCCCCACCCCCCAGCTACCATGCCCAGAAAGCATAGGTGTGAGTGAGCTCTGCCTGTACCTTCCATCCCATGTCACTCTGTGCAAGGGTCTGGGAGCCTCCAGTGGCCTTCCTTGGGCCCTGGGCCAACCCATCTGGAGGGAGGCACACACTTTGATTGACAGTGGCCCCAAGAATTTACACAGTGGTGGAGAATTCCTTAAAAGGAAATATAACTGTTGTTGGAAAAGAGAAAGTGTTGTTTGGTGGTCAAAAAACAAATTATAGAGAAAACAAATGTCCACAGAGACCTCTTGTGGATTTGAAGGAAATGAGCGGGGGAAGGTCTGACACTGCCTGTGACAGCATGTGGGTGAGGGACCCCACGCATCATAATCCCTGGTTTCCAATTGCTTTTCATACCTGAAACACTAAGAATCCACTGGGAATGAAAGCAGATGATGTAAATTGTACCCAAGATGCAAAAGGAGCAGCATGGGCCCTTGTTCTGTACTTGACCGCCAACTTGCTGTGCAACCTTGGGCAAGTCACCTCACCCCTCTGGTCTCAGTTGTTTCATCTACAAAATGGTGGCTTTAGAATGGATGATGTCTAGGACAGCTTTCAGAGGTAAAATCCTTCCTCAAGCTCACCAGTTTTGCTTGACGTACAGGGAAGTGTACATTTAACATTGTATATGGTCCACGATTTCCTAAGACACAGGTTCTCAGGCGTGTGGTATTTACAAAGGCAATTTGGAGGGGAGTGTTGATGCTGTGTTACAAATAATAATAATAATAAAAGAATATAGCTCACACGTAAAGCATTTACTGTATGCCCAACATTGTTCTCAGCATTTTAATGTGTCAGTTCATTTAGTCCTCACAGCCATTCTGTGAAGCAAGTAATATTACCACATTCCTTTTACTGATGAGGACACTGAGGCACAGAGAGGCTAAGTAACTTGCTCAAGGGCACAGAGCCTGAAAGTCCAAGAGCTGATTAAGACCCCAGGGTCTATGCGCATAACAAGCCTCTCTGACCAAAATCAACCAGATGAAAACAGACGAGAAAATATGCTGTTGTTTAGAGATGCTGTGCACCGTGCCTCCCCCCAAACCGCCTCGAGTGTCTGGAAATGTCCATACATCTGCAGCGCCGTCTGCAGTTACTCAACCGTCACTGGACTTTCCCTGCCTGAACGTAACCACGACCTCATTTGCCTTCAGAGACCAACCTTCAGCACTAGGGGAGTGGCATCTATTTCAAGTGAAGTTGAAAAGACATTTTTTAAATAAAAATAGATGTGTGTTACCCACCACTGTTACTTGCTAGCGGAGTCCGTTTTACTTGTACTTAGAGTGACCCTGACGGAATATTTTTCGGTGTGTATAACTTTAACTGCTCCATTAACCAGATTAGTCAGTGGAAGCATTTCTCCTTTACTGCTGAGTGCAAATCTCATTACAGTGACTGGGCCCGGTTACTAATTGCTGACATTGTGGACTTGCCAAACGCATTTAAAGGGGGTGGCATGTGGGTGGGAACCTGCGTTTTCATCTTTGTGGATCTGACTGGACTTAATGGCCTTTCCCAGTAGGCCTGGCCTGGTGCTTAAATATATAGCAAAAATAGCCCTCCTCAGATGACTTTCTGAGAATGACCTGGCCCTGGTGCTTAAATACATAGCAAAAATAGCCCTCCACAGATGACTTTCTGAGAATGACCTTGGAGACCCTCTGTGCCGACCGTTATTCTGACCCACAGGAGGCTGAAGCCTAGCAGCAAGGTCTCGGGCTGGCGTGGAAGGAGCCTGAACCAGGACGCACTGTCGGCAGGTAGAGGCAGAGCGCCTCCACCCCGGGGCTCCTCCCTGGGCGTCCCTGACTCACTCACGGCCACACCACTGACATTGTAGCTTCGCCATGTCTGTGGACCACGTGCTCTGTATTTACTTCACTGTCTTTCTTTACATTAACTGGTGTTAAACTTCATTTATTTTAAAGGTTTCTTTAAATAGAAAATGAACTCTTGCCACAAATTTAAGGTAACCCTACAAATAAATGAATGAAGACAAAGCCAAGTGGTTAACTTCTAGGGACGCGTGGTTGCCTTTATCAGAAAGGGAGATGAGTGAGCCTTTACGGATGCATAAAAACCTAACGAAGAGTTTTCCTCAGAAAGATGCAGGCACTGAAGGGGATTTTCCCATGATGCAGCTGAGTGGCACTTAACCCCTGCCTGTGAGCACCTGCATCCATCCTCCCCAGAAACCTCGGCCCACATGGCAGTCTGTAGGAGAGGAAAGGACATGGGGTGCGGACAGATGGGGTTCAGGGGCTGCTTCTGCCTCCCAACATGTGGGCCGTGGCCAAGGAAAGGCAGTGCAGTTTCCTCAGCTGTCAAATTCCCCCTTTTAATTGAACCCCCTGTTTTGATTCCAGTGGATGTAACTGCTGTGGGAACCACACTAAAAGGATTAAAATTCCACTGTTTTGTCTTTCCTGCACAACTCTCAGTGGTCAAGGAAAGCCAGGGATGTGCCTTGAGCGCCATGCCACCCTGCTGGTGTAACCACCCTCAGTGACGCTGACAGCCGTGTCCTCGGAAAGAGTCAGTGGAGGCTGAGTCACCTCAGGAGTTTTTCTGCGCCCACACGCGTCTTAGGACTTCCACGTGCATTTGACACCCAGCAGCCCTTTCTCAACCATGGCCGTTAGTGGCCCCAAGTCTCCTATGCAGGAAGAATTGATGAAGAAGGAACTTAAGACTTTATGGGAAAAGTAAAGAAGGGGGGCCAAGGCAGAAGTGATGTTAGGAAATTTTTAAACACATTTCAGTAAGACAGAACCACAGAATCAGTACACCCTGTCATAGCAGCCCTAGGATTTTTTTTTTTAATGACCTTTTCAGTTACAGCTTTGGGTACATCCTATAACCTGTTCGTTGTCATCTGTAAATTCTTTTTTGTAGATAGTGTATACACTACAGTGTTCCCTTTTCCTTCCTCCATCCAAATTTAAAGTGATTTTAAAAAACGTTTATACTTGGAACTGTTGAATCCCACCTCCCAGGTCCGGCAGTGATGCCGGAGAAAGGAACCTGTGAGTGTGGAAGAAGGCACATGTAATGGGGGACCTGCTGTGTCACGAGTCACCCCAGGACTTAGGGCTTCAAACAGCCGCCACCTATTCAGCTTATGATTCTGGGGGCTGGACTCAGCCAGTGGCGGGGGATGTTGGTCCCGGCCAGGCTCCCTCAGGCACTGTGGGCAGCAGCAGGTGAGCAGGGCACAGCTGCTTCTGGACAGGCTGCTTGTGAGCTGCGTAGCCTCTGTTTTCTCCACGTGTTCATCCTCCCTGCGCCTCGATAGTGGCCCCAGCGAGCTGTCCAGGCGGGTTGACATAGCAGAGGGAAGGGAGAGGAAGCATGGCAGGCCTCTTGCAGTGGCTTGGAACAGGCTTAGAATGAGCACAGCATCATTTCCACCACATTCTACTGGCCAGAGCAAGTCGTGGAGCCAGTCCAGATTCAAGGCAGGGGATCTGGACTCCATCTCTCCATGGGAAGAGCTGCACAGTCACAAATGCAGATGGCGTGGGGAGTGAGTGGCCCTTCGCAGGGGCTGTTGATGCAACAAACCTCGACACCTGCTGAGCAGCAGCCTCACGGGCCCTGTCCTCACCGCCCACGCCCAGCAGCTGGCTCTGCCTCTTTAAGGAGCCACTAGAAATTCAGTTACTCTCACTGGCGTTTGGTGCCCTTGCATCTTAGTTCCTCCCTTCTTCCTCCTAGATGTTTCCAGCATTTCCCACTCTCCTCAGACCTCAGAGTGGGTCTGGAAGGTCACTCGAGCACCTGCAGGGCGGTTACCCCTGGGGACAGGAGTGGGAAGGAGACTCACCATTCACTGATTACTTTTTGGTTCTCGCTGGCATTTTTCACACAGGCACATAAATATATGTACCTTAACTTAGAAATCGTGAGGTTTTATTGTACCGGGCGCTGTGCTAAGTACTTGACCTGCGCTGTTCTATTCAGGCCTGTGAACTAGAAAGTAATTGTAATTATCCTCACTTTGTGGAGGCACAAAGAGGGTAAACCACCTGCCCAAGATCATGTCGCTGACGTCAGCACAGCTGGGCTCTGCATCCAGGCTGTCTGGCCCCCAAACCCATCGACTTCACCACTGTGCTCTTCTGCCCCTTCTTCACAGAAAATATCCTGAGATGGTTGTCTCCACTCGCTGCCTCACTCCCTTTCACTCACTTCATAATGCAGTTCGGGCTGTCTTCTGCTCTGATGAACCATGAACTGGGTTATCTCCAAGGTCACATGTGACCTCCCTGTCATCAAATCTATTGTGCATACCTCAGTCCTCTTGATTGATTTCTGGACAGTAGTATTAGACTCTGTTGGTCCTTTTTTCTATGCTGTACCTTTGGATTCTGAGATCACACCCTCCAGATCATCTTCCTCTGTCTCCATCACCTTTGCAAACTCCCCCTCCCCTCCCCTCCCCTCCCCTCCCCTCCCCTCCCCTCCCCTCCCTCCCTCCCTCCCTCCCTCCCCTCCCCTCCCCTCCCCTCCCCTCCCCTCCCCTCCCCTCCCCCTCCCCTCCCCTCCCCTCCCCTCCCCCTCCCCTCCCCTCCCCTCCCCTCCCCCTCCCCTCCCCTCCCCCTCCCCCTCCCCTCCCCCTCCCCTCCCCTCCCCTCCCCTCCCCTCCCCTCCCCCTCCCCTCCCCCTCCCCTCCCCCTCCCCTCCCCCTCCCCTCCCCCTCCCCTCCCCCTCCCCTCCCCTCCCCCTCCCCTCCCCTCCCCCTCCCCCTCCCCTCCCCTCCCCTCCCCCTCCCCTCCCCCTCCCCCTCCCCTCCCCCTCCCCTCCCCCTCCCCTCCCCTCCCCTCCCCTCCCCCTCCCCTCCCCCTCCCCCCCTCCCCTCCCCTCCCCTCCCCCTCCCCTCCCCCTCCTCCACATTTCCTGGACAAGTTGCTCCATTCTCATGACCTCAATTACCAATTATTTCCAAATGTCTGAGTCGCATTCTGCACCTGCCCATCAGGCCTCTCCTTGGATGTCCCAGAGAACTCAAAATGTCTAGAATTACATGTCACCCCACCATCAACACCTACTCCCCCTCCTTTATGTTCCAACCCAGTAAAATAGACCAGAAACCTTAGGATTGGAGTTTTGGGAGGTGGGCATGGCAGAGGGGCTGGCAGATGGGCACATACATGCACCACCTGAAATAAAAACCCCAAGAGTTGGGTTCAAAGGCAGAATGGAGGTGACAGAGGAAAGAATTAGTGAACTGGAGGATAGGACACTAGAAATTACGCACTCTGGACAACAGAGAGGAAACAGACTGGAAAAAAGTGAGCAGACCCTCAGGGACCTATGGAAATATAATGAAAGATCTAACATTTGTATCATCAGAGTCCCAAAGAGAGAGGAGAAAAGATGGCGGGGCTGAAAAAGGAACAGAAGAAATAATGGCTGAAAATGTCCTAGATTTGGCAAGAGACATAAAGCTATGAATCCAAGAAGGTGAACAAACCTTAGATGGTACATACTCTAAGAGATCCATGCTAAGACACAGCATCATCAAACTTCTGAGAACTGGAGTCAAAGAAGAATCTTGAAAGCAGCAAGAGAGAAAGGACATGTTGCCTGTAAGAGAAAAACAATTTGAATGACAGTGGATATCTCTTCAGATTCCATGAGGCCATAAGAGAGTGGCAAAACCTGTTTCAAGTCCTGAAAGAAAAGAACTATTAACCAGAATCCTATATCCAGCAAACATATCCTTCAGGAATGAAGGGGAAATCAAGACATTCTCAAATGAAGGAAAATAAAGAGAATTTTTTTCCAGCAGACCTATCCTCAAAAAATGGCTAAAGTAAGTTCTCTAAACAGAAAGAAAATGATAAATTGATCCTTGGAATACCAGGAAGGAAAAAAAGAACATGGTGAGGAAAA
Source organism: Orcinus orca (assembly GCF_937001465.1). Taxonomy (NCBI): domain Eukaryota; kingdom Metazoa; phylum Chordata; class Mammalia; order Artiodactyla; family Delphinidae; genus Orcinus; species Orcinus orca. Next base: position 1,229,746 of record NC_064568.1, on the reverse strand, counting down.
ATACATGGAAATAAAATAGGTTTTACTTTTCCTCTCGAGTTTTCTAAATTATATCTGATGGTCAAAGCAAAAATTATAACACAGTCTGATCTGTTTCTCAGAGTACATAGAGGAAATATTTGACAAATGTAGTATAAATGGGGGAGAGTGAAGGGACGTAAGGAGATGTTAGGTTTTTATAGTTCGCTAGAACTGGTAAAATGATATCAGTGAACATGATATATGTGTACATATATGTATATATATGTAATATACATGCAATATATGCTCTCTCTATATATTTGCAGTACTAGAGCAACCACTAAAAGTCTATACAAAGAAATACACTCCAACACAGTACAGATAAATTAAAATGTATAGAATTATAAAACGATCCTGTTCCAGTAACCCACAGGAAGGCAAGAAAAATAAAACAGAAAAAGGAAAAAGAGAAATAACAGAAAACAAATAAAATGGTGGACTTAAGCCCTAACTTAACAATCGTTACAGTAAATGTTCTAAATATACCAATTAAAAGACAGAGGTTGGCAGAATTAATTTTTTTTAAATGAACCAACTATATGTTGCCTACAAGAAACTCCAAATATGATGATAGTCCATATGGAAAATCCCAAGGAAGCTACAAAAACAAACAACAACAACAAACACCCTCCTACTAAGTGAGTTCAGCAAGGTCAGAGGATACAAGATGAACCTACAAAAATCAGTTGTCTTTCCATGCACTGGAAGTGAATACATGGAAACCGAGATTAAAAATACATGACATTTACAATTATTTGAAAAAAGAAAGATGTAAATGTGACAAAAGATGTATAAAACGTGTATACTAAAAACTATACGACACCGAGGGAACTCAAAGAAGACCTGAATAAATGGAGTGACATACCAAGAAGAATCAACATAGTAACAATGTCATCAGCATAATTGATGTGCATGTTTAACACAATTCCTATCAAAATCTTACCAAGACTTTTTATAGATATAGACAAGATTATTCTAAAATTTATATTGAAAGGTGAAGGAACTAGAATAGCTAAAAAATGTATAAAATAAGCATAAAGTGGGAGGAACCAGTTTATCCAATTTTAAGATTTCTTAGATTGCTACAATAATGAAGACAGTGAGGTCCTGATGAAGAAATAGACACATAGATCAAAACAGAATGGAGAATCCAGAAACAGATCTAACAAGTAGGGCAGAGTGATTTTTGACAAAGTTGTGAAACAGTTCAGTGGGGGGCAGGGGAAGCCTTTTCAGCAAACTGGAGCAATTGGACATCAACAGACAAAAAACACAAAAAACAAAACTGATCTAAGTCTCACACCTTATACAACAGTTAACTTAGACTAGATCAGAGGCTGAAATGTAAAATATAAAGAGAAAAACATAGGAGAAAATCTTCAGATGTAGTACGAGGTAAAGGGTTCTGAGACTTGACACCAAAAGCAAACTCTGTAAGGTGAAAAACTGATAAATTGTATCATAAAAATTAAAAACTTCTGCTTTGCAAAAGACCACATTAACAAGATGAAAAGACAAGCTACAAATGGGAAAAAATATTTGCAAATCATATCCAACAGATGATTAATATCTAAAATATAGAACTCTCAGGACTCAACAGTAAAAACTAAAACAAATAGAAACTAAAAAAAAATCCAATTAGAAAATGGTCAAAAGCCATGAAGAGGCATCCAGTAAATTAGATATACAGATGGCAAATAAGTACATAAATGATACTCAACATGAGCCATTAGACAAATGAAAATTAAAATCGCAGTGAGATACCACTATGTATCTAACAGAATGGCTAAACAAAAACAAACAATGAACGGTAAATGCGGACAAGTTGATGAGAAACTGGATCGCTCATACATTTCTGGTGGGAATATGAAATGGGACAACCACTCTGAAATACGTTTTGGCAATCTCTTAAAAAACTAAACATGCAGTTTCCATAGGGCCCAGCAATTGTACTCCAGGGCATTTATCCCAGAGACATGCAAAACCTGCAGATGAATGTTTACAGAAGTTTTATTCGTAGTAGCCAGACACTGAAAACAATCCGGATGTCCTTCACCTGGTGAACTGTTAAACCATGTGGCACGTCCATACCCTGGGATACTACATGACAACCTGGAAATGCTGAAAGGAAAAAGCGAATCCTAAAAGGCTACACGCTGTGCAATTCAGTTTATAAAAGTTCTTAAATTATAAAAGTTTAGAGATGGAGAACATCTTAGTGGTTACCAGGGGGTGTGGGGAGAGTGGGGATGGGGGAGCAGAGGGTGTGACTAAAAGAGGGCAACATGAGGGATCTTTGTGGGGTTGGAAGGTTATGTCAACATCCATATCCCAGTTGTGACATGGCCCTGTAGTTTTGCAAGAGGTTATCTCTGGATTAAAGGGTACACAGTATCTCTCTGTATTATTTCTGAATTGAATCTACATTTATGTAATTGAATAATCGAGCCTACAATTTTCTCAAAATAAAAAGTTTAATTAAAAAAAAAAGCCAGATACGGAACAGCACAATCCCACTCTCCTAACTCCCAGTGTGGGTGCTGACCAACCCCCGTGCTCTCGTTTACGTTGGTAACCAAACTAGGAGAGACTCTTCAAGCTCTTAACCATCACTTCCACTGGGGTTCTGCTGAAAACTGTCCCCCAAACTTTCACAGTGTGTATTCAAAATCATGAGACGCTGGAGCTGGGAAAATGTGAAACAACTGCATACAGGGGACTTGGTGGGCTTTGGGTCCCCCACAATGTCCATTGGACCCCAATGGCCACTCCTTGAATAAATTCTAATCCAGGTGCTTGCAGTGTGACAGCCTCCGCCTCCCGGCTCTCTGCTCTGAGATGGCTGCTCCAGACTTGGCGTGCCTGGGTCCCGTCACTTAGCCACCCCTCTCCGCAGCGCTTACACCCAAGCGGCTTCTCAATGGCTTCTCTCGTGGTATTTCTTAATTTGGAGCACAGGCCTTAAGCAGCCTGGGTCCCCCCCTCAAGACGTGTGACCCTGAGATGGGAGTTTCTGGAGGACAGTGGTTCTTTTCAACACTGCTATGGTGTAAAGTTGTTTGTGAAAGAAGGAAGGACGCAAAGGCCTTCCGAGGTCAGTGTGAGCAGGGGCACCTGTCACTCAGGGACAGAGATACTGTCAGTCGTGGGTTGCAGGTGAGGAGACGAAGCCTCACAGGCAAATTGGAGGTGCTGATGTTGAGCCCAGGTGGTCTAGACTGTGATCCAGTGCTGTCCCTGTGCCCCAGCTACACTGCCAGCTGCACTGGAAGCTGTTCAGAATCCCCTGTTCCCAGGGGTTTTGTTAGGAGCCCAGGGAGGGTTTCTGGGGCAAGGCCTGCACTTGTCTGCCTCTACCCTACCTCTTGGGGGTTGTGCACATCCTCCCCCAAACCCCCAGCTTCTTGTGTGTGTGTCTGACTGTGTGGTGTGTGTGTGTGATGTGTGTGTGTCTCTGTCTGCATGGGGTGTCTGTGTCTGAGTGCCTCTCTGTTCCTTTTTATGTGTTATGTGGGTTTGTGTGTCTCTGTGGATCGCGTGTGTCTGTCTTTGTGTATTGTGTGTCCGTGCAGTTTGTTGTTTGCATGCGTGGTGCCCACGTGTGTGTATATCTGTGGGGAGGTCTGTGTGCATGTGTGTCCCTGCATGTGTCTCTGTGCGGGTGGGTGTGCGCGCGTGGTGTGTGCGCGCGTGGGTGTGGCGTGTCCTCCCGCTCGGAGGCTCCCGAGAGCCGACCCCGTTTGGGGAGTGACAGTCCCCAGCGCGGCCACCCCGGGGCGCGGCCGGCGGGGAGGAGCGCGTGGCGGGTCCGCCAGCCGCACACGTGGGCCCGGCGCCGCCTCTCGCGTTCCCACCCCCTCCGGCCGCCCCCGCCGAGAGCCGGGATAAGTGGCGGCGCGGACGCCGCGCCCTGTCTCTGCGGAGCCGGCAGCGCGCAGCTCTCCAGCCCTAGCCCGCCACAGACGAGGACCGCGCTCGGGGACGCGACAGCGGCGCTCGTGGCCCCGGTAACTGCCTCCCGTACCCGCCCCCGGCTGCCGCGCCGTCCCCGGGTGGGGCAGCCCCGGGTCCCCGCGTCCCCGCGTCCGGGCTCGGCGTGGGCTCCCGCGCCCCTGCGCGCGTGTGCGCGCGTGTCTGTGTGTGCATTGGTGCGCGCGCGCCCCGCTCCCCAGCAGCAGCCCCGAACCAACTTGGACCTGTCAACTCCGTGTCCCCGTGCCCGTCCGCGAGCAGAGCAGCTGGCAGCACCTCCAGAGACAGCGCGGGGCTGTGCTGCCTGCGCTGGTGGAGACAGGAGGGGAACAAAGTTTGTCGGGAGCCCGGGTGACTTTCCTCGGGGACCCGCATGTGTGCGTGTGCGGGGGGCCTGGGAGCGCGGAGCTGGTTCCCTGGCTTCCCGGGCAGTGGGCACCGGGCTCCCGGCCCCCCTTCACGCTGCCTCAGTGGTTTGTTTAGGAAAAGTGATGGTGAACTAATAGTGGAGGCTCGCAGGCGCCCGCTGCCCGCCCCGCGGAGGGAGGCCGGCCCCGGAGGGCTGAGAGGGCGCCGCACCCTTCAAGCACAGGCGGCATATGTGAGCCAGGGCTCTGAGGTGGGAACCTGTGACCGCGGAGATGAGGGAACAGCCCGTGTTTGCCTGGCTCTAACTGTCAAGGCTGTGTGGTTGTGGACCGCAAAAGCCAGGACGTGATGGAAACAGGTTTGTCACGGCATCCTTGGAATTTC